>NW_027507903.1:398820549-400020549 GCF_037356315.1 Lithobates pipiens | reverse complement strand
GTGGCCTCCTCAAACGGTGACAGGACAGTGCATGCATCCCTGATCATGCCCCACTGGCGTGGTGAGAAAAAACCGAGCTCCCCTGACCCTGTCCTGGTGCCGTAGTCGCACAGGTACTCATTGACGGCCCTCTGCTGCGTGTGCAGCCGCTGCAGCATGGCCACCGTTGAGTTCCACCTGGTGGGCATGTCACATATAAGGCGGTTCTTGGGCAGTTTCAACTCCTTTTGGAGCTCAGCCAGCCGAGCACAGGCATTAAATGATCGGCGGAAATGCACACAGACTTTCCTGGCCTGCTTCAGGATATCCTGTAAGCCGGGGTACCTGCCCAAGAACCGCTGCACCACCAGGTTAAGGACGTGAGCTACACAGGGCACATGGGTCAGTTGTCCCTGTCGGAGGGCGGAGAGGAGGTTGGTGCCATTGTCGCAAACCACCATTCCTGGCTTAAGCTGGCGTGGCGTCAACCACCTCTCGGCCTGCCCCTGCAGAGCTGACAAAACATCCGCCCCAGTGTGGCTCCTGTCCCCCAAACAAACCAGCGCAAGCACGGCATGGCATCATTTTGCCTGCGTACTTGCGTAGCCCCTGGAACTCCTACGGAGCACCGCTGGTTCTGAGGACAGAGCACTGGAAGAGGCCATGGAGGAAGAAGAAGAGGAGGGGGTGGAGGAGAGAGGTGTGTCACAACCAATAGTAGCATTTTGGAGGCGTGATGGTGGAACAACCTCCAACACTGCTGCACCTTGTCCTGCATCCTTCCCAGCTGCCAGAAGAGTGACCCAATGGGCCGTGAAAGACAGGTAACGTCCCTGTTGGACCATGAGTCAGCGGTAATATGCACCTTACCGCTGGCCGTCCTGTCCAGCGAGGCAAGGACATTGCCTTCCACATGCCGGTAGAGAGCCGGAATCGCCTTCCGTGAGAAAAAGTGGCGTTTGGGGACCTGCCACTGAGGAACCGCACATTGTACAAACTAACGGAAGGGGGCCGAGTCTACCAACTGAAAAGGCAGCAGTTGAAGTGCTAGCAATTTAGCCAAGCTAGCATTCAACCGCTGGGCATGTGGATGGCTGGGAGTGAACTTCTTTCGCCAGTCCAGCAGCTGGGGCAGGGACATTTGCCTGCTATAATCGGACGTGAGTGTACTGCTAGCAGAGTGCCCGGAAGCACTTGGCTGTGACACACCTAATTCTACACCTTCATTCCTCTCAGAGCAGGTTTCAGAGAGGACTGAAGGTCTAGTTCGGGTTGGAGATGCCAGCTGATGAGGAGCAAGGAGAGGTCCGCTTTGTTCTTTGGTGTGGGTCTTTGAGGTACGCCAACGAGCTGCGTGGCAGGTCAACATATGTCTGGTCAAGCATGTGGTGCCCAAGGGGCTGATGTTTTGGCCACACGAGATACGCTTGAGACATATGTTGCAAATAGCAGCGGTGCGATCTGATGCACTCGTCTCAAAAAAGGCCCACACCAAAGAACTTTTAGAATAACGAGCAGAGGCAGCGCCCTGCAAAGGCGGAGCTCTGCGGTGTGATTCAGTCGGTGTGCTGCCCATAAGCTGGCCCCCGGAGGGCATCCTGCCTCATTGGACATGTGCCTCCTCCTCCTCCTCCTCTCTCCTACCAGGCACCCACGTGGAGTCAGTGCCCTCATCATCCCCTCCCTCTATCATCGCTGTAGCAAACCTGGCAGTATGCTGCAGCTTGTGGAACATGACTGCCAGATTGCTGTCCTTCTTGAGCATCCCCTCTCTCTGCGCTCACGCTACTGCCTTCCTCTAGCTGAGTGTCATCATCAGAGCCTACAAAACACAGGGCATCCTCCTGGAGCATGTACCCAACACTGTGCTCAAAGAGTTCAGGAGATTCCTCAGGAGGACGTGGTGGGTCTAGGGAAGGAGTCACTGATGATGACATTGAGAGGAGGGAAGAAGATGCGTTGGCAGCTGCTTTGCTAGTACCCTGAGACTGGGTGAGAGAGGATGAGGAGGATGAAGAGGGCTTTGTCATCCACTCTACCAAGTCGTTGGCATGTTGTGGTTCAACATGTCCAGCTGCAGAAAAGAAGGACAAGCGTGTCCCATGGCCACGTGCTGATGACAATGCACCGCGTCCATGACCAGCACTGTTGTCTCTAGACACAGAGCCTGCTTGCCCTCTTTTATCGGCTCGCGCCTGTCTGCCTCTCCTTGCTGGCCTTCCAGACATGGTAATGGCCTGAAGGGAGTTGGGTAAAACAGCAGTTGGGTAGTGTATATTGTACTGGAGGCACACAACACCCACTAACTCCTGCAGATGCCTTTATTATAGAACACCAGAGATAAAGGGGTATACTGTAATTGAGTCACACAACACCCACTAAGCCCTGCAGATGGCTCTATTAGAGAACAGCAATAAAGGGTAGATACAGGTGTATATTGTGCTGGAGGCACAAAAAACCCACTAACTCCTGCAGATGCCTTTATTATAGAACACCAGAGATAAAGGGGTATATACAGATGTATACTGTGCTGTGCTGTGCTGGAAGCACACACAACTTCCAATAACTCCTGCAGATGGCAATTGGGCTCAAATAGAGAACAGCTATCTGCCTCTCCTTGCTGGCCTTCCAGACATGGTAATGGCCTGAAGGGAGTTGGGTAAAACAGTAGTTGGGTAGTTTATATTGTGCTGGAGGCACACAACACCCACTAACTCCTGCAGATGCCTTTTTTATAGAACAGCAGAGTTAAAGGGGTATATACAGATGTATACTGTGCTGTGCTGGAGGCACACACAACTTCCAATAACTCCTGCAGATGGCAAGTGGGCTCAAATAGAGAACAGCTATGTAGGTGGATATAGCGGTGTGTACTGGGTACAGAGCACGCAGACAGCACGCACAAGCTCCTAACACTACTGACTGCAAGCTCTATTATAAAAGATAGATCACTAGCTATATAGGTGAGGTGAATATAGCGGTGTATACTGTGGTCAGGGCAAGCAGACAACAACCACTACAGAAGAGCAAGATCGAAAATCGGCCGATAACGATCGATGTGTACTGTGTTGAAGGTACACAGAACACCCACTAACTGCTTCAGATGCCAACACACTACACAAGGCCACCGCGCTGGCGGCCTTATATAGTGTGGGGCGTGTACTACACAGCCTGAGCTATGATTGGCCACAGGCATCCTGCCTGTGGCCAATCATGGCTCTCCTCGCTGCTGGCGCTGTGATTGGCCAAGCATGCGGGGTCACAGTGCATGCTTGGCCAATCATGAGCCAGCAATGCACTGCAATGACGCAGTGCATTGTGGGCCGTGAGCGCCACACGAATTTGGCGCGAACGGCCCATAACGTTCGGAATTCGCCGAACGGGCGAACAGCCAATGTTCGGGTCGAACGTATGTTCGACTCGAACACGAAGCTCATCCCTACCCATATGTAATAAGCGAACAAGAAGGTGCCTGATCTCCAGAAGACATGTTGTCAACTGGAGCGAAGGAACTTTTAAGTGTATTTCTACTGCTACAGGCCATATGCTGTTTATTTGCTAGGCATTTTGCTTGTTATAGATATTTGTCAGTCTTGTATTGTATTCCTAGTATTGTAATAGTTTTTTTATGAACAGCATCTTTGTATAGTAAAAGCACATTTACACACTGCAGAGGTCTCAGCTTCCTTGCTGACACCACAAATTAACCTTGCTAGATAGATGCAAGCAAAACAACGAGCAAGCATCCACCCTTCTGAACCATACCAGATCGCTTGCCCTTAACATGGGGAGAGTCTTTTGGGGTCCCCCCAAAGCACCTTGTCCCCATGTTGATGGTAACAAGAGCCTCTTCCCGACAACCCTGGCCATTGATTGTGGGGTCTATGGGTGGGGGGGCCTATCGCAATATGGAATCCCTCTTTAACAAGGGGATCCCCAGATCCCACCACCCCATGTAAATAGGTATCGGGTACATTGTTGCCCTACCCATTCACCAAAATAGTGTCAAAAAGTTAAAACCACAACAGACAGTTTTTGACAATTCCTTTATTGAAAAAGAAAAAAAGTGTCCCTCAATGTACATCCATCTTCAATCACGCCGCCTGACGGACCCGAAAAATAGAAAAAAAATACAAAAACTCTGCCTCCATGGGAGGCCTTCCAGTGAATGCTGTCTCTTTGCTTTGACAGCTCTTATATGGGCCACCTGGTGACATAACTGAGTGACCCCACGTGACGTCATGTAACGTTAGAGGGGGTGGGTCATCCGGTTACATCAGTGGGTGGCCCTGCCCTTGCCTATGTAAGAGCTGTTAAAGTGAAAAGACAGCAATCGCCAGGAGGCTTCCCATGGAGGTGGAGTTTGTTCCATTTTTTTTCTATTTTTCTTGTCTGTTGGGTGGCATGATTGACGATGGATGTACTTCATGGGACACTTTTTTTTTTTTAAATAAAGGAATTGTCAAAAACTGTCTGTTGTGGTTTTTAAGTTTTGACACTTTTTTTGTTGAATGGGTAGGGGTACAATGTACCCGATACCTATTCACATGGGGGGGGGGGCAGGATCTGGGGGTCCGTTTGTTAAAGGGGGTTTCCAGATGTTGATAAGCCTCCCACCCACAGACCCCGACAACCAATGGTCAGGGTTGTCGGGAAGAGGCTCTTGTCCCCATCATCATGGGGACAAGGTGTTTTTTGACGAGGTGCATATTCAGTAGAATGTGTATTAACAAATGTACAGTATACTGTATGTCCACAATCATAGCACAAGAACAATCATGTCTAATGTCTTTGCCACCATCAACCTGTTGTATGGTTAACCACATCCAAGTGCTCAGTAAAGCATTCTCTTGTTCTTTTCATTCTTTTAAACAATGTAATGACAATATATGTCCCCATTCTTTCTAAGTTGTGTTTTGTAAATGGCCAAGTGGAAGTAGGGACTTAAAAAGGAGGACCATTTAAAAAAAAAAAAATTAAAAGTCAGCAGCTGCTGACTTAATGTCAGGGAAATAGGCGCAATCTCACGATGTACGTTCGTGTTAACGTGCGTCAGCGCCTACGGAAGCGTAAGGTAGTTTCAAGACGAACGGCCGACGCTATGTCTAACCAGGCGGGCATACGCGGTGTTGATACGAACGCGCAACGTACTCGACGTAGCCGTACGATCGCCTCGACGCGCTCACGACGTGACCTGGGCACCTCGCCTATTTAAACGGTCGCCTGACAGTGCTGCATCGCTGGATTATCGTCAGCTCCCCTGTGTACCTCTACCCGTGATTTCTGCTATCCGATCTCCTGTGTACCGACCCGGCTTGCTCGACCTGCTCCTGTTGTTCTCCTGGCTCTTACTCCTGGCTTGTACCCAACGTTCCTTGTCTGCTCCCTGCACCCGATCCCGGCTTGGCTTGACTACTCTTCTGGACTTCTGCTGCTCCGCTCTTGGACTTCCTAGCACGGTTGCCCCCAGAGACTTGTTTACCCGGCTCTTGTCCTCTGCCGCTGCTACCTGGCAACCTGTGCAACCTGTGCTACTGTGGGCACTGCATCCCTGTGTCATCTTCAGGGTTGTGCTGCACTCGGCCGCAAGGGAAGCCCTCTCAGCATCTCGGCCTCACTCCTGATCGTGACACTTAATAAGCACACTTACCTGTCCAGGGTGCCCGCGATGTCGGCCGCCCGTCCCTCGGCTCTCGGGTCCCGGCGCCGCCATTCCTTCTAAGGGAAACAGGCAGTGGAGCCTTACGGCTTCACTGCCCGTTTCCTACTGCGCATGCGGGAGTCGCGCAGCGCTTTGTGAATGGAACGCGCTGTGTTCTGGAACACACAGTTCCCAGAACACAGCGTGACCCATTACCCAGAAGACAACGCGACGAGGAGAGAAGAAAGAACATCTCCGCGGAGGAGGAAGAGGAAGATTAGGATTATGTGCCTAGCAACAGGCATTTCTGGTAAATAAAAAAATAAAAATAAAATTTTTTCATTTTTTTTTTATATTTTTTTTTATTTTTTTATATATATTTTTTTTTAAGGGTGGCCCTACACTTTAAAAACAACACCAGCTGGGGTGTTTATATGAGACCTGAAGCAATGATGTCCAGACTGGGCTGTACTACTCCAAGACAATAATTTAACTCTTTTAAAGCAACAGTTTGTAGTTGCTTTACAGCAGAGATAAATACATACCATAATAATATATATGACCTGGAGTAAATCTTTAAGAACAACAACCCCTTTGTTCCAGTTTCCTTTTACAATTAACTTACACCAGAGTGGTGTACTCAATTGTAAATGTGCTCAAAATAAATGTTTTATGTAATGTAATGTAATGTAACCCCACAGCCACCAATCAACTTCAAAAATATGTTCTTCAGCTGTCATTTAAGATCCCATTTATACTCGGGCCATTTGTGATTCGTTGGGGGAGACTGTCTGCATCCAGGGACGATCGGCCACAGGTAATTGCTGCATGAGGGTGAATATCTGTGGGCACTTTCAGACTCTTCTTGCTTTGCTTATTGCAGGGAATACCTGAGTATACCATGGGTAATGACAAATAGCCCCATTTGCAAGTATGAATGGGGTCTTAAACATTAGGCTTTTGTGAAGATATTTCTGTACTTAGTTTTAATTGCCGTATGTACAAAGCAATAATAAAAAGTTACATATTCATTTAATTAATTGCTGTCAATACAGTTCAGTTTTTTTGAAACTGGGGACAAAATAAAAATGTATGAATATGAGATAGTATATTAATTATTATTATATTATATTATATAATTATTATTAATACCCCTGTAACATTGTTTTATCACCTATTCATTCTGCCAATAAATACATTTTTTACTTCCTTTACTAGGCTACGGGAATCAGAAAAAAACAAAAACTGCTGTGTTAATGCTGCTAACAGACTGCAGCTTATATAGAAAACTTAGCTTAGTCACTAGCTACATACTTGTTCCAGGTCAGTGGGTCAGAAAGTAGAAAGACATCCAGGCAACTAGTTATTTCAGAAGAAGGCCAGACTTTTTTTTATTATTTCTCTCAGTACAAGAGATGAGCTGTTTGATTGAATGGGCATTTACCTGCCCTTTTGGCCATCTGTTTGGCCAGAGAGCGGCTGGGCCAGCTGCTGGTCCAGGCATCTGGGTGGATCCCAACTTTAAAATCGGAATCTTTCCTAAGCCTGGAGTAGCTGAGTGATGTCAACTAATTATGATCCCCGATGTTGGGGAAAAAAAACGACCACAAGAGTGTAGAACAAAATGCACTCTTGTGATCCATAGGAGAAGTAGGGCCAAAATTCCCCCGATGTTGGGGAAAAAAAACGGCCACAAGAGTGTAGAACAAAATGCACTCTTGTGATCCATAGGAGAAGTAGGGCCAAAAAAGCTTTGGCCATACTTCTCTTAGGTTAGGTTATGAGGCAATAACTTATTTTACAGAGCAGGGTAAGCATCTCAATTTCTGACATGTGTACAGTATTGGAATGGTACCAGCTGATTGAAGAAAAGCCAATGTAGCACTAATATATAAAAAGGGCCCAAAATACATTCCTAGGAATTACAGACCAGTTAGCCTAAAATCAATAGTATGCAAGCTCTTGGAGAGGATAATAAGGGACTATATACAAGATTTTACTAATGAGAATGGTATCATTAACAGTAATTAATCAGCATGAATTCATGAAGAATCATTCTTGGCAAACCAATCTGTTAACCTTTTATGAGGAGGTGAGTTGCCGTCTAGATAAAGGAAGGCCCGTAGATGTGGTATATCTGGATTTTGCAAAAGCATTTGATACAGATCCCCATAAATGTTTAGTGTACAAAATAAGGTCCCTTGGCATGGACTATAGGCTGAGTACATGGATTGAAAACTGGCTACAAGGGCAAGTTCAGAATGTGGTGATAAATGAGGAGTCCTTGGAATGGTCAGGGGTGGGTAGTGGGGTCCCCCAGGGTTTTGTGCTGGGACCAATACTATTTATTTTGTTCATAAACAACCTGGAGGATGGGGTAAACAGTTCAATCTCTGTATTTGCAGATGTTATTAAGCTAAGCAGGGTATGAACATCAATGCGATCCCATTCCAGTGTGGATCAAAAAAAGGGTCCTGGAATGGGCCATTTCCGGGGGAGGAGTCTGTGATGGTGCGTGTCGGCACCTAGCGTCCTGGTGTGCTCCATCGCCCCCACCGTTCGGAGAATGCTGCTGAGTGCGGCTCCCTGCTAATCCCCCCCTGCCGGCCTCCTTGAATCGATCCTATCCCCCTCGGAAAACGAAGATTTCCCCCCCACCTATCCTCCTACCTTCCCCCTCTGTGTCTCCCCCCCGGTCCGGGATAAGCATCAGTACTCCGGGTGACGATTCGGACCCTTAATGGGGTCCGTGGGGCTCCAGCGGGTGTACGGACGTGTGCCGGCGTGACCGGTCTACTGGATCAGCGGGCAGTGCAGGGTTGCGCTTTGGAAAACTTCGGTATACTTCGCTAACCCTCGGAAAGCCTGCTGTGAGTTCCGGACGCCACCTACTGGACAAAGCAAGATATAGCTCCCAGGACTCGGGAAGGTATCGTATTGTATTGTATTGCACTGACAAAAAGGCAGAAATCTAATGAAGGTCAGTAAAAAAAAAAGGTACGTAATAGAGGGAGTTTGGGACTTTTAAATGAAGCACTAGGATAATGGAGGTAGGTTTTAACCAAATTGAAAAAAATATATATAATTTTTTATTGATTGTTCGGTAACAGATCATAAAAAATAATAAAGATCAAATTCATAAAGTATATAGGCGTAAGTACAGTAGAAGCATGATATATAGTATTCACATATAGCAGCACATAGTAGTAATAAATAAAATAATTGGGTAATATGGCATGGTAGTGCCTATGACAGCAAAACCGACATCAGCAAGTACATCCACATAATACATATGCATCCACTAGATGTAAAACAAAAATAAATTTAGTATATAGTTAAAAAAGTAAATTCATAACAAATTCATAAAGTATATAGGCGTAAGTACAGTGGAAGCATGATATATCGTATTCACATATAGCAGCACATAGTAGTAGTAAATAAAGTAATTGGGTAATATGGCATGGTAGTGCCTATGACAGCAAAACCGACATCAGCAAGTACATCCACATAATACATATGCATCCACTAGATGTAAAACAAAAATAAATTTAGTATATAGTTAAAAAAGTAAATTCATAATAAAATAAATATAGTTCCATATAAAGTATAACTGGGACATCATTTCAAAAGCTCGACGCGTTTCGTGGGTGTCTCCCCACTCATCAGGAGCTGATGCGACCAAAAAATTCCTATGGAATAGAATAAAGAATAATATAATATACTAACCATATAAATAAAAATAAATTAATGGGGATTTAATGCGTGTAAATGGTTAGCCAGGGCAGACTCACCAATCCGGATGGAAAGTGCAGTGTGCGGCAGTGGGCGTAGGGTGGGCCATGGGCAAGATCCCTCCCCGGGAACTGAGGCGGCATAGACATGAATGCGATATCAGGCGAAACCAAAAAGATACAGCAGTGTTGAAGAGTATCAGATATGGAATGTGTGGCAATTGTTGAAAACAACATATCTAAAAACAAAATGTTAATAATATGTATGATTAATGAGAATAATGTGATGCAAAAGTAATTGAAAATTGATAGTGACCCTCAAAGAGTACAGAGAGAGTGCTGGCCATAAGCCAAGTATATACTATGTAGTAAGTATATGCAGATGAATGTAAACAGTGAATGGTGTGCAAAAATTAAAGAAATGTAATAGTGTAAAAGAAAGTGTGAGTGTGCAGTTTAACAAAAAGTGAAGAAAATTAATGAAGGGGTGTACATAGACCATGATAGACAAGGAGAGTGACAGAATTACCAGTCATCAAGAAAAGAAAAGGTGTGAGTAGTAGGAGAAAAAAGATTTTTCACCTAAACATCGCTCCTAAAACACCAGCAGACAAGATATTAGGATGAGAGATCCGTCCAGCCGGCGCCCTGCCAATAAGGTCTGCAGACACCGGTCAGGGCGGCTCTGATAATAAAGGCCCCTTTAACTATCCACAGCTGATACTGATTGCACAACCAGCATGGAGAAAAAAAAAAAAAAAATGTAAGGTAAACTTTAATGATAGTAATGGTAATATTTATAAAAGCTAGTATTGTGGCTTAAGACAAAAGGTAGTAACCATGAGCATAGGCAGGGTCAAGTACAATCAGACCAGAGATGAAGTGTGAGTAGAAGGAGAAAAGAGATTTTTCACCTAAAACATCGCTCCTAAAAACAACACCAGCAGACAAGACGGCCAGTGTGTGCAGACTCCATGCAGAGACCAGCTGCACACACAGCTATCTCCGAGTGGGGTTTAAATATGCCGCCAACGCCACGTGCGTGAAACATAGGGGGAGGAGCCACACCTAACCTGGATAAAAAAAACAGCGTCAGGCGCGCCAGATGCCCCCCAATAGAGACACGGAGACGGAAATCACTAAAACGTTGGCGTGATGACGTCAAAGGTGACGTCACACGCACGACGTAGGACGCGTGGCGCCGATGCGCAAAGTAGAGTCCACCCGAACCTCCCAATCAGATGTGAAGGGGGAGGAGGGGAGGACCAACTGGCGCATCGCAGTTCCCGCAAGGAAAGAAAAGAGTCCAGCAACACCCAAATACCCAACCGCCCCACACATAACAATAACCGCAATCGGCCAGCGAGTGTGCACTGGACCCTATTAATTAGATATCCAGGTGGGACGTTTATACGGTGTCGGTAATGCTGTCAATGTACAACATAAACATGAATAGAATAAATGTATGTAGGTACATAAAAAATACTAAAGACATCAGCAATATATAAATGGACCTCACGCCGGGAAGATAGGGGGACACTATCAATCCCGTATATCCAGGTACTTCCATCCCGATATATATGCAAGAAAGGAGGGGAATTTTGGGACTTTAAATGAAGCACAAGTATGTGCCTCCATCCCGGTAATTGGTACGTAATAGAGGGAGTTTGGGACTTTTAAATGAAGCACTAGGATAATGGAGGTAGGTTTTAACCAAATTGAAAAAAATATATATAATTTTTTATTGATTGTTCGGTAACAGATCATAAAAAATAATAAAGATCAAATTCATAAAGTATATAGGCGTAAGTACAGTAGAAGCATGATATATAGTATTCACATATAGCAGCACATAGTAGTAATAAATAAAATAATTGGGTAATATGGCATGGTAGTGCCTATGACAGCAAAACCGACATCAGCAAGTACATCCACATAATACATATGCATCCACTAGATGTAAAACAAAAATAAATTTAGTATATAGTTAAAAAAGTTAATTCATAACAAATTCATAAAGTATATAGGCGTAAGTACAGTAGAAGCATGATATATAGTATTCACATATAGCAGCACATAGTAGTAGTAAATAAAATAATTGGGTAATATGGCATGGTAGTGCCTATGACAGCAAAACCGACATCAGCAAGTACATCCACATAATAGATATGCATCCACTAGATGTAAAACAAAAATAAATTTAGTATATAGTTAAAAAAGTAAATTCATAATAAAATAAATATAGTTCCATATAAAGTATAACTGGGACATCATTTCAAAAGCTCGACGCGTTTCGTGGGTGTCTCCCCACTCATCAGGAGCTGATGCGACCAAAAAATTCCTATGGAATAGAATAAAGAATAATATAATATACTAACCATATAAATAAAAATAAATTAATGGGGATTTAATGCGTGTAAATGGTTAGCCAGGGCAGACTCACCAATCCGGATGGAAAGTGCAGTGTGCGGCAGTGGGCGTAGGGTGGGCCATGGGCAAGATCCCTCCCCGGGAACTGAGGCGGCATAGACATGAATGCGATATCAGGCGAAACCAAAAAGATACAGCAGTGTTGAAGAGTATCAGATATGGAATGTGTGGCAATTGTTGAAAACAACATATCTAAAAACAAAATGTTAATAATATCTCTGGTCTGATTGTACTTGACCCTGCCTATGCTCATGGTTACTACCTTTTGTCTTAAGCCACTATACTAGCTTTTATAAATATTACCATTACTATCATTAAAGTTTACCTTATATTTTTATTTATTTTTTTCTCCATGCTGGTTGTGCAATCAGTATCAGCTGTGGATAGTTAAAGGGGCCTTTATTATCAGAGCCGCCCTGACCGGTGTCTGCAGACCTTATTGGCAGGACGCCGGCTGGACGGATCTCTCATCCTAATATCTTGTCTGCTGGTGTTTTAGGAGCGATGTTTAGGTGAAAAATCTTTTTTCTCCTACTACTCACACCTTTTCTTTTCTTGATGACTGGTAATTCTGTCACTCTCCTTGTCTATCATGGTCTATGTACACCCCTTCATTAATTTTCTTCACTTTTTGTTAAACTGCACACTCACACTTTCTTTTACACTATTACATTTCTTTAATTTTTGCACACCATTCACTGTTTACATTCATCTGCATATACTTACTACATAGTATATACTTGGCTTATGGCCAGCACTCTCTCTGTACTCTTTGAGGGTCACTATCAATTTTCAATTACTTTTGCATCACATTATTCTCATTAATCATACATATTATTAACATTTTGTTTTTAGATATGTTGTTTTCAACAATTGCCACACATTCCATATCTGATACTCTTCAACACTGCTGTATCTTTTTGGTTTCGCCTGATATCGCATTCATGTCTATGCCGCCTCAGTTCCCGGGGAGGGATCTTGCCCATGGCCCACCCTACGCCCACTGCCGCACACTGCACTTTCCATCCGGATTGGTGAGTCTGCCCTGGCTAACCATTTACACGCATTAAATCCCCATTAATTTATTTTTATTTATATGGTTAGTATATTATATTATTCTTTATTCTATTCCATAGGAATTTTTTGGTCGCATCAGCTCCTGATGAGTGGGGAGACACCCACGAAACGCGTCGAGCTTTTGAAATGATGTCCCAGTTATACTTTATATGGAACTATATTTATTTTATTATGAATTTACTTTTTTAACTATATACTAAATTTATTTTTGTTTTACATCTAGTGGATGCATATGTATTATGTGGATGTACTTGCTGATGTCGGTTTTGCTGTCATAGGCACTACCATGCCATATTACCCAATTATTTTATTTACTACTACTATGTGCTGCTATATGTGAATACTATATATCATGCTTCTACTGTACTTACGCCTATATACTTTATGAATTTGTTATGAATTTACTTTTTTAACTATATGCTAAATTTATTTTTGTTTTACATCTAGTGGATGCATATGTATTATGTGGATGTACTTGCTGATGTCGGTTTTGCTGTCATAGGCACTACCATGCCATATTACCCAATTATTTTATTTATTACTACTATGTGCTGCTATATGTGAATACTATATATCATGCTTCTACTGTACTTACGCCTATATACTTTATGAATTTGATCTTTATTATTTTTTATGATCTGTTACCGAACAATTAATAAAAAATTATATATATATTTTTTTCAATTTGGTTAAAACCTACCTCCATTATCCTAGTGCTTCATTTAAAAGTCCCAAACTCCCTCTATTACGTACCAATTACCGGGATGGAGGCACATACTTGTGCTTCATTTAAAGTCCCAAAATTCCCCTCCTTTCTTGCAGTAAAAAAAAAGGGGGGGCTGAATCTGAAAGAAAATGTTGAATATTTGAATGCTAAATATATCATATAACTATAACAACAAGATAAACCTCACTACAAAGTAAACGGTAAATGGTAAATGGACGGAAAAATTATAAAAAAGTTAAAAATATATTGTATCATAATATCCGTTAAATAGGGGAATGCTCGGAAAATTTACTTGTAAGGGTCAATACATAAGCAGGAACATACAATTTCTGTGGCGTAACATCAGTGCCAAGACAATTCGTAAATATAGTGATAAAACTATTTCTCAGCAGTCACGGGAGGCTGTCGGTACCCCAGGACAATAAATAAATAAAAAAAAAAAAAAAGGGGGAGAGAGAAAGGGGAAGAGGAACACATAATAATAGCAATAAAAGGTGTTCAACTATTGCCGAGCAAGATGAAGGGAAAATCAGCAATAGCAGGGGCCACCCCAAAATCCCCACGCCGGAGCTTAGTTGCCAGTCCAGGTGCAACGAATAAATATGTTACACAGACGGCAGCCACAGAGAAGCAGCAAGTAGAAAAAGCTCAATTACAATACACAAAAACTCAACAGACAGAAACCAGTGACAAAAGGGAAAGAGAAAAGAACAAAAAAGAGAAAAGAAAACATCAAGCGCTAAATAGCTCCGCACAGGACCTAGAAATATTGGCTGATGTCCCACTAGAAGAAGGACCAAGATTAACAACTGAATCAGATTGTATGGTTGAACCCTTAATAATTCAACAGACACAGCAGGATAACCTCCAGGTTTTGCCCACTAAAGATGAGATGATCTCCATGTTTGCAGCTCTGGAAAATACCATGAAAGCCGAAATGGAAAGATTACACAAAAACCTTGGTCACATACTTGAAAGGGTAGAAGAGGTGGAAAAAACAGTGGAAAAAGAAACGAAGATAATAAAGAATCTGGAAGCAGAAATACAAAACCTAAAAATAACACAAAAAGATCAAGCATACAAGATCGAAGAACAAGAAAATAGACATAGAAGGAAAAACCTTAGAATACGTGGGGTGCCAGACGCACAACAACGTGAGGATCTGACAGAAATAATTATGAAGATCTGTAATCCCTTAATGAATAAAGAAATAACTAATGAGATAAAAATAGTGAGGGCGTATAGAATAAGGAAACCTAAGGCCGCGTACACACGGGCGGACTGTTCGCCCAACTTTGTTCGTCAAACAGTTTGAGCGGACAGTCCGCTCAAAATTAGCATGGACGGACTTGACCACACACGACGAACGAACAGTCCGCTGAAACTTGCGCGATGACGTGAACGGCACGTACGACGGGACGAAAAATATGACGTCCAATACACTGCAATGCAACCTTCGCCGTGTAAATCCTTTCTGAGCATGCGCGGAACTTAGTTTGACGAACAAGCCTACACACGGGCGGACTGTCCGCTCAAACCAAGTTTCAGCGGACAGTTTTACGGAAATTCCGAAAAACTTTGTTCGTCAGACTGTCCGCTGAAACTGTGCGAACAGTCCGCCCGTGTGTACGCGGCCTAAGGGTCTCCCACAAGAAACGCCACGGGATATCATAGTGCGATTCCAAAATGAAGAGGAAAAATACCAAATATGGAAGAATATAAGATTAAAAGCACCTTTAAAATACGAAGGAAAAGACATTCAAATATTCCAAGATTTCTCACAGGAAACTTTGAAGAGAAGAAGAGCCCTAAAACCGCTATTGACAATATTGGTAGAGAACGAAGTGCAATATAATTGGGGCTTTCCTGCAAGTTTAATAGGGAGAAAAAATGGTCGGATAGCAAGACTGAGATTTATAGAAGAAATCGCAGAATTTTGTGGAAAATTGGGGATCCCGGTTCCGGGGGGGACGGGGGACGGAGGGGGGGAAGCGATGGGGGGAGGACAAAAACTGGTCCCACCCCTCGGTGCCTGGAGAGGGGGGGGGGAAGTGAGATAGAGAGAGATGTAAATTAGTGGAGGTGGGAGTTTTAGCCTGGTGGAACGTTTTCCTTCTTTGTTCCTGCCCGGTCCCCTCCCCCTCTTCGTTGGGGGGAGGGGGATGGGATGGGTTGGGTTGGGGGGGTCGGAGGGGGGGAGGTGGGGGGGGGGGTGGTGGGGGCTGGGGGAGCCCCTAATGGGCGTGATAACCACCTTGCCAATAGAAGGCGAGATGGGCGATGGCACCATTAAACAGAATTCCACCCTAGGGCCAAGGGATAATTGGAACGAGGGCGTTCCAGATAAAAGGTCCCGGACCAATGGGTCAACTATACATCTGGTGGGGGGACAGGGAGGGGGGAGAGCGGGGAGGGTTAAGGGGAGGAGGGAGGTGGGTAAAGGGAAGGGTGGGAGGGTTAAATTTGTTAACACGAAACCACAGCTCCTAGAAAAAAATGTCAGAATTTTTTTTAAGTACGTATAATGTCAGAAATCAAAATAGCAACATATAATGTTAGAGGAATGAATTCTCCAAAAAAAAGAAATAATATACTGAGGGAGATAGAGGGATACTCTGTGGATATCGTGTTTTTACAAGAAACGCACCTGACGCTAGATTTATGTATTAGATTAAACACACAGAAGTATCCAACGTGGTATTACGCATATACCCCAACAAGGGGCTCCAGGGGAGTGGCAATTGGGATCTCTAAAAAAGTCAAATGGAAAATGGAAGAAATAATAATAGATCCACAGGAGAGGTTTCTATTTGTAAAAGGATGTATAGAAAGGAATAGATATACATTAGTAAATATATACTGTCCCAATAAAGGCCCAAAAAAATATCTGAATAAAATCCTGAATAAATTAGATACACATAAACAGGGTCATATAATCCTGGGGGGGGGGTCTAAATTTTGCCATGGATTCGTATATAGATAGCACTTCACTGGGTATGGTACACGAAATTAAACAACATGGAATCTTAACCACTTAAGGACCGCTGTATTGCCATTGTACGTCATCACAATGGCACAGGCAGGCACAAGCACGTACATGTACGTGCCTGCCTTCCAGCGGGTGGGGGGTCCGATCGGACCCCCTCCCGCTGGATACGGCGGTCCGTTTCCCTCCGGGAGCGATCCGTGATGAGGGGATGGCCGTTGGTTTCTGGCCACCCCCTCTCGATCGCTCCTGGCCAATGACGAACTTCCTCCCACTGTGTATTGTTTACACAGGAAGGAGGAAGTGATGTCATTCTCCTCGGGGCGGTCTTTTTGACCGGACTACGAGGAGAAGACTAAAAGTAAGTGCACCAAAACACTACACTGACACATAGGTACACATAGGTACACAAACCCCCCCCCCCCCCCGATCCCCCCCCGATCGCCCCCGGTTCACCGCCAGGTTTTTTAATATCGCTAGGTACCCCGATATACTACCCAATAATGGTTTTAACATCCTGATTGCCCCTAGTTAACCCTTTCACCCCCTTTTGCCAGTGTCACTAAGCGATCATTTTTCTGATCGCTGCATCAGTGTCGCTACTGTCGCTAGGTAGCTAGTTATTTTTTTTAGGTTCACCGCCAGGTTTTTATAGCGCTAGGTACCCCGATATACTACCCAATAATGGTTTTAACATCCTGATTGCCCCTAGTTAACCCTTTCACCCCCTTTTGCCAGTGTCACTAAGCGATCATTTTTCTGATCGCTGCATCAGTGTCGCTACTGTCGCTAGGTAGCTAGTTATTTTTTTTAGGTTCACCGCCAGGTTTTTATAGCGCTAGGTACCCCGATATACTACCCAATAATGGTTTTAACATCCTGATTGCCCCTAGTTAACCCTTTCACCCCCTTTTGCCAGTGTCACTAAGCGATCATTTGTCTGATCGCTGCATCAGTGTCGCTACTGTCGCTAGGTAGCTAATTATTTTTTTAGGTTCACCGCCAGGTTTTTATATCGCTAGGTACCCCAATATACTACCCAATAATGGTTTTAACATCCTGATTGCCCCTAGTTAACCCTTTCACCCCCTTTTGCCAGTGTCACTAAGCGATAATTTTTCTGATCGCTGCATCAGTGTCGCTAGGTAGCTAGTTATTTTTTTAGGTTCACCGCCAGGTTTTTATAGCGCTAGGTACCCCGATATACTACCCAATAATGGTTTTAACCCCCTGATTGCCCCTAGTTAACCCTTTCACCAGCGATCACAGTATAAGTGTCACTGGTGACGCTGGTTCCCCGTCAGGTTTTTATATAGCGCCAGGGACCCCCATATACTACCTAATAAAAATTTGAACCCCCTGATTGCCCCTAGTTAACCCTTTCACCGCTGATCACCGTATAAGTGTTACGGGTGACTCTGGTTAGTTTGCTTTTTATAGCATCAGGGCACCCACCATTTATTACCCAATAAAGGTTTAACCCCCTGATCACCCGGCGGGTGATATCAATTAGGTTTTAGGGTCAGGGTCTGCGTCGCCCCAGGCAGCGCTAGGTTAGTGCCAGTACCGCTAACACCCACGCGCAAAGCATACACCTCCCGTAGTGGTATAGAATCTGAACAGATCAATATCTGATCTGATCAGATCTATACTAGCGTCCCCAGCAGTTCAGGGTTCCAAAAAAACGCATTGTTAGCGGGATCAGCCCAGATACCTGCTAGCACCTGCGTTTTGCCCCTCTGCCCAGCCCACCCAAGTGCAGTATCGATCGATCACTGTCACTTACAAAACACTAAACACATAACTGCAGCGATCGCAGAGTCAGGCCTGATCCCTGCGATCGCTAACAGTTTTTTTGGTAGCATTTTATATTTAAATCCGGAAGGCAGTGCTTGGTTTTCGGGGTCCCGTACATGGCTAGGCTCCCAAAAAGTCCCCCACATGTGGTATCCCCGTACTCGGGAGAAGCAGCAGAATTTATTTTGGGGTGTAATTTGACTTCTGCCCATAGCATGTGTGAGCAATATATCATTTACTGACAACTTTGTGCAAAAAAAAAAATAGTTTGTAATATTCCCGCAACTTTTGGCAAAATATAAAATATTCCATGGACTCAACATGCCTCTCAGTAAATAGCTTGGGGTGTCTACTTTCCAAAATGGGGTCATTTTGGGGGGTTTTGTGCTATTTTGGCATTTTATGGCCTTCGAAACTGTGATAGGTAGTGAGGAGTTAAATAAAAAATTTGCACCCTTAGAAATCCTGAAGGTGGTGATTGGTTTTCGGGGTGCCGTGCGCGACTAGACTCCCAAAAAGTCCCACACATGTGGTATCCCCATACTCAAAAGAAGTAGCGGAATATATTTTGGGGTGCAATTCCACATATAACCATGGCATGTGTGAGCAATATATCATTTAGTGACAACTTTTTGTAAAAAAAAAAAAAATTTTTATTTTTTGTCATTATTCAATCCCTTGGGACAAAAAAAAAAATATTCAATGGTCTCAACATGGCCCTCAGCAAATAGCTTGGGGTGTCTACTTTCCAAAATGGGGTCATTTGGGGGGGTTTTGTGCCATCTTGGCATTTTATGGCCTTCAAAACTGTGATAGGTAGTGATAGGTAGTGAGGAGTAAAATAAAAAATGTATGCCCTTAGAAATCCTGAAGGCGGTGCTTGGATTTCGGGGTCCCGTACGCGGCTAGGCTCCCAAAAAGTCCCACACATGTGGTATCCCCGTACTCAGAAGAAGCAGCAGAATGTATTTTGGGGTGTCATTTCACATATGCCCATAGCATGTGTGAGCAATATATCATTTAGTGACAACTTTGTGCAAAAAAAAAAAGTTTGTAATATTCCCGCAACTTGTGGCAAAATATAAAATATTCCATGGACTCAACATGCCTCTCAGTAAATAGCTTGGGGTGTCTTCTTTCCAAAATGGGGTCATTTTGGGGGGTTTTGTGCTATTTTGGCATTTTATGGCCTTCGAAACTGTGATAGGTAGTGAGGAGTTAAATCAAAAATTTGCACCCTTAGTAATCCTGAAGGTGGTGATTGGTTTTCGGGGTGCCGTGCACGACTAGACTCCCAAAAAGTCCCACACATGTGGTATCCCCATACTCGGGAGAAGTAGCGAAATATATTTTGGGGTGCAATTCCACATATAACCATGGCATGTGTGAGCAATATATCATTTAGTGACAACTTTTAGTAAAATTTTTTTTTTTTTTTTTTTTTTGTCATTATTCAATCCCTTAGGACAAAAAAAATAAATATTCAATGGGCTCAACATACCCATCAGCAATTTCCTTGGGGTGTCTACTTTCCAAAATGGGGTCATTTGGGGGGGGTTTGTACTGCCCTGCCATTTTAGCACCTCAAGAAATGAGATAGGCAGTCATAAATTAAAAGCTGTGTAAATTCCAGAAAATGTACTCTAGTTTGTAGACGCTATAACTTTTGCGCAAACCAAAAAATATACGCTTATTGACATTTTTTTTTACTAAAGACATGTGGCTGAATAAATTTTGCCCTCAATGTATGACTAAAATTTAGTTTATTCGATTTTTCTTATAACAAAAAGAAGAAAATATCTTTTTTTTTCAAAATTTTCACTCTTTTTCCATTTATATCGCAAAAAAAAAAAATCGCAGAGGCAATCAAATACCATCAAAAGAAAGCTCTATTTGTGGGAAGAAAAGGACGCAAATTTTGTTTAAGTGCAATATTGCATGACCGCGCAATTACCAGTTAAAGCAGCGCAGTGCGAAATTGGAAAAAGACCTCTGGTCCTTAAGGTGTTTATTGGTCCGGGGCTGAAGTGGTTAAAAAAGAAGATGGCCCAGCAACAATTAATGGACACATGGCGAATATTTAATACAGGGAAAAAAGATTACACATATTATTCCACAGTACACGACATGTATGTCAGATTGGACTACATACTCGTTGACCATGAATTATTAGAAAATATACTAGAAGCAAAAATAGGATCCATAACCCTCTCAGATCACGCACCGGTAATAATAAAATTAAAAGATCCAGGAAAAGAATTTAGTAAAGGGATATGGAGACTTAATGAGTCCCTATTAGAAAACGTGGAAACAGAAAATATCGTCAAAAATGAAATTGAACAATATTTTTTATTTAATGACTCGGAAGAGATCCCAAGGGCTACACTCTGGGAGGCCCATAAAGCTTTAATTAGGGGGAAATTAATCTCTATAGGGTCCTGGAAAAAAAAAGAAAGTGAAAAGCAGCAAAATGATTTAAAAGAAGAACTATATTTATTAGAACAAAAACATAAGTCTCATCTCGATAAAAACATATATAAAGAAATAAAACATAAACGTACCCAATTAAAAAACAGAATGGAACAAGAAGTAAGAAAAATCTATAAAAATGTAGCAAACGAGAGATATATGTGGGGAAACAAGACGGGGAAACATTTGGCCAGACTGGTAAGAGATAAAAAAGCTATTAACTAGATAGAAAAGATTAAGAACGCGAAAGGCGAAATAAAATATAGAACATCAGAAATAGCAGAAGCGTTTAAAACATATTATGGCGCCCTATACTAAATTAGGAGTAGGGAGACTGAAAGTCAAAAGGAGACTAGAAAAATCAAAATACAGGAATACCTGAAGGAGATAGACCTACCAAAAATAACTCCAGAGATGGCCAGAAACTTAGAAGACCCGATCACCCCAGAAGAAATAGAGAATGCAATAAAGGATATGCCCAATGGGAAAAGCCCAGGACCAGATGGTTTTACCATCAGATATTATAAAAAATTTAAACAACAACTGGTCCCCCAGCTATGTAAATTTTGGAATAAACTGGTAGAGGATGAGTCCATGAGAAAAGAATCACTACTAGCAAATATTACCCTTATCCCAAAACCCGGTAAAGATCCTTTGATCTGCTCTAATTATCGACCAATTGCGTTGCTGAACACGGACACTAAATTATATGCAAAAGTATTAGCAACGAGGATAAAAAACTACTCCCAGAAATGATCAATGGAGATCAAGTAGGGTTTGTCCCAGGAAGGGAGGGACAAGATAACAGCCATCGAACGCTGTTACTAATATGGAAGGATGGAGAAACTAAACCTCCAATGATATTGGTTTCGATTGATGCTGAAAAAGCCTTCGATCGAGTAGATTGGAGCTTTATCTTGGAAACACTACAGACATACGGCTTTGGGCCAAAAATGATGAAATGGGTGAATAACTTATATATGTATCCATCAGCCAGAGTGGGGGTTAATGGGAGTATGTCTTCTGCCTTTGATATGCATAACGGTACAAGACAGGGGTGTCCCCTCTCGCCTTTACTATATGTGATAGCTCTGGAACCCCTATTAGCAAAAATTCGAATTAATCCAGTCATAGAAGGAATAAGAATGGGGGGGGGAAGAACATAAAGTGGCGGCATATGCAGACGACATACTCCTATATATGACTAACCCCCAAACATCGTTATCAGGTCTGATAAAGGAGATAGGAGAATACGGGGCCCTCTCTAATTTTAAAATAAATCCAATCAAAACTGTTATTCTGAATATCGGCTTAAACTCGCAAGAAGAAGAATTGACACGGCATAAATTCCCTTTTACATGGGAAAAAAAAGAAATAATATACTTAGGGATTAAAATAACAAAGTCAATTCAAGGGTTACAGTGGTGTGAAAAAGTGTTTGCCCCCTATCTCATTTCCTGTTCCTTTGCATGTTTGTCACACTTAAGTGTTTCGGAACATCAAACCAATTTAAACAATAGTCAAGGACAACACAAGTAAACACAAAATGCAATTTGTAAATGAAGGTGTTTATTATTAAAGGTGAAAAAAAATCCAAACCATCATGGCCCATCACACTTTCGAGCAGTAGGTTAGTCCTCCTGGTTAGCAGAAAGTATGTAACTCTCAAATATACAGATCCCAGCAGTAAAGGGTGTTGTAGGCTCACCAGGGTGTGGAGAACTGGAACTAGTAAAGAGTATAAAAAGTATTAGAGTCCTTTTCACACGAAACGCAGTTGGATGCATTTGACTGCAGTTAGATACATTTTGAACAGCACTCCAACTGCATAGACAGTCCGAAATCAAGGTAATCCCATAGGAATAGTTCACATCAGTGCAGTCCAGCGCAGTTTAAAAAAAGTAGAGCATGCTCCATTTTTCTGCACTGCAAATGCAGAGAATGTGCTACAAACGCACTTCAAATGTGCTTTAAATGCACTCCAATGCACCACTTTAAGACAAGAAAGCCAGGCCCAAAACATAGAAAAATGCACTGCAAGGGCAGTGCTACACGCAGAGCAAAACGCAATCAATCGCATGTCAAGTGTGCATCAAGTACATGTAAATATGAAGTCAAAAACACACAGTTACTTGCACTTTCTGATGTGAATGTAACTGTAAAGAATGGTATCTATAGGCCAGAAGTATAAACCACAGCAACTCTACTTGTAGGATTGAGGGCATTGTTTGTTTCTGGTCTTTTAAAATATTATTCCTATAATTTCTTAGCCCTCCCAGATATGTTCGGTGGGAGAAACAGGAGCAAACTACAGTAAGTGACACAGAAAATCTTAGCCCTTGTACACACGGTCGGAGATTCCGACGGAATGTGTCCGATCGGAGCGTTTTGACGGATATTCCGACTGTGTGTGGTCTGCATCGGACTGTTTCCGTCAGAATATACGTCGGACCAAATTTTCCAACTTGCCGGAAATATTTTCCGACAAAATGCTCCGATCGGACATACTCTGATCATGTGTAGAGAATTCCGATCGGACAAAGTGCCACGCATGCTCAGATCAAATTCCTACATCAAAGCTATTGGCTACTAGCCTGAACGTAGTCCCATCATAACGAAATTACGTCATCACATTCTGAAAGATCGGATTTTCCGACAACTTTGTCCGACCGTGTGTACACGTTTCGGACAAGATCCGTCGGACAAAATCCGACGGATTTGGTTGTCGGAATCTCCGACCGTGTGTACAAGGGCTTAGAGTTAGCAGTCATGTGTAAGCAAGCTTGGGTCAGGAACAGCAAACAGGTGCCACGGAATTGTGAGCATAGCTTATGTCCCTCTAAAGGGGCTTGGGCGGCATACTGTATTTTGATGATTTTTTTTTTTTCAGTATTTTCCCTGTTCATCAGTGATCATACTGGCTATTTTCTTGAATAGCCTTGATGGTAAATGGTCATTTGTTTGCAGAGTTCCTACCAAACACCCTAAAGAAGTCTCCCGGGCAACAAGAGAGCGAGCTGAATCTATTGGAGTTTGCATGCAAGAAAAATATATTGCTTAACCTGCCAAAGTGATTATATTCCCGTAAGACTCACTATTCTCGTCAACTATATGAAAGTGATTGATGACAATCAGGGTATGCAAATGACTATTTTTTCTCTGGTTGAATTTGGTAGCAATTGAAATAGCAAGGAAAATTGTGCCTTGTTCTTTTACTCTTTTACTGGGCCTCAAATAGAAAGCTTCTGCTCGCAAATTTTTCTTTAAGTTAAATTCAGCTTTGTAGAAATAGTACTGTATTCCTTTCTTTTGCAAGAATTCATCATGTGTTGATGAATCACATCTTTAAATATAGCGCTTTATCATTAGCAATATCTCACACAGTAGTAGAACTGCAGTTTTAACATATCACTGTCAAAATGTGTTGTTGGGTTGTAGCAGAGTTGTGACATTATACAAAAAATAGCTGCTCTTTCCCAAGATAGAAAGTGCTAAAAGGATGTTGAATATCTGGACTCTGCTGTGCCCTGTGTTTAGAAAACCCATAATTCTCTGTGAATCTCATTTCATTTATCTATTATTGGTAAATATTTGAAAAACAACCAAAAAAAAGATTTTAAAAATCAGTTTAAAGCAGGAGCTTTAAAAGAAAATTGACCCAAAGCAAGCATAGTTTCCTTTTAAAGGCAAATTATAGTCACAAGAAGAAACCTTAAAGTGGAGGGCCACCCTGAAAACAAAAAAAATATTAAAAATTACAAAAAAAAAAAAAAAAATGAAAACATTTTTTTTTTTTTACTTACCAGAAATGCCTGTTGCTAGGCACTTTCTCCTAATCTTCCTCTTCCTCCTCCGCGGAGATCTTCTGTCTTCTGTCTTTGTCGCGGCGTCTTCTGGGTAATGAGTCGCGCTGTGTTCTGGGAACTGTGTGTTCCAGAACACAGCGCGTCCCATTCAGAAAGCGCTGCGGGACTCGCGCATGCGCAGTAGCTGCGGGACTCGCGCATGCGCAGTAGAAAACGGGCAGTGAAGCCGTAAGACTCCACTGCCTGTTTCCCTTACAAGGAATGGCAGCACCGGGACCCGAGAGCCGAGGGACGGGTCGGCCTCGGGCGGCCGACATCGCGGGCACTCTGGACAGGTGAGTGTGTTGATTAAGTCAGCAGCTGCAGTGTTTGCAGCTGCTGACTTTTTTTTTTTTTTTTTGTATAACCGGCCCTCCTCTTTAAAGTAGTTGTGAAGTCAACACAATAAAAACAACCCATCTCCTCTGTAACATAATGTTATGTGTCGCTTTGTCTGTGTTATATAAAAAAGCTGCTGATTTGTACCTATATCAGAGTGTCTCCTGGTGCTCACGTGACTCCTGTGCTCTCTCCTTTTGGCAGGGAGGAGGGGAGGAGAGAGAGCCAAGGAGTCATGGGAGCGTCAGGAGAAGCTCTGATATAGGTACAGATCGACAGCTTTTTTTATATAACCCAGACACAGGGGCACATAACATTATGTTACAAAGAAAATAGGATGTTTTAATTATAGTTATAATAGCAGCAGGAGGGGAGGGGGCAGGCACTGATACAGAGCAGACAGGCATGGAGGGGGGAGAGGAGGACATAGAAGGACATAGCAGGGCTGTGGATGGGGGAGGCACATAAACTGACCACGGTGTCAGGGCTCAGCAGCCATGATAAACCATGGTCAGTTTACGGGGGGGGGGGGGTTATAGCCAGGCAGGATCAGACAGGTTTATTAGGCATTAGAAGGGGTCAAATTAAGTATATAAAAAATGTAAGTGGTATTAAACCTAAAAGCAAACATTTATTATATTGCAGCTTATCAAGCCTTAGATGTGGGGTGACGTCTGAGCTGACAATAGGTATTTTCCAATCCAGGTTGGGGATTGGTCAGGGATCCTTAGAACACCCCAGTCAGCTCTTCCCCATTTTCCTTCTAGAAGCCTTTAGAAGCAGAAGGGAGGTAACCAAAAGATGAAACTAGCTATGATTCACCAGCCTGGTATAAACCACTCCCAGCCGCAGATCAAAACAAACAGGCCTAGCTTCAGCTACCTGCACTGACAAAATCTCAACTCTAGCACCTACCTAGGTAGAGGGTGCCACATATATTCAAGGGGGAAGCTAAAAAAATTATTTTAAACAAGTTTGGTTCTATATTGTGATTGGAGGAAGGATCTGTATAGGGTCTTCAGCTGAAGTTCTGTGAGTTACTACTACTCACATGCCATGCATGGCCAAGCCCCTGTTGGTGGCGTATTTTAAATTCAGGCTTGTAACGGCTGATGCAAATTTTTAGTTTTAACCTGTTTCTGAAGAAGCAGCAGAGTTACCGCTTCAAAATGCATTGAATAAAGGAAGATTATTATGATCCTACATTGCTTTTACAGGCGTTTATTGCTGTTTCATTATATACAAGACCAAATTTTGATTGTAGCTGAAAGGCATCTGTGGTGGGGAGGCAGTCAGCAGCTCGCTACTCTGACCACACTGTGCTGCAGCTGCTCACTTCACTTTGACTACTGCTGAGAAGCTATTAGGTAGGGGAATCCTGAAAATGAGTACAAACATGACCTGGCATCCTGCAAATGAGTAGAAACATGAGGATTCTGGTGTCACCTGAGACAATGCAAAAAATACTAGTGTGTGCACTGATCCCTATATTCTGCTGATAATAATCATCAATACACCCTATAAGTGCCACAGGAGTCCAAATGATAGACACTCGTTCGCTGCAGCTCTTTATGAATTCCATCGGGTTGCAGGAACACTCTACAGCCAAAGACAAAAAAAGAAGAGCATGAATCGCTTTAGTGTAATGCAGTTTATTATTAATTATTATTATTTATTATTAATTATTATTATTTAAAGCCAAAATTCAATGTACTCATATTAAATATGATGACATAGGCATTTAAGTACAGTCCATATCGCCTCCTCGGAAAGGTCACTCTTGTTAGCTCATGGGGGATGAAAGGGGGGAGAGCCCAAATGGATGGTATGAATCTGCACGGCCTCACACATGCATCCACCACTGGGGAAGGTGGAAAAGCATGCTCCCGGTCTGGAACGACGATGCATTTCGAAGGCTGTCAACAGAGGAGGAATGGAATGTATGTGGTTGCTATGATGACACATTTTGGAGGTGTGGTCTCCTTTTTAAGTCCATCATATTTAATGTGAGTGCCTTGAATTTTGGCTATTACTATTCAGGTACATAGTAACATAGTTAGCAAGGTTGAATAAAGACACCAGTCCATCCTGAGTGAGTGTCTACAATTGACCCTATCCCTGTATATTGCACACTCCCATCAGTCCCTACCCTCAAGGAGCGAACAATCCAAGGTCCCCATCCATATACTAGGGCCAATTTTGGACAGAAGCCAATTAACCTACCTGGATGTCTTTGGAGTGTGGGAGGAAACCCACACAGGCACAGGGAGAACATATAAACTCCAGGCAGGTAGTGTCGTGGTTGGGATTTGGATTTGAACCAGCAACCCTCCTTACTGCCAGGCAAGAGTGCTAATCACTACACCACTGTGCCGCCCAGTTAAGAAACTGTATTACACTGGGCCGATTTTGTTTTCTCTTTTTTTTCTCTTTTTCTTTTTTTTTGTCTTTGGTGAGGAGCCTTCATCAATCAGTACAGCATGCTGAATCATGCACATATGCACAAATATTTATTTTTTAACCACTTCAATACCAGGCACTTACACCTTCCTGCCCAAGCCAATTTTCAGCTTTCAGCGCTGTCGCAAATTGAATGACAATTGCGCGGTCATGCTACACTGTACCCAAACAAATTTTTGTATCATTTTGTTCTCACAAATAGAGCTGTCTTTTGGTGGTAGTTGATCACCTCTGCGATTTTTTATTTTTTGCACAACTTGTTTCGAGTTCACTAAATATAGAATAGAATGGTTCCCCAAGCCGTTGTTTACAAAAAAAATTTGGCCATGCGCGATCACTTGCACGAGAGCCAGCACGAGGATTTGTGTGTGTAAACACACAAATCCCTGTTTTATCAGGGGAGAGGAGACATATTGTTTGTTCCTACTAAGTAGCTTCGAAAGCCCTGAAAAACAGGTCTTTTTTTTTACGATCACATTGTTAAGTGACCTTAAAAAAATTGCCCCGCTAGCGCCCGAAAAGTGCAGCAAAACACCCCTAAAGCACTACAAAACTAGCAGCACTTTAGCGGCTGTATTAGCAGTACTTCAGTATGAAAGGGGTCTATTTGTTTAAGATTTTTCCTTTATCAAATCAATGGACCACAAGTGAGTTTTACCCTTCTGCCATAAACACTAATCCTTGCATCTTAAAATTCCTAGTATCTATAAAGCCCCGTACACACTATCAGATTGTCTGCTGAGTTTTTCCTTCAGATTTACCAAAACCATGTAGTAGAAGGGCCTGCTTGATTGCATACACATTGAAACTCCTAAGGTTTGACCTCATATTATATGGTTTTGGTAAATCTGAAGGAAAAACTCAGCAGACAATCTGATAGTGTGTACGGGGCTTTAGGCAGTTATTTTCATCAACTTCATGTGGTACTCACATAGTTTTACAGCATTTAATTTGAAACTTGCCAGTTTCTGCTTCTAAGCATTCAACTTGAACACTGTATTGTAAATAAATATATAAAATTGTTCCAGCAAATAATGTCAACCTGATATGAATGCAAGGTAACTGGGATACGATTTCTGGCAGAAACATACTCTTGTTGACATTTAAGACCAATTCTCCTGATGGATAAGAATCAGCCTTACAAAATAAAGCCCTTAAGGGTAGTTTCCCTACAATAAATACATTGTGGTTTCATTGCTAAAGATATTTTAAAAATGATGGAAAAATTGAAAGCCTACCCCCAGTAAAAACACACATTTTTAAACATTTTTTTTTTTTAATAGTTCATAATTGTAAATGTATAGGCATACTGGGGTTTATTTACTACAGGCAAATCCACTTTGCCCTACAATTGCACTTGGAAGTGCAGTCGCTATAGATCTGAGGGGGACATGCAAGGAAAATAAAAACCAGCATTTTTGCTTCCACGTGATTGGATGATAAAATCAGAATAGCTTCCACTAATTTCAGATCTTCCCCTCAGATCTACAGCGACTGCACTTCAAAGTGCTCTTGTAGTGCAAGTGGATTTGCCTTTAGTAAATCAACCCCACTGTCAGTATTGTTGACCATTGTCTTAACAAATTAGTCCTGTCATTGTTGTAGTGGAGTATTTTAAGCTTCTCCTATAAGAAAATAATTCAGTTGTGCTGCAAACCACAGTTATAGCTTTCTTGTATAATGCCGGGAAAGTGCGCTTGTATATCCCCAAGTAACACAGACACAGGCGCCACATTGAGCTTAGCAAAATCCTGCCTTACAATGGCAAGTCTTGTTTATTTATAGTGTAACACTTTGATAATAAAAGAGACACTTGTATTCCTTCAAAAGAACCAATCAGACACATGTATATATTCGAATAGAATTCCAGAAGTGTTGTGTGCAAACGGTTGTGTAGCAGATCAAGTGAGCAGTTTCCTACTGAGACACAATTGGGGTTATTTACGAAAGGCAAATCCACTTTGCGCTGTAAGTGCACTTGGAAGTGCAGTCGTTCTAAATCTAAGGGATAGATTTGAAATGAGTGGAAGCTCTGCTGATTTTATCATCCAATCATGTGCAAGCTAAATTGCTTTTTTTTTTTTTACTTTCCTTGCATGTTCCCCTCGTATCTACAGTGACTTTACTTCCAAGTGCACTGTCAGTGCTAAAGTGGATTTTCCTTTAGTAAATAACGCCCAATGTGCCTCTCATTGTGAATACTACAAACATGGTTTCGATCATGGCTGTGTGTACATTCCCACTGCTACCATTGACGGGCGTTATACTCTACCATGACTAAGTGAGGTATAATTTAGTATGGTTATGCTATTGTTCCTATGTACGCAGATCTGTTTGCTAGGAGCATTAATGCAGTCGCCATGAGGTGGCCAGTCTCTTGGTGAGGCATAAACGAACATCCCTTAAAGGGTGAACAGATCTGGCGTGTCCACGGGAAGGTTTCAGCTATCAATGGTCTTCCACCAACATCTGTATGTGCGAATACGCTCACATGAGCATATTGCAGCAACACTGACACCGGTGGACATCTGACAACATACGTTAATAAAAATGTCCACAACATTGTACAACTAGGGACCATCTTAAAGGGGGGGGGGGGGGGGGGTAAGGACACTAAGTCGTGCTAGGGCTGTACTTGGCTCATGTCTATTACCTATTGCAAGAACTCTATTTATGGAATAGGCATACATTAGAGAATACATCCAGAAACTAGTCACATGAATTTAGAACAGAACTTTACTTTCAAACTACATTTTTGGAGTAAGGTAAATCAGAACAAAAGCAGAAAATAAAGTGAATGACAAATACACAGAGCCAGGATAGTAGTACATGAGTGGCAACTGCTAAAACTTTCCTCCAATTTCTAAATTGATGCATTTGTAAATTCCAAAAGCCAATATAAAGGAATGGGAATGCTAAAAAAAAGCACTTGTGGGTTTAACCACTTGCTTACTGGGCACTTAAACCCCCCCCCCCCCCCCCTCCTATCCAGACCAATTTCCAGCTTTCAGCGTTGATGCACTTTGAATGAAAATTGCACGGTCATACAACACTGTACCCAAATAAAAATTTTATCATTTTTTTCCCCCAAATAGAGCTTTCTTTTGGTGGTATTTGATCACCTGTGCAATTTTTATTTTTTGTTAAAAAAATGTAAAAATACAAATTTTTTTTTTTGGTTATAACATTTTAAAACGGATAATTTTTGTCCATTATTGATGTACGGTGATGAGGCGGCAGTGATGGGCACTGATGGGTGGCAGTGATGGGCACTAGGGATGAGCCGAACACCCCCCGGTTCGGTTCGCACCAGAACTTTCGAACGGACCCCGCGTTCGAAACGAACGTTAGAACCCCATTGAAGTCTATGGGACTCGAACGTTCAAAATGGAAAGTGCTAATTTTAATGGCTAATATGCAAGATACTGTCCTAAAAAGGGTTTGGGGACCTGACTCTTGCCTCAGGGGACATGGGTCAATGCAGAAAAAGGTTTTAAAAACGGCCGTTTTGGCGGGAGCACTGATTTTAATGACGATTAAAGTGAAAAAAAAAGTGAAATATTCCTTTAAATATGGTGCCTGGGGGGTGTCTGTAGTATGCCTGTGAAGTGCCACGTGTTTCCCGTGTTTAGAACAGTCCCTGCACAAAATGACATTAAACGGAAATAACACCATTTAAAACTGCTTGCGGTTTTAATGTTATATTTGGTTCCTGCAATATGGTTGAAAATCATTGAGAAAAATGGCATGGGTAGCCCTCTCTGCCCATTACCAGCCTATTTGGGTCTTGTACGCATATTAAGGGGAACCCCGTACCCATATTAAAAAAAGGAAATGGGTGTGGCCCCCAGGCCCTATATACTCAGAACAGCAGTATACAGGCGGTGCAAACAAGACAGGGACTGTGTAGGTTTGTTGTGTTAAGTTGAATCTGTTTGTAATTTTCAACTGGTACATTTTTAAAGTGTAGCTCCAGTCAAAAAAACTATTTTTAAGCTTTTTGGAAAACATAGGGAAGGGTTATCACCCCTGTATAATTTGTTTTGTCGTCCATCTTTTTTCATCTCACTTGCTGCTGTCTGATGTTTGTAAGTTGGATGTTTGAAAGTAGGGGCCTGCCCTATATGCTCTGCAGAAATGGCGGAACAAGGTGTTGGTTTTGCCACAACATTGTAAGCCCTGAAAGTGACTCTTGCTGGGCGCTGGAGCGCCCTGCTGTGAACGATTATATCAAGAATTGTAATTACATGCCATTGTTGAACAGTGGTATAAAAATTGACCTTTGGTGGTTGTGGTGCTGGTGCCACAACACTATAAGTCCTCACCGTTACCCTGGGTGGGCACAGGAAGGGGCCCTCCTGTGAAATATTATATCAAGAATTGCAATTACATGTCCCTGTTAAACAGGGGCAGAAAAATTGGGCCTTAGGCACTGGTGCCATCACACTGCAACCTCTGCCATATATTCTAGTTTTATTGCAGGAATTAGCCCTGCTGCAAAGCATTGCATCAACAATTGTACTTAAACGCCCCTGTTAATCAGGGGCAGAAAAATTGGACCTTCAGGCACTGGTGCTGGTGCCACCACACTCCAACCTCTGCATATACTCTAGTTTTATTGCAGGAATTAGCCCTGCTGCAAAGCATTGCATCAAAAATTGTAATTAAACGCCCCTGTTAAACAGGGGCAGAAAAATTGGGCTGCTGGCATCACCCAGAACCAAAAATGTTCTTCCAACATATCAGCGGAGGAGGAAGAGGATAGACAATCAACATAACAGGACAGTCACTCAGCATCAGCATAGGCAGTCTTGAAGGGATGTGGTATTTCAAAAAAAATTATTCGGTTACATCAGCTTCAGGTGCTTGGTAGCTGTGGGTGATCCAAGACTGATTCATCTTGATGAAGGTCAGTCGATCAACTGATTCGGTGGACAGGCGCACCCTGTGATTGGTAACAAAGCCACCAGCAGCACTGAAGGTGCGTTCCGAAAGAACGCTGGATGCAGGACAGGCCAGTAGCTCAATTGCATACTGTGCAAGCTCTGGCCAGTGATCCATCCTCAAGACCCAGTAAGCCAGAGGATTTTCGGTGGGAAAGGTGTCCAAGTCTGACCTTGCCCCTAGGTATTCCTGCACCATGTAAATTAGACGCTGGCGATGGGTGCTGGAACCAATCATACCTTGGGGCTGCGGACTAAAAAATTGTCTGAAAGCATCAGTCAGATGGCCACCTTCTCCACCGCTCCTTCTGACTGATGTCTCAGCAACACGTTGTCCAGGACCAGGAGTTTGTGACCTCCCAGTCTCTGGGAACGCGTTGCACAGAGCTTTCTGCAAGGCCTCCCGGAGATGTCTCATCCTCTGCTCCCTCTGCGATGGCAAGATAAGGTCGGCAACCTTACCCTTGTACCGTGGATCAAGGAGAGTGGCCAGCCAGTAATGGTCCCTCTCCTTGATCCGAAGAATACGAGGATCCTTCCGCAGGCTTTGCAGGATCAGGGAGGCCATGCAGCGTAGGTTAGCTGAGGCATTCGGTCCGGAGTCCTCTGGGTCACTAAGGACAACATGATCCGCAGCTACCTCCTCCCAGCCACGTACAAGTCCACGTGTTTCTTGGGACTGTAAATCATCCCTATAAGACTGCTGCTGCTGATGCTGATGCTGAGTGCCAGCCTCCACCTCCATGCTGACACAATCATCCTCCTCCTCCTCTTCACCCTCTTCCTGTGTGATGGGTGGCACAGCAGGAACACTGTCTGGATAAAGGGGGCCTTGAGAGGCAAGGAAGTCCTCCTCTTCCTGCCTCTGTTCTGCCTCAAGTGCCCTGTCCATTATTCCACTCATACATGTGTTATGTCACGGTGCTGGTGTCAGATGACTCTATCACGGTGCAGGTGTCAGTGCTCTATATCACGGTGCTGGTGCTGGTGATCATCTCCTGCACCCTCTTCTTTGCCTACCCTCACCTTCCCTCACCTCCATTGCCTCAAGTTTCCTTAATTTTCAGAATTTCACATATAAAAAAAGAATGCTTGTAGTTGTCGATCCCAGATTCACGTCATACATGTGTTATGTCATTGGCCATGTGGTGGGACTATGTGTGCACAGCTAGTAATTAAGTCCTCCTCTTCCTGCCTCTGTTCTGCCTCAAGTGCCCTGTCCATTATTCCACGCAGCGTATGCTCCAAGAGGTGGACAAGAGGTACAGTGTCACTGATGCATGCACTTTCACTGCTCACCATCCTTGTGGCCTCCTCAAACGGTGACAGGACAGTGCATGCATCCCTGATCATGCCCCACTGGCGTGGTGAGAAAAAACCAAGCTCCCCTGACCCTGTCCTGGTGCCGTAGTCGCACAGGTACTCATTGATGGCCCTCTGCTGCGTGTGCAGCCGCTGCAGCATGGCCAATGTTGAGTTCCATCTGGTGGGCATGTCACATATAAGGCGGTTCTTGGGCAGGTTCAACTCCTTTTGGAGCTCAGCCAGCCGAGCACAGGCATTAAATGATCGGCGGAAATGCACACAGACTTTCCTGGCCTGCTTCAGGACATCATGTAAGCCGGTGTACCTGCCCAAGAACCGCTGCACCACCAGGTTAAGGACGTGAGCTACACAGGGCACATGGGTCAGTTGTCCCTGTCGGAGGGCGGAGAGGAGGTTGGTGCCATTGTCGCAAACCACCATTCCTGGCTTAAGCTGGCGTGGCGTCAACCACCTCTCGGCCTGCCCCTGCAGAGCTGACAAAACATCCGCTCCAGTGTGGCTCCTGTCCCCCAAACAAACCAGCGCAAGCACGGCATGACATCGTTTTGCCTGCGTACTTGCGTAGCCCCTGGAACGCCTACGGAGCACCGCTGGTTCTGAGGACAGAGCACTGGAAGAGGCCATGGAGGAAGAAGAAGAGGAGGGGGTGGAGCAGAGAGGTGTGTCACAACCAATAGTAGCATTTTGGAGGCGTGGTGGCGGAACAACCTCCAACACTACTGCACCTTGTCCTGCATCCTTCCCAGCAGCCAGAAGAGTGACCCAATGGGCCGTGAAAGACAGGTAACGTCCCTGTCCATGCCTGCTGGACCATGAGTCAGCGGTAATATGCACCTTACCGCTGACCGCCCTGTCCAGCGAGGCAAGGACATTGCCTTCCACATGCCGGTAGAGAGCCGGAATCGCCTTCCGTGAGAAAAAGTGGCGTTTGGGGACCTGCCACTGAGGAACCGCACATTGTACAAACTCACGGAAGGGGGCCGAGTCTAACAACTGAAAAGGCAGCAGTTGAAGTGCTAGCAATTTAGCCAAGCTAGCATTCAACCGCTGGGCATGTGGATGGCTGGGAGTAAATTTCTTCCGCCGGTCCAGCAGCTGGGGCAGGGACATTTGCCTGCTATAATCGGATGTGGATGTACCACTAGCAGAGTTCCCGGAAGCACTTGGCTGTGACACACCTAATTCTACACCTTCATTCCTCTCAGAGCAGGTTTCAGAGAGGACTGAAGGTCTAGTGGGGTTGGAGATGCCAGCTGATGAGGAGCAAGGAGAGGTCCGCTTTGATCTTTGGTGTGGGTCTTTGAGGTACGCTTGCCAACGAGCTGCATGGCAGGTCAACATATGTCTGGTCAAGCATGTGGTGCCCAAGCGGCTGATGTTTTGGCCACGTGAGATACGCTTGAGACATATGTTGCAAATAGCAGCGGTGCGATCTGATGCACTCGTCTCAAAAAAGGCCCACACCAAAGAACTTTTAGAATAACGCGCAGAGGAAGTGCTCTGCGCAGGCGGAGCTCTGCGGTGTGATTCAGTCGGTGTGCTGCCCCTAAGCTGGCCCCCGGAGGGCATCCTGCCTCGTTGGACATGTGCCTCCTCCTCCTCCTCCTCCTTCTCCTCCCTCCTTCCAGGCACCCACGTGGAGTCAGTGCCCTCATCATCCCCTCCTTCTTCATCGCTGTAGCAAACCTGGCAGTATGCTGCAGCTTGTGGAACATGACTGCCAGATTGCTGTGCTTCTTGAGCATCCTCTCTCTCTGCGCTCACGCTACTGCCTTCCTCTAGCTGAGTGTCATCATCAGAGCCCACCAAACACTAGGCATCCTCCTGGAGCATGTACCCAACACTGTGCTCAAAGAGTTCAGGAGACTCCTCAGGAGGACGTGGTGGGTCTAGGGAAGGAGTCACTGATGATGACATTGAGAGGAGGGAAGACGATGCGTTGGCAGCTGCTTTGCTACTACCCTGAGACTGGGTGAGAGAGGATGAGGAGGATGAAGAGGGCTTGGTCATCCACTCTACCAAGTCGTTGGCATGTTGCGGTTCAACATGTCCAGCTGCAGAAAAGAAGGACAAGCATGTCCCATGGCCACGTGCTGATGACAATGCACCGCGTCCACGACCAGCACTGTTGTCTCTAGACACAGAGCCTGCTTGCCCTCTTTTATCGGCTCGCGCCTGTCTGCCTCTCCTTGCTGGCCTTCCAGACATGGTAATGGCCTGAAGGGAGTTGGGTAAAACAGTAGTTGGGTAGTTTATATTGTGCTGGAGGCACACAACACCCACTAACTCCTGCAGATGCCTTTTTTATAGAACAGCAGAGTTAAAGGGGTATATACAGATGTATACTGTGCTGTGCTGGAAGCACACACAACTTCCAATAACTCCTGCAGATGACAATTGGGCCCAAATAGAGAACAGCTATGTAGGTGGATTATAGCGGTATGTACTGGGTACAGAGCACGCAGACAGCACGCACTATCTCCTGGCACTACTGACTGCAAGCTCTATTATTAAAGATGGACCACTAGCTATATAGGTGAGGTGAATATCACGGTGTATACTGCGGTCAGGGCACGCAGACAATAACCAGAAAACAGCAGAGTTAAAGGGGTATATACAGATGTATACTGTGCTGTGCTGTGCTGGAAGCACACACAACTTCCAATAACTCCTGCAGATGGCAATTGGGCTCAAATAGAGAACAGCTATGTAGGTGGATATAGTGGTATGTACTGGGTACAGAGCACGCAGACAGCACGCACTATCTCCTAACACTACTGACTGCAAGCTCTATTATTAAAGCTAGATCACTAGCTATATAGGTGAGGTGAATATAGTGGTGTATACTGCGGTCAGGGTACAGACAGTAACCACTACACAAGAGCAAGATAGGAAATCAGCCAAAAACGATTGGTGTGTAACTGTGTTGAATGTACACAGAACACCCACTGCTTCAGATGCTAACACACTACACGAGGCCGCCTCAAAGGCGGCCTTATATAGTGTGGGGCGTGCACTACACAGCCTGAGCTATGATTGGCCACAGGCAGGATGCCTGTGGCCAATCATGGCTCTCCTCGCTGCTGGCGCTGCGATTGGCCAAGCATGCGGGGTCACAGTGCATGCTTGGCCAATCATGAGCCAGCAATGCACTGCGCCATCGCAGTGCATTGTGGGCCACACGAATTTTGCCGCGAACGGCCCAAACGTTCGGAATTCGAACTCGACCAATGTTCGAGTCGAACGTACGTTCGACTCGAACACGAAGCTCATCCCTAATGGGCACTGATCGGTTACACTGATAGGCAGCACTTCTATCTGGCACTGATTGGCACCACTGGTGGGCATAGATAGGTGGCAATTATGAGGCATAATAAGGTGAGCTGGTGATCCCTGTCGGCGTGAGGAGAAAAAAAAAACAATCACCAAGCTTTTGTTTTGCTCATGTGATCAGCTGTCATTGGCTGATCACATGGTAGGGGGCCAGGACCGGCCCCTTACTCAGATCGGTGATCACCTGAGTCTCAGGCAGGGAGCGTGCACAGGGGAGGCCATCATATGACGGCCTCCCGGAAATTCACATCATTCGTCATTCGGCCATAGCGCGGATGCCAGGTGGTTAACAAAACATTTTTTGTACACATCTCTTTTAAGGGCACATGGCAGAGGGTGTGTCCTATGCCTACATACTTTTTCTCTTCTTATTATCCAGCCGGCCGGAACAGCCTTTGCAAAGTGGTGGACTGCTGTAGCATGTGCTTACGAAACCCATACACCCTCTGACGTCCCATGGATGTACCTCTCTTGTGATATGCTTGTTTTAACCACCTCCATATGAGTTATATTACTAAAAGCTCTTAATAAATTGTCTACACAATTTATTTTTGCTATTAGTGACGTGGAGATTTCGCTATACGTTATGCATAATCCATGTCTCCTACGCTATAAAGTGCCCTTTCAGCCTTTTGGTATAATGCATCTTATTAAACCTGTGATGCCTGAATTTCCCCAAATAAACATACATATGTCACCATCCTCACGTTCTTAGCTCCATCGTTTGACTCCTCTCCCAAGCACATTTTATTCCTGGACAATAAAAGGAAATGACAAACAGGAAGTCATGGCCCCAACAGCCAATCGCTCCCTCCATGCAAAATGACAACACTGGAAATTACCACACTAAAGGGGAGGGCATCCACAGAAGTGGGAGGGATAAGTGCACATGTCTCATCCACTTGAGGCATGTACACTGCCATCTGCCCAGCCACATGCATGCACATCCACCATCTTGGTTAGCATGGAGCCCACTCAATACTACTCAGAGTAATCGATATCTAGTAACATCATTCTACTTGTTCTTACAGGCTTGAGAAGATCTGCAGGGACATTGCTACTGCTGTTGTCAATATATGGTACGAGTATATTAACAAGGCAGATATCAATGTCCTCTTATGTATCCAAAAAGGGATAGCATAGCCACAACAGAGAAATAATATGTTTCTCTTGTTATGCGGACTTCGCTTCTCTAATGTGCATATTGAAGGCAAGAAGCCTACCTCATTGATACCTACAAACCGGCAAACACCCACATGGACATGGAGGTCAGTCAGTCTGGCATCCTCTGTGTCTTGTACGTGGGTTGGGCTTCGGGGCGACTCATCTCAGCGAGGAAGATGTGGTCATCAGCTCGGACTCTGTTCACTCATTCAATTGGAAACAGTAGCACCTCATCACAGCATATAGAAGGAATAGAAATAAAACAACATGAGTATATATACCCCTACTTCACTCAACCATGATCCGCAGCAAAATAAAAAATCTCTGATGATTCCCAGACCCTTAAAAGGATTCCAACCTTAAATAGCTATAGCTCTGGCTTTGCCTTGCAGGGATCTAAACCTTATATTGTCCAGGGCACCCTTACACTAACTTTTGGAGCAGTACTGTCTAGTGCCTACTTTTACAGAACTGGCCTCGCATATTCTTATTATTATACATGGCCTCCCGGTATGCTAAAATCTACTCCTCGCATTTACATGCGCTCCAACCGATTATCGACAGCCCTATAAATGTGTTTGTCAGACAAACTACGAAGCACCATGAAATCCTCCATTATTCATAACAATATTATGGCTTCTATCTGTATCTGGATGTTACAACAATAACGTGGGTGCCTACTGTTTACTCTCTACCCAAAATTGCATTACCGTATAAAACTTCACAAAACAACTGACAAATTTAAAAACCAGCGTGATTTCCATCATCATTCCAAACACAAGTACCTCTGTGTCACCATGTTTGTTTCAGCCTCTCCCATCAACTTCCTGTTGATGCATGCATCCTGCAAAGAACTTCCTGTTGCATACAACCTGCACAGAACTACCTGTTGCATGCTCAGCTCTAAAAAAAAAAAATCTAACTGTTTTATTTACATATTAATGGACAGGAAGGGAGAGGGGAGGGGACGCCTAGCTTCATCTTCCCTGAACTTCATATTATGGCTGTACAAAGTGTTATGACCATGAGCATACCAACATGTTTTAAGCACCACATCCCAAAAATTAGGTAGAAAAGCATGGACACTGGACTTTATAGGTGCGGAATCAATTAGAAAAATATCAAATATATAACAAATATTCCTTTATTTGAGAGATGGAGTAAAAATACATTTATTCCAAAGAACAAATGAAAAAAATGGAAGGTACAGAATATGACTAATGCAAATTATTTTACAGTTCAAACAACACAACAATGAATGATGGACTTCCCAACATGTTTCGCCCCTTAAACAGGCTTCCTCAGGGGCTACTGATCATTCGCAGGATACCCCGCCATCCGTGTTTCTAAAAGCAAAGGGAGCAGAAACTGCTGGGATACCTTGATGTACTGCTACGCTAGACAAACCGTGTGCCAGAGGCGGCCATAGATTGCGTAAAAAGAACAGAAACACAGGTTCTACAGCAGATTACTTGGGATATCTGAGTGATAGCAAGCAATGTTATGTTTGTGTGTCCTGGCTCCCACAGCACTGCGGGAGCCAGGACACACACAAACATTGCTTGCTATCACTAAGGAATCCCAAGTAATTAGACCTCGGCTGGTGTGTTACCCCTGGTGTTAATCTGCTGCAGAACTTGTGTTTCTGAGCGAGTGATGATGGGTTCCTGCAGCCATCATTTTACAATACGGCGGTAGGCAAGTGGTTACATGTGTTCTATGCAAAGAATTTGCAACATTGGCAAAAGGAATGTTGGGACTTTATATGAAGCGCAGCTAAGAAGATAAAGGTTAAAATCACGTGATCATTGGCTCCAAACATGTAAACATTACGTCAAAAAATGTATAATAACATAGTAGTATAGTTCAATAGAATCTGAATAATTTAATTATACATAATAATGACATATTGCGTAGCAAAAAATATAAATAATAATACAAAATGGTAATTATCGTAATATACAATTCATGAACAACATGATTTAGTTGATGATAGTAATATATAAAATCAGTCTATAGGTATTAGAAACGTTGGTACAACGTAAATGTAATTATATTAATTCATAAGCAACGGGAGGCTTATGAATAGATTTGTACCGAGATTTGGGAACGAGGAGGAGGTTTTTGTTAGATGATCGAAGACTGCAGTTTGGTGTGTAGCGTTTTATTTTCTCAATTAGGTATTGAGGAGCATCTCTATGCATGCATTTGTGGGTGAGGCAGAGGGTCTTGAATGTGATCCGGTTTTTTTACGGTTAGCCAGTGTAGGTTCCTCAGGGAAGGGGAGATTGATTCCCAGCGTTTTTTCCTGTTATCAGCCTTGCCGCCGTGTTTTGAATAAGTTGTAATCGCGCAAGTTGATATTGGGGTAATCCTATGTACAGTGAGTTTGCGTAGTCAAGTCGTGAGTTAATGACTGATCCAACTACCACTGCTTTGTCATTCTTTGGGATAAAAGGGATGAATCTGCGTAGCAGATGGTGAGAACCACTGACTACTGCTCCTATTTGTGCATCCATTGACATTTGTGAGTCATACCCTTGTACCGTGGATCAAGGAGAGTGGCCAGCCAGTAATGGTCCCTCTCCTTGATCCGAAGAATACGAGGATCCTTCCGCAGGCTTTGCAGGATCAGGGAGGCCATGCAGCGTAGGTTAGCTGAGGCATTCGGTCCGGAGTCCTCTGGGTCACTAAGGACAACATGATCCGCAGCTACCTCCTCCCAGCCACGTACAAGTCCACGTGTTTCTTGGGACTGTAAATCATCCCTATAAGACTGCTGCTGCTGATGCTGATGCTGAGTGCCAGCCTCCACCTCCATGCTGACACAATCATCCTCCTCCTCCTCTTCACCCTCTTCCTGTGTGATGGGTGGCACAGCAGGAACACTGTCTGGATAAAGGGGGCCTTGAGAGGCAAGGAAGTCCTCCTCTTCCTGCCTCTGTTCTGCCTCAAGTGCCCTGTCCATTATTCCACTCATACATGTGTTATGTCACGGTGCTGGTGTCAGATGACTCTATCACGGTGCAGGTGTCAGTGCTCTATATCACGGTGCTGGTGCTGGTGATCATCTCCTGCACCCTCTTCTTTGCCTACCCTCACCTTCCCTCGCCTCCATTGCCTCAAGTTTCCTTAATTTTCAGAATTTCACATATAAAAAAAGAATGCTTGTAGTTGTCGATCCCAGATTCACGTCATACATGTGTTATGTCATTGGCCATGTGGTGGGACTATGTGTGCACAGCTAGTAATTAAGTCCTCCTCTTCCTGCCTCTGTTCTGCCTCAAGTGCCCTGTCCATTATTCCACGCAGCGTATGCTCCAAGAGGTGGACAAGAGGTACAGTGTCACTGATGCATGCACTTTCACTGCTCACCATCCTTGTGGCCTCCTCAAACGGTGACAGGACAGTGCATGCATCCCTGATCATGCCCCACTGGCGTGGTGAGAAAAAACCAAGCTCCCCTGACCCTGTCCTGGTGCCGTAGTCGCACAGGTACTCATTGATGGCCCTCTGCTGCGTGTGCAGCCGCTGCAGCATGGCCAATGTTGAGTTCCATCTGGTGGGCATGTCACATATAAGGCGGTTCTTGGGCAGGTTCAACTCCTTTTGGAGCTCAGCCAGCCGAGCACAGGCATTAAATGATCGGCGGAAATGCACACAGACTTTCCTGGCCTGCTTCAGGACATCATGTAAGCCGGTGTACCTGCCCAAGAACCGCTGCACCACCAGGTTAAGGACGTGAGCTACACAGGGCACATGGGTCAGTTGTCCCTGTCGGAGGGCGGAGAGGAGGTTGGTGCCATTGTCGCAAACCACCATTCCTGGCTTAAGCTGGCGTGGCGTCAACCACCTCTCGGCCTGCCCCTGCAGAGCTGACAAAACATCCGCTCCAGTGTGGCTCCTGTCCCCCAAACAAACCAGCGCAAGCACGGCATGACATCGTTTTGCCTGCGTACTTGCGTAGCCCCTGGAACGCCTACGGAGCACCGCTGGTTCTGAGGACAGAGCACTGGAAGAGGCCATGGAGGAAGAAGAAGAGGAGGGGGTGGAGCAGAGAGGTGTGTCACAACCAATAGTAGCATTTTGGAGGCGTGGTGGCCGAACAACCTCCAACACTACTGCACCTTGTCCTGCATCCTTCCCAGCAGCCAGAAGAGTGACCCAATGGGCCGTGAAAGACAGGTAACGTCCCTGTCCATGCCTGCTGGACCATGAGTCAGCGGTAATATGCACCTTACCGCTGACCGCCCTGTCCAGCGAGGCAAGGACATTGCCTTCCACATGCCGGTAGAGAGCCGGAATCGCCTTCCGTGAGAAAAAGTGGCGTTTTGGGACCTGCCACTGAGGAACCGCACATTGTACAAACTCACGGAAGGGGGCCGAGTCTAACAACTGAAAAGGCAGCAGTTGAAGTGCTAGCAATTTAGCCAAGCTAGCATTCAACCGCTGGGCATGTGGATGGCTGGGAGTAAATTTCTTCCGCCGGTCCAGCAGCTGGGGCAGGGACATTTGCCTGCTATAATCGGATGTGGATGTACCACTAGCAGAGTTCCCGGAAGCACTTGGCTGTGACACACCTAATTCTACACCTTCATTCCTCTCAGAGCAGGTTTCAGAGAGGACTGAAGGTCTAGTGGGGTTGGAGATGCCAGCTGATGAGGAGCAAGGAGAGGTCCGCTTTGATCTTTGGTGTGGGTCTTTGAGGTACGCTTGCCAACGAGCTGCATGGCAGGTCAACATATGTCTGGTCAAGCATGTGGTGCCCAAGCGGCTGATGTTTTGGCCACGTGAGATACGCTTGAGACATATGTTGCAAATAGCAGCGGTGCGATCTGATGCACTCGTCTCAAAAAAGGCCCACACCAAAGAACTTTTAGAATAACGCGCAGAGGAAGCGCTCTGCGCAGGCGGAGCTCTGCGGTGTGATTCAGTCGGTGTGCTGCCCCTAAGCTGGCCCCCGGAGGGCATCCTGCCTCGTTGGACATGTGCCTCCTCCTCCTCCTCCTCCTCCTCCTCCCTCCTTCCAGGCACCCACGTGGAGTCAGTGCCCTCATCATCCCCTCCTTCTTCATCGCTGTAGCAAACCTGGCAGTATGCTGCAGCTTGTGGAACATGACTGCCAGATTGCTGTGCTTCTTGAGCATCCTCTCTCTCTGCGCTCACGCTACTGCCTTCCTCTAGCTGAGTGTCATCATCAGAGCCCACCAAACACTAGGCATCCTCCTGGAGCATGTACCCAACACTGTGCTCAAAGAGTTCAGGAGACTCCTCAGGAGGACGTGGTGGGTCTAGGGAAGGAGTCACTGATGATGACATTGAGAGGAGGGAAGACGATGCGTTGGCAGCTGCTTTGCTACTACCCTGAGACTGGGTGAGAGAGGATGAGGAGGATGAAGAGGGCTTGGTCATCCACTCTACCAAGTCGTTGGCATGTTGCGGTTCAACATGTCCAGCTGCAGAAAAGAAGGACAAGCATGTCCCATGGCCACGTCCTGATGACAATGCACCGCGTCCACGACCAGCACTGTTGTCTCTAGACACAGAGCCTGCTTGCCCTCTTTTATCGGCTCGCGCCTGTCTGCCTCTCCTTGCTGGCCTTCCAGACATGGTAATGGCCTGAAGGGAGTTGGGTAAAACAGTAGTTGGGTAGTTTATATTGTGCTGGAGGCACACAACACCCACTAACTCCTGCAGATGCCTTTTTTATAGAACAGCAGAGTTAAAGGGGTATATACAGATGTATACTGTGCTGTGCTGGAAGCACACACAACTTCCAATAACTCCTGCAGATGACAATTGGGCCCAAATAGAGAACAGCTATGTAGGTGGATTATAGCGGTATGTACTGGGTACAGAGCACGCAGACAGCACGCACTATCTCCTGGCACTACTGACTGCAAGCTCTATTATTAAAGATGGACCACTAGCTATATAGGTGAGGTGAATATCACGGTGTATACTGCGGTCAGGGCACGCAGACAATAACCAGAAAACAGCAGAGTTAAAGGGGTATATACAGATGTATACTGTGCTGTGCTGTGCTGGAAGCACACACAACTTCCAATAACTCCTGCAGATGGCAATTGGGCTCAAATAGAGAACAGCTATGTAGGTGGATATAGTGGTATGTACTGGGTACAGAGCACGCAGACAGCACGCACTATCTCCTAACACTACTGACTGCAAGCTCTATTATTAAAGCTAGATCACTAGCTATATAGGTGAGGTGAATATAGTGGTGTATACTGCGGTCAGGGTACAGACAGTAACCACTACACAAGAGCAAGATAGGAAATCAGCCAAAAACGATTGGTGTGTAACTGTGTTGAATGTACACAGAACACCCACTGCTTCAGATGCTAACACACTACACGAGGCCGCCTCAAAGGCGGCCTTATATAGTGTGGGGCGTGCACTACACAGCCTGAGCTATGATTGGCCACAGGCAGGATGCCTGTGGCCAATCATGGCTCTCCTCGCTGCTGGCGCTGCGATTGGCCAAGCATGCGGGGTCACAGTGCATGCTTGGCCAATCATGAGCCAGCAATGCACTGCGCCATCGCAGTGCATTGTGGGCCACACGAATTTTGCCGCGAACGGCCCAAACGTTCGGAATTCGAACTCGACCAATGTTCGAGTCGAACGTACGTTCGACTCGAACACGAAGCTCATCCCTAATGGGCACTGATCGGTTACACTGATAGGCAGCACTTCTATCTGGCACTGATTGGCACCACTGGTGGGCATAGATAGGTGGCACTTGTGGGCATTGATAGGTGGCAATTATGAGGCATAATAAGGTGAGCTGGTGATCCCTGTCGGCGTGAGGAGAAAAAAAAAACAATTACCAAGCTTTTGTTTTGCTCATGTGATCAGCTGTCATTGGCTGATCACATGGTAGGGGGCCAGGACCGGCCCCTTACTCAGATCGGTGATCACCTGAGTCTCAGGCAGGGAGCGTGCACAGGGGAGGCCATCATATGACGGCCTCCCGGAAATTCACATCATTCGTCATTCGGACATAGCGCGGATGCCAGGTGGTTAACAAAACATTTTTTGTACACATCTCTTTTAAGGGCACATGGCAGAGGGTGTGTCCTATGCCTACATACTTTTTCTCTTCTTATTATCCAGCCGGCCGGAACAGCCTTTGCAAAGTGGTGGACTGCTGTAGCATGTGCTTACGAAACCCATACACCCTCTGACGTCCCATGGATGTACCTCTCTTGTGATATGCTTGTTTTAACCACCTCCATATGAGTTATATTACTAAAAGCTCTTAATAAATTGTCTACACAATTTATTTTTGCTATTAGTGACGTGGAGATTTCGCTATACGTTATGCATAATCCATGTCTCCTACGCTATAAAGTGCCCTTTCAGCCTTTTGGTATAATGCATCTTATTAAACCTGTGATGCCTGAATTTCCCCAAATAAACATACATATGTCACCATCCTCACGTTCTTAGCTCCATCGTTTGACTCCTCTCCCAAGCACATTTTATTCCTGGACAATAAAAGGAAATGACAAACAGGAAGTCATGGCCCCAACAGCCAATCGCTCCCTCCATGCAAAATGACAACACTGGAAATTACCACACTAAAGGGGAGGGCATCCACAGAAGTGGGAGGGATAAGTGCACATGTCTCATCCACTTGAGGCATGTACACTGCCATCTGCCCAGCCACATGCATGCACATCCACCATCTTGGTTAGCATGGAGCCCACTCAATACTACTCAGAGTAATCGATATCTAGTAACATCATTCTACTTGTTCTTACAGGCTTGAGAAGATCTGCAGGGACATTGCTACTGCTGTTGTCAATATATGGTACGAGTATATTAACAAGGCAGATATCAATGTCCTCTTATGTATCCAAAAAGGGATAGCATAGCCACAACAGAGAAATAATATGTTTCTCTTGTTATGCGGACTTCGCTTCTCTAATGTGCATATTGAAGGCAAGAAGCCTACCTCATTGATACCTACAAACCGGCAAACACCCACATGGACATGGAGGTCAGTCAGTCTGGCATCCTCTGTGTCTTGTACGTGGGTTGGGCTTCGGGGCGACTCATCTCAGCGAGGAAGATGTGGTCATCAGCTCGGACTCTGTTCACTCATTCAATTGGAAACAGTAGCACCTCATCACAGCATATAGAAGGAATAGAAATAAAACAACATGAGTATATATACCCCTACTTCACTCAACCATGATCCGCAGCAAAATAAAAAATCTCTGATGATTCCCAGACCCTTAAAAGGATTCCAACCTTAAATAGCTATAGCTCTGGCTTTGCCTTGCAGGGATCTAAACCTTATATTGTCCAGGGCACCCTTACACTAACTTTTGGAGCAGTACTGTCTAGTGCCTACTTTTACAGAACTGGCCTCGCATATTCTTATTATTATACATGGCCTCCCGGTATGCTAAAATCTACTCCTCGCATTTACATGCGCTCCAACCGATTATCGACAGCCCTATAAATGTGTTTGTCAGACAAACTACGAAGCACCATGAAATCCTCCATTATTCATAACAATATTATGGCTTCTATCTGTATCTGGATGTTACAACAATAACGTGGGTGCCTACTGTTTACTCTCTACCCAAAATTGCATTACCGTATAAAACTTCACAAAACAACTGACAAATTTAAAAACCAGCGTGATTTCCATCATCATTCCAAACACAAGTACCTCTGTGTCACCATGTTTGTTTCAGCCTCTCCCATCAACTTCCTGTTGATGCATGCATCCTGCAAAGAACTTCCTGTTGCATACAACCTGCACAGAACTACCTGTTGCATGCTCAGCTCTAAAAAAAAAAATCTAACTGTTTTATTTACATATTAATGGACAGGAAGGGAGAGGGGAGGGGACGCCTAGCTTCATCTTCCCTGAACTTCATATTATGGCTGTACAAAGTGTTATGACCATGAGCATACCAACATGTTTTAAGCACCACATCCCAAAAATTAGGTAGAAAAGCATGGACACTGGACTTTATAGGTGCGGAATCAATTAGAAAAATATCAAATATATAACAAATATTCCTTTATTTGAGAGATGGAGTAAAAATACATTTATTCCAAAGAACAAATGAAAAAAATGGAAGGTACAGAATATGACTAATGCAAATTATTTTACAGTTCAAACAACACAACAATGAATGATGGACTTCCCAACATGTTTCGCCCCTTAAACAGGCTTCCTCAGGGGCTACTGTTCATTCGCAGGATACCCCGCCATCCGTGTTTCTAAAAGCAAAGGGAGCAGAAACTGCTGGGATACCTTGATGTACTGCTACGCTAGACAAACCGTGTGCCAGAGGCGGCCATAGATTGCGTAAAAAGAACAGAAACACAGGTTCTACAGCAGATTACTTGGGATATCTGAGTGATAGCAAGCAATGTTATGTTTGTGTGTCCTGGCTCCCACAGCACTGCGGGAGCCAGGACACACACAAACATTGCTTGCTATCACTAAGGAATCCCAAGTAATTAGACCTCGGCTGGTGTGTTACCCCTGGTGTTAATCTGCTGCAGAACTTGTGTTTCTGAGCGAGTGATGATGGGTTCCTGCAGCCATCATTTTACAATACGGCGGTAGGCAAGTGGTTACATGTGTTCTATGCAAAGAATTTGCAACATTGGCAAAAGGAATGTTGGGACTTTATATGAAGCGCAGCTAAGAAGATAAAGGTTAAAATCACGTGATCATTGGCTCCAAACATGTAAACATTACGTCAAAAAATGTATAATAACATAGTAGTATAGTTCAATAGAATCTGAATAATTTAATTATACATAATAATGACATATTGCGTAGCAAAAAATATAAATAATAATACAAAATGGTAATTATCGTAATATACAATTCATGAACAACATGATTTAGTTGATGATAGTAATATATAAAATCAGTCTATAGGTATTAGAAACGTTGGTACAACGTAAATGTAATTATATTAATTCATAAGCAACAATCATGTAAACAATGAAAGAAGTAAATAAAATATAAAAAAATCAAAAAATCAAAAAATAAAAAATAAATAAAAATAAAAAGTGATAATGAAATTAATATCACTAATTGCAGAGTCTCAAGATCACATGATGTTGAAGATGTAGCATAAGGCTAAGGCTCTATGCGTTTCGTGGGGACTCCCACTCATCAGGGGCAGTAAACAAGTACAAGGATCTATAATAGAAAGGTAGAAAGTCACAAAGTGAACATTTGCTGGACAAAAAGGAAGGACAGGCAAGAGTGTACTCAAACGTTCTTACCTATAATTACATAAAAGTATAATATAATTCAAAATGGAGGATGAACTGGGGGAAACATAGCCTTCCCCGGAGCTGAGGCTACACAGGTAGGGCCACATCGAGGCACAGGGCAGCAGCAGGAGGAGCACTAAAAATGAGTGTTTCATGATCGGGTGTGTGGATACCATTAAGTTGTGAATGTTCTGTGGAAAGAGTGATTATGGTTAGTGTATACAACCTATCCATGTGCCCAAATTTGCAAAAAATTAAGTTAAAGAAAACCCAGTGAAAAACTGGTAACCAAAGAATGTAAATAAACGTGACCTGGAAAAAATGTGTTATGTACCTTAAACATCCCAGTATGACATATGCTACATCTTCAACATCATGTGATCTTGAGACTCTGCAATTAGTGATATTAATTTCATTATCACTTTTTATTTTTATTTATTTTTTATTTATTTTTATATTTTATTTACTTCTTTCATTGTTTACATGATTGTTGCTTATGAATTAATATAATTACATTTACGTTGTACCAACGTTTCTATTACCTATAGACTGATTTTATATATTACTATCATCAACTAAATCATGTTGTTCATGAATTGAATATTACGATAATTACCATTTTGTATTATTATTTATATTTTTTGCTACGCAATATGTCATTATTATGTATAATTAAATTATTCAGATTCTATTGAACTATACTACTATGTTATTATTATAGATTTTTTGACGTAATGTTTACATGTTTGGAGCCCATGATCACGTGATTTTAACCTTTATCTTCTTAGCTGCGCTTCATATAAAGTCCCAACATTCCTTTTGCCAATGTTGCAAATTCTTCGCATATAACAGGGATGGAGGTAGATGAAGTTACCCATTCGTTACCTCATATAAAGTCCCACTAACCCCGCCCCTTCTCTTTTTTACATGTGTTCTAGATAGGGGGTAAGTATCCCAAACAATAGACCTATCATTACTGACAAACATACAATTAACCCCCCTAGCGGTAATCCCGAGTCTGGCTCGGTTTAGGATTTTACTGATAGGAGCAGTAACCCCGAGCCAGACTCGGGATCGCTTCGCTGGATGCAGGGGAGGACACAGTGAGAGTTACTTACCTTGTCCCCTGGATCCAGCGATGTCCTCCACGTTGTGTGATCGAGCTGTCCTCCGCTCGATTCACAGTGCCGAATGCCGCCGGGCTCCGTTCCCTGCGGCGTTACGGCGCACGGGAGTGGAGAACGGCGGCAAATTCAAAAAAGTAAAAGCACACAAAACACACACAGTATTGTAATCTTACAGATTACAGTACTGTATTACAAAATTACACACACCCTTTGTCCCTAGTGGTCTGTGCAGTGCCCTGCATGCACTTTTTTATTATAAATACAGTTTTTTCTGACTGGAATTTGGAGATTGTCCATAGCAACCAAAAAGTGTCCCTTTTTCAGTGTTTTAGGATTTGATTACATTATTGAATATTTTTTTATTATTCTTTATTATACTGTATTATAAACTTTATCATACCCGGGATGTCTGCTAGACTCTGGTTTGAACATATTTAAGTGAGTTATTCCTAAGAATTACAGGACTACAATATAAGACGCCAAATTTCCATGCAAAATAATTGTACCGCTTTCAGCACCTAAATCCAGACTGAATCATACCGCCAGGGAGGTTAAAACCCCGCCATTATACCAAAAGATGAAAAATAGTTATTTTGCAAATCAGAACCTACCTAACACATCAGGCAGAGAAAACGTACCCCTTTGTCTCAGAACAAAGTATTTCAAACAGTTTCATGTCCTGGACTAAGATCTGCTCTCCCCCCTCATTTTCCAATGTAAAGGAGGTTCTGTTCGCTGCATAAAATCCTGGCTCACCATCTGACGTAGAGATTTTGCTATGCGTAATCCATGTCTCCTGCACTATTAAGCGCCCTTTCAGCCTTTTGGTATAATGCATCTTATTAAACCCGTGATGCCTGCATTTCCCCAAATAAACATACATAGTCACTGTCCTCACGTTCTTAGCTCCATTGCTCGACTCCTCTCCCGAGCACAGCCACTTGATTTATATTTATGGACAACAAAAGGAAATGACAAACAGGAAGTCATGGCCTCAACAGCCAATCCCTTACTCCATGCAAAATTACATCACAGGGAATGACAACACAGGATCACATGACCACACTAAAGGGGAGGTCATCCACAGGAGTGGAAGGGAGAAGTGCATATGTCTCATCCACTTGAGGCATGTACACTGCCCTCCGTCCAGCCACAGGCATGCACATCCATCATCTTGGTCAGTATGGAGCCCACGCAATACTGCTCAGCATAACCAGTATCTAGTAAGATCATTCTACTTGTTCTTACAGGCTTGAGAAGATCTGTGGGGACATTGCTACTTCTGTTGTCAATATACAGTACGAGTATATTAACAAGGCAGATATCAATGTCTTCTTATTAAAGCAGATATGTATCCAAAAAGGGATAGCGTAGCCACAACAGAGATATATATTTCTCTTGTGATGTGGACTTTGTTTCTCTAAAGTGCATAGACATTTGAAGGCAAGAAGTCCAGAGCATTATGTTGATACGTACAAACCAGCAAATGCCCACACACACAGATAACACGTCTCCAAGCCCATGCAAAGGTTTTCATACTAACAGTTTTACCACTGGTTCCAATTCAACCCAAGTGCGCTGTGCTAGAGCGCTCCTTGGTTAAATCAGACACAGGGAGACAGATGACAAGCTATAAAACACACATAATAACATTTCCTCAATAGGTGTCCCTCATCCCCATTTCATTCCCATCTCAGAAAGTTGGGAGGTATGACATTATACTACTGACCCATGCACTGTATATATAATGCTGTCCATTATAGTCCTGGCCCTGCACTGTATAAGCTATGTTTTACACTATACTCTTGTCTTCTGCACTGTATACACTATGTTGTTCTTTATACTTGTATCCCCTGCACTGTATACACTATGGTTTACATTATTCACATTATTATCCTGTTCTCTGCACTGTATACACTGTATATGTTGTATATTATACACCTGACCCTACACAATATACACAATGTTGTAAAAATTTTTATACTTAAAACATTTAAGGCCATTGTATATATCATTAAAAATAAGGAAATACTAGGGTACTTGTTTCAGAATTTGCATTGATGGGTTTAAAGTAAAAAATTTGGGGCGGAAGTCTGACAGCACTGTTTGCTCTGCAGTGAACTGTCTATCCTTTGTTGCTCGAGTGGAGCTGAGATGTAACTTACTCTGTTTATCTTTCTGAGAATTACATTTGGCAATGGGCAATTCCTTATGGGCAATCTATTCTTTTTGATATGTTGGAGGGTATGCTATATTTTCATGCCGTATATGGTTTTGTGTTTCCTGCGGTAAAGCAGCATGACTACAGACACATGGCTTGTGTGTTTCTTAAAACCTTCTCAAACATGACAATACACTCAACCCAACCTAATTAGTTTGGAGTTTATTATTTTATTAATGTACAGTATATCTTAATAATTCACTTCCTCACATGCCCTGACTGCCAACAAATGCAATGTATCAATATTATGCCACCTTATCTTATTATTGTGCTTCTTCACATACCCTGTATGAGGTTCCATGATTTTTATGATGTCTCTGGGTTAGTAGTGATATTAGTGTCATTACTCCTGTAAGCTAGGTGCTGAGAGTGGTGAACCAATGCTGGAATGATCCTGGAGAACATGCGGGCTGTGCTTTCTGATCTTCTAAAGCAAGGGTCTCCAAACTGCGGCCCGTGGGCTGGATGTGGCCTTTGATTGCCTTTATTTGGCCCTTGGGGCACTATTCTTTCCACTGACACCAATGATGATGTATATTTCATCTCACTGACACCAGGGAACTAATTCTCCCACTAACAGCAATGATGAGGTAGAAAAGCAAAAGGGTACTGTGACAGTACAGTTCCCTGTCCTAGTAATTGTCACCCAGGGTTCTCAAATAGGCAGGTTGAGGGGCTCCGGGAGTATTTAATGTGGAGGAATCTGTTTTATCAGTTTCCTCCAAAGTTTGTAAAAATCCAGTTTGGGACCTGGAGCCCGGAGAGTCCATAGCGTTATGGGTGGGATGGAATCTCCAATCCTGGGACCGGGTTTTTGGAACAGCCAGGAGTCTTGCTGGTTGATTGAGCAGGTGGGTCCTGGGCTTATAGCAGAGTCAGGATTAGGGTTCTGGGCTCCACCCAGAGAGACAGGAGGTCTCCAGGAGTCCATAGAGTGCAGGTGTGCAGGTGTGCAGGTGTGCACTAGAGAAAGCCAGAGACCCAAGTCTGAGGATCAGAGCAGTGAGGGGCTGCTTTCTAGATAGACACTGTGTGTGTTAAAGCTGTGCGCATCTGAGACAAATGAGAGCCTGAAGTGGAAGGCCTGAGCAGCAAGGAAGCTTAAAAGAGGTACAGTAGTTGTACGGGAACCCTGTTATAAGGCCAAGAGGGCTGAATTGTAAAGCCTAGGTGGCAGTGCTGATGAAGAGAGCCAGGTGGCTTGGCATTTTTCATGTATTTTTTGGGCAGAAGAACCCCTGTGTGGGCAACCAAGTGCATGTATGAACTTTATGTTGTTCCTTTTTAATAAAAGTGGGCTACCATGCCCTTAAACGAAAGTTCCTGTTCGCTGTGTACTTACTGAAAAGACATCCCCCAATGATACAGTACATACTGCTCCAAGCTGATAATTTATTTAGAAATCCATGAATAAAAAAGCATGACACACAACCGAGAGGAGTGAGTGAGTGATATATTTGTAGAGTGCACAACGCAAACTGAATCGCCTCAAGGCGCAGTGCAGAGCTTAGTTATCCAACTTCTAGAAGAGGAAGGTCTTGAGTTTTTCCCTAAAGGCCTGGTGGTTTTCTCCCAGGCGGATGTTGATTGGTAGCGCCTTCCATAGCCGTGGTCCTTGGACAGCGAATCTCCGTTCCCCCTTAGATTTGTACCGAGATTTGGGAACGAGGAGGAGGTTTTTGTTAGATGATCGAAGACTGCAGTTTGGTGTGTAGCGTTTTATTTTCTCAATTAGGTATTGAGGAGCATCTCTATGCATGCATTTGTGGGTGAGGCAGAGGGTCTTGAATGTGATCCGGTTTTTTTACGGTTAGCCAGTGTAGGTTCCTCAGGGAAGGGGAGATTGATTCCCAGCGTTTTTTCCTGTTATCAGCCTTGCCGCCGTGTTTTGAATAAGTTGTAATCGCGCAAGTTGATATTGGGGTAATCCTATGTACAGTGAGTTTGCGTAGTCAAGTCGTGAGTTAATGACTGATCCAACTACCACTGCTTTGTCATTCTTTGGGATAAAAGGGATGAATCTGCGTAGCAGATGGTGAGAACCACTGACTACTGCTCCTATTTGTGCATCCATTGACATTTGTGAGTCAAAGTTGACCCCAAGACTCTTGGCCTTAGTCTTTGGGGAGATGGTCTGCCCAAAGATGGTGGGGGGTGTCCAGGAGGTCTTGGTTCGGGGATTATGGTTTGCTTGAAGGATAAGAAGCCCTGTTTTTGATTCCTTGAGTTTGAGGGAGTTGGTGGTCATCCAGTCTTCTATTAAATTGAGGCAGTTTTCTAGTTGTTGTTGATGGTCTCTTTGTCCGGTGATACGGAGGTAAAGTTGCGTGTCATCAGCATACGAGTAAAAGCAGAGGTCTGAAAATCTGATGACTTGGAGGAGAGGGCGAATGTATATGTTGAAAAGGACTGGTGACAGGGGCGATCCTTGAGGGACTCTGCAAGCGATTGCCCGGGGTTCAGAGGTGAATTGGCCAAGTTTTACTGTCTGTGAGCGATTTCCTAGAAAGGACGCGAACCATTGAAGATCAGAGCCTGTGACTCCTGCAACTTCTGTGAGGCGGATGAGTAGAGTATTGTGGTCCACTGTATCAATCGCTGCACTGAGGTCTAACAGTACCAGGAGACATGATTCTCCGTCATCCGCTGCTTTGAGGGCGTCGTCCCATATCTTGAGGAGAGCTGCTCCATGGCCCGGGCGGAAGCCTGATTGCAGCGGGTCCAGGAGTTTATGTGTATCCAGGTGGAGTTGTAACTGTTTTACTACAGCTTTCTCCATGATCTTGGATATGGTGTTGAGGCTTGTTATTGGCCTACAATTGATTGGGTCCTGCGGGTCGAGGTTAGGTTTCTTTAGCAGAGGTTTGAGGATGCCTTTTTTGAGGGCGCTGGGAACGATCCCTTCTTGGAATGACCGATTTATGAGGTGCGTTATATTTGGAGAAACGATGTCGGAACATTCTTTCAGAAGTTTAGTCGGGATGATGTCAATTGGTGATGTACCTTCACAGAGTTTTTCAATGATGTTTTTAGTGGTGTCCGCAGTAATTGGGATCAGTGAAAACTTCGGCGGTTGTGGGATATTGTTGTAGATATCATTTTTTTGCTTTTGTTCGCTGAGGTTGGCTACTTTCTTCTGATAAATTGTTTCGCTGATGGTTTCGATTTTGTCGCTAAAAAGTCAGTTTGTTGCAGTAATCTTGGGTTTTGTTTGCTGGGGGCTCTAGGCATACCGGGTTCATTGATTGAGTGACTATTTTGAAAAGTTCCCGAGGGGCGGTTTAAGGCCGTTTAAATTGTATATGAGAAATGATAATTTTTTTGCTTTAAAGATTGCTTTGTGATTATTCTCTGTGAGTCCTTTGTAGTTTGAGTGGTTTTCCTCTATGGGATTTTTTCTCCAGATACTCAGCAGACATATGTTATACACTATGTTATACACTAATCGTGCTTACGCATTGCTAATTGGCTCCAAGTGTGCATGTTCATTTATACCCAAAAGGGTATAAATGGTAAACCAATTAACACTGGATGGGTTGGAAAGAACACCTCCCATGAAAGGAACAAGCCCATACACCCAGAGGGAACAATTGAGCCATAATGGAAATAAAAACATAAACACACAAGGATGTACATGCATACAAAATCGAATATATACATATAATGAAACAAAAACAGAATAATGATGTTGTCAAAACAATAGGAATGGAGGTGGATGAATCTACCTATTCATTGCCTCATGTAAAGTCCCAAAACCCCTCTCCCCTTTTTTCTGCATTCTGCAATGACTCAAGGATGGAAGTACAATAGCTAGGGTAGCATCTTGGTTATTAACTGTTAATGGTTATAACTGCATCATGATTTTTGCTTGACATTTTGGATTATTCATTTTAATTTCTTATCAGTGATGCCTGTTCACTGGGGATGCATGGGCCCTACATTTCCAGGAGCTGCATTGTGTGGCATAGGCCCCTCCTTCCTCTTCCTTCCTATGGTGTTTGCCTGTCACACATCGATGCCACGCCTGGGGCACCAGACATGAGGCGTCATCTTATGCGGTGCGCCGATTTTTCCATCAGCGTTGTATATGTGGGAGGGTCAGGGGCGCTGCTCGCCACGTGACGTCAGACGTCCGGCACTGGTGCTGCCCCTTGCCTTCCCCCTTCTCTTTATAACACAGCATGGCATTGGCGGAACAGCGCGGCCAGCTGTGACCATCGAGACCACACATGAGTGGAGTCCACATCCCTCTTCACCTCCTAGATTATCACAGATTGGTCCCAGTAGATTCTTGGGAATTTTAAGGTAACCATTTTTGTTTATAGTGTTCACCTATTGAGTCATTTATTTCCCCCGCTTAGACCCCACCCTGGTTGGATATGTGAGTCACCTTAATTAGTATATCACTCAACCCGGATTGGACAGTACCTGCCCAAGGCCAGCTTCATACACTAATATAGTCATATGCTTTTTTACCGCACACCCACTGAAATTGGCACACACCTCTATCATCAACAGGGCTTCCTACAATACCCACAGTCCTCATACTATCTCCTTGGCCACCTTCCTGGCATCAGCTGTGTGGTCTCAGCTCCCTTGGGATGTTTGTTCCTTTATGGTGCCCCCAGTTGTTAAAAACACCTTACTACTATAAATCCATTTTACGTGTAGGTATGAGCGTTTGGTAATGCCTCATCTTACCTTTGTTCTTTCTTTCCTTATGTCCAGCATCTGTTCATTTTGCATTCCTCTCTTTATTATAGATCTCTGCATTTGTAACTGCTCCTGATGAGTGGATAAAACTCCATGAAATGCGTAGAGCCTTGCCGGATGTTACACCATACAATCATGCGAGTTTGAGTTTCCACATTACAAATGCTATGAATTTCTATGTTTTTTATTACGATTATTAACAGAATTATATTGGCCATGAACCCTTACAATTATAGTACCATATACCAAAGTATCTATTATCCCTAGATTTGTTGTGAATTATGTTATTACCATGCATAATAACTTGTTAAGGTGATCCTTATCTGTATTTTATCATGTCATTCCTTTAATCAATGTATATTCTTTTGGAATCTTTCATCATGTGATTTTACCATTTTTATTTCTTAGCTGTGTTTCATTTAACCACCTCGTGCCCGCCCTATAGCCGAATGACGGCCGTAGAGCAGGCGCTTTCGTCCGGGTGGCCGTCCCTGGACGTCCTAATGTTTACTTCCGCAATGCGCGCCGCCGCGGGCACGCATCGGGGAAGTTCTGTGTTTGCCGTGTCCCCCGGGGAATGGCAAACACAGATCGCTGTAAACGGCCAATCACAGCGGCCGTTTACAGCGCAATCGGCGTGTCCAATGGGAGATGATCTCATATGTAAACATATGAGATCATCTCTCAGCGCCGCTCTCCCTCCTCACACTGACAGAGTGTGAGAGGGGAGAGATGAACGGATGCAGCAGCCGTCAGTGTAAAGAAAAAAAAAGTTAAAAAAATGTTAAAAAAGTGCCATCCTGCCCCAGTGCCACCTGCCCCCAGTGCCACCTGTTGTCAGTGCCATTTGTCCCCAGTGCCATCTGTAATCAGTGCCACGTGTCATCAGTGCTACATAGTGCCATCTGTCATCAGTGCCACGTATTAGTGCCATCTGTCATCAGTGCCACGTATCAGTGCCATTTGTCGTCAGTGTCACGTGCCATCTGTTGTCAATGTCACGTGTCATCAATGCCACTTATCAGTGCCATCTGTCATCAGTGTCACGCGTCATCGGTGCCACGTATTAGTGCCATCTGTCATTGGTGGCACGTGTTAGTGCCACGTATTAGTGCCATCTGTCATCGGTGGCACGTATTAGTGCCACGTGTCTTCAGTGCCACGTATTAGTGCCATCTGTCATCAGTGCCACATATTAGTGCCATTTGTCATCAGTGCCACGTGTCATCAGTGCCACGTATCAGTGCCATCTGTCATCAGTGCCACGTGTCATCAGTGCCACGTATCAGTGCCATCTGTCATCAGTGTCACGTGTCATTGTCCTGGTGCTTCAAAAGTGTAATAAGTAGTCAACAAGTTAGATGTGTAATTTATGTTCCTAGAACACATGATGGCGCTCCCTGCATGTTGGGCCTCTCTATGTGCCCAGGCTGTGAAAAAGTCCCACACATGTGGTATTGTAATACTCAGGAGGAGTAGCAGAATTTATTTTGGGGTGTCATTTGTGGTATACACATGCTATGTGAGAGAAATAACCTATTACAATGACAATTTTGTGGAGAAAAATAAAAAAATGAAAAATCTTAATTTTGCAAAGAATTGTGGGAAAAAAATGACAACATCAAAAAGCTCACCATGCCTCTTACTAAATACCTTGAAATGTCTACTGTCCAAAAAGGGGTCATTTGGGGGGTATTTGTACTTTCCTGACTTGTTTGGGTCACAAGAAGCGAGATAGGCCACCAGTAAATCAGATGTGATCAATTTTGTGCGATTCGCACCACAGCTTGTAGACTCTCTAACTTTCACAAAGACCAAATAATATCCACTAATTTGGGTTATTTTTACCAAAGATATGTAGCAGTATAAATTATGGCCAAAATTTATGAAGAAAAATTAATAATTTGCATAATTCTGTCACAGAAACAAAGAAATATGCGTTTTTTTTTCAGAATTTTCAGTCTTTTTTCATTTATAGCGCAAAAAATAAAAACCCCAGAGGTGATCAAATACCACCAAAAGAAAGCTCTATTTGTGGGGAAAAAAAGGACAAAAAAATCATTTGGGTACAGTGTTGCATGACTGAGTAATTGTCATTCAAAGTGTGAGAGCACCGAAAGCTGAAAATTGGTCTGGGCAGGAAGGGTGTTTAAGTGCCCAGTAAGCAAGTGGTTAAAGTCCCAACCCTTTCCTTTTATTGATGTTGTCAAAACAATAGGAATGGAGGCGGATTAATCTACCCATTCACTGCCTCATGTAAAGTCCCAAAACCCCTCTCCCCCTTTTTTCTCCAAAAGACAAATAGGTGGAACCAATCAACACTGGATGGGTTGGAAAGAAAACCTTGCATGAAAGGAACAAGCCCATACGCCCAAAGAAACAAAGGAAACAATTGAGCCATAATGGAAATAAAAACAAACACACAAGGATGTAGATACATACACAATTTAATATATACATCTAATGAAACAAAAACAGAATAAAACAGAAAAAATAAATTTATAGGTACATCCAAAAAGCAAATCTCACTAGTTTACATTTGTCCTGTCAAATTGCTATTGTTGAAATTGAGATATGTCAGGAATGAGTTTAGATCACCCATTTGTTCATCGCAGACGAATAACAGGTCATCTATATAGTGAAAGAAACTATGGATATGAAACTATGGAAAGGGGTTTCCATTTCCACAGATGTGGGACCGCTCCCACCAACCCATGAAGAGTGAGGGCGAAAATTTCACCCCCATCTCGGCACCACACCTCTGGAACACCCAATAAAAAAAAAAAAAATGATGTGTTAAAAGATATTCAAGGATCTCCAGAATAAAAAGTAGTTGGGGAATAGCTAAATCTGTGTAATGCTCTAAATGAAATGAGATTGCTTGTTTGGCCAAGTGATGTGGAATACTAGAATATAAACTAGCGACATCACAAGTTGTCAGAGGAATAATAGAAATCCTACTTGCCAGCATCAACGCCTCCCTATGTACCTGCGGAGTAGAGCAACGCAACGTCGCATACGGGTGCGCGATTCGGCGGGTTTGCGCATACGGGTGCACGATACTATGGTCCGCGCACGTGGGTGCACGATGCGGCGCAACTGCGTGATTCCCCCTGGCGGGCCTATAAAAGGCAGCTTTATTTCTTGTTTTATTACTGGTTTGCCTTTTCAGCTTCCAGTGATCCCGTTCCTAGCTTGTGTACCTGTGCCTGCCTGTTGTGACCCAGATCGACTTGACCACTCCTAAACATCTCCAGTACCTTACCCTCAGCTTGCTTTAAGGGCTTCTCTACTTGCTTGATCTTCGTATTTGACCCTCGGCTTCCTCCTGGACTTTGCTTCTGCCTGACCCTTGTGTTTAATCCTCGGCCTGCTCCACAGACACCTCTACTGCTTGAGCATCGTGTATGACCCCGGCTTGCTTAATGACTTCCTCTCTGCCTGACCCCCAGCCTCCTCACTTGATCCTGCTCCAGATCCAGTTGTCTGAGCCTCAGCCGGGCTTTGCATCAGTCCAATGTCAAGTCTGCCCTGCACAGATCTTCTCTCAACCAGAGGACCATCCTGCAAGCCTCCCTTACCTGCTGGCGACCCGTGCCTCTCCATGCCCAATACCCGCTGTCCCATCTCCAGGGGTATCGTGCACTCAGCTGCAAGGGAAGCCGCTCTCAGCAATTCGGCCCTGGTGAGTACCTGGCAGTATAAACCAGCCATGTCAGAGGCTGACAGAGCCGGTTCTCCCCTCGAGGCTCTCTGCCAGCAGGTTGCAGCTCTTACTCAGGCTGTTCAATGACTCCAAGATAGCTACTTCCAAATTGAAGGTCGCCTCCAACACCTGACTACTTCTCCAAGCCCTTCAGACACCACTTCAGCATCAGCCAGCGGGACATCCTCCCCACAAGGTTAAGTCAACCCAGCTCCTGCAGTGGTAATGACCCTCCCTGAACCCAGAGTCCCCACTCTGGAATGATTTTCCTGGAACATAAAGAAATCCGGGGCTTTCAAAAATGCGTGCCTGTTGTATTTAGCCCTCCAACCTAGGACTTTTCATTCCGAATCTGTGAAAGTGGGATTTGTCATCTCCTTACTAATTGATGAACCGCAATCTTGGGCTCACAACCTCCTTGAGCAGAAGAGTTCCCTTCTCAACTCTGTGGAAACCTTTTTGATTCGATGGCCCAACTATATGACAACCCACAATGCACAGCCACGGCCGAATCTTGCACACCCTGACCCAGACGAAGAGACCTATTACACAGTGGAATTTTGTAAATGGTCTGGAGACACCAACTGGAATGAGGCCGCTCTCAAGTACCAGTATCGCCAGGGTCTTTCTGAAACACTAAAAGATGAACTGGCTTTGGTGGATACTCCTGCCTCACTGGAAGACCTGATTCAGCTAGCCACCAAACTCAACAGATGCTTACAAGAGCTTCGCTCTGAACGTTCCCAGTCATGAAGACCAACCTGGATGCTATCACAGGTTCCTCCTGTTCCTGTACCTTCCACGGTCCCTTCTCCCTCCTCTGACAGCGAGCCCATGCAACTGGGTTTATTCCGGTCTCCGCTCACCCCTGATGAAAGACTCCACCGGCGGCAAGCCAACCTTTACCTGTACTGTGGGGAATCGGGTCATTTCAAACGCAACTGCACTGTGAGACCTAGTAAGTGCCACCCACAATTTGCCATGAACTTTCAAGTTGCTGGTTCAACCCAATCTCACCTTGTCCTCCCGGTCTCATTACAGGTGGTGGAAGAGGAGGTTCAGCTGCTGGCCATCATTGACTCTGGAGCTTGCAGTTGTTTCATTGATGCATCTCTGGCCCAAAGCCTGCACAGCCCCCTCCAAGTCAAGAAACAATACCTGCAAATATATCTGGCGGATGGGTCCCTACCCTGCTCAGGGCCTGTTACTAAAGAAACAAAACCATTCTTACCTCCACAGACTCTGGCCATCAAGAATTTATTTGCTTTGACATTATAAGTTCACCCATGTTTCCAATCATCCTGGGATTCCCATGGTTGCAGGCCAATGATCATCAGATCAATTGGAACAAGAAAGAAATTCTCTTCTCCTCCGTGTGTTGCTCTCCAACAGAACACCTCCTGTATAGCCATACCAGATAACCTCCAGCATGCCCCCTCAGCATAGCGCGAATTCCTGGAAATTTTTGACAAAAAGAAAGCCGACAATTTGCCACCTCATTGGCCTTATGATTGCCCTATTGATCTCCGACCTGGTTCCAAGATCCCTTTTGGCCACATTTTTCCACTGTTGGAGACCGAATTGGAAGCCCTCCGCTCCTATATCGATGAGAATATTGAAAAGGGATTCATCCATCCTTCCTCTTCCCCAGCTTCTTCGTCGAAAAGAAGGACAGATCTGAGGCCTTGTGTGGACTATAGGGAGCTCAATAAAATTACTATCAACTAAGAACAGATACCCGTTCCCTCTCATCCCTGAACTTTTCCAACGTCTCCGAACCGCTCAAATATTTACCTAACTAGATCTACGGGGGGCATACAACCTTGTTCGGATACGTGATGGAGACAAATGGAAGACAGCCTTCAGGTCCAGGTTTGGGCACTTTGAATATTTAGTAATGCCTTTTGGGCTTTGCAAAACCCCGGATACATTTCAACACCTGGTCAACGACATCTTCCGTGAGTACCTAGATAACTTTGTGATTGTTTATCTTGATGACATCTTGATCTTTTCCACCACAGTAGAACTACATCGAACCTATGTGAAGAAGGTACTCTCACTCCTCAGAAAACACGGACTATACTTGAAAGGTGGGGTCGCAATGGGCCCACAAAAGGTTAAATCCATCCAGGGTGAGCCAGCCCCCTGGGATAAAAAGGGGATTCAGCGATTCATTGGCTTTGCCAATTTTTATCGCAGATTCATTAAAGGGTTCTCCTTAATAATTTTTCCCATCACCCAACTGACCCGCCAGCAGGCTTAATTCCAATGGCCCCAGGAAGCCCAGGAGGCTTTCAATGAATTAAAGAGACTTTTCATGTCGACTCCTATACTTCAACATCCCAGTCCAGTCTTGCCTTATGTACTAGAAGTGGATGCCTCGGAGTCTGCAACAGGAGCAATCCTGTCCCAAAGAAGTGGCCCAAAGGCACTTCTCCACCAAGTAGCCTTTGCCTCTCGTAAACTCAGTGCTCCGGAGAAAAACTATGATGTTGGGGACCGAGAATTACTAGCCATAAAATTTGCCTTAGAAGAGTGGAGATATTTAGTGGAGGGTGCGTCCCAGCCCATCATGATTTTCACATACCACAAAAACCTGGAGCATCTCCGAACAGCCAAACGCCTTAGACCTCAACAAGCACGTTGGGCCTTATTTTTCCCCAGGTTCAATTTACATATCTCCTATCAACCTGGTTCTAAAAACAGGAAGGCGGACGCACTCTCCCGAATGTTCTCAGAAGCCAACGAATCGACAGAACCTGGAACCATCTTATCTCCACATAACTTTCTTCATCTCATCCAGCCTGATCTTAAGTTGGCCATCAAGTAGGCCTCCAGCCAATGTACTGAACCCGAAGTATCCTCCCTCGAAAAAAAGAGATGATTTGCTATGGGCCTAGAACAAAGTATTCGTTCCTTCTCCGATAAGACTTCAAATCTTACAAACCTTCCATGACCACAAGATGGCAGAGCACTTCGGAATACAGAAAACTTCTGAATTAGTTAACCGCTCCTTCTGGTGGCCGGGTTGGAGACAGGAATGTAAAAACTATGTTCAATCATGTATTTCCTGTTAACACAGCAAGGGGTCAAACACCAAGGCCTGGGGGCTTCTAAGCTCCTTGCCCGTTCCTGAACGCCCCTGGAAAGAGGTCTCTATGGACTTCATTGTTGACCTGCCTCCCTTCAGTTTACTACCCCAAGTTTACTACCATTCTAGTAGTTGTTGACCGCCTCTCAAAGATGGCACACTTTCTGCCGATGATGGCACTCCTTCTGCTTTAGCTACTGCAAATATTTTTATAAAAGAAGTGGTAAGACTTCATGGTGTCCCTCAAAACATTGTGTACGACAGGGGAATCCAATTCACCTCAAAGTTTTGAAAGGACCTTTGTAAGTCTCTGGAAATCAAAACCTCCCTCTCTTCTACATACCACCCGCAAAGCAACGGCCAAACAGAGAGGACTAATCAAACTCTAGAACAATATCTCAGTTTTTTTCTGCTCCTGCTCCCAAGATAACTGGCCTACTCTTCTGCCCTGCGTGGAGTTTGCCTACAACAATTCCATACACTCTGCCATCAACCAAATGCCTTTATGGGCCAATTACGGTTTTCATCCCTCTTTTCTGCTAGATTCCATTCCCGAAGTCTCAACTCCTGCAGTACAAGATCGGATAAACTTTATCCAAACAAATTTTTTGCAGATTCACGTAAACTAGGGCCAAAGTTCATTGGAAAGGGTACCCTCCAGAGGACAATTCTTGGGAACCTTCTAGCAATGTTCATGCCCCTCGCCTTAGTACAAGACTTTTACAGGAGACACCCAGGAATGCTGGCTAGGTTGGGCATTTGGAGGTTGCCCCTTGGGGGGGTGCACTGTCAGAGGAACAATAGAAATCCTACTTGCCAGCATCAGCGCTCCCTGTGTGCCTGCGGGTTAGGGCAGCGCAACGGCGCATACGGGTGTGCGATTTGGCAGGTTTGCACATATGGGTGAGCGATACTGCTGGTCTGGCGGGTGTACGATGTGGCGCAACTGCGTGGGCACGTGTGCGCTGTTGTGCCCACAGCACGATTCCCCCTGGCGGGCCTATAAGAGGCAGCATTGTTTCTTGTTTCATTGCTGGTTTGTCTTTTCAGCTTCCAGTGTTCCCGTTCCTAGGTTGTGTACCTGTGCCTGCCTGTTGTGACCCGGATCGACTTGACCATTGACTTGCACGATACTGTGGGCAGGTGCACGATGCAGTGCAACTGCGAGGGTACGTGCACGCTGTTGTGCGCGCAGCGCGATCCCCCCTGGTGGGCCTATAAAAGGCAGCTTTGTTTTTTGTTTCATTGCTGGTTTATCTTTTCATCTTCCAGTGTTCCCGTTCCTAGCTTGCGTACCTCTGCCTGCCTGTTGTGACCTGGATCGACTTGACCACTCCTGAACCTCTCCAGCACCTGACCCTCTGCTTGCTTTAAGGACTTCTCTACTTGCTTGATCTGTGTTTGACCATTGGCTTCCTTCTGGACTTTGCTTCTGCCTGACCCTTGTGTTTGATCCTCGGCCTGCTCCACAGTCACCTCTGCTGTTTGACCATCGTGTATGATCCCGGCTTGCTTAATGACTTCCTCTCTGCCTGGACCTCTGCGTTTGACCCCCGGCCTCCTCACTTGATCCATTTCTTTGCTTTGCTTAGCTTTGCTTTAGTCCAGTGTCAAGTCCACCCTGCATGGATCTTCTCTCCGCCAGAGGACCATCCTGCAAGCCTCCCTTACCTGCTGAGTGACCTGTGCCTCTTCGTGCCCAATACCCGCTGTTCCACCTCCAGGGGTATCGTGCACTCAGCTGCAAAGGAAGCCGCTCTCAGCAATTTGGACCTGGTGAGTACCTGACACATGTCACCTAAATGTAACCATGTCTCCACAACACCCCGTTCATGGTATTCAAAAGATGGTTGGTATTTTTCAAATAACTCAGCAAATTACATACCAATGATTGTAACTGACCATCCAGCCATTGCCCCTACTTTTCATTTAAAGAGCCAATACCCACAACAATCGATCTTCCATACAGGTGATCTAACCCCTTAAGAGTTTTGGGTAAATGGTGAATAGTTGGCAAAACTGGGCATTCAGGAACAAGCGATTCTGTTTCCTTAATACTGAAAACACCTAAATACAAACCCTTCTGAATCAAATTATACAGTTCACATTTATAGGCTCTGATGGGGTCTTCCCGCAGTTTCATATAGATGTTTTGGTCTGATAGTTCAAGAAAATGAACGAATAGGGGATATCAAAAGTCACTTAGTGATAAAAGAGGATATCCCAATATAAATCTTGATGAAAAGTGCCAACGTCCGAAATAGCTGTATAAAAAAGAAAAATATATAGGGGACTTATGGACTTTGCAGGCACCAGTAGGAGACAAAATTTCATTAAACAATTTTATTATTCCAAAAACATACAAAAAGGTCCAGTTAAAAACCAGGAATAAATAAATACGTTCATCAGTAAAGACCACAATCAGCAAAACATATCATTAGTACATATCATATGATACAATGATTCAGTACGATAGCCATCAATATAGTATTGAGAACTGAAACATAAATGTATATTCACAATGATGATATGCTGATGTGGGTCCCATGCCAGCATATCATCATTGTGAATATACATTTATGTTTCAGTTCTCAATACTATATTGATGGCTATCGTACTGAGTCATTATATCATATGATATGTACTAATGATATGTTTTGCTGATTTTGGTCTTTACTGACTAATGTATTTATTTATTCCTAGTTTTTAACTGGACCTTTTTGTATGTTTTTGGAATAATAAAATTGTTTAATGAAATTTTGTCTCCTACTGGTGCCTGTAAAGTCCATAAGTCCCCTATATATTTTTCTTTTGGTCTGATAGTTGTCGAATGGCCTCTGCCGGATATGCAGTGGTATCCATGACAACTACCACACCACTCTTATCAGAGTTACGTATTACTATAGAGGAGTCATTTTGCAAATTGCACAAAGCAATCCTATCTGCCACGGTAAGAACGTCAGTAAGAACCCTTCTGGCTTGTACTGTAGTAGTAATTTGACATTTACAGGACAAATGGAAACTAGTGAGATTTGGTTTTTGGATGTGCTTCTGGTTGCATCCCAGTACCACATGATAACTGGTCAATATAGGAAACCTCTGGCAGGTAATAGCCTTCTTATGGCAAAGGGTAATTATGGGAAAGGTCTGCATTTTACTTGTAACTAAATATGTTTGCAGATTAATGTTTTCAGGAATATACTTTGTATTCCTATGTGTAATTATCTTATTTTAACCTAATATTTTCTTCCTTGCTGTAGACTATAGATCGTTGTGTATTAGATAGATTTTCAAATACTGACCAATAAATGTTGTTATTGTGTTAAAGCTTTCACTCATGGTCAAAGAACTCTCATTTAACCCAAATCATATCTGAGAAATATTAAATCTCAAATATAGTATACGGGAAAAAGACGGCATGGGAGGTCATCATTAGTGATGGACGAACTTCCGACGGGACGTTTCGCGAACGCGAAATGCGAACGGACCCAAACGTTCGCGAAACCGACCGTTCGCCGCGGGCCCCATTGACTTCAATGGGAGGCGAACTTTGCAAACCTTCATGTCGAATTTGCGGCCACGTGGTAATTATTAGGGGGTAAAACGTAGTCCCACCATCTGGACAATGACATAATACATGTATGAGGTGAATTTGGGATCGATAACTACAAGCATTTTTATTTTATTTGGGAAATTGTTCTAACAATTCAGGACTATGGAGCTAATGAAGGCAATGGAGGAGAGGGAAGGTCAGGGACCAGGGTAGGCAAAGAAGAGGGTGCAGGAGATGATCACCAGCAGCGTGACATACCGGAATGACACATGCACCGTGATAGAGGCATCTGACAGCAGCACCGTAATACAGAGCACTGACAGCAGCACCGTGACATACAGCGCTGACAGCAGCACCGTGACATACAGCGCTGACAGCAGCACCGTGACATACAGCGCTGACAGCAGCACCGTGACATACAGCGCTGACAGCAGCACCGTGACATACAGCGCTGACAGCAGCACCGTGACATACAGCGCTGACAGCAGCACCGTGACATACAGCGCTGACAGCAGCACCGTGACATACAGCGCTGACAGCAGCACCGTGACATACAGCGCTGACAGCAGCACCGTGACATACAGCGCTGACAGCAGCACCGTGACATACAGCGCTGACAGCAGCACCGTGACATACAGCGCTGACAGCAGCACCGTGACATACAGCGCTGACAGCAGCACCGTGACATACAGCGCTGACAGCAGCACCGTGACATACAGCGCTGACAGCAGCACCGTGACATACAGCACTGACAGCAGCACCGTAAGCAGCCCCAGGAGGAAGTCAGCACAGCACAGGGATGGTGTGATCCCCTCATAATAAGAACCCCCAGGAGGAAGTCAGCACAGCACAGGGATAGTGTGATCCCTTCATAATAAGAACCCCCAGGAGGAAGTCAGCACAGCACAGGGATATCATAAGCAGCCCCAGTAGAAATATGACACCGCTCAACCTCTTCAAAGAGGAGGGTAGGGGCATATAGTACGGTGTGCTTTTTTGGGTCAAGGAAGTGAGCCAAATGAATTAAGAAGGTCTGTGTGCTTGATTAAAAAAATAGTTTATAGACATATACATGGTCTACTGGTCACATGTGTTGAATTCCTCCGAGATCCATGCCTCATTCATTTTTAGAAATGTGAGGTAGTTAACACTGTGGTGAGCTAGGCGAGTACGCTTATCGGTCACAATCCCCCCTGCTGCGCTGAACGTCCTTTCGGACAGGACACTGGATGAGGGGCAAGCCAACAGTTCGATTGCAAATTGGGCAAGCTCTGGCCAGAGGTCAAGCCTGCCCACCCAGTAGTCTAGGGGTTCATCACTCCTCAGAGCGTCCACATCGGCCGTTAACCCAATGTAGTCGGACACCTGACGGTCTAGGCGTTCCCTGATGCTGGATCCGGATGACACCTGTCGATGGGTCGGCTGAAAGAATGACCTCATATCCGAAGTCACCAACACATCTTCAAACCGGCCTCTTCTTGCAGGCGCTGTTGGATTGGTACCCGCAAATCCTTCTCTGGGAGTGGGAATTGCTCCTCTGCCAGCGCACGCAAAAGCAGAATGCAGCATTTCTCGAAGCAAGGCCTGGAAGTGCTGCATTCTGACAGCCCTCTGCGACGGCGGTAACATTTCCGCCATTTTGTGTTTGTACCGGGGGTCTAAGTACGTTGCCACCCAGTACTGGTCCTTGACCCTCATGCTTTTTATACGGGGGTCCCTATTAAAACACTGGAGCATGAAGGCCCCCATTTGCACTAAAGTGGAAGCGGTGTGGTGGCCTGGCTCCTGCTCATCATCCAGGATAATGTCGTCCTCTTCATTCTCCTCTCCCCATCCTCGCACAACAGGGATCCCAGAAAGGTTTAAAGCATGCTCTTCTTGCTCCTGCTCATCCGCCCCGGCACCATCCTCCTCTGACTCCTCATCAGACTCCTGTTGTTGACTTGTCTCAGATAGAGTAGCCCCCCCTGGGAATTCATCCAGCATTGCGACTTCCTCATCTTCCCGCTCCTGCTCCTCCACAGCCTGATCAATGACACGACGCAATGCACGCTCCAGAAAGAAGGCATAAGGTACCATGTCACTGATGGCGCCATGGCTGCGACTGACCAGTTTGGTGATCTCCTCAAATGGCCGCAGAAGTCTGCATGTGTCGCGCATGAGCAGCCACTGGCGCGGTGAAAAAAAACCCAGCTCCCCAGAACCGTTTCTTTCGCAGAGTTCATACAGGTAGACGTTAACTGCACGTTTCTGCTGGAGCAGCCTATCAAGCATATAGAAGGTTGAGTTCCATCGCGTCGGGCAATCGCAAATAAGACGTCTGACCGGCAGATGGTGTCGCCGCTGAATGTCAGCAAGGCGAGCCATGGCCGTGTAAGATCTTCTGAAATGGGCCGAGATTTTCCTTGCCTGCCGCAAGATGTCCTGGACCCCAGGGTATTTGACAAGGAATCGCTGCACGACCAAGTTTAAGACGTGTGCCATGCACGGCACGTGCGTGATTTTGCCCTGTTTCAATGCGCTAAGCAGATTGGCACCGTTGTCACACACCACTTTACCAACTGTCAAATTGAGCGGTGTTAGCCACTCATCTGCCTGTGAACGCAAAGCTGAAAGGAGTGCCGGGCCAGTGTGGCTCTTTGCTTCCAGGCACAACAGACGCAGCACGGCATGGCAACGTCTCACCTGGCATGTGGAATAGGTTCTGGGGAGCTTGGGCGGTGCAGTGGAAGAGACGCTAGCAGCGGAAAAGGAGGAGGCAGCTGAGGAGGAGAGGGAGGAGGATGGAGTAGGAGGAGGAGAAGAAGAGTCAGGCCTGCATGCAATCCGTGGCGGTAAAACCAAATCTACACGGGTGCCACGGGTTACATGCTTGACGGCCGTCAGAAGGTTCACCCAGTGGGCAGTAAAACTGATATACCTTCCCTGCCCGTGTTTGCTAGACCACGTGTCTGTGGTCAGATGTATCTTGGCACCGACACTGTGTGCCAGAGATACATTCACTTGCCGCTGAACATGGCCATATAGCTCTGGGATGCCCTTCTCTGAGAAATACTTCCTTCCTGGGACCTTCCATTGTGGTGTTCCAATGGCCACAAATTTGCGAAAGGCCTCCGAGTCCACCAGTTTATATGGCAGTAGTTGGCGGGCTATGAGTTCTGACAAGCCAGCCGCCAACCGTTGGGCAAGAGGGTTATCCGGCATCATCATTTTTTTACGCTCAAACATTAGGCCCACGGAAGCCTGCCTTTTTGCAGAAAAATGTGAGCTTGGCGTGATGGAAGGTGGAGTGGAGGACAATTGTGAGGAGAGAGGAGAAGGAGAAGTAGAAGACGAGGCTGGACGGTGAGAGCCTGCAGTGTGGCTTTGTGTGTTCCGTTGCTCCCACTGGGCTCGGTGATGGCTGCTCATGTGCCTTCTTAAGGCGGTCGTCCCTAGGTGAGTATTGGGCTTACCGCGACTAACGCGTTGACTGCAAAGATTGCAGATGGCAACGCTATTGTCAGCAGCGGACACGTTAAAAAAAGCCCACACTGCGGAGCCATGTGCCGGTGTCCTGGGAGCGCCAGATGTGACCGTACATGGTCGATGACTCGCTCCTGATACATTTGCAGTCTGCTTTGTCCCTGCTGTGCAATGTAAGTCATTGCTGCTTCTCCTCCCTATCTGCTGGTCCATATCTCCCTCTGAACTCCCCTCCTCTTCCTCTCTTGTGGGCACCCACGTGACATCACTAGACACGTCATCATCAACGTCACCTTCCCCACCGCTATAAGTAGAGATCTCGGAGTAGGCAGCAACACCGGGGACCAACCTCCTCCTTGGGCTGATCTGGGTACTGGCGTCAGACTGCTGAGTAGCGCTTGTTGCTACCTCCTCTTCCTGATCCAATACCAAGAGTGGCTGCGCATCAGAAATGTCCTCTTGATATGGATCGGAAAATAATTCCAGTGACTCAAGCGGAAGGTATGTGGTGGTGGTGGTGGTGGTCGTGTTGTTGGTGGTAGTGTCTTTGGGGGTGCACATAGCAGAGAGTGAAGAAGAGGGTGCAGATCGAGAGGATGAGGAGGGTGCAGAAGAGTAAGGCTGAGCGAGCCACTCAACCAAGTCTGGTGCATCCTTTAAAGTAATTGAACGCACCTTCTGCAACTTCCCACTTTGGCTCAAGCCTGTTGCTCCTGCCCTACCCCTACCACCCCTGCGGAAGGGCCTGCCTCTTCCTCTGCATGTCATTTTTTAAATGACCCTGTGACAAAACTCTTAGTCCCTATACCGCTGAAGGACTGCTGCAGTATAGGTGAGCGGTCAGCAGTGGTGCACGTCAACCCTATCTATTGTGGACCTATAGCGGTCCTTACAGAACAGCAGACTGTACCGCACTCAAGCCTATGTACCGTAGCACCCTATACCAAGTTACCAGTCCTTATAAGAACTTTTGTGGACCAAGCAGGTTGTGTATTAGTGTTTAGCAGACTGTACGTCAGTCCCTATACCGCTGAAGGACTGCTGCAGTATAGGGCAGCGGTCAGCAGTGGTGCACGTCAACCCTATCTATTGTGGACCGATAGCGGTCCTTACAGAACAGCAGACTGTACCGCACTCAAGCCTATGTACCGTAGCACCCTATACCAAGTTACCAGTCCTTATAAGAACTTTTGTGGACCAAGCAGGTTGTGTATTAGTGTTTAGCAGACTGTACGTCAGTCCCTATACCGCTGAAGGACTGCTGCAGTATAGGGCAGCGGTCAGCAGTGGTGCACGTCAACCCTATCTATTGTGGACCGATAGCGGTCCTTACAGAACAGCAGACTGTACCGCACTCAAGCCTATGTACCGTAGCACCCTATACCAAGTTACCAGTCCTTATAAGAACTTTTGTGGACCAAGCAGGTTGTGTATTAGTGTTTAGCAGACTGTACGTCAGTCCCTATACCGCTGAAGGACTGCTGCAGTATAGGTGAGCGGTCAGCAGTGGTGCACGTCAACCCTATCTATTGTGGACCTATAGCGGTCCTTACAGAACAGCAGACTGTACCGCACTCAAGCCTATGTACCGTAGCACCCTATACCAAGTTACCAGTCCTTATAAGAACTTTTGTGGAACAAGCAGGTTGTGTGTTAGTGATTAGCAGACTGTACGTCAGTCCCTATACCGCTGAAGGACTGCTGCAGTATAGGGCAGCGGTCAGCAGTGGTGCACGTCAACCCTATCTATTGTGGACCGATAGCGGTCCTTACAGAACAGCAGACTGTACCGCACTCAAGCCTATGTACCGTAGCACCCTATACCAAGTTACCAGTCCTTATAAGAACTTTTGTGGAACAAGTGAGTTGTGAATGTTTAGCAGACTGCAGCAGAAGGGCAGCAGTCAAGTATAATATCCTTTCTATATTTGGAAGAAAGAATATTATACATGTACAAGCCTATTACTGTACCACTGATACCAGTCCTGAAAAGAACCTTTGTGGAACTAATAATAACAGCAAGTCTTTAAAATTACCCTCACTGCCTGACAACACTGCTTACTTCCTGTCCCTATACAAATTGGCAAAAAAAGAGAACGATTAGTGGTTACTGGAACAGCTCTTTTGTGGACCTTGATAGTAACAGCTAATGATGATGATGATGATGATGATGATGAAAGACTAATCTGGCTGTCCCTGTAGCATACACCGTCCTTTCCCTTTCTCTAAACTAACAAAAGACACTCAGGCTGCTGCAAGAATCAGCAGCACAGCAAACCTATCAACACCTAACACCTATACCAGTCCTGAAAAGAACTTTTGTGTACCAAATAGCTAGTGGTTTATCTCTCCCTACTCCACACAGGAACCTGTCCCTATCGTAACAGAAGAAAGAATGTAAAATGGCCACCGGATCGGGTGTATTTATAGGTTAGGGGGAATGTACAAGTGTCCATGTGCTGTCATGTCTCAATTGGCTGTCCTGTATCACATGATAAACGTGTCACCAAAGGTTAAAGTTCTTGTATACATTAAACACGTAAGTCCGCCGCGGCGAACGACGGAAAAAGGCGTTCGAACGTGCGGACCGCGAATGTCGGAAATTCGCCGCGAAACGACCGCCGGGCGAACCGTTCGGCCATCACTAGTCATCATATGTCTGGTCAAGCATGTGGTGCCCAAGCGGCTGCTGTTGTGGCCATGCTTGTTCGGCTTCAGACATAGGTTGCAAACAGCAACGGTGTGATCTGCTGCACACGTGTCCAAAAAGGCCCACACCAAGGAACTTTTCAAAATCAGTGGGGAGTCAGCAGCGCCCTGCACCTGCGGAGCTCTGCGGTGTGGTGCAGTAGGGTTGTTGCCCTTAAGCTGCCCCTTAGAGGACATCCTGCCTCATTGGAGCTGTGCCTTGTCTTCCTCCTCTATTCTATCAGGCACCCAAGTAGAGTCAGTGACCTCATCACCCCCTCCCTCCTCATCACTGGAGCAAACTTGGCACTATGCTGCAACTGGGGGAACCCTTCTTGGGCACTCCCTCTCTCTAGGCTCACGTTACTCCCTTGCTCAACCTGGGAACCAACATGTACCCAACACTGTGGTCGAACAGTTCGGGGGACTCCTCCATGCATGATGGTTGGGCTATGGAAGGAGTGACTGTGGACAAGGGTGGAAGAGGGCGCTTTGGCAACTGCATAGGAAGGAAAACTACTCTGAGCCTTGGTGACAGAGGATGAGGAGGATGAGGATGGCTTTGTTATCCACTCCACCAGAAAACTGCTTGAAAAAATATCAAATTGTCGCAGGAGGAATATTTTAAACTGGCCTAGGCACGTATACGCTTTAATAACCAGAAAGCCCTAATAGAGAGAAATATATAAAAAACAGGATTTCTGTGGTAAGCAGGGCATGGATGTTTATATAGATAACCATGAAAATCATAATACATGTATGGGCACTGTAATCAAAGAAATCAGTGTAGTTATCCAATGCCCTAATAAGTGTGGCCCTATGCAAAACAAATATGCTGACCATCCAAAAGAAATCATCAGAAAAGGACATCACAGCATTGCTTACCAAAAGAGCCTTGGATGTTGCAACATACATGCAGCCTACTCCTAAAAGACAACACACAGGAAAAAATGAAACCGAGATATTAATACATATTGTAAAATGCAAAGATCAAATGTAGTGAAGTAAATAGATGGGCAATACACATTTAAAAACAGTAAACACAGAAGGGAGAGAAGAAGGAAAGCAGGCATAAAGAAGAAAGAAACCAAAGCAAGAAAGGAAGGAGATACGAAAGCAAATATATGATAATAATATAAATGTATGAGTGTTGGGATGAGAAAGCATACATGTGGAATGGTCCTATTTATTATGGGGCAGGGTTGAGGCTGCTCCCACAATAGACAAAGGGTGTTATTTACAAAAGGCAAATCCACTTTGCACTTCAAGTGCACTTGAAAGTGCAGTCGCTCTAAATCTAAGGGGTAGCTCTGAAATGAGTGGAAGCTCTGCTGAATTTATCATCCAATCATGCACAAGCTAAAATACGTTTTTTTTATTTTCCTTGCATGTCCCCCTCGGATCTACAGTGACTTTACTTCCAAGTTCCCCATATCTCATCTTTCCCAACCCCCTGAAGTAAAGCCCTCAAAGAAGGGTTTGAAATTGGTGGCCTCATTCATCCCTGGGGGTGATGTGGCTCCAAGGCGGTAAATCCTTCTTAATGCAGATTGTAGTAGTTTTTTATTCCAGTCACCCCTCCTAGAGGAGTGGTGTACTCTATCCAGTATAAGGAATTGAATCAGAGAGAATTTCTCGTTATGGGCATCTCTGATATGCCTCCCCCATGGTAAGTCTGGGTTGCATGATTTCATGTTCAGAATATGTCTGTAGGTGCGCTTCCTCCTGTATGGTTTTACCCATGTAGAAGCACCCACACTCACAGGTAAGGAGATAGACAACTTCCTGTGTTTTTCAGTTAGCGTAGTGACAATGTTTGAAAATAGTACCATTTGACAAGAGTATTTGTTTTGCTGTTTGCATAAATTGACAATAATTACAGCCCCCACACTGAAAGGTACCAAAGTATTAAAAGGATCTTTTCTACTGCCAACTGCAAATTCACTGTTGACCAATTGATCTTTTATCGATTTGGCCCTCCTGTATGTAATGGAGGGTTGATCTTAAATATGTGGGCCAATCTCGGGGTCCATACTTAAGGAGGTGCCAGTATCTTTCCATAATTCTCCTTACGTGTGAGTGTTGGCCACAATATTTTATTATGATACATGTGGTTGTGTTGTCCTTAGGTTTCCTAGAAGTGTATAAAAAGGACAAGTTTTGGCATTAAAATGCTTTAGCATAAGTTAGTATTGGTGTTTAATAGTTACTTACCTCCGCAGACACTGGCAATGTTCCATCTCTCCTGCACTCATGCCTTTCAGGCAGAGTCAGAAAAATAACTGAACTGTTCGGCAGGAGATCACGACACCCAAGATATACAGCAGCAAAGAGTACAGTAACACAAATGCAGCAGGGGCCCGCTGGAGCCCAATCTGGTTCTCCAACGGCTCAGCCCAAGCCTGATAAGATGTAATCTATGTGATAGCAAAATCTGTGCGATAGCAAGGAGCCCCTATTCAAGAAATAGATAGGGGAAGGGATGGCAAGGTAATGAAAGTAGAGAAAATGAAAATATTCTATAGCTATCTACATTTTCTGTTCCATGAAGACCTGCAGTGTTTTTCAACATTTTAAGGTCACATTTAAATACACAATTTTTACATGTTAATGAAACTGCAAGAGTAATGCGAGAGATGGATGTTTAAATGTTTTAAATATCTAACTGATGTAAAAGGGCCCTTAAAACTACATTTGCATTGACATCAGTTTGGGACACATTTGAGATCATCTAAAATTCATTACAGGTGCAGATGATCTGCAGTTGATATATGTGGGGAGAAGAGCAGTTTGAAAATACACAAAAGCTCATTGACAGCCTTAAAGTCACTAAAAAATAATACCGTAGCAGATAAGGATTTCTGGCATTTCTGTAACCATTAGGTATCTAGGAAGAGAAGCATTTTTAGAAAGAGTTCTAGATTATTTTTTGTGCTGTCCTTATCTCATTGAGGAGATTTGCCAATATATCCTGTCCTAGAGACAGAAAGTGAAAGGAATCTTTCTAAATCTAAGGGAGCATCCCTATTTACCTATGTTCGTATAACAATCATAACATTTTGGATTTCACTTTATTTTCTGCTCTAATGAGAAGGCCATTGGAGTAAAAAGAGAGGGAGTGAGAATTTCCTCAGCAGGGGCAGAATCAAACCTGACAGGGTTTTAGCACTTCTGCTTTCTATCCAAAATGAAAAACAAGTTTTGGCATTAAAATGCTTTGGCATATACTCTTAGTATTAGTGTTCAGTGGTTGCTTACCTCAGCACCTACTTTAGCAATGTTCCATCACTTCCATCCTAATTCCTCAGGTTATAGGCAAAGTCAGAACAATCATTTAACTGTTGGGCAGAAGATAACTCCATCCAATAGAGCAAGATATTGAGCAGTGAGGAGTGCAGTAACACAAATGCAGTAGGAGCCCACTGGAGGATACTCTGGTTCTTTGAAGGATCACTCCAACCCTGATGAGGTGTAATATTGGTGATGGCAAGGGACTCCTATTCAAGAAAAAGGAGGGAAAGGAATTCTCAGGAAAGGAAGATGCCAAACACTTACAGTATGATGAAACAGGCTAAATTACTGCATAAGGACATTAATTGGTAAGCTGGTATTTAAAAAAACTCAACATAAATTATGAACATAAAAATCACAGTTGACATTCTTTATTAGCCTTACTAATCATTATAAATCATTAATCAGTGGAAAAGTAATGAGTGGCGAGTAGACATGTGCGCACAGAAATATTTTGTTTCGGAATTTCATTTTCGTACGAAAAATACATTTATTTAGTTACTCCCAAAATTCTTTTTTATTTATTTTATTTTGTTAAAAAAAATGCATTAGTCCAAAAATCCAAAATAATTAAGGTTAAATCTGTCATTGATGGCTTATGGTGTCTGTCAAATGTTCTAAGAAGATTTGACGGAGCAGCTTCACTGTACGATGTCACAATCGTACATTTCCGGTTGAGTGTTCTGCCTACAAGCTATAGTAGAATTCTAATGTATGACACTAGTAATAATTATATTTATTAATTATTACTAGTCAACCAACATTAGAATTCTTCTATAGCCTATGGGCGGAGCATTTGACCATAAATGTCCACTTGCGGCGACTGCTTCATTGAATCTTCATGTCAAATCTTTTCTCTCTATGTCGAATAATCTTGGACTAATAGAGTTAGGTTAGGCACATTCAACCTTTTTTGCTATTGTCTCTATAATGTTGAATCCTTTCTCTCTATGTTGAATCTTTTCTCTCTATGTACAATAATCTTGGACTAATAGGGCTAAGGTTAGGCACAATCGACCACAGGTTCGATGGACACAGATCGCTATTGTCAGTGTCATGTCGAATCTCTTATCTGTATCAAACTGTTGTCACAACGAAAATGAAAATAAAGCATTTGTTTATGTTGGATCTTTTGGTTTTCAGATTCTGCACATTCGTTATCGTTTGTTAAAACGATAACGAAAATACCCGAAATTCTGACGAAAATGCATTCGGACGAAAACTAATGCACATGTCTAGTGGCGAGTACCATTTCATCATAATGAAACTGCCACAGTTACCTTTTATTAGACAGCATTGGACAAGAGGATGAGAAGAAGATGGTTATCAGGCGTAAAAAGCTGATACAAAAAGTACCTTTACTGTATGTGGCGAGAATATTCCTTACAGTATAAATGTTTAAAATACAGCAGTTTTTGTGAAGGTGGAAGATTCTCATCATGGGAAGGTTAGGGTTTTTGAAAAAAACTAAACTTTTAGAAAGAACGGACGTCAAAGCATAGGGTACCTGAAGACAAACAATGTTTTGCATATATTTTATAAACTGGTGAAACAGTGAGGTCATTCTTTTTCTTACTTCATTAAAAAAAGTATTTGTTTAAAAAACTTTTTTTCTTTATTTCACTCACAAAGCAGGGTAAGGACATAACGGTTCCATGTTACTTGCACCCCACAGGCTGGGCTGTTGGAAATAAGCATCCCTTCGGCATTCTTACACAATGTCCAAGAAAATAAAGGTGCTAAATTTTAAAAAAGTACGGCAGGGGATGCAGTGTACAAGGCAAATAACAAGAGTGAGTCACTAAAATAGTTGAGAATCTTCGTATAATAAGTTGTGTAAACATTGACTTCAGTTATCTAGTCATGTGAGTGTGTATTGCAATTTTCTGTTACTGGCTGGAGAGCAAATCTGTTAAGGTAACGCTAAGCTAATTTATCATTCATGTTCTATTATTAATTATGTAGAATTTCTTCCTCATTTCTAATCACTCAGTAAACATGACACATCTCTATATTTGCTGTCATAGATTCCACACTTTTGGAAACTGAATTTTAAATCTAATGATTGCCGAAGCTCTATGTGGGATTCAACCGCCTCATTGTGATGACTCATAGTCCCTCACTGAATGAATGATTGCGATACAAAAAAAAAAAAAAAAGAGTGGGACAGAAAAAGAAAATTAAAGATGGTTTCCACCAAAAAAAAAAAATATTAAAAGCCAGCAGCTATAAATACTACAGCTGCTGATTTTTAATAAATGGACACTCACCTGTCCCGGGTTCCAGCGATGCCGAGGCCGATCGATCGCTCGGCCCTCGGCTGCTGCCGCCACCATTCTAGGTGAGGGAATCAGGAAGTGAAGCGAATCGGCTTCACTTCCCGGTTCCCTACTGTGCATGCGCGAGTCATGCAGCGCAATAGGAATTCTCCGTGCTGTCTCTGAGACCCGTGTGTGTCCCAGCAGACAGCGCGGCAGGACAGGAAATGGCGTAGACTCCCATGGGAGTCTATGCCTGGAATTGGGTGTAAATACCTGTCTTTGACAGGTATCTCCACCCCCCCTCCCCCAATTGTGACACCGGAGGGGGGGAGGGTTTCCGATCAGCGGAGGTTCCACTTTAGGGTGGAACCCCGCTTTAATCTCTAATTTGGAGAAAACATTAACTTACCTATAACCCAAATCCCTTGTTTTGACAACAGTGTTGAGGGAAGAAGCATTTTTCAGCCCCCCCCCCCCCCCCTCTTTTTGCCTTTTTCTCCCTTCTCTCTTTTTTCTCTTTCTTTTACCTTATCTACCCTCTCATGTCCTAACTTGTTCCCATTTTCCTCCATCTCGGTAAATCTCCTATATCTCCACCACTTACCCTTCATCTAGACAGTCAGTGGCTACCTTTGTATCGACACCGGTGTTTCTCAAATTTTTTTCAGTCCTTTAAAATTCTGAACAATATCAAGGCACCCTATTCTAAAATGTAAGAACATCTAAACTAACAGTTTTACATAATGCATCAGCATCCACAAATGTAGGACTCTCAATGTTAGAGGTGATTTATTATTCCAAAGCACACTGGTACTGTTTAGTCCCTCAGTTTCTCTCCCTTACTCAGTTATGTGACCCCAGTGCTAACAGAGAGGGGCAGGAAAGGGGCTGACAAGGATGCCGTGCAGATGCCCGACATCTATATCAACCTAGATGTCATTGATAGTTAGGACATTGGTGGCTGAAAGATTGTATTGGTGCACAATGAAAATCTGTGGATTTGTGTAACTAAAAGACAGGCTTGATCCACCCTCTGGTTTGTATACAGCTTTGGGACAATTTTTAGGCACTTTGCCAAGGCACCTCTAAAGAAACCTGAAGGCACCCTGATTGAAAAAGGCTGATCCACACTATAGAAAAACCCATGTTAGCTATATTTGAATTACCAATAACATTGACATAATAATGCAAGATACCTGCCTTTTTAAGGACCAAAAAACAGAAATTGAGCATTGCTCCTCCCACTTACAAGTCATACAAACCACTCCTTCTATGACTCAATCAGATTTCACACTCAGGAATACTTTATGCATGTTAAAAGCAATTGACACATCAAAGGGATAAACAATTCCCACCCATTATCATATGTTATCATAATGTTACAATTCTGAACTACCTTAACCACTTCAAGTCCACCCCATAGCATTTATACTGCTACAGGGCAGCACCCGTGCTGAATCACATATATATATATATGTAATCCGGCTCTTCCAGGTAGGGCACGTGCATGTGTGCTGCCAGCGGCTCGCTCATGCTGTGATCACAGACAGTGAGAGCCCGCGATGTCCGCTGGCACCCGCCGATTGTTCATTACACAGGCAGAACAGCGATCTGCCTATCTAAACAAGGCAGATCGCTGTTCTGTCAGTAGAGAAGGCATTGATCCTGTGTTCCTGCATGTCAGATTTGCATCTATACTAGATAGCACAACACGTTTTCTTTAGCTATATCTGGATGTTGTTGTGTACAATGTTGTGAATGCTGCTGTCATATCATCATTTATTTGAATTTATTCATACACACACTGAGCGTTATATATATTTTTCTTAACACATTTTTATACACTTTATAAATTGTTGCTTGTAAAAAAAAAGTTTTTTTTAGCACTATGGATATCTTTGATTATAGGAAAGATAGGAAAACAAACCATTTGGGTGTATTCTTACAGGACCAAAAGGATGATTCATATGATCTAAGAGGCACTTTTATGTGCCTAAAAAATAATATGGTCGCATTAATACACACCGGATGGGACATTATTTTCCTGGAACAATATGTTAATGAGGCTATGATACCTAGAATCCTTAGATGGCATGTGTTTCCGAAAAAGAATGATAATGAAATCAAAGATTGGTTTCATTATTTTAATGAAGCAAGAATTAAATTCCTTGGATATCCAATTGAGAAAAATAATAGGAAATTTAGGTCTATTGAGTTGGAGTTAATTCCATCAAGGAAACTCTTTTGCCTCATTCCAAAGAGAAAGCATTGTTTAAATATTCCAAAGAATTGCAAGAAATCTTAACAAAAGAGGAGGATGAACAAAGAAATAAGAAAAGGAAAAACATTTATATGAGACTGTGAAGATTACAGACTTAGGAAAGTTTTTAAATGGCAAGACAATATAGATGTCAATATAAATATAGTTCCTGAAGAGAATATGGAGGCAGAACCTTCAGAACTGGTTAATAGTAGAGAGAGAGAGGGTACTGAGAATAACCCTAATGTCGCATACACACGACTAGACTTTCCGGCAGACTAGGTCCGACATTCTTCCTGACGGACATTCGGAGGAGCTCCGACGGACTTTCCGAACTAACGGACTTGGCCACACACGAACAGACTAAGTCCATTCATAAGTCCGTTCATTTTGAACATGATGGCGTAAACGTGACTAAACAAGGAAGCTCAATAGCCAGTAGCCAATAGCTTCCCTTGCATCGTATTTGGTCCATCGGCTAACACACAGACGAACGGTTTTCCAGATTTTAGTCCGTCGGAATTGAGTCCGTCGGATAGATTTGAAACATGTTCTATTTCCAAGTCTGTCCGATTTTTTTTTTTTTTAAACGATCAGACTAGCCCACACACAATTGAATTGTCTGACGGACTAATGTCTTCAGACCCAATCTGCCGGAAAGTCTGGTCGTGTGTAGGCGGCATAAGGTTTTTTCATATATACCTCTCATTAAAACCTACCTAAAAAAAGTTATAATAGGACTCATACACCGATTTTTGGGCATTTTTTGGGATGTCGGTCTGATTCATGGTTTCTGACAGTATGCTCCTTTAACCCCACACACATTTACACCTAGATGGAGACCAAGATCTCCCTCTAGGAACCAGAGACAGTAGGACAATTACTGTCACCGCTCTAGGTATTTTGGCCCTACTCCATATCAATACGCCAATTATCCACCTCGGATATTTCAACCTCTGCCTACACCAGGTCTTTTTTAGAGGAGGGTCCCAAACAAAAAGGAAAGGTGAGAAGATGAAAGGAAGTAGAGGAGAAAGGGGAAGCAGGGCCAAAAAGGAAAAGAACTTAGAAAATAAAGGTGTTGTTCATTTAAGCACAATAGAATTATCCAAGCAGGAATTATCTTTATTAAATAAAGGTCTAAAATTTGCTCCATCTAGAAAACTCAATAAATTTGAAAAGTTTATTGACATTAATAAGTATGTGAGGAAATAAAAAAAGAAAATACATTTCCTCAACAACCCCATATCATCCCAAGTACCTAGTATGCAGATAGGAATAAGACACACAGGATTAACCAGTTGCCGACCAGCCACCACAGTTTTACTGCGGCAGGTTGGCACGGCTGCATGAATCGTCATTAATGTACGTCAGCTCCGTTAAGTCCTTATAGCAGGCACGTGCACCGCCCGCAAGTCCTGCAGACTCGATGTCCGCCCGCGACCCGCGGATCCCTGTTCTGACAGGGGACATGTCAGAGATCTTCTGTTCCCAGTGATCAGGAACAGGGATCTGTCATGTCCCTGGCAGCCCACCCTCCCTACAGTTAGAACACGATGAGGGAACACAGTTAACCCCTCAATCGCCCCTTAGTGTTAACCCCTTCCCTGCCGGTGTAATTTATGCACCGATCAATGTAATAGTGTCACTGGTCCCCAAAAAGTGTAATTTGGGCTCAGATTTGTCCGCTGCAATGTAGCAGTTCCACTACAAACCACTGATACCGCCATTACCATTAAAAAAATTTAAAAAGTAAAAGTCCCTAAATCTATCCCATAGTTTGTAGATGCGCTAACTTTTGTGCAAACCAATGCAGTGTCTGTACCCTCTGTGAAAGGAAGTCTGGTAAGTGATACGCCCTGCCAATAAAGGAGGAAGGATTGTATTATTGGACAAACAAGATTATCAATGTGAAATTAATAATCTATTATCAGACAGATCAACATATCAAATATTAAGAGATCCTACTTATCTATATTAAAAAAGCCCTAGAACGGATAGTAAAGGAGGCTTTTGAAACAAATATTTTAAATAACAAAGAAAGGTCTTTTCTTATTCCACATCCCCCTACAATTATAGAAATGTATTACCTCCCTAAAATCCATAAATCAGCAACCCTCCATGTTGTCCTATAGTCAGCAGAATTGAATCAACGACGTTCAGAGCTGGTAAATACATTGTTTTTTTCCTACAGCTGTTGGTAATGCATACCCCTTCCCATCTTAAGGACACTAAGGCTACCATAACATACCTAAATAAAATGACAGTCACAGAGGATTGTATACTCATCACCGCAGATGTATCCTCATTATACACCATTATTCCCCATGATAGAGCTCTTGCTGCTGTCAAACATTTTTTGGACAATGAAAAAGATTTACCAAGGATATAAAAAAGTTTATTTTGACTCTGCGTGAGTTCTGTAAGAGTCACAGCTATTTCTGGTACGAGAATCAATTCTTCTTACAACTGACGGGTAAGGGAAGGGGATCACCGCTCCAGGTGTAAATATGGATATTGAGGCAAAAAGTACGTTCTGGACAGCCGCATTCCAGAATATAGCCTTTATTTGTAAAAAATCCAACAGATACAAGCCACAGCAAAAAAAGGGACAAACAAACTGACGCGTTTTACACTTAACAGTGCTTAGTCATAGCTGCCCTACCACCAAAAACAGTGCAATATATATACTAACATGTTTCAAATATGTGACTCCATGTGTAGTTAACTGAGTCTAATTAGTCAATTAGATCTTCAATTGAAAGAAACCCTTGATTAACAAACATGTTCAACGTGTGTGAGTTGTGGAAATACACATGAATATGTGAATTCAGTGCAAAGATGAAGAAAATGCTTTTATAATGAATTAAATTAAATGTAATCCAACTAAAATAGTGTCTAATTAATATTTTGTTTTAATAAATTGTTCCAATGAACTGTGAGCTGAAAATATGTCCAATAAATATGTGAACACCTAAATAGTTGGTGAATAAATGAAATGAAATAAAAATAAAATGTGATAAGAATTAAACATTTGAATAAAATAAAATAAAATGAGTGACTATATGATAATGATTAATCTGACATCAACTGTGTGTAAGGAACGTGTACTCACATATATATATATATATATATATATATATATCACCTGTGTATACATTTATAAGGGATCCACCAGATCTGTTGTATATGCAATAGGTATATCATGAAGTCACATATGTTCCAAAGAATGTATACATGAGCCTATGTACACACACACATATATACATATATATATATATATATATATATATATATATATATATATATATATATATATATATATATAAACATAATTCTTGTTTGCACAACTAACTGTAGACATAGGAGGTTATTTGAGGAGGAGCAATGAAAGAGCACTTGGAAGTAAAGTCACTGTAGATCCGAGGGGAACATGCGAGGAAAATAAAAAACAGCATTTTAGCTTGCACATGATTGGATGATAAAATCAGCAGAGCTTCCACTCATTTTAGATCTTCCCCTTAGATTTAGAGTGACTGCACTTCCAAGTGTCAAGTGCACTTGCAGTGCAAAGTAGATTTTCCTTGCGTAAATAACCCTCATAGACTCCAAATATAAGTAAACATTTAAATATTTATCATATAAAAAAATAATTAATTTCCTATCCAATTAAACACTTATCATTGAACAATTCTATACATGTTATTGTTATCACAAAATTTAAAAATTTAATTTATGTATAAAATAACTGTATCATAGCATATACATCAGAGGAAAAAATATATGTATATATATATATATATACCGTATTTGCCGGCGTATAAGACGACTGGGCGTATAAGACGACCCCCTATTTTTCAAGTGAAAACATAGGTTTTGGGCAATACTCGTGGTATAAGACTACCCCCCTTCTGAGGCAACACCATTTTAAAAAAACATTAGAACGATTAAAAAATACAAAGCAAGAATGCCAACTACTCATCCGCCATTCTGTGTTATGTCATAAAGTAAATCAAACAATAATAACACAAACAGAGATCTATTGAATGTCACAACTCTGGAAAGTAGAATTTTTCACTAACCAAACCTATACCACTTTTGGGTTACATTCTATGGGAATTGTCCACCAAAATGCATTTAATAACCCCCCTGTCATATGTCCCAGATTTACCTGTCCCTCTTGGGTGCCTGGGACCTCAAAGGCAAATAGCAGGATGTATAGTAGTAGGAGATCAGTGAATGGATTTACCCAGGGAAGTATGGTGAGCAGTGTATTATTTTAATGAATACAACGCCTGCTTGGATTGGCAGAGTCTGTAGCATCATCAGCCCTTGCCTCTCTCTTTCTCTCTCTCTCTCTCAAAGCCAATCCGAGCAGGCTACTCTATGTAGCCTGCTCGGATTGGCAGTGGTTGTTACTCCAATCCAAGCAGGCTCTGTATTCATTAATAGAATACATCGCTCGCCGGGATTTGCTCAACGGCGTATACTGTTTGTTGCTGAAGCCACATACAGTATTAGCAGACATTTGGGGGCTGACATCCATCGGGCAGCATTGTATACCTGTATACCCGGCGTATAAGACGACCCCCAATTTTTGGGCATTTTTTTTAAGTGTAAAAGGTAGTCTTATACGCCAGCAAATACAGTATATATATATATATATATATATATATATATATATATATATATATATATATATATATATATATATATATATATATATATATATGCATCTATGAGCATTCTAGTGCTGTCAAAAAGAACTGTTGAGCAAATCCAGTCTATGAATCACTCCATTCATTGAAATGTGAAGACTATGTTGCGAATGTTCTTTCATTACGTATAACAAACAAAACAGAAGAAATGGTCATGGGGAGAAAGTATAGAAAGAACCCTCATTTTAAATATGATGATGATTTGGGACATCCAGGAACTACCTTTAGCAAAAAAGTAGAAAAAATGAGTAATAATAGAGAAGAAAAATGGTAGCTGTTCAAATAATCAAAAACATAAAGGTCATCATACCACAAGTACAAAAAACCAATAAGGTAAAAAAAAGCTGTGGCTTGTATCTGTTGGACTTTTTACAAATAAAGGCTATATTCTGGAGTGCGGCTGTCCAGAACTTCCTTTTTGCCTCATGTTACAATTGGCGGGTGTTGCCATGGGTACCAAATTTGCTCCCAGTGTGGCCAATTTATTCATGGCCCATTGGGAACAATCAGTCATGATTATATACATATACAGTAAGTGAGCTGTAATATCCGTAACCAGGGTGGCCAGTCGCCAGACCTCTCTAATGTGGGTAAAAAAAAGCAACAACCCAAAATACCATGGGGGCGTGTATACTATAATAACATGTTGTGGGAAAAAGTAGATAAAAGGTACAGGCCCAATACCTGCAACCTTGATGTCATTAATCATACATCTATTGGCGCCCAAGGTAAGTAAATATAATATGAGTTTTTTTAGGGCCCTTGAGGGGGGCCGACCTCCCAAGTATATCTAATTTGATTAATAGTCATAAAGCAAAGATAGAAACTAACTTAATAATGTGGAATAATTGAACGCAAATTTTAAATACAACACGGTACAGCAAATACGGAGGTACGGCCGCATGGTGGAGTGGTAGCAAGGCTAGTTGATCCTGACAACGGGTAAAAGATAGCAAAAATATGAGTAGCTTAGAATAGAGTGTCATAATCAGCAAGCATTACTATAAAAAGATCCTTATTGACTTGAAAAATAAAATAAACAAAATAAGTGAAACCAGTAATAAAAGAGCTTCCTGGGCTAATATGAAATGGTGAGTATAGGTGTTGAAAGCAAAGAATAAGCAAGGGGAAATTGTAGTAGTAGGAAATATCACTAGGTATTATGATGAATGCCAGGTAAGGTGGTAGACTCAGTGTCTAATTATAACCCCATATGCTATTCAATTGCAAGGCAACATATGCCAAGCACTGATGATTCCTCAGAAATGTTTTTAGATAATAGGACCTATAACAAAATATAAATTGATTAGGCCGCGTACACACGGGCGGACTGTTCGCCCAACCTTGTCCGCTGAACAGTGTTTGGGCGGACAGTCCGCTCGTGTGTGGGGCTTCAGCGGACAGTTTCAGCGGACAGTTGGACGAACAAGGTTTTTCGGAAATTCCGAAAAACTGTCCGCTGAAACCTTGTTTGAGCGAACAGTCCGCCCGTGTGTAGGCTTGTTCGACAAACTAAGCTCCGCGCATGCTCAGAAAGGATTTACACGTCGGAAAGTTGCATTGCAGTGTATTGGACGTCGAAATTTTTGATCTGTCGTACGTGTCGAAACGTCATCGCGCACGGTTTCAGCAAACTGTTCGTTCGTCGTGTGTGGGCATGTCCGTCCATGCTAAGTTTGAGCGGACTGTCCGCCGAAACTGTTGGACGGACAAAGTTGGGCGAACAGTCCGCCCGTGTGTACGCGGCCTTAGAGAAACAAATAATTAAGAAAAGGGGGGAGAGTAATCTGACAGACATAACAGTTGCATGTCCCAGAGGTTACCTATACTACATACCTCCGTGGACAGGACCCCACATCACACAAACCTCCATAGAGCTAGTGACCATGGTATATGGTAGCTGGAGAAGGCACTGAGATATTGTGCTTATATATGCACATCCCGCTCGTAGTCAACAGGTCAGAAGCGCCAAAGTGACATCTGAAACGGCCACCATAGTAACTGCGCAAGCACACAACACCAAAGCAGCGCCTGCGTAGTAAGATGGAATAACGACGCTCGGCGGGGGGAAGGAAAACACCGGGAGTGACGTACAAGGACCAGGTGGAGGAACCACCGGCAACTGATCCTCCCTGCGTCACGTCCTGCACACAAGGTGCGAGGACGTGACTCTGGGAGGCCACATAGCACTGGAAAGGTCACCATTCCACCAACAAGATGCAAGGGGAGAGGCAACACCAGGAAACAAATAGACAGCTCACAAATAACAGAGTATATAGCTGAAAATATAAAAAAAATAATAAGTATTCATAAAACACGGTTTAACCATAATCGTTTTGATATTCAACATAGTAGAAACTGACAGCTAACCAGAAGACATTGAAATGAGTCCCCTGGATGCAGTCAGATATTAGTATAAAATATCAAAAGCCTTTTTGAACAAGCACAATTGACAGATTTTTTATATCAATTAGAGGGCTAAGGAAATGGGCGGACCTGAGAGAATACAAAACAAAACATCCATTCATTGGAGGCCCTAAATTCTAGAAAGGGTTTATAAGTCTGAGCCTCATTGATATCAGGAGCATGAATCGCATTTAAGCGTTCTATTTAGACCGTTTCCTTGCAGAGAATTTGTTTGTCCCATTCACCACCTCGTGGGTCTTTTGGGACCACAGCTAAGGTAATGAATCAGACCAATGACACATCAAAGTCAAGGTGTCTGCTGACTGCAGTAACCATTTTACCATTCCTAGCGTAATAGATATGGTCTTTGATTCTAGAACGGAACTGTCTGGCAGTTTTTTAAGTATAAAAGGAGTCACATTTGCATAACATCAAATATACAACAGCTTGAGTGTCACAATTTGCATGGAACACAGGAAAAAATACTTCACCATTAGGGAGCTTGTATCTAGTATCCGTGGTGATCCAAGGGCAGAAAGCGCATTTTCCACATCTAGTGATGCCATTCTGGGGGCATTTAGATTGTAGATCACCAGAATAGTGACTAGATGTTAGTTTATCTCGCAGAGATCTTGACCTTCTGAAAATAATTTCAGGTTGGGGACTGATGTATTTAGGGAGAACAGGATCAGCTTGCAGTAGTGGCCAGTGAACTGCTAGAATATTGCGTAGTTCTTGATGATGTAGAGAATATCTGGTGATGCATTTAACTGTTTGCTCTTATCCCTCTCTGTTTTAAACAGTAATGAGCTACGTGATTGCTGCAGTGCTTTGTTATAGGCACTGCTAATAGCGATTTACTGTAGCCCCTTGCCTTTAAGCAATCACAAAGTAGATTCGCTTGCATTTTAAAATCCTCCAGGTGTATACAATTTTGTCTTAGCTTCAGATACTGGGTATAGGGAATACTGCACATAATTGCCACTGGATGGGCACTATCAGCATGCAATAGGGTATTCCCTGCTGTTTCCTTTCTGAAAACTGTAGAAGCAAGGCCGTTATCATCTTTAAAAATCATTAGATCCAAGAATGAATTTTTTTGTAGATTGCTAGCAACTGTAACTTTTGAACTTGAACAAAAGAAAAAGAAAATTGAACTGGTTCTGATTCAGGTTGGCAACAAACGTATTGAGAAGGGTAACAGTGCCCATCCACACGATGAATATGTTGTCAATATAGCGCAAGGATTGACAAGCATTCATTGGAAAAATGGTAAGTTCCCACCCCCCCAGGTACAGGTTAGCGTAGGCTGGTGCACAACATGTTCCCATGGCTACACCCTGTACCTGGAGGAAGTTGGACTCCTTAAATCTAAAACAGTTACGATTCAATATGAATCGTAACAGTTCCAAGATGAACTCACAATAGTCCCAATCGATGATGGTCCTGTTCACGTAGGAAGGTACAGACCATCCCGATACCCTGCTCGTGGGGGATGCTAAAGTACAATGCCTGGATGCAGAGTGAGTGAGTCCGGCATCCACTCGCTCCCCGCTTCCTTCCCTCCTTCATCGCTCTGTTGGTGCCCGGGACGTGCTTGGTGGAGCCACTGCCAGAGGGACACAGCCGTGCTGTGAGTCAGGCTTCCGGCAATCCAGAGCGGGCGGACAGGTGTGACCAGCGGGACCGGCGGGACGTGTGTGGCGGGAGGAGGACGCTAACCGGGCTGTGAGGCTGAGAGGCTGTTTGGAGGTTGTTGGAGGCACAGGCTCCAGGTGTCTGGCTGACAGCAATTAATATCTAGGTGGAAGTGTGTGAGGTCCCCCCCCTGCCACTGCCAGAGGCTTCCGAGCTTCCCTACACCACTCAGACGGTACCCGGCTCCAATACAGCACCGCACAGCTCAGAGGATCTGGAACTGTTTCTTTCGCCGAGAGTTTATTCATCATACAGGACTGGTGAGAAGTATCTAAATCTCTCTATAGTTGAAAGTAAAAGGAGAACTGTTTTCCCTTGACGTTTCTGCCTTGTTTGGGGATATATAAAAGGAGAACACGGAGAGACTTTAGAAGATTGGGTCTACTGGCATGGGTTAACCCGGGGTCAAGAAGAATTATTACACGTTATAAATTGTCACTGGGGGGGGGGGGGAGAGGGAGATGAAGTGTAATGACCGTTTTAATTACTTAGGGGGAAGGAGAGGAAAGGAGGGGGTTCCCCTTCCCCCCCTTTTCCCTTTTTTTTTCTTCTCCTTTCTTCCTTTTGTATTCTTCCTCCCCCTTCTCTTAAGAAGTAGGTGGATGGGGGAGCGGGGTGGTTTTGTTAAACGTATTCATTCTTTTGGGGGGATTTTGTTTTCTTTAGGAGGGGGGTGGTACTGTTATTGTGGGGGGGAGGGATAGGGAGGAGGAGGGTATAACAATAGGTAAAAATATAATGACATTGTTTCAATTAAGGTGCGTATGGGTAGGTCACAGTAGAAGGCCCCTGGTGGAACGAGTGAGGTTTTGCGAATTGGTTGTATGAGAAGTGGAGTAGGTGTTGGTAGGGTAGGGTTTGCATGTAATGTAGGGTATAGTATGTATGCAAGGTGTAGGGAGGAATGGAACCTTTTCACTAATGATAAAAATGATTATTAAGTCATCACTAGTCAAATGTCATGTAAGAAAAAAATGTGTATAAAATCACAGATTGTATAAAAATGTAGTCCTATTAAAGATTAGAGAAACACTGGTTAATTAAAAGAGCACTATTTTATGTTCTTGGTACACTAGGGGGTTGAGTGACCCTGGGAAAAAAGTTGCAGTATTGTCAATGGCAAAAATAGGAAGCATGGTGTTCGAAGAAGCACTGGTGGCCGGGTGCTTGCTTGTAGTTCGATGAGCTTGGCCACTGCAGGATGGATGAAGCAGGCGGAGCTGAACTTGCTGTGTTCAGATGAACAGAGAAACCAGGAGCCAGGCCAGAAGTCATGCACAGATAGATCAGCCCAAAGAATACACAGGGGCGAGTCAAGGTCAAACACAACCAGGGTCCAGATACAAGTCAATGGTCAAACCGGGAGATCAGGAAGCAGAAGCAGAGTCCAGGAACAGGCCAAGGGTCAGACTAGGAGATCAGGAAGCAAGGTTGAAGGCATGCCAGGTCACAACAGGTATCTTAGATCAGGAAGCAAGGTCAAGGTAACAAGGCAGCTGAGGAGATAATCCAGCAAGGTCCTGTAGTTGCAGGCTGGCTTAAATAGGGCCACTGGCACCAGCGTTAGTCACGCCAGTTGTGCGCCATCCAGCATGCGCAGTACTGCTCATACATGTGCGTAGATGAGCACCTATGTGCGCCAATGCACGCTGATGAGAACCGGCATGCGCCAATACGCGCTGATGAGCACCAGTATGTTCTGATGTGTGCTCATGCGCACTGGCATGTGCCAGTGCGCGCTGATGTTTTGTTTTGTATTCTCTCAGGTCTGCCCATTTCCTTAGCCCTCTAATTGATATAAAAATCGTGTCAATTGTGCTTGTCCAAAAAGGATTTTGATATTTTATACTAATATCCTATCCTCAATAATCTGACTGCATCCAGGGGACTCATTTCAATGTCTTCTGGTTAGCCGTCAGTTTCTACTATGTTGAATATCAAAATGATTATGGTTAAACTGTGTTTTATGAATACTTAGTTTTTTTTATATTTTCAGCTATTTACTCTGTTATTTGTGAGCTGTCTATTTGTTTCCTGGTGTTGCCATTCCCTTTGCATCTTGTTTGTGGAATGGTGACCTTTCTAGTGATATGTAGCCACCCAGTGTCACGTCCTCGCACCTTGTGTGTGGGGCGTGACACAGGGAGGACCAGTTGGAGGTGGTTCCTCCTCCTGGTCCTTGTACGTCACTCCCAGTGTTCTCCTTTCCCTCGCCGAGCATCATTATTCCATCTTACTACACAGGCGTGGTTTTGGTGTTGTGCCCTTGCACAGCCACTACGTCGGCCGGTTCAGATGACATCACGTCGGCACCTCTGACCTGTTGACTACGAGCTGGATGTGCATATATAAGCCCGATATCTCAGTGCCTTCTCCAGCTACCATATACCACGGTCACAAGCTCTACGGAGGTTGTGTGTGATGTGGGGTCCTGTTCACGGAGGTATGTAATATAGGTAACCTTTAGGTCATGCAACTTATGTCTGCCAGATTACTCCCCCCCTTTTCTTAATTATATGTTTCTCTAATCAATTTATTTATATTCTGTTATAGGTCATATTATCTAAAAACATTTCTGAGGAATCATCAGTGCTTGGCATAGGCTGCCTTGCAATTGAATAGCATATGGGGTTATAATTAGACACTAAGTCTACCACTTTACCTGGCATTCATCGCAATACCTAGTGATACTTCCTACTACTACAATTTCCCCTTGCTTATTATTTGCTTTTAGCACCTATACTCGCCATTTCGTATTAGCCTGATGAGCTCTATTATTACTAGTTTCACTTATTTTTATAGTAATGCTTTCTAATTATGACACTCAATTCTAGGCTATCCATGTTTTCGCTATCGGTTACGGTTACCCGTTGTCAGGATCAACTAGCCTTGCTACCACTCCACCATATGGCTTGCTGTACCTCAGTATTTGCTATACCGTGTTGTTTCTAAAATTGTATGCATTCAATTGTTCCACAATATTAAGTATGTTTATATCTTTGCTTTATGCATATTAATCAAATTAGATATACTTGGAAGGTCCGTCCCCCTCAATGGCCCTAAAAAAAACTCTCATATTTTACTTACTTAGCAATAGATGTATGATTAATGACATCAATGTTGCAGGTATTGGGCCTGTACCTTTATCTCATTTTTCCCACAACATGTCATTATAGTATGCACGCCACAATAGTATTTTGGTTTGTTGCTTTTCTACCCACATTAGAGAGGTCTGGATACTGGCCACCCTGGTTACGGATATTACAGCTCACTTCTATGAATGTATATATATATATATATATATATATATATATATATATTATTGATATTTTGAGTATCCTGTACCATACTCATACATGTTCTTTTCTTCCATTTCTTTGATAGTTAATGTATATTCTCCTGAAGAAGTGTTATGAGCATGAAACATGTAGAGAAGAGCTATTTACTCTTAACATCATTACTCCGCATATCTGTCTTTGAACCATATTCTTGGACATATACACCATACAGAATGATCTCTATTCATCCCTTTGTCTTCTTGTAGTTACACTTGGTTCTGTAAAGTAGCGGTATTTTATATTATGTACTGTATTATCAATGGGGATTTTTAGATTATGTATCTTTTATGCAATATGTTAAAATAAAATTATAATTTTTGTATTAAATATTTGTTGACTGTGCCTAAAGTCCAAATTTTCTCTTGATATTCCAACTTTAGAGGACGTGGCACTCTATAGTGCTTCTGTAGCTACAGGACCACTCTGTGGCTTGATACAGATAATTATTTCAGCAACCATTCTAGTGTTATGAATCTCTCATAAGGGGGGGAGTTTATCCTCTATGTTACTGACCTTGCTTTCTGCAGCTGTGGTTCCCTCTCTAATCTTTTGTATGTCTTGCTTTATCAAAGAAACCTCCTCCTTCAGACCACCAAAGCATTCTTGTAAAGTGTTAACCAAGGCAGTACATTTATTAACAGCTTTCAGGATCTGAGATCATCAAGAGTGGGTTGAGCAGCATCCTAAGCCTCACTGTCTTCTTCCTGCTTATCAGCAAAGAGGTACTCACTGAGGCCAAGATGCAGAGAGCGGTGGCTGTTGCGACTCAGCACACACCACCCCTGGAGGTGATACAGGGAGTAGGTTGCACCAAGAGGAACAAGCCTCCAGCGGGATACCGGACTTGTGTGAAGGTCTGGAAGAGGGCTCAGGATGCAGGATGGACAAGACCAGAAGGAAATTAGCAAGCAAGTATGTAAAACAGGTAAGGAAAGTCCAGAAACAGGCCGAGGGTCAAACACAAGTGATCAGTCCAGGAGCCAGCAAGGCTAAGTGCAGAAGACAGAGTATAATCCAGAGGCAGGCCGAGGGTCAAACACAGGTATCAGTCCGGGAGCCAGCAAGGCTAAGAGCAGGAAGTCCGTTAAACAAGCCAGGGGTCAGGTCAGGAGAGAATCAGCGTAGTCTTCAGGCAATCCGGGTCACAACAGGAAGTGGTAAACAGGAACAGGAAGCAGAGGAACACAGGTGAGCTGAGACAAACCAGAAACTTGTCTGTTTGCTAAGGCTCCTTTTATAGGCTGGTCAGGGAATTTGCGTTATGCGTGTGCTTGTATGCACACGCGTGCCGCTCAGTAGGGCCGCGAATGTGCGTTCGCCGGAGCGCCAATCCATGGCGAATTTGTGTGCGCAGGGAGATGGTGAGCTTGATCCAAATTACTTCCCTGATACTGATCTTCTGTCTGGTCTGCCATGAGGTTTGCATCTGTGCCTTCTGGAAAGCCTTCCTCCATATTTCCTGGTGCTGTGAGTTCCCCCTCAGGCTCCCCCCCCCCCCCCCCCTTCTCGGCTGGTTCAGCAATTTTTTTTTTTTACGGTCCCTGCCAGTTTATGGGCATAATATCTAATGTCTTTAGGAAGGGGGTCACTGCTGGAAAATGTCTGATTGGACCGTGTTGTTGGATAATCCGACCGTGTGTGGGCTCCATCAGACTTTTTCTGTCGGGATGTCCGACCAACAAAGTTTGAGAGCTGGATATAAAATTTTCCAACAACATGATCATTTGTAGAGAATTCCGATCGGGCAAAGTGCCACGCATGCTCAGATCAAATTGAGAGACCAAAGTTATTGGCTACTAGCTTGAATGTAGTCCCGCCGTAACGAACAAAAGTCATCATGTTCCGAACGATCGGATTTTCCGACAACTTTGTCTGACCGTGTGTATGCAACACCAGTTTCGGACAAAATCCGTCAGAGAAAATCAGACGGATTTTGTGGTTGGAATGTCCGACTGTGTGTATAAGGGCTTAGGGGTTTTGGGAGGATTTCTCACAGGTTCTTTAGTTTTCTCTGTGACACGCTGTCCACGCTGTCCACGCTGCTGAGGCCCCACGGCGGCGCCATTTTGGAGCTCCGAGCACTGTCCCTCTTCCTTGGTCTTTCCCCTAAGAACCATCATGGATTTCGTCAGCACAGGTATCACAGCAGGTTCCCCTCATGTTCTGGAGCCAATCTATAGCTATTAGACAGTGCGATATTGCCAGGAACAGGATAAGATCAGGGTTACAAGCGGGAGCTCTGTGAGGAAGATGCTTCTCACATGCCAATCCAGGCCATGTCCCCTATAGAATGGGATATTAACAGTTTCATACATAATAGCTGAATTAGAATAAGTTAGCCTCTTCTCTTTAAGATTATAGGAACTATGTATACTCTTTCTTCATTTTTATTTATTGTTTTGATTTAATATAAATATATTTTATAGATTAGAATAACATATGATAATACTTATTCTCTATTAATATTTATATGTGTACTTTATTGATGAAATGCTATATGATAGGGTGTCCATTTATATTAACTAGGGGGTTGAAACTTCTCACATATGTTGGTATTGCTTTGTTTTGAATACCATTGGTTGTAGAAGTGTCTAAACCCGGCTAGATCAGATAATCCATTTAGCATTGTTTAACATTTTGTATAATCAGTTATATGTATTTAGATGTATATATGATAAATCGTATGATATGTTTTGATCAGAGGGTTATAATGTTATGGTTATAATGTTGTTAACAACAACTTCAACCACAGAGGAATGTTAACAAAATGGCTGATGTTTATATGCAAACTGGTAGAACATTGCTGCTCTTTAGTGGATGTTATATCCTATATAAGGGTTGACTTGGCACACCGATGTCCCCTAATGCCTCACAAAAAATGTCTATTCAGACGAAACATACATCGGCAGGGCAGGAATAGTGGCGATTTTTATTCCCTATGCCTTTGATTATAGATCTGTTCTAAGTAGTTTTTTTCTAATAAATTGCCAGTTTTTAACTTGGAAGCTGGGCAATGAGTTTTCCTTTTCTCGCATAATCAATGATTGGATCGGTCTCCGTGGATATCCTGTGGCTCTATCACTGATTTGTTTTCCCTAACAATCCTCTACAGATGATCTACACCTAATGTGAAGGGTAACAAAGCTCACAGATGCAAATATAATGATAGGTCTTGGATCTGGTAAGAAGACCTTTTTGCCTTAACCTGTTTAAACACTGGGTGTTGCACTGAATTTTAGGACTTTGCACAACATCACTATATGGACTTTGGTGTTTTAAATATGGTTTTCATGCATGTTATTATGTTCTATGCCACATTCACATCTATACTAAATAGCGCAACACGTTTTCTTTATATTTATCTGGATGTTGTTATGTACATATATATATATATATATATATATATATATATTTTTTTTTTTTTTTTTTTTTTTTTCTTAACTATAATTGTATGCAAAATAATTATTGCATACAATTACAGGTGGTTCAAAAGAGAACAGATAACCCCCTGGTATATGGGGAGTAAAGATGTAGGTCCAGGAGGGAGCTGCAAACTGCGGATGTTTTACCTTCATGCATAGAATAGAAACGTATGTGTTGGAATACAGAATTGTCTTTTGTGTAACAACTACTGTGCACCATTATTTAGTAGAGATATATTCGTCAACCAGTAGATGGCAGTGTTTATAAATTTGTAGCTGCATCTATGGTATGCTCTATGTCTTTTGTCTGAATAAAGTTTCTGTTTCCTGTCTGCAGTTTAGCAGCAAAGCCCATGTGGACTGTGCACGGTTTGTTCTGTAGGGCTATATACAGAATTTCTAACAGTATGACACCTTCCTCCCCCAAAGATTATATACTTTTCTCTCTTGCCTATACACATGTGAGTATGACACTCATCAGAGAACATATTGTGAGCTAACTTTATGAGAAAAAAACTATTTAGTTGATATGTTCTATAACAGCAAGTAAACAGTTTTTTTTTTTTAAAAAGCACGATATATGACTGCACGACCATGTAGTTGCCAGTCAAACTATCACAGCACTGAAAACTGCCAAAAATGTCCTGGTAATGAAGAGGTATATACAGGCTTGTACTTAAGTGGGTAGATACCTCTTGGGAGTATTTAAAGAGGAACTGTGGCCTGCTCACATCATTTGTAATAAAAACATCTTTGCCACTCTGAAGCTTCTCTCCAACCACTTTGGATATTATTTTATATATACTGTGATTCTGTACTTGCCAAATATGCTGCAGAAATCTCCCTCCACTGAGTCTGGCTGCATCCATTTTAACTGTGGACAGCTGAAGCTGCTGCCTGTTCACTTCCTGGATTTATACAGACATGCAGAGGCACACCTCCAGCTCTGCAGCCCTCATTGGCCCTCTTATGACTCACCCCCCTCCCTTCTTGGCAAACTCTCACGAAATTTAGATAAAGAGCTGTGCATGTCATAAGCCTAGGCTAATGACCAGACCAGAAACAAGAAGTGGGCTGTATATGGTATTTACTGGCAGAAAAAAAAAAATTTCACTATCCAAGGTGAAAACAACAAGGACAGAATATTTAATAAATGGAAAGCTGAACAAATTACTGAAGGTCCACTTTAAATGTCTTGCTACAATAGCCGTTTAATCATTTTTTTTGTCTTTTTTACCAATTTAATAGGATTTTGAATTTATAAATGTATGTAAGAGGAATTATTTATTTTATGAATTACTGTATCTTTGTCTAGATGTTGTCCCTTTCTGGGAAGCCTGAATTGCTGTATATTTACTTCTCTGTTACATAAAAAATGAAATAAAATTCCATTAATTTCACATTTTTTCCTATATATATATATATATATATATATATATATATATATATATATATATATATATATATATATATATATATATATACTGTACATTTGTCAGGCAAGTATATGTATTTAATGTAATTTTTCTACTATTAACAACTGCATTGTAATGTGTGAGTTGTAAGGAATTGTGAATTTGTTTCTACCACAAATATTGTATATGTGAGTTATATGTTTTCTAGATTTATGCTCCCAGCTTTTATATATACAGTTATGTGATCAGATCACATGTGTATCTCTATGGACCACAGTGTTTGGATGAAGAGGTTTTACTTGTGGCATAACTGAAGGACTCTACTGCATCTCAGTGCTTGATTTCCTGTATTTAGTAACAGTGAAGTGTATTGAAACAGAATTAAGTGGAGATATTTAATGCAGAGTATAACTAAATATTCTGCACATGATTCTGTTTGAGTCACATGGAGTTAATAAAAGTTGCTTCTTCATTTTAAAAAGTACTTTACATAGGGTACATTAGTAGGTCACCTCTTCACACAGAACAATACTGCCACCTTCTGTCCAAAAATAACTTTTTCATGTTCTAATAGCAGATATAGCATAACTGTTTGAGCTTCATATAGGTTTTAAAGCTCTATCATGGCTAGATTTATATATATTTATAAACCACAATTACCAAGCGATTCCCGTGATGATATTGATTTCACTGTCCTGTATGTATGTACTCTCCATACATATTGATTTGCCTAATCCTTGTAAAATTAGACTATATAGATATAGAAATATGTATTGGAGTACTGGGCAACCTGCCTGAAGTATGTATATCGATTTTTATGTAGCTTTTCCATAAATTTAGTTTTGAGCTCTGTAACATATACAGTAGTAAATCCAAAATGCAGATTAAAGAAAGAGAGCACCTATTATGATGCAAGCCTACAGTGAATCATAATGGAATAGACAACCATTACATGTTAGTAGGCTCCATAGTATGACATTAATTGCATGTGTTCATATGTTCTGTAATTCCTTAAAATTTTGTTAACGATTCATGTGACTGTTTTTAAAAAATATGTTTTGGGTTTAGTAATTCACCTGCCTGTGGTGAATTTTGCCCAGATGGAGTAACAGTTTTTTTAGTAAGAGTGAAGATTACCATTTTATACTAAAGTGCCTCTTTTTTAAAGCCCACCTCCAATTTCACAGTATTAACCTATTTTGTAATCTTTATGTCATATAGATAATGGCATTACAGTTCTCTCCTTCCCATCCTGAAGCAATGCAAAGTACTGTAAACGGATAGACTCTTCCCCACCTGTGTTTAATATTTGTTGTATACTGTAAAATGTATAGTAAACATATAAGGTAGTAATTTGCACTATATATTTTTCTATTTCAGTATGGTTTAAATGAGATCAAACACTCCTCGTAATACAGTGATCAACAATATATCAAATATATGTCAAATAAATCATATAAAATATAAATGATAAAGGAGCCTATCTAATCATTTCAATTAACTAAACAGTAAAACAATAAACAATAGAAATGTTTCTTAACCACTTGCCGACCGCCTCACGCCGATGTACGTCGGCAGAATGGCACGGGCAGGCATAAGCACGTACATGTACGTGATTTGCCTCCCGCGGGTCGGGGGCCCGATCGGGCCCCCGCCCGGTGCCTGCGGCGGTCGGTTTTCGTTCGGGAGCGATCCCGGACGAGGGGACGGCCATTCATTCATGGCCACCCCCTCGCGATCGCTCCCGACGAATGGAAATCCCCGGTGACATCACTTCCTCTCCTGTAATGTAAACACAGGAGAGGAAGTGATGTATTCTCTCCTCCGTGTCGGTATTTTTCGTTCCGACACGGAGGAGAGCGGATCAGTGAGTTGCACCAACACATCCCACACACAGTAGAACATGCCAGGCACACTCACACCCCCCCTTTACCCCCCGATCACCCCCCCAATTACCCCTGCCCCCCCCAGTCACAGTGACACCAATGTCATTTTTTTTTTTTTTTTTTTTTTTTTGCATTGGTGTCATTTGTGACTGTAATAACTGTTAGGGCAGTTAGGGTTAGCCCCCTTTAGTTCTAATGTACCCCCCTAACCCCCCCAATAAAGGTTTAACCCCGTGATCACCCCCCGTCGCCAGTGTCACTAAGGCTGGGTTCACATTGCAGCGGTTTATGAGAACGAATGTGATTCGCACCGCACTGCAGTGCAAATCACATCCGATCTCTGTGCGATTCGAGTTCAGCCATTCGCCGCACCCGCCGCACCCGCCACACCCGCCGCACCCGCCGCAAATTCGCACGGGACCCTTTTTTTGGCCCGCAGCAGAATCGGATCGCATGGGTGTTCACACCATGCGATCCGAGTTTGCAGATCGCACTGCGATATGCGAACTGATCTGGGGGTGTCAGTAACATTTCACTGACACTCCCAGCAGTTCGCATAGGGCAGTGTGAACTGCCGCCGGGAGGCATGCGATGCGGGAACCCGCCGCGGATTCGCGGCGTTTCCGCATCGCTCCAGTGTGAACCCAGCCTAATAAGCGATCATTTTTCTGATCGCCGTATTAGTGTCACAGGTGACGCTAGTTAGGCAGGTAGGTATTTAGGTTCGCCGCAGCTTTTTATAGCGCTAGGGACCCCCATATACTACCGCATAAAGCCCCCTGATTGCCCCCTAGTTAACCCTTTCACCAGTGATCACCATATAACTGTTACAGGTGACGCTGGTTGGTTAGTTATTTTTTTATAGTTTCAGGGCACCCGCCATTTATTACCTAATAAAGGTTTAACCCCCTGATCACCCGGCAGGTGTCATTTGTGACTAATAACTGTTAGGGCAGTTAGGGTTAGCCCCCTTTAGTTCTAAGGTACCCCCCTAACCCCCCCAATAAAGGTTTAACCCCGTGATCACCCCCCGTCGCCAGTGTCACTAAGGCTGGGTTCACATTGCAGCGGTTTATGAGAACGGATGTGATTCGCACCGCACTGCAGTGCAAATCACATCCGATCTCTGTGCGATTCGAGTTCAGCTATACAGATAGTATGGCTGAATTCGTGTCGCACCCGCCGCACCCGCCGCAAACTCGCACGGGACCCTTTTTTTGGTCCGCAGCAGAATCGGATCGCATGGGTGTTCACACCATGCGATCCAAGTTTGCAGATCGCACTGCGATATGCGAACTGATCTGGGGGTGTCATTAACATTTCACTGACACTCCCAGCAGTTCGCATAGGGCAGTGTGAACTGCCGCCGGGAGGCATGCGATGCGGGAACCCGCCGCGCATTCGTGGCGTTCCCGCATCGCTCCAGTGTGAACCCAGCCTAATAAGCGATCGTTTTTCTGATCGCTGTATTAGTGTCACAGGTGACGCTAGTTAGGCAGGTAGGTATTTAGGTTCGCCGCAGCTTTTTATAGCGCCAGGGACCCCCATATACTACCGCATAAAGCCCCCTGATTGCCCCCTAGTTAACCCTTTCACCAGTGATCACCATATAACTGTTACAGGTGACGCTGGTTGGTTAGTTATTTTTTTATAGTTTCAGGGCACCCGCCATTTATTACCTAGTCTCACTAGTGTACCCCTAAATTTAGGGGTGTCTACTTTCTAAAATGGGGTCATTTGGGGGGGGGGGGTTTGTGCCATCTTGGCATTTTATGGCCTTCAAAACTGTAACGCCCTTAGAAAGCCTGAAGGCGGTGCTTGGTTTTTGGGGCCCCGTACGCGGCTAGGCTCCCAAAAAGTCCCACATATGTGGTATCCCCGTACTCAGGAGAAGCAGCAGAATTTATTTTGGGGTGTCATTTCACATATGCCCATGGCATGCGTGAGCAATATATCATTTAGTGACAACTTTGTGAAAAAAAAAAAAAGTTTGTAATTTTCCCGCAACTTGTGGCAAAATATAAAATATTCCATGGACTCAACATGCCTCTCAGCAAATAGCTTGGGGTGTCTACTTTCTAAAATGGGGTCATTTGTGGGGGTTTTGTGCCATCTTGGCATTTTATGGCCTTCAAAACTGTAATAGGTAGTGAGAAGTGAACTCAAAAAATTACGCCCTTAGAAAGCCTGAAGGCGGTGCTTGGTTTTCGGGGCCCCGTACGCGGCTAGGCTCCCAAAAAGTCCCACATATGTGGTATCCCCGTACTCAGGAGAAGCAGCAGAATTTATTTTGGGGTGTCATTTCACATATGCCCATGGCATGCATGAGCAATATATCATTTAGTGACAACTTTGTGAAAAAAAAAAAAAAAAAAAAAAAGTTTGTAATTTTCCCGCAACTTGTGGCAAAATATAAAATATTCCATGGACTCAACATGCCTCTCAGCAAATAGCTTGGGGTGTCTACTTTCTAAAATGGGGTCATTTGTGGGGGTTTTGTGCCATCTTGGCATTTTATGGCCTTCAAAACTGTAATAGGTAGTGAGGCGTGAAATCAAAAATTTACGCCCTTAGAAAGCCTGAAGGCGGTGCTTGGTTTTCGGGGCCCTGTACGCGGCTAGGCTCCCAAAAAGTCCCACATATGTGGTATCCCCGTACTCAGGAGAAGCAGCAGAATTTATTTTGGGGTGTCATTTCACATACGCCCATAGCATGTGTGAGCAATATATCATTTAGTGACAACTTTGTGTAAAAAAAAAAAAAAAATTTTTTTTTTGTCATTATTCAATCGCTTGAGGCAAAAAAATAAAATATTCAATGGGCTCAACATGCCTCTTATCAATTTCCTTAGGGGGTCTACTTTCCAAAATGGGGTCATTTGGGGGGGTTTTGTACTGCCCTGTCATTTTAGCACCTCAAGAAATGAGATAGGCAGTCGTAAACTAAAAGCTGCGTAAATTCCAGAAAACGTACCTTAGTTTGTAGATGTGACAACTTTTGCGCAAACCAATAAATATACAATTATTGACTTTTTTTTTACCAAAGACATGTGGCTGAATACATTTTGGCCTAAATGTATGACTAAAATTGAGTTTATTGGATTTTTCTAATAACAAAAAGTAGAAAATATCATTTTTTTTCAAAATTTGCGGTCTTTTTACGTTTATATCGCAAAAAATAAAAATCGCAGAGGCAATCAAATACCATCAAAAGAAAGCTCTATTTGTGGGAAGAAAAGGACGCAAATTTTGTTTGGGTACAACATTGCATGACCGCGCAATTACCAGTTAAAGCAGCGCAGTGCCAAAGTGTAAAAAGACCTCTGGTCATTTACCAGCAAAATGGTCCGGTCTGAAAGTGGTTAATCTGTGAAGTTGCCCCTTTCAGTGTAGGCACACCCCTTCACATGTAAAATATCAATAATGGGTGCGACTTGCCTGCAGCCAGTATGGATGCTTGAGCCTTTAGCTTCGCCGGCCGAGAGAGGAATACAGCAACTACAGGTCTCCATCCTGCCAATGCTGCCACATCCAAAGCCGCTTTTATCACCCTAACACCCACTACTGATGATGTCGTGGAAGAGGAAGGACTACTTGTTCCCACAAGCTCATGGATTTCTTTATGCAACCTGTGCCCCGGAGACAACATGGCCAAGATGGCACCAACGCAATGGCGCATTACACAGATCATTCAGGCAAGCCCCAGAGAGCTCTCTCTTCACCAGCAGATCCCCTGTCTCCTGTTAGGTCGGCTCTGCTCATCCCAGAGTCATGCAGCCCAGCTAAAGCACGCATGAGAATAGAAATACTGCCATCACTGGACACGGTCTCATTTTGTATATACCCTCTACCATGGAATGAAGCTTCTCCACACATGGAGGATCATCTCGGACCTGCCAAGAGAGCCTGGCATGCAGGAGGCAGCTCCTACGACATCGCAAACAAGACGATACACCTCTGGAGGTCACAAAAATGCTCTTGAACATGATCGTAATGGAGTCCTACTAACCACTTTCACAGACGTCTCTCCGGCCTAAGCTGGACACTTCCTTCCAAGTGAACCTCTTCCCCATTATACTGAAGCAGTTTTGCACTGTTGGTTTGATCCACTGCTTGCTTTCTTTCTTGATTCTTGTTTTGTTTGGTTTGAAAGCACTAAACCACTTACTGCACGTTTAATAGTTACCTTTTTTAACAGCATCCAGTGGCCTCCTTCGACTTTCGCTCAGGCTCTTCACGCTACACTAAATATGCCACTAGATCTGTCTCACACCTGTGGGCCTTATTCCACATACAGGCCTTCTAAAACATGAGTGCCAGAAATTCTATCATTTAAATTCTCTACATAATATCATGCCAGTCACGATATTGTCCATCAATGCTAGGGGACTGTACCATCCAGCAAAGAGCAATTCCCTATGGAAAACAACTCAGACCTATAGCTGCAATATTCTTTGCATACAGGAGATGCATTTCTCCCAATAAGCTATGCCTTAATGCCAAAATAGGCATTTCCACATGTCTTTCAGGCATGTTTCACATATAAGAGAAGAGGTGTTATGATTGCAGTGAGGGACTTTGTCACTTTCCAATTGCAACATCAGATCTCAAATCCTATCGGTCGCTTTGTCATACTCATATATACCATTAACAACGTTCCTTACACCCTGATGAATATCTAGGTGCCTAATAAGCGACAGATTGCCTTTCTCACCAAAATTCTCTGCAAAGCCAAAAAACTCCAACAAGGACACCTCTTTCTCTGCAGAGTTTTTAATAGAGTTGCAAACGTCCAAATGGACTGAAAAACGTCCTAAACTTGCATGACTTTCATGATGCTTGGCAGTGAAACTATGCAAGTATAAAAAAAGAAAAGTATCCAGATCACAATGCCTACTCTCAATCTTTTTCTCCTAGACAAATAGCTATTACAAAACGTACATGTTACCAAGATCCACACCATCACTTTGTCCGACCACTCCACAATCAGTATTACCATCTCAGATTCACCTTCCCAAATGAACTGTTACAGTTGACAAACCAGCAACTGATCATCGAATCCAGTGGCCTCAATACACTCAAATGATATCTAAAAAATTAGCAGACTTTTTTTACCAACAATATGGTCTCGGGGGCTAACCCATTTATTGTGTGAAACTCCCACAAAGCATTTATTAGAGGGGTGATAATTCAATTGTGCACGTGAAAGAAGAAAAGGAGGACACAGCACTTAGATTCCCTATTATCCTGTAAAAGAGATTTAAAAACACAAAATAAAGCCCATCGGACCAGAATCTCAAAATCAAACTGATAACATTAAGACAAGAACTCAGATCCCTTCTACTAGAAAATTTTGAAAGAATGCAATGCAAACTAAAAGCCACGTCTTACTTGACCTCCAACAAGGCCGGGAAAGCTGTGGTGCAGCATATTAAAGGGCACAGGGTTAAAGGTAGGATAGCATTTATCCACCACCCCTCATCCAAAGCGAAAATCTACAACCCTCAGGGTATTTCGGATGCCTTCAGCTCCTATTACAGCTTATTATATAATATCAAAAATGACAACTCTACCCACCAGCCTTCCCTAAATGAAATCAACTGCTTTTTAGATTAAATTAAGCTTCCACCTCTATCTGAAGCTCATGTAGGCTCTCTCAACGCAGGAAATATCTGCTGCAATTCAACCTCTTCCCCCAACAAACCTCCTGGACCCGATGGCTTCATGGGCAAATATTTCAAACAATTCCAATCTGCTGCCTCCTCCTCAAACTGCCATCCCGAGATGTCACAGGCCCTTATAAATGCTATACCAAAACCGGGGGAAGGAGCCTTCCTCTCCGCAAAATTTCAGGCTGATTTCCCTCCTATATCTTGACTTAAATATTTATGTTAAGCAATAGTGAATAGACTGATGGCCATCTTATGCAACCAGACAGGTTGACAGGATTACCTGGAGCTATTTACATGAGGTATTATGGAAATTTGGATTTCAAGGACATATTCTCACAGCAATCCTTGCTCTCAACACCAGATGCTGGATGGAAAAAAACATACAAAACATATCGGAGTAACGTAGAATTATAGGACTGACAAAAAAAGGAGAAACAATGGGCAATAGAAGATGGCTAACTTATGGAGGGCACAGATAATTTGGAACATTGATTAAGAGCCAATACTAAAGGTGCCCTGTGTGTCCGTGCAAACATGAGTGGAAAAAAAGAAAAAGAAAAAAAGAGGCTAAATATGGGATAATGCACATAAGGATAAAATTAAAGTTAATGTAAATGTGAATAAAAAATATTCACAGCAGGGCAGTACCCAATTGCCAAATTGAATAAAAAATATAACGGCAATGAATTAACCTTGCTAACTGGGGAAGGTTCTTTAATTAACCCATAATTCATGATAAATGATAGGAATACATACAACAATACAATAAATACAGAAAAAAAGGAGAAATTAAAAAAAAAATTATTTTACAAAAATGGCTTATAACAGAACATTGTTTAGATCAGGATACTGGTGAGCAGATAGATCCGAGATCCATCTGGCCACATGTTACAGTAGGATTTTTTATTTTTGTTTTTTTACACTCATGTTTGCACGGACACACAGGGCACCTTTAATATTGGCTCTTAATCAATATTCCAAATTATCTATGCCCTTCATAAGTTAGCTATCTGCTATTGCCCATTGTTTCTCCTTTTTTTTGCCAGTCCTATAATTGCATGTGATGGCCGCCTTGGAATGTATGCAACTAGCGTCATTCACCGAGTCACCATCACAGATTTGGTGCATGCACAATGGCACTTCTTTAGGTCCGCGGCGCGGCAGTGATGTCAGATGGGATGTCAATGATGTCAGCCATGCTGGAGAAATAGACAAATATGGGGATTATCCCCGTCATTATCTGATGGCTACTCTTAGACGAGGCAGTGATTTAACATCTCTCCATGTCATTTCCTAATCTTCGCACATGATTCAGGACTGGTAAGCCCTACTTAATTATTTAACTTCACCGCTCAGCTGATTTTGCTGTAGGTCTGGGCTAAACTTAATTTTTAATTCCTGGATCGTTCCGGATTTTTTATTTATTTTTTTTTTCTTTGGCTATCCCTGCAGGTTTTTTCACCTGCAGAATGCCAGCATTTGGTTCCTTCGTTTTGGCCTCATTCTATCAAATTTGAGGATATATTAACCTTTGCTTGGTCTGTTATTACTCTCCCTATTATCTCTCTACATCCTCATCAACAAAGTGAATTTTTCCAGCTATCTGAGGATATTATTGATTATATCATATTGATTGAAGGTAACTTTTCTTCAAGAATACCAGAATTTTTTCTGAATTATATTTATTTATTATATAACATATATAGATTTTTTACTTCATATATCCTTTCTCTTACGTGTATATTTTTTCTGTGTGTTTTTTCTAAACAGAAAAAACTTCCTCAAAGATAATCTTTGTCTTTCTCTGCAAACTCTGCGAGAACCTGATGTGAAAAGGCTGGCTTGCACAAACAATATCTTATACGTACCTTTTGGACTTTTGTTTTGAGTCTTATATACACTTGAGACACTTTTGGGTAAGGCTCATTATAATATATAATAATTATATATATATATTCTTTTTTGATTTCTGTCTAAAACATTTACATATGTTATCTTTATGGATTTATTTATAACATGAGCGTTTATCAAAAAGAAATTGTGATTTATAGCATGCTAGATGCCACACCCCAAGTCTCCTGAAGTGAGTGAAACATGTTGAGAAAGTGAGAAAGTTTATTCATGCATTGTATCTCAGTGAACTAGTTGAATTTTTTTTTAATTCAATAACCAAAGCCCAGGCAGACAGTAAGAAAGTCTTCGATCGGAAGAGAAGGGGAGAATTGGATCTTCAAATTGGGCATCAGGTATGGCTTTCTACTTCTAATCTCAAGTTAGCCTATCCTTCGAAAAAACTTGCACCCAAGTTTTTGGGCCCTTTCACGGTGAAGAGAAGGATTAATGTAGTATCTTATGAATTTTCCTTACCTGAGTCAATGAAGGTGCACCCAGTTTTTCATGTGTCCCTGCTAAAACCTTCGGTACCTGACCCCTTTCCAAATAGAGGAACTAGACCACCTGAGCCCGTCTTAGTTGACGGTAGTGAGGAATATGAGGTGGAGGCCATTCTTGACTGTAGAAGACGGCAAGGGCAAAGACAGTTCCTGATAAAGTGGAAGGGCTACGGCCCGGAGAACCACTCTAGGGAGCCTGATAGTAATTTACATGCTGGAAGATTAATTTGTGCTATTTTCTCTGCTCATCCCGAAAAGAAAGATGTGTTGGGCACCCAGAGGTTGCCCCTTGTGGGGGGGCAATGTTAGGGCTCTGCTTGCGTTTGGTGGGCGAATCTGCGTGCGCGCATGCGCGCCGTTAGGCAATTCAAGCATTGGCGCGTGTGTGTGCGCCAGTATGCACCTCAGGCACAAACACATGTGCAACGGGCGCGTGTGCGCGCATCCCGTGCGCACACATGTGTGCGCTAGCGCGGTTTGGCGCCAGTGGCCCTATTTAAAGGTACAGCTGCATTTGTTTAGTGCTGTTTGTCTGCACCTTGTACCTGAGACTCCTGTTACCTGTTCATCTGATTGCTATTACTGATCCGGCTTATGTCTGACTCTGCTGATCTCTCCTGCCCTTATCCCGACCTGTCTGACTCTGTTTATGGACTGCCTATTTGATGCTGAACCTTTGCTAGCCTGTGACCTTGCCTTTGCCTGCCGTTACTGCCCGATTGCCTATCTGCTCCGACCCGGCTTGTCTGACCAACCCTCTACTTGTTCCAAGTGTGCTGAGTTTATCCAGGATCCGCTGTGCCTTCTACCCGGCCTGCTGTCCATGCTCCTGCTCTGCCAACTTCTGCCAGCTCTGCCAGTTCTGCTAGCTTCTGCCAGCCTCTGCCAGTTTCTGCAGTTCCAGCCATCCAGAGGACCATCTCCACTGCCTGCATCAGCTGCTGCATCCAGCTCAGACACTCCTACCCCGCTGCGCTCACGGGACCATTGTCTTCACTCCAGTGGGCCCTGAACCAGAGTCATAAGAGAAGTCTTCTTCCACCAAGTCAGGCTCACCATCCAGGTACCTAACAAAAGCGTTGTAAAAACATGAAATCTCACTAAGTGAGGTTAGAAAAGGCCATCCTAGATAAATATTAGTAGTAATATAAATCAAAAAGGGGGATACTGGCTGGATCTGTCTACGAGCCCCTGTTATTAAAATGGAAACAGATGAGGGGTCATAACAGGATCAGCGGGGGGGGGGGGGGAATGGTGACGGACTATAAGTTCCAAAATGTGGTGGATGTGGGCGAACAGCCATGACCTTTCCAGTAAGGAAGGAGAGTCAAGGAATTACCAGTGCCTTTCACAGATCATCGTAGGAGAAAGAAAGTTGGTCCAGTGCCACTTGATCAGCTGTTGAAAGGGCAGAAGAGATGAAGGATTGCTATCTGTAGAGGAAGCGACCTCTAGATCTGGATTCTTTGAAGTCTGTGAGAAACCATTCTTTATACAAAAGGTTAAGGCAGTCCTTTTTGAGTTGAATGATAGACGGGCCTTGATGAGAGATCCAATGCCTAAGAACGAGTCTCCGTGTGATAAGCAGGCATATCAAAATCCAGTCTTTGGCGAAAGGGTGTGTGGTGGTCCCGGAGGAGGTGGAAACAGCAGCAGACAGAGACCAGGGCAGCAGTAGAGGGTCCCAGTAACAGAAAATGAGAAGGGTCTTTGGGCAGTTTCAGCAAAGTGGTTTTGATGACGAAGGATATGACTTGGTCCCAAAATGAAGATATGACGGAGCAGGACCAAAAACAATGAGAGAGAGGAGGTTTGGGGACCTTACATAGAGGGCAAGAGGCTCCATCCTTATTGGATTTGGGGTAGAGGAAGGGGATATAAGCCCGGTGGGCGATGATTTTGAGTTGAGTTTCTCTCCAAATTTCTTTGGGTGTTAATCGGAGAACATTCTGCAGACTCCACAGGATTTTGTCCGTGAGATTGGAATCAGGAAATCCACAGCTGAGTTAGCCATGGATGAAGTGGACATAAACGGGTAAGATTCTCGCAATAGAGGTTTGTAGATGTCCGATATTTTGTAGTGATCATTTTGCAGTAAAAGTTCAGAGAAGCTGGTTTTAAATCTCCGAGATTCCTCTTTGCAGATGTTAGAAAGGAAGCTGATGCATTGGTTGTAATGATATACATGAGAGGGAGGTCGAGAGAATAACGTTGACAAGGTGGAAAAAGGAAGTGGTTTTCCAGTGTTCCCTTCGAACAATGAGGAGAAATTGGATAGGCCTAGTTTCTGCCAGACCAAGACGGCTTTGCAATGAAGACTGGGAAGAAAGCTAGGGTTCCCTTGGATTGGTAAATGGTGGGGGGATGAACGGAGGGAGCTTGAGGGTCTTCCTGGTTTCTCTCCAAGCTAGGGCTGGGTCCCGTAAAAGAAGATTATGCTGATATGGGGGGGGGGGACAGCTTTCCATCTACAGTGCAGGAGGGCCACCAAGGAATAGGGGTGGGCCATTTCAGATTCTAGGAAGTAGTTGGAGTGATAAGATGAGTGGGCTATCCAGTCTAAACTGGTCCTTAACAGACATGCTAAGTTATACAATCTAATATGTGGTAGACTGATACCCCCTTCACTCCTGGGAAGGTGTAATTTCTTGAAGCCTATCCGAGGTCTTTTGCCGTGCCAGAGAAAAAGCGATGTTTGCAAAGGGTAAAGCAGTCTGGCAAAGCTAATCATTTTGTCAAGGTGGCACCTTCCCAGGAGCGAGAAGGGGGATCTATCCAGTTAGACCGTGAAGATGAGGACATCGTCAGCGAATAGCGAGGTGCTCAGTTCTGTACTGCCTATTTTGATGCCATGCAAGGGGGCTGTCTGAGATAAATATCTAGAGAGGGGTTCCAGTGCTATGTTGAACAGGAGGGGGGAAAGAGGGCAACCCTGCCTGGTCCCTTTATGGAGGCTGAAGTCACCTGAGAGGAGACCCGCTGCGACAAGCCTAGCTGAGGGAGCTGTATACATAGAATTAATGAAGTGACAGAAAGGGCCTGAGAATCCCATTTTAGAAAGTGTGAGTGATAGCCAGTCAAAACTTACATGCTTTTTCTGCATCTAGGGTGATGATGGCATAGCCTCCCTTGGGATCCTGCTTAGCTCATTCGAGAGCCAAGAGAACCTTGCGAATGTTGAGGGTGGCAGTGCGCCCTTTCACAAAGCCAGATTGTGCCGGGTGTATGAGGTCAGGGAGGATGACAGCTAGCCTGGAGGCCACTATCTTCGACAGAATTTTAACATCCGGGTTGAGCAGTGAAATGGGTCTGTATGAACCCAGTTCTAGTGGATCTTTGCCCTTTTTAGAAAGTAGTCTAATGACAGCCTGGTTGCCCGTCGGGAGATAGGGGCCACCCGCCCAGATGCCAGAGTAAACCGAGTGAAGTATGGGTACCGTGATATTAGATATTAGAGTTTTATAGAATTCGCTTGTGAATCCGTCCGGCTGGGCGCTTTAGAAGGGTGGAGAGTACGGATGGTCCGTTCTATTTTGTCTATAGTAATAGGGGCATTCAGGGAGTCCAATTGGGTGGGAGAAATAGTCGGTAGATTCATTTTTTCAAGGAAGGCATGGGCTAATTCATCATCAATAGGGTAGGGGCATAGAGGGCCATGTTATATTCCAGCATGGTTTTATTTATGTGCAGAGGGGTGAAATTAATGGTTCCTGTGTGATCCCACAGTGAGGTGATGTGCGTCGGACGGGTCATGTCCTTGCAGAGCCTGGAGAGGAGTTTACTGGCCTTATTACCATATTTATGTAGAGTGGCATCTAGGTGTGATTTTTTGGTGAGTTCCAGGGTGTCAGCCCAGGTATCAAAAGCGGTTTTAGCCGCTGACCATTCGTCCCTGTCGGCCGGGGAGGCCGAAGTGTCGAGAGTAAGTTGTGCATGATGAAGTCTAATTCTAGCCAATTGAAATTTCAAAAAGGCATTTCTTTTGAAAGAAGTGGCGTACGATATAATCTGACCCCTCAAGTATGCTTTACCAGCATCCCAGAGAAGATTCGGGTCACCTGCATGCGGAGCATTAGCTAAGGAAAACTCTGCCCATGAGCGTTCCATGTACAGTGCCTTGCGAAAGTATTCGGCCCCCTTGAACTTTTCAACCTTTTGCCACATTTTAGGCTTCAAACATAAAGATATAACATTTTAATTTTTTGTGAAGAATCACCAACAAGTGGGACACAATTGTGAAGTGGAACGAAATCTATTGGATATTTTAAACTTTTTTAGCAAATGAAAAACTGAAAAGTGGTGCGTGCAAAATTATTCGGCCCCTTTGCTTTCAGTGCAGCAAACTCACTCCAGAAGTTCAGCGAAGATCTCTGAATGATCCAATGTTGTCTTAAATGACTGATGGTGATAAATAGAATCCACCTGTGTGTAATCAAGTCTCTGTATAAATGCACCTGCTCTGTGATAGTCTCAGGGTTCTGTTGAAAGCGCAGAGAGCATCATGAAGACCAAGGAACACACCAGGCAGGTCCGTAATACTGTTGTGGAGAAGTTTAAAGCCGGATTTGGATACAAAAAGATTTCCCAAGCTTTAAACATCCCAAGGAGCACTGTGCAAGCGATCATTTTGAAATGGAAGGAGTATCAGACCACTGCAAATCTACCAAGACCTGGCCGTCCCTCTAAACTTTCAGCTCAGACAAGGAGAAGACTGAGATGCAGCCAAGAGGCCCATGATCACTCTGGATGAACTGCAGAGAACTACAGCTGAGGTTGGAGAGTCTGTCCATAGCGCAGAGAGCATCATGAAGACCAAGGAACACACCAGGCAGGTCCGTAATACTGTTGTGGAGAAGTTTAAAGCCGGATTTGGATACAAAAAGATTTCCCAAGCTTTAAACATCCCAAGGAGCACTGTGCAAGCGATCATTTTGAAATGGAAGGAGTATCAGACCACTGCAAATCTACCAAGACCTGGCCGTCCCTCTAAACTTTCAGCTCAGACAAGGAGAAGACTGAGATGCAGCCAAGAGGCCCATGATCACTCTGGATGAACTGCAGAGAACTACAGCTGAGGTTGGAGAGTCTGTCCATAGGACAACAATCAGTTGTACACTGCACAAATCTGGCCTTTATGGAAGAGTGGCAAGAAGAAAGCCATTTCTCAAAGATATCCATAAAAAGTCTTGTCTAAAGTTTTCCACAAGCCACCTGGGAGACACACCAAACATGTGGAAGAAGGTGCTCTGGTCAGATGAAACCAAAATCGAACTTTTTGCCCACAATGCAAAACGATATGTTTGGTGTAAAAGCAACACAGCTCATCACCCTCAACACACCATCCCCACTGTCAAACATGGTGGTGGCAGCATCATGGTTTGGGCCTGCTTTTCTTCAGCAGGGACAGGGAAGATGGTTAAAATTGAGGGGAAGATGGATGCAGCCAAATACAGGACCATTCTGGATGAAAACCTGTTGGAGTCTGCAAAAGACCTGAAACTGGGACGGAGATTTATCTTCCAACAAGACAATGATCCCAAACATACAGCAAAATCTACAAAGGAATGGTTCACAAATAAACATATCCATGTGTTAGAATGGCCAAGTCAAAGTCCAGACCTGAATCCAATCGAGAATCTGTGGAAAGAGCTGAAAACTGCTGTTCACAAACGCTCTCCATCCAACCTTACTGAGCTCGAGCTGTTTAGCAAGGAAGAATGGGCAAGAATTTCAGTCTCTCGATGTGCAAAACTGATAGAGACATACCCCAAGCGACTTGCAGCTGTAATCGCAGCAAAAGGTAGCTCTACAAAGTATTAACGCAAGGGGGCCGAATAATTTTGCACGCCCCACTTTTCATTTTTTTATTAGTTAAAAAAGTTTACAAAATCCAATAGATTTCGTTCCACTTCACAATTGTGTCCCACTTGTTGGTGATTCTTCACAAAAAATAAAATTTTTATATCTTTATGTTTGAAGCCTGAAATGTGGCAAAAGGTTGAAAAGTTCAAGGGGGCCAAATACTTTCGCAAGGCACTGTATTTGCTGAAATCAGCATTATTATGGAGGAAGGAGAGGAATCAGCAGAGATGGGGACGAGGGGGTAGGTCTAACTTGTCCAGAGTGAGGGTTATTGGGGCATGGTCAGAGATAGCAATGTCAACAACTTCTGAGTCTGAAATTAGAGGGATAAGGTTATCGGACCCAAAGAAGTAGTAGTCGATCCTGGTGAGGATCTTGTGGGGGTTGAAGTAGAAGGTGAATTCCCTGTCTACCGGATGTGTTAAACGCCAGATGTCAGTGAGAAGGAGGGAGTCCATGGTGGAGGCAAATAGGGTCAGACCATATGTAGCAGGTGCTGGCGTGAAGTGTTTCGGTGGGGACCTATCGTGGATGCATGAGGTCATTGAAATCCCCCCCAACTAAGTGGGGTAAGTGTGAGGCGTTAAGGAGCCAGGAGGACAGTTGGCAGTAAAATGTCTTTGTGGGACTGTTAGGGGAGTATATGTTAGAAATCACTAGTTCTTTGGAGCCTATTTTGACCCTGGATGAGATAAAGTGCCCTTGGTCATCTGTGTGTGTGGATAGAACAGTACAAGGGAGGTTTTTGTGGATCAGGAGGAGGACACCAGCTTTCTGTCCAACTGATTCCGCACCCAGGACCGTACCTACCCAGAGTTTCTGCATACGATTAAAGTCAGAAGCTAGAAGATAAGTCTCCTGTAGCAGGGCTATGTCAGCTTTTAGCCTTTTGAGATGGCCAAGAATCTTCATTCTCTTGTTAGAAGAATGGAGACCCTTCACATTCTATGAGATTACCTTAAGACACTACAAAGAGGAGGGGTACATAAGAAGGACCTGCAGCTGTAGGAGTATATGTAAGACTTAAGAGGCACAGTGTGGGCTCGGGGAGAGCACGGGCAACTATACGTTGAGCCCTTGAGTGGAGGGTGTAGGATGGTGTGGAGCAGGAGGTAGGGGGGGAGGAAAGGAGGGAAGGGGAGGAAAAACAATGCAAAACAAACCAAATAACTAAAGTAACCATCAGAGTGAACTTCACTTTTTTCCGCATGAGTTCACTGTGCAAGGTTGCTCCTCATGCAGGACCCTGCATGAAAAGAGAAAAACAGTACAGTGCCTGAGCCCCGCATGGAAATAAATGAGGCGTGAGGGGCACCTGGAGTGGAGCCGGGGTAAGGAGCCGGATAAGTTGCACAGCGAGACCATGATGGATAACAAAATATAGACAAAAAGGTGTGCAGCGTGGCATGGTAACAACACTGAGCTAACAGAGAAGCAACGATCTTGAGTATAAAACACTGGATGAGCATATAAAGTAAAAAAACAAACAAAAGAAGTAGAACAAATGAGGGAAAAAGCCCTGGGGGTCTATTCAGGGGTCAGTGCCCAGAGGAGGACTCTGGGTGACCGCAGAGGGGACCACATATGTAGGGTAGAACATCACAGTCAACCGGGGCGACAGAAACAAGCCATATGACCTGTGATTGCGGAGAAGAAGTCCAGTGGCTGTGTGAAGATCTTCAACGCAGGGAGTTGTGGTTACGATGGTCCAGAGCAGAAGGCCGGAAACGTTTGGGAGAGTCTTTGCGAGGACTTCTCTGTTCCAGAGAGCGGAGGCTAGAAGCAGACTTGGAAGGCGTATGAGGGAGTGTATCTGCCCAAAGGTAACGGATGAAGGATTCTGCTTCCATGGGGTCCTGGAAAGACAGTTGGTCCCCTTTTGGAGATTTGAGGCAGAGGGTTGCAGGGAAAGCCAGGGTGAATTTTATTTGTTGCTTGAAAAGTTCAGAGCAGATCGGCTGGAAAGCTTTTCTCTTCTTAGAGACGTCAATCGCGTAATCGGCAAAAATGAGGATTTTTACCCTGTCGATTTGGAGAGATGGGTATTGCCGGAACTTCTGCAGGATGAGAGATTTGTCAGCATAGTTAAGATACTTGGCAATGATGGGAAGGGGTGATTTGCGTTCTGCATTAAAGGAGCCCATATGGTGTGCGCGTTCTACTGTGAACAGGGCTGTAAGGCCCATGGGTTTGGAGCAAAATTCTGACAGAATACATTGGATAATGTATTGGTTAGTTTTGTCCTGCGACTGTTCCGTGGCCTGCGCTTAGTAAAGTTAATCTTCTACCTCAGACAAGCGATTTTCCACCTCATTCAATCTAGTGGTATGCTCAGTAAGTTGGGCTTTAATCTGTTTCATGCCTGCATTGACCACCTTTTCCACTGAAGCTGCGATCATGGGGGAGAGGAGGGCTGCAACAGCATGTGCAATGCGGTGAGTGTGGCCTTCTTCCCCGGGGGGGGGGGTGATGGTGGTGCTGTCCCCTGGTGAGGCTGGCAGGGTGTATGGTGGAGCTGTTCCCTGGGGTGAGATGGCAGTGGAGGTAGTGGTGTGCTGTGAGGGGGGTCCACTCACCTCCATGTTGGCTGCCTGTGCTTCCACCACAGTGTGGGAGTAGGCAGAAGCCAGGGCCTCGATTTGCGGCTTGTCCGGCGGAGCTGCTGCGGCCGCATACGAACGGACGCCGTTTTTTCCACAAACCGATCCATCTGCTGCCAGGGGCACCCGGAGATGGCGGATGGAGATGAAGGGCCGCTCAGGCCGGTTTTACAGGCTGAAAAATAGCTGTAAAACGGGAGCTGTGGTGAGGCTACCTCATACGGCGCTGGAACCGGATGTTAGTGCTAATTTTAAAGGCTTATATGTAGGTTATTTTCATAAAAGTGTTTGGGGACCCGGTATCAATGCAAACATTTTTTTTTGCCACTGGGTAGGCGGGACCACCCAGTAACGTAAATGGGTGACCCACCCCCTCTGACACCACAGGGAAGCCATGGGGAAGTCCCTGTGGCGTCAGAGGGGACAGGGTCACCTGGGTACATCACCAGCTGGCCCCACCCTCAGTTATATAAGAACTGTCACACTGCGGGAGCCTCCCATGGAGGCGGATTAGTCGCAGATTTTTTTTCCTTTTTCAGTCAGTCAGGCAGTGTGTTAGAAGAAGATGAATGGACATCGTGGGACATATTTATTTTTTTATTTTTTAATAAAGGACTTGTGTCTTGTTTTTTTTTAACATGTTGACACTCTTTGTGAAATGGTAGAGGTTTCTTTTGTACCCTGTTACCATTTCACACAGGGGGGAGGCTGGGATCTGGGGGTCCCCTTGTTAAAGGGGGCTTCCAGATTCTGATAAGCTCCCCGCCCACAGACCCCCACAACCACCAGGCAAGGGTGGTGGGGATGAGGCTCTTGTCCCCATCAACATGGGGACAAGGTGCTTTGGGGGGCTACCACAAAGCACCCTCCCCACGTTGAGGACATGTGGACTGGTACAGTTCAGGAGGAGGGGTGCTCTCTTACCCTCCCCTTTCCTGTGGCCTGCCAGGTTGTAAATGGATTTTGGGGGGACCCCACAACATTTTTAAAAAAAATTAGTTTGGGGTTCCCCTTAATATTCATACCAGACCCAAAGGGCCTGATAATGGACTAGGGGGGATCCCATGCTCTTTTTTTCAATGAGTTTTATCTATATTGCCAAGACCCGACATTCATTACAGCCACACGTTTTAAATGACAATTTTTCCTTTAGAAATTTAATTTTGCTGTGGCACTGTTCTAAAAACTGGAAAAATGCACTACTTTACAGGCATACTATAGACACCCCCAGGCACAATAGTTAAAGGAATATTTATTTTTTATTGTTTCACTTTAAGGATTAAAAAAAAAATCGCTCTTCCTGAAAAAACTTTTCAGATTCAGATTCAGATTTGCATTGATACATGTCCCCTGGGGCAGGACCCAGGTCCTCTAACACTTTTTATGACAATAAATTGCATATAAGCCTTTAAAATTAGCACTTTTTACCACACCGTGTTCCAGCAGCTTTCGAATTTTGCCGTGAACACCGCATATTGTTCGCTGTTTGGCGAATAGGCGAACACCCAATGTTCGAGTCGAACATCGGTCTCATCCCTATTGATAAATACAATGGCTATTTAATTTATCATTATTTATTAATTATCAATAAGTGAATAGCCCAGTGGAGAAGTTGAGTATATCAGAATAATTCAATAAGGGTGCTTGAAAAGTTTCGCTGAGGACTGGCTGCAAAATTATTTTTCCCTTTCAGTAAGTGAAGAGGATGTGGTAAAACCTTGTTAAGTCCACCAAAAGAAGGCCGCTGGAGATTCTAATCCTGGTGGAAAAAGCAGGTTGCTTACCAAAGGAAGGAAGGGGAGGTGAGCGGAAAGCAGGTTGCTAGAGTACTTGAGACCATCCCATATGCGTAGAGTGTAAAGCATTGATGGAATGAGCATTGGTGGCCACTAGGGATGAGCTTCGTGTTCGAGTCGAACATGCGTTCAACTCGAACATCGGCTGTTCGCCCGTTCTTGCCAAATTCGTGTGGCGCTCACGGCCCACAATGCACTGTGTCATCGCAGTGCATTGCTGGCTCATGATTGGCCAAGCATGCACTGTGACCCCGCATGCTTGGCCAATCACAGCGACAGCAGCGAGGAGAGCCATGATTGGCCACAGGCAGGATGCCTGTGGCCAATCATAGCTCAGGCTGTGTAGTACACGCCCCACACTATATAAGGCCGCCAGCGCTGCCTTGTGTAGTGTGTTGGCGTCTGAAGCAGTAAGTGGGTGTTCTGTGTACCTTGAATACAGTATACACCGATCGTTATCGGCCGATTTTTGATCTTGCTCTTCTGTAGTGGTTTTTTGTCTGCGTGCCCTGACCGCAGTATACACCGCTATATTCACCTCACCTATATAGCTAGTGATCTATCTTTTATAATAGAGCTTGCAGTCAGTAGTGTTAGGAGCTTGTGCGTGCTGTCTGCGTGCTCTGTACCCAGTACACACCGCTATATCCACCTACATAGCTGTTCTCTATTTGAGCCCACTTGCCATCTGCAGGAGTTATTGGAAGTTGTGTGTGCCTCCAGCACAGCACAGTATACATCTGTATATACCCCTTTATCTCTGGTGTTCTATAATAAAGGCATCTGCAGGAGTTAGTGGGTGTTGTGTGCCTCCAGCACAATATACACCTGTATCTACCCTTTATTGCTGTTTTCTAATAGAGCCATCTGCAGGGCTTAGTGGGTGTTGTGTGCCTCCGGTACAGTATACCCCTTTATCTCTGGTGTTCTATAATAAAGGCATCTGCAGGAGTTAGTGGGTGTTGTGTGCCTCCAGCACAATATACACTACCCAACTGCTGTTTTACCCAACTCCCTTCAGGCCATTACCATATCTGGAAGGCCAGCAAGGAGAGGCAGACAGGCGCGAGCCGATAAAAGAGGGCAAGCAGGCTCTGTGTCTAGAGACAACAGTGCTGGTCGTGGATGCGGTGCATTGTCATCAGCATGTGGCCATGGGACACGCTTGTCCTTCTTTTCGGCAGCTGGACATGTTGAACCGCAACATGCCAACGACTTTGTAGAGTGGATGACCAAGCCCTCTTCATCCTCCTCATCCTCTCTCACCCAGTCTCAGGGTACTAGCAAAGCAGCTGCCAACGCATCGTCTTCCCTCGTCTCAATGTCATCATCAGTGACTCCTTCCCTAGACCCACCACGTCCTCCTGAGGAGTCTCCTGAACTCTTTGAGCACAGTGTTGGGTACATGCTCCAGGAGGATGCCCAGTGTTTTGTAGGCTCTGATGATGACACTCAGCTAGAGGAAGGCAGTAGCGTGAATGCAGAGAGAGGGAATGCTCAAGAAGGACAGCAATCTGGCAGTCATGTTCCACAAGCTGCAGCATACTGCCAGGTTTGCTACAGCGATGAAGAGGGAGGGGATGATGAGGCCACTGACTCCACGTGGGTGCCTGGTAGGAGAGAGGAGCAGGAGGAGGAGGAGGAGGCACATGTCCAACGAGGCAGGATGCCCTCCGGGGGCCAGCTTAGGGGCAGCACACCGACTGAATCACACCGCAGAGCTCCGTCTGTGCAGGGCGCTGCCTCTGCGCGTTATTCTAAAAGTTATTTGGTGTGGGCCTTTTTTGAGACGAGTGCATCAGATCGCACCGCTGCTATTTGCAACATATGTCTCAAGCGTATCTCGTGTGGCCAAAACATCAGCCGCTTGGGCACCACATGCTTGACCAGACATATGTTGACCTGCCATGCAGCTCGTTGGCAAGCGTACCTCAAAGACCCACACCAAAGAACAAAGCGGACCTCTCCTTGCTGCTCATCAGCTGGCATCTCCAACCCCACTAGACCTTCAGTCCTCTCTGAAACCTGCTCTGAGAGGAATGAAGGTGTAGAATTAGGTGTGTCACAGCCAAGTGCTTCCGGGCACTCTGCTAGCAGTACACCCACGTCCGATTATAGCAGGCAAATGTCCCTGCCCCAGCTGCTGGACCGGCGAAAGAAGTTCACTCCCAGCCATCCACATGCCCAGCAGTTGAATGCTAGCTTGGCTAAATTGCTAGCACTTCAACTGCTGCCTTTTCAGTTGGTAGACTCGGCCCCCTTCCGTGAGTTTGTACAATGTGCGGTTCCTCAGTGGAAGGTCCCCAAACGCCACTTTTTCTCACGGAAGGCGATTTCGGCTCTCTAACGGCATGTGGAAGGCAATGTCCTTGCCTCGCTGGACAGGGCAGTCAGCGGTAAGGTGCATATTACCGCTGACTCATGGTCCAGCAGGCATGGACAGGGACGTTACCTGTCTTTCACGGCCCATTGGGTCACTCTTCTGGCAGCTGGGAAGGATGCAGGACAAGGTGCAGTAGTGTTGGAGGTTGTTCCGCCACCACGCCTCCAAAATGCTACTATTGGTTGTGACACACCTCTCTCCTCCACCCCATCCTCTTCTTCTTCCTCCATGGCCTCTTCCAGTGCTCTGTCCTCAGAACCAGCGGTGCTCCGTAGGTGTTCCAGGGGCTTCGCAGGTACGCAGGCAAAACGATGCCATGCCGTGCTTGTGCTGGTTTGTTTGGGGGACAGGAGCCACACTGGGGCGGATGTTTTGTCAGCTCTGCAGGGACAGGCCGAGAGGTGGTTGACGCCATGCCAGCTTAAGCCAGGAATGGTGGTTTGCGACAATGGCACCAACCTCCTCTCCGCCCTCCGACAGGGACAACTGACCCATGTGCCCTGTGTAGCTCACATCCTTAACCTGGTGGTGCAGCGGTTCTTGGGCAGGTACCCAGGCTTACAGGATGTCCTGAAGCAGGCCAGGAAAGTCTGTGTGCATTTCTGCCGATCATTTAATGCCTGTGCTCGGCTGGCTGAGCTCCAAAAGGAGTTGAACCTGCCCAAGAACCGCCTTATATGTGACATGCCCACCAGGTGGAACTCAACGTTGGCCATGCTGCAGCGGCTGCACACGCAGCAGAGGGCCATCAATGAGTACCTGTGCGACTACGGCACCAGGACAGGGTCAGGGGAGCTCGGTTTTTTCTCACCACGCCAGTGGGGCATGATCAGGTATGCATGCACTGTCCTGTCATCATTTGAGGAGGCCACAAGGATGGTGAGCAGTGACAGTGCATGCATCAGTGACACTGTACCTCTTGTCCACCTCTTGGAGCATACGCTGCGTGGAATAATGGACAGGGCACTTGAGGCAGAACAGAGGCAGGAAGAGGAGGACTTCCTTGCCTCTCAAGGCCCCCTTTATCCAGACAGTGTTCCTTCTGTGCCACCCATCACACAGGAAGAGGATGAGGAGGAGGAGGATGATTGTGTCAGCATGGAGGTGGAGGCTGGCACTCAGCAGCAGCAGCAGTCTTGTAGGGATGATTTACAGTCCCAAGAAACACGTGGACTTGTACGTGGCTGGGAGGAGGTAGCTGCGGATCATGTTGTCCTTAGTGACCCAGAGGACTCCGGACCAAATGCCTCAGCTAACCTACGCTGCATGGCCTCCCTGATCCTGCAAAGCCTGCGGAAGGATCCTCGTATTCTTCGGATCAAGGAGAGGGACCATTACTGGCTGGCCACTCTCCTTGATCCACGGTACAAGGGTAAGGTTGCCGACCTTATCTTGCCATCGCAGAGGGAGCAGAGGATGAGACATCTCCGGGAGGCCTTGCAGAAAGGTCTGTGCAATGTGTTCCCAGAGACTGGGAGGTTACAAACTCCTGGTCCTGGACAACGTGTTGCTGAGGCATCGGTCAGAAGGAGAGGTGGAGAAGGTGGCCGTCTGACTGATGCTTTCAGACAATTTTTTAGTCCGCAGCCCCAAGGTATGATCGGTTCCAGCAACCATCGCCAGCATCTGATTTACATGGTGCAGGAATACTTAGGGGCAAGGTCAGACTTGGACTTAGACTTTCCCACCGAAAATCCTCTGGTTTACTGGGTCTTGAGGATGGATCACTGGCCAGAGCTTGCACAGTATGCAATTGAGCTACTGGCCTGTCCTGCATCCAGCGTTCTTTTGGAACGCACCTTCAGTGCTGCTGGTGGCTTTGTTACCGATCACAGGGTGCGCCTGTCCACCGAATCAGTTGATCGACTGACCTTCATCAAGATGAATCAGTCTTGGATCACCCACAGCTACCAAGCACCTGAAGCTGATGTAACCGAATCATTTTTTTTTAAATATCACATCCCTTCAAGACTGCCTATGCTGATGCTGAGTAATTGTTCTGTTATGTTGATTGTCTATCCTCTTCCTCCTCCGCTGATATGTTGGAAGAACATTTCTGGTTCTGGGTGATGCCATCAGCCCAATTTTTCTGCCCCTGTTTAACAGGGGCATTTAATTACAATTTTTGATGCAATGCTTTGCAGCAGGGCTAATTCCTGCAATAAAACTAGAGTATATGGGAGAGGTTGCAGTGTGGTGGCACCAGCACCAGTGCCTAAGGCCCAATTTTTCTGCCCCTGTTTAACAGGGGCGTTTAATTACAATTTTTGATGCAATGCTTTGCAGCAGGGCTAATTCCTGCAATAAAACTAGAGTATATGGGAGAGGTTGCAGTGTGGTGGCACCAGCACCAGTGCCTAAGGCCCAATTTTTCTGCCCCTGTTTAACAGGGGCGTTTAATTACAATTTTTGATGCAATGCCTTGCAGAAGGGCTAATTCCTGCAATAAAACTAGAGTATATGGGAGAGGTTGCAGTGTCGTGGCACCAGCACCAGTGCCTAAAGCCCAATTTTTCTGCCCCGGTTTAACAGAGACATGTAATTACAATTCTTCATATAATATTTCACAGGAGGGCCCGTTCCTGTGCCCACCCAGAGTAACTGTGAGGACTTATAGTGTTGTGGCACCAGCACCACAATCACCAAAGGCCCAATTTTTCTACCACTGTTCAACAATGGCATGTAATTACAATTCTTGATATAATCGTTCACAGCAGGGTGCTCCAGCGCCCACCAAGAGTCACTTTCAGGGCTTACAATGTTGTGGCAAAACCAACACCTTGTTCCGCCATTTCTGCAGAGCATATAGGGCAGGCCCCTACTTTCAAACATCCAACTTACAAACATCGCCTACTTGCAAACGGAAGGAGACAACAGCAAGTGAGATGAAAAAGGATGGACTTACAAAACAAATTATACAGGGGTGATAACCTTTCCCTATGTTTTCCAAAAAGCTTAAAAATAGTTTTTTTGACTGGAGCTACACTTTAAAAATGTACCAGTTGAAAATTACAAACAGATTCAACTTAACACAACAAACCTACACAGTCCCTGTCTTGTTTGCACCGCCTGTATACTGCTGTTCTGAGTATATAGGGCCTGGGGGCCACACGCATTTCCTTTTTTTAATATGGGTACTGGGTTCCCCTTAATATGCGTACAAGACCCAAAGGGGCTGGTAATGGGCAGGGAGGGCTACCCATGCCATTTTTCTCAATGATTTTCAACCATATTGCAGGAACCAGATATAACATTAAAACCGCAAGCAGTTCTAAATTATGTTATTTCCGTTTAATGTAATTTTGTGCAGGGACTGTTCTAAACATGGGAAACACGTGGCACTTCACAGGCATACTACAGACACCCCCCAGGCACCATATTTAAAGGAATATTTCACTTTTTTTTTCACTTTAATCGTCATTAAAATCAGTGCTCCCGCCAAAACGGACATTTTTAAAAACATTTTAGGCATTGACCCATGTCCCCTGGGGCAGGAGCCAGGTCCCCAAACCCTTTTTAGGACAGTATCTTGCATATTAGCCATTAAAATTAGCACTTTTAATTTCGAACGTTCGAGTCCCATAGACTTCAATGAGGTTCTAAAGTTCATACAAATTTGGGGTCCGTTCGAAAGTTCTGGTGCGAACCGAACCGGGGGGTGTTCGGCTCATCCCTAGTGGCCACATATGTAAGGGTATTCGGGATAGGGATTGTGGATTGCTTCGCCACAAGAAGTGTATTCCAGTTCTACCCATATGGGGACTGCTTTAGCGGCATACAGAGCAGTCAAGGGGGTATAGTGAGCTGGTTGGTAGTACTTAGGAAGTTAGGGACCCGGAGGCTGCCCTGGCGTCTGTGGATGTACATGGTTGCCCTCGGAATACGTGGCCTGTGAGAATGCCAGACAAAAACCATCACCTGGAAGGACCATAGAGCAAACAAAGAGACTGGGATAGACAGGGTGTGAAAAAGATATAGAAGATTATGGAAGATTGAGAATATAATTATTTTGCCCAAACAGAAAATGGGAAGATGAGACCAGGTGGACAACAGAGTCTTTAAATTGTGGATGAGAGGGATATAGTTAGCTGGGTACAAATCCGAATATCGATGGGGTCCTCAAATATTCCAGATCTTGTAATGCCCAAGAGAAGTGGAAAGAAGACTATAACGTGGCAAGAGTAGAGGAAGGTAGAGAGATATTTAGGTCCACCGACTCGTCTTCAGTAATGAAATTTGAGTGAAGGACAGTAACGTAGATAAGAGGTTGGGCAAGGATGTCATGGGTTAAGTCAGGATTAGAGATGGACTCGAACATCGGGTGTTCATTTGTTTGTAGAGCAAACAAATGAAGCGCTCGTGGGATGCTAGCCTGCCGACGAGCGCCCCATAATGCACTGTAAGATCACAGTGCATTGATGGCTGCTGATTGTACCTGACCTATGTGCTTTGGCACCAATCACAACGTGATGTACAGGGAGAGCCATGATTGGCCAAAGGCAGGGTGCTTTTGGCCAATCGTGGCTTGTGGGCTAAATCCACGCCCCACACTATATAAGGCTGCTTCCAATGGTGTCCATGTTTAGTGTGCATTAATGGAGAGAGATTAGGCAGGGTAGTTAGTGGATTGAGCGTGCAGTCAGTGTAGTGTATATAACGCAGTGCAGAGTATATAGTGCAGTCAGTGTAGTGTATATAACACAGTGCAGAGTATATAATACAGTGTAGTGCACAGTATACAGTATATATAACAGTGCAGAGTATATAATACAGTGCAGTACAAAGTATATAATACAGTGTATTGAAGTGGTTAAGGGGAACCCTATGACAGAATTAAGAAAAAATGGCACGGGGTCCCTCCCAAAATCCATAAATAAATTAAAGGCTTATATGTAGGGATGAGCCGAACACCCCCCGGTTCGGTTCGCACCAGAACTTGCGAACGACCCCCGCGTTCGGTACGAACGTTAGAACCCCATTGAAGTCTATGGGACTCGAACGTTCGAATTGGAAAGTGCTAATTTTAATGGCTAATATGCAAGATAGTGTCCTAAAAAGGGTTTGGCGACCTGCCTCCTGCCTCAGGGGACATGGGTCACTGCAAAAAAAAGTTTTAAAAACTACCGTTTTGGCGGGAGCACTGATTTTAATGACGATTAAAGTGAAAAAAAAAACGTGAAATATTCCTTTAACCACTTTCAGACCGGACCATTTTGCTGGTAAATGACCAGAGGTCTTTTTACAATTTGGCACTGCGCTGCTTTAACTGGTAATTGCGCGGTCATGCAATGTTGTACCCAAACAAAATTTGCGTCCTTTTCTTCCCACAAATAGAGCTTTCTTTTGATGGTATTTGATTGCCTCTGCGATTTTTATTTTTTGCGATATAAATGGAAAAAGACCGCAAATTTTGAAAAAAAATGATATTTTCTACTTTTTGTTATTAGAAAAATCCAATAAATTCAATTTTAGTCATACATTTAGGCCAAAATGTATTCAGCCACATGTCTTTGGTAAAAAAAAAGTCAATAACTGTATATTTATTGGTTTGCGCAAAAGTTGTCACATCTACAAACTAAGGTACGTTTTCTGGAATTTACGCAGCTTTTAGTTTACGACTGCCTATCTCAGTTCTTGAGGTGCTAAAATGGCAGGGCAGTACAAAACCCCCCCAAATGACCCCATTTTGGAAAGTAGACCCCCTAAGGAAATTGATAAGTGGCATGTTGAGCCCATCGAATATTTTATTTTTTTGCCTCAAGCGATTGAATAATGACAAAAAAAAAATATTTTTTTTTTTTTTACACAAAGTTGTCACTAAATGATATATTGCTCACACATGCTATGGGCATATGTGAAATGACACCCCAAAATAAATTCTGCTGCTTCTCCTGAGTACGGGGATACCACACGTGTGGGATTTTTTGGGAGCCTAGCCGCGTACGGGGCCCCGAAAGCCAAGAACCGCCTTCAGGTTTTCTAAGGGCGTAAATATTTGACTTCACTCCTCACTACCTATTACAGTTTTGAAGGCCATAAAATGCCAAGATGGCACAAAACCCCCACAAATTACCCCATTTTAGAAAGTAGACACCCCAAGCTATTTGCTGAGAGGCATTTTGAGTCCATGGAATATTTTATATTTTGCCACAAGTTGCGGGAAAATTACAAACTTTAATTTTTTTTTATTTTTTTTTCACAAAGTTGTCACTAAATGATATATTGCTCACACATGCTATGGGCATATGTGAAATGACACCCCAAAATAAATTCTGCTGCTTCTCCTGAGTACGGGGATACCACATATGTGGGACTTTTTGGGAGCCTAGCCACGTACGGGGCCCCGAAAACCAAGAACCGCCTTCAGGTTTTCTAAGGGCGTAAATATTTGACTTCACTCCTCACTACCTATTACAGTTTTGAAGGCCATAAAATGCCAAGATGGCACAAAACCCCCACAAATGACCCCATTTTAGAAAGTAGACACCCCAAGTTATTTGCTGAGAGGCATGTTGAGTCCATGGAATATTTTATATTTTGCCACAAGTTGCGGGAAAATTACAAACTTTTTTTTTTTTTTTTCACAAAGTTGTCACTAAATGATATATTGCTCACGCATGCCATGGGCATATGTGAAATGACACCCCAAAATAAATTCTGCTGCTTCTCCTGAGTACGGGGATACCACATATGTGGGACTTTTTGGGAGCTTAGCCGGGTACGGGGCCCCGAAAACCAAGCACCGCCTTCAGGCTTTCTAAGGGCGTTACAGTTTTGAAGGCCATAAAATGCCAAGATGGCACAAACCCCCCCCAAATGACCCCATTTTGGAAAGTAGACACCCCTTAATTTAGGGGTACACTAGTGAGACTAGGTAATAAATGGCGGGTGCCCTGAAACTATAAAAAAAATAACTAACCAACCAGCGTCACCTGTAACAGTTATATGGTGATCACTGGTGAAAGGGTTAACTAGGGGGCAATCAGGGGGCTTTATGCGGTAGTATATGGGGGTCCCTGGCGCTATAAAAAGCTGCGGCGAACCTAAATACCTACCTGCCTAACTAGCGTCACCTGTGACACTAATACAGTGATCAGAAAAACGATCGCTTATTAGGCTGGGTTCACACTGGAGCGATGTGGGAACGCCACGAATGCGCGGCGGGTTCCCGCATCACATGCCTCCCGGCGGCAGTTCACACTGCCCTATGCGAACTGCTGGGAGTGTCAGTGAAATGTTAATGACACCCCCAGATCAGTTCGCATATCGCAGTGCGATCTGCAAACTCGGATCGCATGGTGTGAACACCCATGCGATCCGATTCTGCTGCGGACCAAAAAAAGGGTCCCGTGCGAGTTTGTGGCGGGTGCGACACGAATTCAGCCATACTATCTGTATGGCTGAACTCGAATCGCACAGAGATCGGATGTGATTTGCACTGCAGTGCGGTGCGAATCACATCCGTTCTCATAAACCGCTGCAATGTGAACCCAGCCTTAGTGACACTGGCGACGGGGGGTGATCACGGGGTTAAACCTTTATTGGGGGGGTTAGGGGGGTACCTTAGAACTAAAGGAGGCTAACCCTAACTGCCCTAACAGTTATTACAGTCACAAATGACACCCGCCGGGTGATCAGGGGGTTAAACCTTTATTAGGTAATAAATGGCGGGTGCCCTGAAACTATAAAAAAATAACTAACCAACCAGCGTCACCTGTAACAGTTATATGGTGATCACTGGTGAAAGGGTTAACTAGGGGGCAATCAGGGGGCTTTATGCGGTAGTATATGGGGGTCCCTGGCGCTATAAAAAGTTGCGGCGAACCTAAATACCTACCTGCCTAACTAGCGTCACCTGTGACACTAATACAGCGATCAGAAAAATGATCGCTTATTAGGCTGGGTTCACACTGGAGCGATGCGGGAACGCCACGAATCCGCGGCGGGTTCCCGCATCGCATGCCTCCCGGCGGCAGTTCACACTGCCCTATGCGAACTGCTGGGAGTGTCAGTGAAATAATGACACCCCCAGATCAGTTCGCATATTGCAGTGCGATCTGCAAACTCGGATCGCATGGTGTGAACACCCATGCGATCCGATTCTGCTGCGGACCAAAAAAAGGGTCCCGTGCGAGTTTGCGGCGGGTGTGGCGGGTGCGACACAAATTCAGCCATACTATCTGTATGGCTGAACTCGAATCGCACAGAGATCGGATGTGATTTGCACTGCAGTGCGGTGCGAATCACATCCGTTCTCAAACCGCTGCAATGTGAACCCAGCCTTAGTGACACTGGCGACGGGGGGTGATCACGGGGTTAAACCTTTATTGGGGGGGTTAGGGGGGTACATTAGAACTAAAGGGGGCTAACCCTAACTGCCCTAACAGTTATTACAGTCACAAATGACACCAATGCAAAAAAAAAAAAAGCAATTGGTGTCACTGTGACTGGGGGGGCAGGGGTAATTGGGGGGGTGATCGGGGGGTAAAGGGGGGGTGTGAGTGTGCCTGGCATGTTCTACTGTATGTGTGGTGTGTTGGTGCAACTCACCGAACCTCTCTCCTCGGTGCCGGAACGAAAAATACCGACACGGAGGAGAGAATACATCACTTCCTCTCCTGTGTTTACATTACAGGAGAGGAAGTGATGTCACGGAGGATTTCCATTCGTCGAGAGCGATCGCGAGGGGGTGGCCATGAATGAATGGCCGCCCCCTCATCCCGGATCGCTCTCGAAGGAATGCCGACCGCCGCAGGCACCGGGGGGGGCCCGATCGGGCCCCCCACCCGCGGGCAGGCAGGGACTTATATATACGCCCATATGCCTGCCCGTGCCATTCTGCCGACGTATATCGTCGTGCGGCGGTCGGCAAGTGGTTAAATATGGTGCCTGGTGGGTGTCTGTAGTATGCCTGTGAAGTGCCACGTGTTTCTCGTGTTTAGAACAGTCCCTGCACAAAATGACATTAAGCGGAAATAACACCATTTAAAACTGCTTGCGGTTTTAATGTTATATCTGGTTCCTGCAATATGGTTGAAAATCATTCAGAAAAATGGCATGGGTAGCCCTCCCTGCCCATTACCAGCCTATTTGGGTCTTGTACGCATATTAAGGGGAACCCTGTACCCATATTAAAAAAAGGAAATGCGTGTGGCCCCCAGGCCCTATATACTCAGAACAGAAGTATACAGGCGGTGCAAACAAGACAGGGACTGTGTAGGTTTGTTGTGTTAAGTTGAATCTGTTTGTCATTTTCAACCGGTACATTTTTAAAGTGTAGCTCCAGTCAAAAAAAATATTTTTAAGCTTTTTGGAAAACATAGGGAAGGGTTATCACCCCTGTATAATTTGTTTTGTCGTACATCTTTTTTCATCTCACTTGCTGTTGTCTCCTTCCGTTTGCAAGTAGGAGATGTTTGTAAATTGGATGTTTGAAAGTAGGGGCCTGCCCTATATGCTCTGCAGAAATGGCAGAACAAGGTGTTGGTTTTGCAACAACATTGTAAGCCCTCAAAGTGACTCTTGGTGGGCGCTGGAGCGCCCTGCTGTGAACGATTATATCAAGAATTGTAATTACATGCCATTGTTGAACAGTGGTAGAAAAATTTACCTTTGGTGGTTGTGGTGCTGGTGCCACAACACTATAAGTCCTCACAGTTACTCTGGGTGGGCACAGGAAGGGGCCCTCCTGTGAAATATTATATCAAGAATTGTAATTACATGTCCCTGTTAAACAGGGGCAGAAAAATTGGGCCTTAGGCACTGGTGCCATCACACTGCAACCTCTGCCATACACTCTAGTTTTATTGCAGGAATTAGCCCTGCTGCAAAGCATTGCATCAAAAATTGTACTTAAACGCCCCTGTTAAACAGGGGCAGAAAAATTGGGCCTTAGGCACTGGTGCCATCACACTGCAACCTCTGCCATATACTCTAGTTTTATTGCAGGAATTAGCCCTGCTGCAAAGCATTGCATCAAAAATTGTACTTAAACGCCCCTGTTAAACCGGGGCAGAAAAATTGGGCCTTAGGCACTGGTGCCATCACACTGCAACCTCTGCCATATACTCTAGTTTTATTGCAGGAATTAGCCCTGCTGCAAAGCATTGCATCAAAAATTGTACTTAAACGCCCCTGTTAAACAGGGGCAGAAAAATTGGGCCTTAGGCACTGGTGCCATCACACTGCAACCTCTGCCATACACTCTAGTTTTATTGCAGGAATTAGCCCTGCTGCAAAGCATTGCATCAAAAATTGTACTTAAACGCCCCTGTTAAACAGGGGCAGAAAAATTGGGCCTTAGGCACTGGTGCCATCACACTGCAACCTCTGCCATATACTCTAGTTTTATTGCAGGAATTAGCCCTGCTGCAAAGCATTGCATCAAAAATTGTACTTAAACGCCCCTGTTCCGCAGGCTTTGCAGGATCAGGGAGGCCATGCAGCGTAGGTTAGCTGAGGCATTCGGTCCGGAGTCCTCTGGGTCACTAAGGACAACATGATCCGCAGCTACCTCCTCCCAGCCACGTACAAGTCCACGTGTTTCTTGGGACTGTAAATCATCCCTATAAGACTGCTGCTGCTGAGTGCCAGCCTCCACCTCCATGCTGACACAATCATCCTCCTCCTCCTCTTCCTCCTCCTCACCCTCTTCCTGTGTGATGGGTGGCACAGCAGGAACACTGTCTGGATAAAGGGGGCCTTGAGAGGCAAGGAAGTCCTCCTCTTCCTGCCTCTGTTCTGCCTCAAGTGCCCTGTCCATTATTCCACGCAGCGTATGCTCCAAGAGGTGGACAAGAGGTATAGTGTCACTGATGCATGCACTGTCACTGCTCACCATCCTTGTGGCCTCCTCAAACGGTGACAGGACAGTGCATGCATCCCTGATCATGCCCCACTGGCGTGGTGAGAAAAAACCAAGCTCCCCTGACCCTGTCCTGGTGCCGTAGTCGCACAGGTACTCATTGATGGCCCTCTGCTGCGTGTGCAGCCGCTGCAGCATGGCCAATGTTGAGTTCCATCTGGTGGGCATGTCACATATAAGGCGGTTCTTGGGCAGGTTCAACTCCTTTTGGAGCTCAGCCAGCCGAGCACAGGCATTAAATGATCGGCGGAAATGCACACAGACTCTCCTGGCCTGTTTCAGGACATCCTGTAAGCCGGGGTACCTGCCCAAGAACCGCTGCACCACCAGGTTAAGGACGTGAGCTACACAGGGCACATGGGTCAGTTGTCCCTGTCGGAGGGCGGAGAGGAGGTTGGTGCCATTGTCGCAAACCACCATTCCTGGCTTAAGCTGGCGTGGTGTCAACCACCTCTCGGCCTGTCCCTGCAGAGCTGACAAAACATCCGCCCCAGTGTGGCTCCTGTCCCCCAAACAAACCAGCGCAAGCACGGCATGGCATCGTTTTGCCTGCGTACTTGCGTAGCCCCTGCAACGCCTACGGAGCACCGCTGGTTCTGAGGACAGAGCACTGGAAGAGGCCATGGAGGAAGAAGAAGAGGAGGGGGTGGAGGAGAGAGGTGTGTCACAACCAATAGTAGCATTTTGGAGGCGTGGTGGCGGAACAACCTCCAACACTACTGCACCTTGTCCTGCATCCTTCCCAGCAGCCAGGAGAGTGACCCAATGGGCCGTGAAAGACAGGTAACGTCCCTGTCCATGCCTGCTGGACCATGAGTCAGCGGTAATATGCACCTTACCGCTGACCGCCCTGTCCAGCGAGGCAAGGACATTGCCTTCCACATGCCGGTAGAGAGCCGGAATCGCCTTCCGTGAGAAAAAGTGGCGTTTGGGGACCTGCCACTGAGGAACCGCACATTGTACAAACTCACGGAAGGGGGCCGAGTCTACCAACTGAAAAGGCAGCAGTTGAAGTGCTAGCAATTTAGCCAAGCTAGCATTCAACCGCTGGGCATGTGGATGGCTGGGAGTAAATTTCTTCCGCCGGTCCAGCAGCTGGGGCAGGGACATTTGTCTGCTATAATCGGACGTGGATGTACCACTAGCAGAGTTCCCGGAAGCACTTGGCTGTGACACACCTAATTCTACACCTTCATTCCTCTCAGAGCAGGTTTCAGAGAGGACTGAAGGTCTAGTGGGGTTGGAGATGCCAGCTGATGAGGAGCAAGGAGAGGTCCGCTTTGTTCTTTGGTGTGGGTCTTTGAGGTATGCTTGCCAACGAGCTGCATGGCAGGTCAACATATGTCTGGTCAAGCATGTGGTGCCCAAGCGGCTGATGTTTTGGCCACGTGAGATACGCTTGAGATATATGTTGCAAATAGCAGCGGTGCGATCTGATGCACTCGTCTCAAAAAAGGCCCACACCAAAGAACTTTTAGAATAACGCGCAGAGGAAGCGCTCTGCGCAGAGGAAGCGCTCTGCGCAGGCGGAGTTCTGCGATGTGATTCAGTCGGTGTGCTGCCCCTAAGCTGGCCCCCGGAGGGCATCCTGCCTCGTTGGACATGTGCCTCCTCCTCCTCCTCCTCCCTCCTTCCAGGCACCCACGTGGAGTCAGTGCCCTCATCATCCCCTCCCTCTTCATCGCTGTAGCAAACCTGGCAGTATGCTGCAGCTTGTGGAACATGACTGCCAGATTGCTGTCCTTCTTGAGCATCCCCTCTCTCTGTGCTCACGCTACTGCCTTCCTCTAGCTGAGTGTCATCATCAGAGCCCACCAAACACTGGGCATCCTCCTGGAGCATGTACCCAACACTGTGCTCAAAGAGTTCAGGAGACTCCTCAGGAGGACGCGGTGGGTCTAGGGAAGGAGTCACTGATGATGACATTGAGAGGAGGGACGACGATGTGTTGGCAGCTGCTTTTCTACTACCCTGAGACTGGGTGAGAGAGGATGAGGAGGATGAAGAGGGCTTGGTCATCCACTCTACCAAGTCGTTGGCATGTTGCGGTTCAACATGTCCAGCTGCAGAAAAGAAGGACAAGCATGTCCCATGGCCACGTGCTGATGACAATGCACCGCGTCCACGACCAGCACTGTTGTCTCTAGACACAGAGCCTGCTTGCCCTCTTTTATCGGCTCGCGCCTGTCTGCCTCTCCTTGCTGGCCTTCCAGACATGGTAATGGCCTGAAGGGAGTTGGGTAAAACAGTAGTTGGGTAGTTTATATTGTGCTGGAGGCACACAACACCCACTAACTCCTGCAGATGCCTTTTTTATAGAACAGCAGAGTTAAAGGGGTATATACAGATGTATACTGTGCTGTGCTGGAGGCACACACAACTTCCAATAACTCCCGCAGATGCCAATCGGGCCCAAATAGAGAACAGCTATGTAGGTGGATAATAGCGGTATGTACTGGGTACAGAGCAGGCACACAGCACGCACTATCTCCTGAGTGACACTACTGACTGCAAGCTCTATTGTTAAAGATGGACCACTAGCTATATAGGTGAGGTGAATATCACGGTGTATACTGCGGTCAGGGCACGCAGACAATAACAAGAAAACAGCAGAGTTAAAGGGGTATATACAGATGTATACTGTGCTGTGCTGGCAGCACACACAACTTCCAATAACTCCCGCAGATGCCAATCGGGCCCAAATAGAGAACAGCTATGTAGGTGGATAATAGCGGTATGTACTGGGTACAGAGCAGGCACACAGCACGCACTATCTCCTGAGTGACACTACTGACTGCAAGCTCTATTGTTAAAGATGGACCACTAGCTATATAGGTGAGGTGAATATCACGGTGTATACTGCGGTCAGGGCACGCAGACAATAACAAGAAAACAGCAGAGTTAAAGGGGTATATACAGATGTATACTGTGCTGTGCTGGAGGCACACACAACTTCCAATAACTCCCGCAGATGCCAATCGGGCCCAAATAGAGAACAGCTATGTAGGTGGATAATAGCGGTATGTACTGGGTACAGAGCAGGCACACAGCACGCACTATCTCCTGAGTGACACTACTGACTGCAAGCTCTATTGTTAAAGATGGACCACTAGCTATATAGGTGAGGTGAATATCACGGTGTATACTGCGGTCAGGGCACGCAGACAATAACAAGAAAACAGCAGAGTTAAAGGGGTATATACAGATGTATACTGTGCTGTGCTGGAGGCACACACAACTTCCAATAACTCCAGCAAATGACAATCGGGCTCAAATAGAGAACAGCTATGTAGGTGTATATAGTGGTATGTACTGGGTACAGAGCACGCAGACAGCACGCACTAACACTACTGACTGCAAGCTCTATTATTAAAGCTAGATCACTAGCTATATAGGTGAGGTGAATATAGTGGTGTATACTGCGGTCAGGGCACAGACAGTAACCACTACACAAGAGCAAAATAGTAAATCAGCCAAAAACGATTGGTGTGTAACTGTGTTGAAGGTACACAGAACACCCACTGCTTCAGATGCTAACAAACACTACACGAGGCCGCCTGAAAGGCAGCTTTATATAGTGTGGGGCGTGCACTACACAGCCTGAGCTATGATTGGCCACAGGCAGGATGCCTGTGGCCAACCATTGCTCTCCTCGCTACTGGCGCTGCGATTGGCCAAGCATGCGGGGTCACAGTGCATGCTTGGCCAATCGTGAGACAGCAATGCATTGCGCCATCGCAATGCATTGTGGGCCACACGAATTTTGCCGCGAACGGCCCAAACGTTCGGAATTCGGCGAACGCACGAACGACCGATGTTCGAGTCGAACATGCGTTCGACTCGAACACGAAGCTCATCCCTACTTATATGCAAGTTATTGCCATAAAAAGTGTTTGGGGACCCAGGTCCTGTCCTCAATGCTCTGTCTAATTGGGCGGCTATGTGTCAGATGAGGTTTAATGTTGATAAATGTAAAGTTATGCACTTGGGGGCAAAGAATATGCATGCATCATACATGCTAGGGGGAGTACAACTGGGGGAATCCATAGTGGAGAAGGATCTGGGGGTTTTGGTAGATCATAAGTTCAATAACAACATGCAATGCCAAGCTGCGGTTTCCAAAGCGAGCAAAGTCCTTTCTTGTATTAAGAGAGGTATGGACTCCAGAGCGAGAGATATCATTGTCCCTGTTCAAATCATTAGTCGTCATCTGGAATATGCAGTTCAGTTTTGGGCACCAGTTCTCAAAAAGGATATCAGGGAACTGGAGAAAGTGCAGAGAAGGGCAACCAAATTGATAAGAGGCATGGAGCAACTCAGCTATGAGGAAAGATTAGAGGAACTAAATTTATTCACTCTTGAGAAGAGGAGAATAAGGGGGATATGATCAACATGTTCAAATATATTAGGGGTCTATATAGTGAACTTGGTGTTGCGTTATTCTCTGTACGGTCAACCCAGAGGACAAGGGGGCACTCTTTACATCTAGAGGAAAAGAGATTTCATCTTCAAATACGGAAAGGTTTCTTCACAGTTAGAGCTGTGAAAATGTGGAATAGACTCCTGCCAGAGGTGGTTCTGGCCAGCTCAGTAGATTGCTTTAAGAAAGGCCTGGATTATTTCCTGAATGTACATAATATAACTGGGTACTAACATAGGTAAAGTTGATCCGGGGAAAATCCGATCGCTTCTTGGGGGATCAGGAAGGAATTTTTTTCCCCTGCTGTAGCAAATTGGAGCATGATCTGCTGGGTTTTTTTTTCGCCTTCCTCTGGATCAACTGTGGGGACAGAATTGGGTATATGGGATTGTATGATATTATATTTATTTATTTTTTATTTTTTTTGTGGTTGAACTGGATGGACTTTTCAACCTGACTAACTATGTAACTATGTAACTATGTAACTATGCACGTGGTCAGAATAGCACCAGTTTCACAGCTCCCTGGACATGGACAAATGGGTGTTATTTACGAAAAAGGCAAATCCACTTTGCACTAAAAGTGCACTTGGAAGTACAGTCGCTCTAAATCTAAGAGGTAGATCTGAAATGAGGGGAAGCTCTGCTGGTTTTATCATCCAATCATGTGCAAGCTAAAATGCTGTTTTTTATTTTCCTTGCATGTCCCCCTCGGATCTACAGTGACTTTACTTTTAAGTACACTTTCAGTGCAAAGTGGATTTTCCTTTAGTAAATAACCCCCAATGTCTTTTGGCACATTGGCTTATGAAGGTCATGCTCCCTGTGACTGTGCTTGCAGCCTTGTGCTGTCATTCTCTTTTAACATGTTACAAAACTAGTCTCTAAACTTTTTGATACCACCTTTTATGTACACTACTGCAGCACTACATACTTTGGACTCCTGAACTCTTTGTATTACACATCCCAGGCTCCTGAACTATGTGCATTACACACCCCTGATGCCTGCAATCTGTGCTATGTATTCCTAAACCTGACGCTGACCTCAGCACTCTTTATGTTGCTCTGGACTTTTGCACTTTGTGCATTTGGTAGTGGTTCAACACTTATATTATTATATCCACATACACAACCAGCTTTAAACTCCAAAAATGTGTTACAAATAATATAATGTTTCAAAGTCCACAATATTTTAGGCCCCTCTCACACTGGGACGGTGCAGGAGTCGATGGTAAAGCGCCGCTATTTTTAGCGGCGCTTTACAGTTGTTTTAGCGGCGGTATGTGGCCACTAGCGGGGCAGTTTTAACCCCCGCTAGCGACTGAAAAAGGGTTAAAAGCACCGCTGCAGCGGCGCTTTGCCGGCGGTATAGCCGCGCTGCCCCATTGATTACAATGGGTAGGAGCGGTTTAGGAGCGGTGAATACAGCGTTCCTTCACCGCTCCAAAGATGCGGCTAGCAGGACTTTTTTCACTTTCCTGCCAGCGCACCGTTCCAGTGTGAAAGCCTTCCAGCTTTCACACTGGAGTGAAAGGGGCCGGTTTTTTCAGGCGCTATTTTTAGCGCTGTAGCACCTGAAAACCACCCCAGTGTGAAAGGGGCCTTAGCGTTGACTGTGTATGTGGCTAGTACACCTAGTGGCCACTTCATTAGGTACACCTTATTAATACTGGGCTGGACTCACTTTTGTCTTCAGAACTGCCTTAATTGTTCATGGCATAGATTCAACAAGGTATTGAGAACATTCCTTCGAGATTTTGGTTCATATTGACATGATAGCATCACGCAGTTGATGCAGATTTGTTGGCTGCACATCCACGATGCAAATCTCCCATTCCACCACATCCCAAAGGTGCTCTATTGGATTGAGATCTGTGGAGGCCATTGGAGTACAGTGAACTCATTGTCATGTTCAAGAAACCAATTTGAGATGATCTGAGTCTTGTGACATAATGCATTATCCTGCTGGAAGTAGCCATCAGAAGATGGATACGCTGTAGTTATAAAGGGATGGACATGGTCAGAAACAATACTCGGGTAGGTCACGGTGTTTAAAGGATTCCCAATTTGCACTAAGGGGCCAAAAGTGTGCCAAGAAAATATCCCCCATACCATTACACCACCACTAGCAGCCTGAACCATTGATACAAGGCAGGATGGATCCATGCTTTCATGTTGTTTATGCCAAATTCTGACATCGAGACTCATCAGACCAGGCAACATTTTTTCAATCGTCTATTGTCCTATTTTGGTGAGCCTGTGTGAATTGTAGCTTCAGTTTCCTGTTTTTGGCTGATAGGAGTGGCACCCGGAGTGGTCTTCTGCTGCTGTAGCCCATCTGCTGCAAGGTTCGATGTGTAGTACATTCACAGGTGGTATTCTGCATATCTTGGTTGTAACGAGTGGTTATTTGAGTTACTGTTCCCTTTCTATCATCTCAAACAGTCTGCCCATTCTCCTCTGACACCAACAAGACATTTTTGTCTACACAATTTCCCCTCACTGGGTATTTTCTCCTTTTTGGATTATTCTCTGTAAACCCTAGAGATGGTTGTACGTGAAAATCCCAGTAGATCAGCAGTTTGTGAAATACTCAGACCAGAGTCACTTAAATCCCCTTTTGTATCCATTATGTTGCTCGGTTAAACTTCAGCAAGTCGTCTTCATTGCATCTAGATGCCTAAATGCATTGAGTTGCTGACATGTGATTGGCTGATTAGCAATATGTGTTACCATGCAATTGAACAGGTGTACCTAATAAAGTGGCCGGTCAGTGTATATTATATTTATTTAATCACAGCTATTTTTCACATTATATGGATTCATGAAAATTGTTGACTTGCCAGATAGGGAGTAATTTACTATAGCACCAGGAAGTACTGGGCACTAAATAATAGTGCCCATTTTAGCCAAATAAAATTTCAACAGGCGAATGTGTGAATGAAAATTAGCGTTATTAGCGGTGAAGATACATTAGTAAATTTGAAATTGGTGCCAATTAGCGCTTCCGCGTATATGCAAATGGCAATTCCTACTAACTTGTTATATAGCACTGTAACCATGATCCATGTATGTGAAAGAAACATTTTTATGTGAGATGTGCTCTACCTCATGTGCATCTATTGATGTATATTGCAATTAGCATTCCTAGTTTTTTTTCCTTCTTTTGCTAATGAATGCAGTTCTGAATGATAAGGATGGGCTTTAACCGGTTCCCGACCAGCGCACTCCGATGTACGTCGGCAGAATGGCACGGGCAGGCATATTGGTGTACAGGTACGTCCAATCTTCAATGCCGCCCTGCCATCGCGTGCCGGTCGGGACCCCCATGAGTCCGGTCGCGGGTCCCGTGGACTCGATCGCCGCGGGCATACCCGCGATCGTCTCACGGGGCGACTGAATGGAGGAAATGCCGTGTAAACAGCATTTCTCCATTCTGCCTAGCAACTAGTGACGCTGATCTCTGCTCCATGTGATTGGAGCAGAGATCAGTGTTCACTAAATGAAAGCCCAACCCCCCCACAGTTAGTAACACACCCCTAGGAACCCTTAACCCCTACACTGCCACCCACTGGTTAACCCCTTCACTGCCAGTGTCATTTACACAGGAATCACTGCATTTATATAGCAGTGATTACTGTATAAATGACAATGCTCCGAAAAATGTGTCAAAAATGTCCGATGTGTCCGCCACAATGTCGCAGTCACAATAAAAAGCACTGATCGCCACCATTACTAGTAAGAAAAAAATAATAAAAAATTATTAATAAAAATGCCATAAAACTATCCCTATTTTGTAAACGCTATAACTTTTGCGCAAACCAATCAATAATCGCTTATTGCGATTTTTTTTACCAAAAATATGTAGAAGAATACGTATCGGCCTAAACTGAGGGAAAAAAAATGTTTTTTTTATATATTTTTGGGGGATATTTATTATAACAAAAAGTAAAAAATAATGCGTTTTTTTTTCAAAATTTACACTCTTTTTTGTTTATAGCGCAAAAAATTTAAACCGCAGGGGTGATCAAATACCACCAAAAGAAAGCTCTATTTGTGGGAAAAAAAGAACGTCAATTTTGTTTGGGAGCCACGTTGCATGACCGCGCAATTGTCAGTTAAAACGACGCAGTGCCGAATCGCAAAAAGTGGTCTGGTCTTTGACCAGCAAAATGGTCCGGTCTGTAAGTGGTTAATGTTCGAGTTGAACATGAGTTTGACTCGAACATTGGCTGTTTGCCAAACAGCAAACAATTTTGGGTGTTTGTGGCAAATTTGAAGGCTGCAGAACACCCTTTAAAAGTTTATGGGAGAAATCAAAAGCGCTCATTTTAAAGGCTTATATGCATGGCATTGCCATAAAAAATGTTTGTGTATCAATGTATCAATGCAAAAAAAAAGTTTTAAAAACTAGCGTTTTTCCGGGAACAGTGATTTTAATAATGCTGAAAGTGAAATAATAAAAGTGTAATATTCCTTTATATTTTGTACCTGGTGGGTGTCTATAGTCCGCCTGTAAAGGGGCGCATGTTTCCCGTGTTTAGAACAGTCTGACAGCAAAATTACATTTCTAAAGGAAAAAAGTCATTTAACCACTTGCTTACTGGGCACTTAAACCCCCCTCAGTCCCAGACCAATTTTCAGCTTTCAGCGCTGATGCACTTTGAATGACAATTGCGCGGGCATACAACACTGTACCCAAATGAAATTTTTATCATTTTTTTCCCACAAATAGAGCTTTCTTTTGGTGGTATTTAGTTACAGCTCGGAGTTTTATTTTTTGCTAAACAAACAAAAAAAGATGCAAAAAATAAAATAAATAAATCATGTTTTAATAGTTTGTTATAAAATTTTGCAAACGGGTCATTTTTCTCCTTCATTGAAGTGCACTAATTAGGCGGCACTGATGGCTGCATTGGTGGGCACTGATGGGCTGCATTGGTGGGCACTGATGGGCTGCATTGGTGGGCACTGATAGGCTGCACTGGTGGGCACTGATAGGCATAGTTAAGGCGGCACTAATAGGCACAGATAAGGCGGCACCGATGGGCACAGATAAGGCGGCACTGATGGGCAAAGATGGGCACAGATAAGATGGCATGGATGGGTGGCACGGATAAGTGGCATGGATGGGTGGCACGGATGGGCACTGATAGGTACCACTGATAGATGGGACTGATGGGCACTGATAGGTGGCACTGATAGGTGGCTCTGATAGGTGGCACTGCTGGGCACTGATGGGCGGCACTGCTGGGCACTGATGGGCGGCACTGCTGGGCACTGATGGGCGGCACTGGGTCGCAGCACCTTTGAGGCAGATTGTGGGCACTGTGGGTGGCACTGTTGGTGGCACTGCTGGATGGCACTGTGGGTGGCATTGTGGGTGGCACTGTGGGTGGCACTGTGGGCACTATGGGCACTGATGGGGGCACTGATGGGGGCACTGATGGGGGGCACTTACTTTATTCAGGATGGCACGGCGGTGGGCAGGTGGGCACTGGCAGGGGGCAGGTGGTCAGCTGTATTGCTGGCCGTGATCGGGACTGATGTCCCGATCACGGCCGCCGGTGATCGGCTTTTTTTTTCTCTCCTCGCGCTGTCAGCGCGAGGAGGAATAATAGCCGATTACCGGCTCCGTTCTATCACATGATCAGCTGTCATTGGCTGACAGCTGATCACGTGATAAGGGGTCGGGATCGACCCCTTGCACGGATCGGTGATCAGGCGAGTCTCACGGACTCGCCGATCACAGAGCGCGCCGCGCGCGCCCCTCAGGGGGCGCGCAGGCCGCTCGTATCCGGGACGACGTCGATAGACGTCGTCCCGGAAATGTGGGTCCGCGCTGTTGCCGTCATTTGGCAATAGCGCGGTACCCAAGTGGTTAAAACTACTCGTGGCTATAATGAATTGTCGGTCCAACAATACACATAAACAAAAACAGCATGGAATTTCCACGGGGGAACAGCGAACCATAATAAAAAAAATGTGTGCCCTTCAGGTCTTTTATGGATATTAAGGGGAACCCTGTGCCAAAATTAAAAAGAAAAATTGCGTGGGGTCCCCAAAAATCCATACCAGACCCTTATTTGAGCACGCAACTTGGCAGGCTGCAAGAAAAGAGGGGGGGACGAGAGAGCGCCCCCCCTCCTGAGCAGGTGACAACACAGCGGAGGAAGACCGCCACAGAAGAAGAGCAGCTTTTTTTTTTATTAGCGGGTAACTGGCGGTGCAGAAGAACACATGGAGAAGACGGCGGCGGCAGATGACACTGCATTTCACTGCTTTTTTTGGTGAACGGGTAGGGGTATGTTGTATCCCATACCTATTCACATAGGGGAGCAGGATCTAGGAGATTCCAGATTCTTATAAACCCCCTACCCGCAGACTGACAACCACCGACCAGGCTTGTTCAGAAGAGGCCCTTGTCCCCATCAACATGGGGACAAGGTGCTTTGGGACATGTGGCCTTTTACGGTTCAGAAGGGGAGGGTGCTCGCTCATCCCCCCCCCCCATCCTGACCTCCAGGCTGCATGCTCAGATAAGGGTCTGGTATGGATTTTGGGGGGGGGGGGTTCCACATCAATTTTATTTTAACATTTAGGTGTGGGGTTCCCCTTAAAGTCCATACCAGACCAAAAGGGCCTGGTATGTACTTGGGGGGACCCTACAACATTTTTTCCTTGAATTTTGGAATTCCATACCATAATATTATTGAATAAGTACATACCATTGCATTCATTTGAAGAGTTAAAATATGGACTAAACCAAAGTGATGTGCATTGGCTAATTATGCTGCTGAGTACAATGCAAGCTTCCAGGAGATGATGCTGTCAGTGGAATTTGAACTCATGGCTTGCATCTTTGAGGGCAGCAGGGCATACCGCTATGCTACAGAGCTCAACACATACCTACAGAGAAAATACATTTACTAATGTTTAATTCTATACAATAATGTTTTGCATTTCAGGCATTAATATTATAATAATACCATACTCATGCTGATGTTGCATTGGGTAATAGGCATTCACATCTTTTCAGCATATCCTGCTGAGTCTAGCTTTCAGTAGGTGACACCATCTGTGTGATTTTCAGCCATTTGAGCACAATTATATTGAGAACATACGTTTATTAGTGTTTGATGGTGGGACTACTTTATATTCTAGGTATAATAGTACTCAGCACATTGACTTGGGCCCCTTTCACACTTTCACACTCTCTCATGATTTAGCATCAGCAATTTTGCTGTGATTCCAGGGAATGCCTGTGTAAACTTGAGGTCTATGGACCTGAACTCACATCAAAGTCAGACCAAAGTAGTATAGGAACTAAGTTGAAGTCGGTGTGACTTGAAGTCGCACAGATATGAATGGTACACATTGAAAATCATGGGGTATGACTTGTCATGCGACTCTGATGTCCAAAGTCCCACAAGTGTGACTCAGCCCAACTTTGTGAGTGATTTCAGAGACATCAGTGCACTTTCCTGCACAGATGTCTAGTGAAATCACATAGGTCACAACTGTCCCTGATTTGGAACAAAGTCTCTCTGTCCCTCTATCCTCCTCATTTGTCCCTCATTTTGTTCTGATCTGTATAGCTGTATATAAAATTCACTTTTTATCTTTCAAAAAGGATATCCCAGTGCTAAACCTTTCATCTAATTTCTAAATTGCTTTGTTTGTAAATTTCCAAAGCCAATCTAAAGGAATATTATTGGTAAAAAAAAAAAAAGCACTTAGAGGTTTAATATTTTTTTTAATAATTCTCCTTTAAGAAGGTGTTTTAGGAGGTGTGTCCTATGCCTACCTACTTTTGCTAATAGGTGTCCCTTATACGCATCTCAAAAAGTTGGGAGGTAAGCAATCACCCCCTCAAGTGGCCCAAAGTAGTGCAGGAACTACTTTTGGGAATCGTTCAAGTGAAGTAGCCCAATTTCAAAGTAGCATCAATGTGAACCAGGGCGAAGAGACTATTTTTTTTTTTTGGTGCACAAATAGATATAGAAATTATAAGATATAAAAAGATATCGCACCCGCATGGGCAAACTGTACTGGAGAACGATTAGTGATGGCAGAAGAGATTCAACATAGCGTTATCCCCCTCCTCCCTCCCTGTTCCTTATTAGGCCCCCCTCTACCCTTCCCCTTCCCCCTTTACATTTTACCCCACCCCCCATTTTTGGGATTCTTCCCCCCCTCCCCCCTTTTTTTTTCTTCTCTTTTTCTTTTTCTTCCTCTTTTCTCTCTTTTCTCCCACTCCCTTCTCGAAGTATGGTCCCTCCCCTGACTTCTGGTACACCACTACATAAGGCTCTATGGTGAGAGAAAGATTTGTACTCCCTCATTAGACAACGCCCTCACCTGTAGAGACCCCACCAGGAAGTTGATACATGTATATCTAGGATAACTCCTTGACTTTAATATTGTACTTTTATACCTGACTGTTTCACGCTAAAGTGTTGCATATATCCGTGAAAATTGTACATTTGTATTTCTGCATTTCAATAAATTTATTATGGAAAAAAAAAGATATCGCACTTCCACAAAACCACCACCCCCAAAATTAAAAGAAAGAAAAAAAAAAAAAACACACACACCACAACAAGCTCAATAATGTACTTTTATTTTGCCAGCAGAAACAAAATGATGTACATTTACTAGCAAAAAAAAACAAAACTATTCTACAGGATATATGGTGATACATTTAGCAAAACATTTAGCAATTGGATTTTAAGGGCTCTGCTCATAGGAGCTTACAATCTAAAATGTCTAAACCTTAGAGTGGACACAGCTTTGCTTTCAGTGTATAACGGGCAACACATCACATTTTTATCTGCAAGATTATAGAAATATACTTAACAGTCATTATTCTTACAAAGCATTCCAACAGAATATTAAAAAAGGCATGAATCAAAAAACAAGAGAGGGAATTAGGGATTTTAACGGTGAAAATAGCGACTAGATAGTAAACATTATTGAATAGGATACAGAATTATAATACAAATATTTATTGAATTCAAAGTTAAAATCATTAACAAATTATACTTGAAAAATAAAAACACAGGACAATGCAGAGCAGTGGTTGTTCTCATTAAACACACATAATCCCGACATGTTTCGCAATAGGTTGCTTCTTCAGGGGGATGTGTGAATATTTAAACAAAATCTAAATCAAAATACAAAGTACAAAATAATATAGTAACAAAATATATTACAAAAGTGTGTCAAAAATCAATAAGTACGAGTGCAAGCTTGAGAAAAAAAACCCACCTTAAACCACTACGTAGATGATGGAGTAGGGAATTTGTCCACCTCAGGAGTTAACCACAACCATGCTGGGTCGCAGGGGGCTAAAAAACCAGCCAAAAATTGCTGATAGGAGAAAGTATACAATGAAAGAAAGGGTTGTTGGCAAGTCTCAGTAAATATAAGTAAAATTTAAAAATAAATAAATATAAAGGTTGCTAAAATAAGTCAACCTAAAGGGGGTAAACACCCTCCCAAATACAAAATAAAATAGAAGAAATAGTAAAGATATATATTATATTTCGATGAGTACTTACATCAATTGAATAATTGTGGAAATATGGGCGAGCGTTGAAAATTTAGCACTCAAGAAGACAAACTACCGAAAGAGTACCAACTGAACAAAAAATATCAAAAAAGAGACAAAAATGAAAATTAGAAGAAAAAAAAAAAATAATAATAATACATATATATATACATATACATGCACACATACATACATACATATATATATATATATATATATATATATATATATATATTGTGAGGGGGTTCGCTTGGTAGCGGGTGTGTGTGACCCCCTGGATGGGTTCACAACACAAAGTCAGGCACAGCAGACAGCGTTGTAGGTGCAAAAAACAAAAGATCCGGTTTATTTAGGCTACATGCAGTGATACATATAACAGCCAAACAAAATAAAACAAGAAAATAAATCCTGGTCAGCTTGACCTCTAACTACACACGTAGACTCCCTGTCTAACAACTGGGTGCAGCCTTGTGCTGCCCCAGTCCCTGTCCCTATTGTAGGGGTTTGCCACACAGGCGTTAACTCACCGCACAGAACAGATCTCAGACTCCCCAGTCTATACACACAAAACTGGTTCCAGGATGGAGCATCTCCCTGAGCATGCTGGGGTTTTTTGTAGAGGTCTTAATGAGCCCACTTACTACAGCTGGGCTCATTAACTCTTCCCCTCTAATTGTAAAAGTCTGCATAAAGCCTGAATCTAGGACACACATATTTCCCATCCTGAATACAACCAGGTGATTTTACCTGCGTGCTGTCACATACCCCCCCCCCTCTTGTTTCAACCTTGGGGTTGTAACACAAGCCGCCAGACACGCATGTATCCGAGACAAAGCATCCACATTCCCCATTTTAACACCAGGGCGATGCTTAACTGTAAAGTTAAATTCCTGTAGGGCCAGGAACCACCTATTTACCCTTCTATTGGTCTCCTTGTTTTGAGCCATCCACTTTAAAGGAGCGTGATCAGTCACCAGGTCAAAGTGCCTACCTAGCAGATAGTACCAAAGGGAATCTAGAGCCCACTTCACTGCTAAACATTCCTTCTCAATCGTGGAGTAATTTACCTCATGGGACTTTAACTTCCTGCTGAGGTAAATGACTGGGTGCTCTTCCCCGTTCCAGACCTGGGATAACACTGCTCCTAACCCAAAGTCTGATGCATCAGTTTGTACAACAAAGTCCTTAGAGAAGTCTGGTGAGTACAACACTGGCTGGCTACATAAGGCTGTTTTTAAGGACTGAAATGCTTCCTCAGCCTCTGGGGACCATTTAACCATAACCGACTCTTTCCCTTTTGTCAGGTTGGTGAGGGGCACAGCCTGAGAAGCAAAATGGGGAATGAATCGTCGATAATAGCCAGCGATTCCCAGAAAGGCTCGTACCTGTTTCTTGCTGTTGGGACGTGGCCAACTCTGTATGGCCTCGACTTTATTGACTTGGGGTTTTATCACCCCCCTCCCAATAGTGTACCCAAGATATTTGGCCTCCTCCTGTCCAATGGTACACTTCTTTGGATTGGCCGTAAACCCAGCTTCCCGGATAGAGTCTAGGACTGCTTGTACTTTTGGCAAATGTGAGACCCAGTCTGTGCTATGGATAATCACATCATCCAGGTAAGCTGCAGCATATTTATGATGGGGGCCTCAGAATCTTATCCATTTTCCGCTGGAATGTTGCCGGTGCATTCTGTAACCCAAACGGCATTCTCTTATATTGGAATGCCCCATCTGGGGTTACAAACGCAGTTTTCTCCTTGGCCGACTCGGCCAGGAGAATTTGCCAATACCCTTTGGTGAGATCAAGAGTTGTCGTATATCGGGCTGTTCCCAGCCGGTCAACCAACTCATCTATACGTGGCATGGGGTAGGTGTCAAATTTTGTAACTTTATTTAATTGTCTAAAATTGTTACAAAACCGCCAGCTCCCATCAGGTTTGGGCACTAGTACAATAGGACTGGACCAGTCACTCTGGGACTCCTCTATCACACCCAATTCCAGCATCCTTTGAACCTCCCCACGTATTGCCTCCCGTCGGGCCTCTGGTATTCTATAAGGTTTTCGTTTTACCCTTTCTCCTGGCGGGGTGATAATGTCATGCTCTACGCCAGATGTTTGTCCCGGAAGCTCAGAAAAAATCTCTTTGTTACGAAGTACAAACTCTTTAACCTCCTGTTGTTGGGGTTTCGATAAGGTGTCTGCTATTCCAACCTCAGGAACTAAGCAATCAGGCTGTACTTGTGACAAAGTCTCTGCGACTAGGGATTCCCTATCCCTCCAGGCTTTCAGCAGATTGACGTGATAGATCTGCTCCGGCTTTCGCCTTCCTGGCTGTCTAACCCTGTAGTTCACCTCACTAATTTTCTCAATTACTTCATGTGGACCTTGCCATTTGGCCAGAAATTTGCTTTCAACCGTAGGGACTAGCACCAAGACCCTATCCCCCGGAGAAAAAGTACGTGTCTTGGCCCCACGGTTGTACACTCTCTGCTGTGCTAACTGCGCTTGGGTTAAATGTTCCTTTACAATTGGCATTACCTGTGCAATTCTATCTTGCATCAGGGCGACATGCTCAATCACACTCCTGTGAGGAGAACTCTCATTTTCCCAAGTTTCCTTGGCGATATCCAGCAGCCCTCTTGGGTGTCTCCCATAGAGCAACTCGAAGGGTGAGAAACCCGTAGAGGATTGGGGTACCTCCCTAATGGCAAACATCAGATAGGGTATTAGACAATCCCAATTTTTTCCATATCTATCCACCACCTTCTTTAACATTTGTTTTAGGGTTTTGTTGAATCTTTCAACCAACCCATCTGTTTGGGGGTGATACACAGATGTACGCAATTGCTTCACTTTGTACAACTTGCATAATTCTTTCATAACCCTGGACATAAAGGGTGTACCTTGGTCCGTAAGCAGTTCCTTACAAATACCCACTCGGCTAAAAACAAGGGATAGCTCTTTGGCTATGGTTTTGGCCGAGGTATTTCGGAGAGGAATTGCTTCCGGATAACGGGTGGCATAGTCCAATATAACCAAAATGTACTGATGCCCCCTAGCAGACTTCATTATCGGACCTACCAAATCCATTGCGATCCTCTCAAAGGGGACCTCAATGATAGGAAGAGGTACCAGTGGGTTACGGAAATGTGGCATAGGTGCCGACTTCTGACACACAGGGCAGGAGGAACAATACTTTTCTATTTCCTTCATGACCCCAGGCCAATAGAATCTCTGCAATACCCTCTCTCTGGTTTTCTCTGTCCCCAGATGACCTCCCAGAATGTGTCCATGAGCCAATTCTAACACCAACTTCCTGTAAGGTTTGGGCACTACAAGTTGCTCAATGGTTTCTTCTGCCCTTTGAGCCACTCGATATAGCAGGTCCCTTTCCATAGTGAAGTAAGGATAAGGGCAAGTCTTATCTGGGTTCACTAACTCGCCATCTATTTTCACCACATTTTCCCGTGCCTTTATTAGGGTGGGGTCTTTTAACTGTTCTGTGGCAAAATTTTCCCTGTGAACCTCAAGATCCGAAAACTCCACAGACGGCAGGTTTTCATCTGAGGATGTTGGCTCCTCCCCAGTTTCCCCCGCCAATACCGACAAGGGAAATTCAGGAGAGTCCTCACCACTCCCAGAGGAATTCTGGTCATCTTCCTGGTCTATAGGGGCACCAGTGGGGGGCTCAGGACAATCCCAGAGTTCCCAGAATTTTGGAAAATCCCTTCCCACAATAGCATCATGTGGTAAGTGAGACACTAACCCCACCTGATGAGAGAGGTTACCTTTGGGGGTCTCAAAAAACACTGAAGTTACAGGATACTCTCGGGTGTCCCCATGCACACAAATAACAGCCACCCTGTTCTTCCCAGAGACCTCTGTAGTAACTAATTCAGCTTTTATCAATGTTACCAGGCTACCTGAATCTAGCAACACATCAACATGTCTACCATTAATACACATTTTACATAAATGTTTCTCAGGTCCCCGAATGGCAGTGCATGCAACTGTCGCAAACAGCGACTGACGTCTCTCCCTTATAAAGTCACATTGCATAGGCTCATCCACAACTGGGCAATTGGCTGCAATATGTCCCTCTTGCCGGCAGCGGTAGCAAATAATTTTTTTCGCTGCCTCTTGCAGCATGGGCTTCCTGGGCTGCTCCCACCAGACCTTAGGTAGAACTCCCACCCTCTCACTCTCTCCACCCTCACCCCTTGGAGTCATCTTACCCGCCACTGGGGATGATCTGGTCTTAGGGGGGAAAGTCCGTGAGTCCCTGGAAGAGGTGGTCAAGTTCTCTGTAGCCAAGTACCTCTCAACCAGATCCACAAGTTTATCTGCATTTTCTGGGTCTCCATGGCTTACCCATTTTTGGATGACAGTAGGAAGAGCTCTCAGGAAACGATCCATAACCACACGTTCCACAATGTTTGGTGCGGTCAAAATCTCTGGCTGCAGCCACTTCCTGCTCAGGTGAATGAGATCATACATTTGAGACCTGGGAGGTTTTCCAACCTGAAAAGTCCAGTTATGCACACGCTGAGCCCGGACTGCCAGGGTGACACCCAGCCGTGCCAATATTTCTGTTTTTAGCACCACATAGTCTTTTGCTTGGTCAGGCTCTAGGTCATAATAAGCTTTCTGCGATTCCCCAGTTAACAGAGGGGCCACCAGTCCAGCCCATTGCTCCTTAGGCCACTTTTCCCTTATAGCAGTCCTTTCAAATGTGGTCAAAAACACCTCCGGATCATCCTCTCCAGTCATTTTTGTCAGTAAACGGCTCACACCAAAGGTTGCGGTATTATTGTACCCACTTGCTTCATTGGTCTGCGGACGTTGCTGTATCAATGTCTCTATTTGCTGTTGAAAATTCTGCTCTTGCTTCTGCAGCAGGTCTAGGAAGCGGGCTTCAGATCGCTGCTGGGCTTGTTGCTGAGCTTCCAAACTCTGCTGCAAAGTTGCATTTGTCTGCTGCTGATTTGCATTTGCCTGCTGCTGGGCTTCCAAACTCTGCTGCTGATTTGCATTTGCCTGCTGCTGGGCTTGTTGTTGAGCTGCAAGGCTCTTTTGTAAAGCTGCATTTGTTTGCTGCTGGTTTGCATTTGCTAGAGCCAGCTGTCCCAGTATCTCCTCCATGCTGGCCTTAACAACAACAAAAAAAAAAAACTGCCAAAATTCTCTACCAACTGTGAGGGGGTTCGCTCGGTAGCGGGTGTGTGTGACCCCCTGGATGGGTTCACAACACAAAGTCAGGCACAGCAGACAGCGTTGTAGGTGCAAAAAACAAAAGAGCCGGTTTATTTAGGCTACATGCAGTGATACATATAACAGCCAAACAAAATAAAACAAGAAAATAAATCCTGGTCAGCTTGACCTCTAACTACACACGTAGACTCCCTGTCTAACAACTGGGTGCAGCCTTGTGCTGCCCCAGTCCCTGTCCCTATTGTAGGGGTTTGCCACACAGGTGTTAACTCACCGCACAGAACAGATCTCAGACTCCCCAGTCTATACACACAAAACTGGTTCCAGGATGGAGCATCTCCCTGAGCATGCTGGGGTTTTTTGTAGAGGTCTTAATGAGCCCACTTACTACAGCTGGGCTCATTAACTCTTCCCCTCTAATTGTAAAAGTCTGCATAAAGCCTGAATCTAGGACACACATATTTCCCATCCTGAATACAACCAGGTGATTTTACCTGCGTGCTGTCACAATATATATATATATATATATATATATATATATATATATATATATATATATACATATACATACATACACACAATTGAAATTAAAAAGTGGAACCCCAAAACATAAAGTTTTAGACTAATAGATAAATACAGAGGTGGTAAAGACCATGATGGTAACCCAAGTGTATAGAGTGTGTGTGGCAAAGCCAAGACCACACCAAAGAGAAAAAGAAATTAGATGTGCATGTTAAAAAGGGAGCTGAGTAACAGTGCAAAGCGTAAGAATCTGAAAAAAAAATAAAAATTTAAATAAAATAAAAAAATAATAAAAAGGAAAAAAAAAGACGAATCCAGGCAAATAGAGAATATCAGCTATAATAGTATAAAATAGATGTAGCAAATAACTCACTGGTAGGTACAAGGTCTTGAGAATAAAGCGTCACCCTTGGCTGCAGCTAGCAAGGAATGACAGTGTAACGCTGGCTTTTTATAAGCCCCGCCATCAAGCCGGCGTCTTACGTCGCCGGCTTGATGCGGACAAAGAGAGCGCTATTGCGCATGCTCGCCAATCGGACAAGGCTATGTAAGCCTACAAGTCCCATAGTGCCTCAGGCCGGCGGGCGGGGGAGGAGGGAACGATCAATGCCTTGATCGTAACCCTCCCAGAGGGGCGGCGACGTGCAAGATCGCAACCACCTAGCCACCCGCCCACTCAGACGTAGAAGGACAGAGAGATGAATGATGGAGAAAACAGGAGGGGAGGGATGGCCTGAGTGTGGCCAGTCCCTCCGAACCAGCCAGAGGGGAGCATCGCAGCGCTGAAAAGGGGCAGCGGCACTCAGGGCGCCTATGCCCCCGGGCGTCCGTGCGAGCAGCATTGGTAGGGGGAACAGAGAGGTGGACAATCACGGTGGGAAAAAAAGAAATGTATAAAAATAAATTAAAATTTTTTAAAAAAAGGGGAAATATAAATAAATAAATAAATAAATAAGGGAAGGGGAGACTCCCACCAAATCAGAGAGAGTCAACAACATAAAAATATTTCTCAGGAGCTGCACATCATAATATTACAAACAGTAATATATTGTTGTTTATTTATTTTACAGTTTATTATAAATAAATCAATACACACATATAGCAGATTATGAAAAAATGCTATTAATAATAAATTAAAAAAAAAATATATAAAAAAAAGGAAGGAAAAAACGAAAAAAGAAAGAAAGGAAAAAAAATAATAATAATAAAATAAACCAAATTATATTCACCCCTCTCACAAGGCGGTCACCAGAACTAGAGGACCGGGAAAAATTCACAAAAATGGTTTGAAGCTTAAGTTTTCATTAAAACCAGGAGAGATTGTGGCCCTTAGATTGAAGATTCATTCAGCTTCATGCTGAAGTAGAATATTATCCACACTACCCCCTCTAGAATCCAGAGGAATGTGCTCTAATGCAGAAAAAGTGATAAATTTAGGATTGAAGGCATGGAAAAGGCCAACATGCCGGCTGATGGCCGTCTCCATTCTCTTTTTGATAATGGGTTTAATATGATCCTTGATTCTAATGCAGAATTGTCGCTTTGTTTTGCCTACATAAAATCCGTCACAGAGGCAACGGGCAAGATAGATGACGCCCTGTGTTTGGCATGTGACTCGGTGTCTAATAAAATGCCATCTGCCATTTGGCAATTTAAATTTTGTATGAGAATTGACATAACAACAAACATCACAATTTCCACATGGAAAGGTGCCGTTGATTACTTTTCTAGCATTCAAATCTGTTTGTTCAAAATGACTGTGCACTAGTTTATCTTTAAGGGAACCCTCTTGAAAGTGACTTCAGGGAAGTCTTTGATATATTTCTTGGTGGTAGGATCGGCCAAAAGAAGTGGCCAAAACTTATGCAGAATTTCCTTAAACTTGTGATGCTGATTGGAGTAGCGAGTGATTATTCTAACCGATTCATTTGTGTTGGAACGTTGGGTAGAAAAGATAAGAGATGTTCTAGTTTTGGGTTTGACACGGTTGTAGGCTCGTTTCAAGCATTTGTGGCTGTAGCCTCTTTTTCTCAATCTCTGATAAAGATCATCAGCTGCTGATTGGAAATCAGAGTTTTTGCTACAATTTCGCTTTAAGCGCAAGTATTGACTATAGGGAATACTATTGACCAGAGAGGTTGGGTGAAAACTAGTAGCATGTAAAACCGTATTTCCGGCAGAAGGTTTCCTGGCACTTCCTGGTTTCCTGGCACTAAAAAAGGCACTTATTCAAAACATAGCAACCACCACCACCCCACAATCCATCCATACATTGGTGACTGCTTGAAGCTGCATTTTTGTGCACATAATTATGCAATCAGATCAAAGAGTAGAAGGTCAGCAGATGCTCCCAAACCATGTTTGCATGGTCAGACAGGAACAATACACACACAACATTGACAGCATGGCCACAAAAAGCCACTTTTGATGGAAAAAATGCACAAGAATTTCAGCAAACAACCCTAGTTGGGCATTTGTCAAGCTGCACAATATCTTTCCTTTTTTTTTGGTCTCAGTAAAACGGACAAAAGCACACATATACTGTGAGTACCTAGTGACTGCCTCCTCCACATCATATGACCAAATAAATTAATAATACAGAGCACATCTTAATAATCATGCAAATACATCAAAAGACATTTATTCCTCTTCCAACATCTCCTAGCTTTTTCCTCCCCATCCCTTTTACTTTAAAAAGATAAACAATATACATCATAGCCAAAAACAAACTTACTGCATCTTCTACAGAGATGAACCTCCTTCTTCCTACCCATATATTCCTAACATCCCGCATTACTTCCTTGTAGACAACAGAAAAGCACTAGAGCCTTCCTGGCTGCATTTTTCTCCAATCTCGACAAACCCAGAACTAGGGATGAGCTTGGTGTTCGAGTCGAATGCATGTTCGACTCGTACACTGGCTGTTCGCCTGTTCGGCAAAGCCAGAACCCTGTGGGCCGTTCGCACCAAATTCGTGTGGCGCTCACGGCCCACAATGCACTGCGCCATTGCAGTGCATTGCTGGCTCATGATTGGCCAAGCATGCACTGTGACCCCGCATGCTTGGCCAATCACAGCGCCGGCAGCAAGGAGAGCCATAATAATAATAATAATTAATAATAATAATTATAGTTCAGGGTGTTTAGTACACGCCCCACACTATATAAGGCCGCTAGCACAGCAGCCTTGTGTAGTGTTCCGACGTCTGCAGGAGTTAGTGGATGTTGTGTGCCTTTGGCGCAGTATACACATGCATCTACCCTTTATTGCTGTTCTCTAATAGAGCCATCTGCAGGAGTTAGTGGATGTTGTGTGCCTCCAGCACAGTATACACCTGTATCGACCCTTTATTGCTGTTCTCTAGCCATCTGCAGGAGTTAGTGGTTGTTGTGTGCCTCCAATGCAGTATACACCTGTATCTACCCTTTATTGCTGTTCTCTAATAGAGCCATCTGCAGGAGTTAGTGGGTGTTGTGTGCCTCCAGCGCAGTATACACTTGTGTCTACTCTTTATTGCTGTTCTCCAATAGAGCCATCTGCAGGAGTTCGTGGGTGTTGTGTGCCTCCAGCACAGCACAATATACACCTGTACCTACCCTTTATTGCTGGATTTCTCTAATACAGCCATCTGCAAGAGTTAGCGGGTGTTGTGTGCCTCCGGCACAGCACAATATATACTTGTATCTACCCTTTATTGCTGTTCTCTAATAGAGCCATTTGCAGGAGTTAGTGTCAGAAACCATGAATCAGACTGAGACAGGTACAATTAAATCACACTTGTTTATTAATAAAAATAAAAAGGTAAATAGAAAAAGCGTAGTCAAGCATAGCCAGAGTCCAGTAACCAGATCGGGTAGTCAGCCAGGCCAGAAGTCAGAGATCCAAGTAGAGCAACATCAAGCAGGATAAGGAGCCAATAGGGATGTCAGCAAGCCAGTCTTTAAACAAACCGCAGGAGATGGTTTCTAGTGATGTGACCAAGGCGTAGGCAGAGGTGAAGTGAGCTGGAAGGCTTTAAGTAGGCAGGTCAGACGAGCATCATCAGGAACAGCTGGTAACTGTGGAGAGAGAAGAGAGCTGGCAATTAGCTGACATCTGAGCGGCCAGCCCAGAGAAGGAAGGGCTAAGCCAGCCCTGACAGTACCCCCTCCTCAATGACCCCTCTCCCTCGGAGGGGCACCGGGCTTGAGGGGAAACCATTGATGGAAATCGTGGAGGAGGACCGGGACATGTACATCAGAGGATGAAACCCAGGAGCGTTCCTCCGGACCGTACCCCTTCCAATACACTAGGTACTGTATGCGCCCACGTGGACTACGGGAGTCAATAATGGATTGTACCTCATACTCCTCATGGTTCTCAACCTGAATAGGGTGAGGACATGGCACCGAGGTGGTAAATCAGTTACAGACCAACGATTTCAATAAGGAAACATGAAACACATTTGAGATGCGCATACTAGGAGGAAGATCCAACTCGTAAGCGCACTGGGTTAATCTTGTGAAGGATACGGAAAGGCCCAATAAACCGAGGTGCAAACTTCAGTGAGGGAACACGAAGCCGGAGGTTGCAAGATGACAGCCAGACCCTGTCCCCAACCTTGTAGGAAGGCGCAGGCAGGCATCTGCGGTCAGCATGGAGTCTGTACCTATCATTAGCATGACGCAAAGCCTCCTGGACTTGTACCCAAGTGGAATGAACGAAGACCACAGAGATGCTCCTCTAATGCAGGAATACTCTGCGGAACAAACGAGTCAGGCAACATGGAAGGTTGGAAACCATAATTTGCCATAAATGGAGACAAATGGGAGGCAGAATTCAAGGCACTGTTGTGAGCAAACTCTGCCCAAAGTAATAGGTCAGACCAGTTGTTATGATGGTAAGAAATATAGCAACGTAGGAATTGCTTCAAGGACTGATTGGCTCGTTCTGCGGCCCCATTAGACTGCTGGTGATACGCAGAAGAGAACGCAAGCTGGATTCACAACTGTGAGAAAAAGGCTCGCCAGAACCGGGAGACAAACTGACTGCCCCTGTCCGAGACAATCACCTTGGGTAACCCATGTAAGCGAAAGATCTCCCGAGCAAAAATGGAAGCCAGTTCCTTAGAGGGGGCAACTTCTTAAGTGGAATACAATGACACATCTTTGAGAACCGGTCAACTCCCATGAGGATAACAGTGTTGCCTTGGGAGTTGGGCAACTCCACAATGAAATCCATAGACAGATGAGTCCAGGGCCTCTCTCCATTGGGTATGGGTTGTAGGAGGCCCACTGGTAGGTATCGTGGAGTCTTATTCTGAGCACACACGGGACAGGCAGCTACGAAGGCAGTAACATCAGCCAGTAGACTAGGCCACCAGAATTGTTGGGAAATGGCCCAAATGAGTTGATTCTTCCCATGATGGCCAGCTGCCTTGGGAGAATGGTAAGTCTGGAGCACAGCAGTACGGAGACTCTCTGGGACAAAGCAGCAGTCACAAGGTTTATGAGGAGGAGCATGGACCTGAGCAGCAAGAATTTTGTCACCCAAAGGAGAAGTAAGACTGGTGCGAACCGTAGCCAAGATACGATCAGGAGGAATCATAGGAACCGGAACCGACTTGGAAATGGAGGAAAATTGTCATGACAAGTCATCAGCCCTTACATTCTTAGTAACGGGTAAAAATGAGACAATGTAATTAAAGCTCGACAAGAAAAGAGCCCATCGCGCTCTTCTGGGAGAGAGTCGCTTAGCCTCAGACAAGAATGTAAGATTCTTATGGTCAGTAAGAATAAGAACAGGCGCAGTGGTACCTTCAAGGAGATGTCTCCATTCTTTCAAGGCTAAAATGATCGCCAACAGCTCTCTGTCACCAATCTCATAATTGCACTCAGCAGGTGACAATTTCTTGGAAAAGTAGCCACACGGATGCATAGCGCTCTCAGAGTTAGGACGTTGAGACAGAAGGGCGCCAACTCCAGTCTCAGAAGCATCAACTTCTAGGCTAAAAGGCAACGTAGGATCAGGATGTGCCAACACAGGAGCAGAAACAAAGGCAGCCTTGAGAGTCTCAAAGGCCTTAATGGACTCCGGAGACCAACTCTGTGGGTTACCGTCCTCTCTGGTCATATTAGTAAGGGGCTTGACCAGAGACGAGAAGTTACGAATAAACTTCCGATCGTAGTTGGCAACGCCCAAGAAACGCTGCAGAGGACGTAAACCCATGGGTCGAGGCCACTGTAGGAATGCCGAAAGTTTCTCTGGGTTCATAGAAAAACCAGCAGTGGAAATTACATAGCCCAGGAATGTAACCTGTTCACGGTGGAACTCGCACTTCTCCAGTTTAAAATAGAGATTGTTCTCTCTTCGTTTCTGAAGCACACGACAGACATCTGTGTGGTGGCTCTCCAGGGACTTGGAAAATATGAGGATATCATTGAGATAAACCACCAGACACAACTGCAACAAATCTCGGAGGACATCGTTAATACTGCCGGGGTGTTACAAAGGCCAAAAGGCATTACCAGGTACTCATAATGGGCTGTTCTGGTATTAAACGCAGTTTTCCACTCCTCGCCCTCCTTAATGCGCACGAGATTGTATGCCCCTCTCAAGTCAAGCTTCGTGAAAACCGTTGATCCTTTAAAGCTGTCAAATAACTCTTTAATCAATGGAATCGGGTAGGCGTTCTTAATCGTGACACGATTGAGACCCCTATAATCTATACAAGGTCTCAGTTCTCTTTTTTACAAAGAAGGAACCAGCACCAGCAGGAGACAAGGATTTGCAGATGAAACCTCGAGAAAGTGCATCAGCAACATACTCCTCCATGGCCTCATCTTCCAAGACCAACAAAGGGTAAACCCGGCCACAAGGAGGTATGGCACCAAGTTGAAGGTCAATTGCGCAATCATAAGACCGGTGTGGAGGCAAACTACCGGCTTGACATTTATCAAAGACATCGCTAAAATCACAGTACTCCTCCGGCAGGGAGGGGAGTGAAGAGGTGCACAGGACCTTGGATACCTTCAGGAAGCATGTCTCACTGCATTGTGGTGACCAGGAGAGAACCTTAGCATGGAGCCAATCAAAAGAGGGGTTGTGCCTCTGTAACCAAGGATAACCAATAACCAGCGGAAACCTGGGTGAGGAAATAACTTGGAATTGGATTATCTCATGGTGAAGAGCCCCTATGGCCATGGACAATGGAACCGTCTCATGAGTCACATGGGCAGGCTGTAAAGGTCTCCCGTCAAGAGCCTCAATGGCAAGTGGAGTGTCACGCAGCTGCAGCAGAATCGAGTGCTGTGAAACAAATGCAGCATCAATGAACAGGTCTGCAGCCCCAGAGTCGATTAAAGCCTATATCTCGATGGACGACTCAGTCCAAGAAAGGGAGAACAAAGCCAGGGGTTTATCCTTCTGGGGATGAAACAACACCACCTCCATGACAGGACCTCAAGGTTCGGGCCTTCCCTGGATGAGTAGGACAAGACTTCAAAAAGTGACCTGCCTGGCCACAATAAACTTTCTCTGAGTCTGGAGTCAATGAGGATGGCAAAGGAGATCAAGCTCTCCAGCTCAGTGGGTATATCTCGGGCTGCTCTCTCATCCTTGATGGAATCCGAGAGACCATGAGAAAAAGTAGCCACGAGGGCCTCGTTGTTCCAAGCAACCTCTGCTGCCAGAGTACGGAATTCAATGGCGTAGTTGGCAACAGTTCTCGTACTCTGTTTGATGGACATGAGGCACTTGGCAGCAGAAGCGGAGCATGCGGGAACGTCAAATACCCTTTAAAGGAGGCCACAAACTGATGGTAACACAAGACAACAGGTTTTTGTGTCTCCCATAGAGGGTTAGCCCAGGCCAAGGCTCTCTCAGAAAGCAAAGATATCACGAAACCTACTTTGCTTCTGTCCGTGGGAAACGTCTGGGGCAGCATCTCGAAGTATATCTCAACCTGATTGAGAAACCCTCTGCATTGAACTGGATTGCCTCCAAATCACTGGGGAAGTGGAGCAGAAGCAGACATACCTCTTATCAAGTTAATACTCGAGGCGGGTGCCTGCACAGAGACTGGCGCAGCAGCAGGGACGGCCTGCTACTCAGGTTGTACCGGAGCAGCCACCGTGGGGGATTCCAGGTGAGGCGTGCACTTCAGGAGCGTTTGTAACGCTATGGCAAACTGATCCATGTGGTGATCTTGCTCATCCAATCTGGAAAAAATATTACCAACAAGTGGATTGACTGTATCTTCTGAATTCATTGCCTTCGCCTACTGTCAGAAACCATGAATCAGACTGAGACAGAAGTACAATTAAATCACACTTGTTTATTAATAAAAATAAAAAGGTAAATAGAAAAAGCGTAGTCAAGCATAGCCAGAGTCCAGTAACCAGATCGGGTAGTCAGCCAGGCCAGAAGTCAGGGATCCAAGTAGAGCAACATCAAGCAGGATAAGGAGCCAGAAGGGATGTCAGCCAGCCAGTCTTTAAACAAACCGCAGGAGATGGTTTCTAGTGATGTGACCAAGGCGCAGGCAGAGGTGAAGTGAGCTGGAAGGCTTTAAGTAGGCAGGTCAGACGAGCATCATCAGGAACAGCTGGTAACTGTGGAGAGAGAAGAGAGCTGACAATTAGCCGACATCTGAGCAGCCAGCCCAGAGAAGGAAGGGGTAAGCCAGCCCTGATAGTTAGTGGGTGTTGTGTGCCTCCAGCACAGCACAATATACACCTGTATCTACCGTTTATTGCTGGTGTTCTCTAATACAGCCATCTGCAGGAGTTAGTGGGTGTTGTGTGCCTCCAGCGCAGAATAAACCTCTATCTACCCTTTATTTCTGTTGTGCTCTAATAGAGCCATCTGCAGGAGTTAGTGGGTGTTGTATGCCTCAAGCACAGCACAATATACACCTGTATCTACCCTTTATTGCTGGAGTTCTCTAATACAGCCATCTGCAGGAGTTAGTGTGTGTTTTATGCCTCCAGCACAGCACAGTATACACCTGTATCTACCCTTTATTGCTGGTGTTCTATAATAAAGGCATCTGCAGGAGTTAGTGGGTGTTGTATGCCTCCAGCACAGCACAGTATACACCTGTATCTACCCTTTATTGCTGGAGTTCTCTAATAGAGCCATCTGCAGGAGTTAGTGGGTGGTGTGTGCCTCCAGCACAGCACAGTATACACCTGTATCTACCCTTTATTGCTGGAGTTCTCTAATATAGCCATCTGCAGGAGTTAGTGGGTGTTGTGTGCCTCCAGCGCAGTATACACCTGTATCTACCCTTTATTACTGTTGTTCTCTAATACAGCCATCTGCAGGAGTTAGTGGGTGTTGTGTGCCTCCAGCACCGCACAGTATACACCTGTAGCTAGCCATTATTGCTGGTGTTCTATAATAAAGGCATCTGCAGGAGTTAGTGGGTGTTGTGTGCCTCCAGCACAGCACAGTATACACTTGTATCTACCCTTTATTGCTGGTGTTCTCTAATACAGCCATCTGCAGGAGTTAGTGGGTGTTGTGTGCCTCCAGCACAGTATATACCTTTAGCTACCCTTTATTGCTGGTGTTCTATAATACAGCCACCTGCAGGAGTTAGCGGGTGTTGTGTGCCTCCAGCACAGCACAGTATACACCTGTATCTACCCTTTATTGCTGGTGTTCTCTAATACAGCCATCTGCAGGAGTTAGTGGTTGTTGTGTGCCTACAGCACAGTATACACCTGTATCTACTCTTTATTGCTGGTGTTCTATCATACAGGCATCTGCAGGAGTTAGTGGGTGTTGTGTGCCTCCAGCACAATATACACTACTCAATTGCTGTTTTTTCCATCTCCCTGCAGGCGATTACTATGTCTGGAAGGCCAACGAGGAAAGGCAGACAGTCACGAGCCAATAACAGAGGGCAAGCAGGCTCTGTGTCTAGAGACAACAGTGCTGATCGTGGAAGCGGTGCATCATCATCAGCACGTGGCCATGGGACACGCTTGTCCTTCTTTTCGGCAGCTGGATGTGTTGAGCCCCATCATGCCGGAGACTTGGTAGAGTGGATGACCAAGCCCTCTTCATCCTCCTCATCCTCTCTCACCCAGGCCCAGGGTACTAGCAAAGCAGCTGCCAATGCATCCTCTTCCTTCGTCTCAATGTCATCATCAGTGACTCCTTCCCTAGACCCATCATGTCCTCCTGAGGAGTCCCCTGAACTGTTTGAGCACAGTGTTGGGTACATGCTCCTGGAGGATGCCCAGTGTTTTGAAGGCTCTGATGATGATACTCAGCTAGAGGAAGGCAGTAGCGTGAGTACAGAAAGAGGGGATGCTCAAGAAGGACAGCAATCTGGCAGTCATGTTCCACAAGCTGCAGCATACTGCCAGGCTTGCTCCAGTGATGAAGAGGGAGGAGATGATGAGGTCACTGACTCCACGTGGGTGCCTGGTAGGAGAGAGGAGGAGGAGGCACATCTGCAACGGGGCAGGATGCCCTCCGGGGGCCAGCTTAGGGGCAGCACACAGACTGAATCATACCACAGAGTTCCGCCTGTGCAGGGCACTGCCTCTACGCGTTATTCCAAAAGTTATTTGGTGTGGGCCTTTTTTGAGACGAGTGCATCAGATCGCACCGCTGCTATTTGCAACATATGTCTCAAGCGTATGTCGCATGGCCAAGACATCAGCTGCTTGGGCACCACATGCTTGACCAAACATATGTTGACCTGCCATGCAGCTCGTTGGCAAGCGTACCTTAAAGACCCACACCAAAGAACAAAGCGGACCTCTCCTTGCTCCTCCTCATCTGGTATCTCCAACCCCACTAGACCTTCAGTCCTCTCTGAAACGTGCACTGAGAGGAATGAAGGTGTAGAATTACATTAGGTGACCGCGATATTGTGTCAATCTCGCCGCTTCTATCGGCAAGATTGACACCCTACGAGCCCCATCGCGGGAGCCAGCGCCGAGCTGCCTCGCATCGGGAAAGGAAAAATGTTTCTTTTCCTTTCCCGATAAGCAACAAGCATCGCTGGCTGGGTTCGCACTTGGATTCCCGCCAATACCAGGCACTGTGTTTGGTATGAATCCTAAGCGAGAACTCCACGCCAAATGTAAAAAAAAACGGCATGGGTTCCCCCTTGGGAGACATACCAGGCCCTTACGATGTCACAGTCCGGAGGATGCTAGGACTGTGACATTGTAAGGGGGCGGGGTCACCATGTGACATCAAACGGTGACCCCGCCCTTTGTCCCTATATAAGTCGCCGCGCACCGCGTCCCTGGAATTGCGGCCGGAGAGAGCGTCGAGTCAACATCTCCAGAAGAAGAAGAAGAAGAAGAACGGAAGGCGGTGGTGACGGCGGCGGTGGCGGCGACGGCGGCAGAAGACCGGGCCACCGTTAGTAAAAGAGCTGGAAGAAGAAGCGTTGGCCCGGCAAGAAGAGCCAAAGAGGGGGACAAGACCCCCAAAGTCGGAAGAAGAGAGCGGCGACGAAGAAGAAAGCCGGGCTCCTCCGCTAGCAAAAGAGCTAGCAGAAGATAGCGGAGGAGTCCGGCGAGAAGACCCCCGAAGACGGAAGACCCCCGTAGCTGTGCAATAAACTATTTTAACCCTTGTGTGTTGTGTTTTTTGTACATTTTTTTCACAGGTGAATGGGTAGGGGTACATTGTACCCCATACTCATTCACATAGGGTGGGGGGGCCGCTATCTGGGGGCCCCCTTATTAAAGGGGGCTCCCAGATTCCGATAAGCCCCTCTCCTGCAGACCCCGACAACCAATGGCCAGGGTTGTCGGGAAGAAGCCCTTGTCCTCATCAACATGGGGACAAGGTGATTTGGGGTGGGGGGGCCGCAGGGCTCCCCTTCCCCAAAGCACCCCCCATGTTGAAGGCACGCGGCCTGGTATGGCTCAGGAGGGGGGTGCTAGCTCGTCCCCACCCCCTTTCCTGACCGGCCAGGCTGCGTGCTCGGATAGGGGTCTGGTTTGAATTTTGGGAGGGACCCCACACCGTTTTTTTTGGCGAAGGGGATTTCCCCTTAAAATCCCTACCGGACCTAAGGGCCTGGTATGCCCCCGAGGCATGCAGGCTTCATGAGTGAGGCGACATTATCGCTGCTCTCTTGCTCTCGCTACTATAGGAAAATGACATTTTCCTATTGCAGCCAGCGCGAGAACCAGCGCAACGGGATCGCGCTGGTTAGAGAAGCCTGTCGCCGGGAACCAGCGCGACAGTATCGCCCTGGAAACACAATATTGGCGGCACCTACTGTGAGTGTGTCACAGCCAAGTGCTTGCAGGCACTCTGCTAGCAGTACACCCACGTCCGATTGTAGCAGGCAAATTTCCCTGCCCCAGCTGCTGGACCGTAGAAAGAAGTTCACTCTCAGCCATCCACATGCCCAGCGCTTTAATGCTAGCTTGACTACATTTCTAGCACTTCAACTGCTGCCTTTCCAGTTGGTAGACTCGGCCCCCTTCCGTGAGTTTGTGCAATGTGCGGTTCCTCAGTGGCAGGTCCCCAAATGCCACTTTTTCTCACGGAAGGCGATTCCGGCTCTCAACCGCATGTGGAAGGACATGTCCTTGCCTCGCTGGACAAGGCGGCCAGAGGTAAGGTGCATATTACCGCTGACTCATGGTCCAGCAGGAATGGACAGGGACGTTACCTATCTTTCACGGCCCATTGGGTCACTCTTCTGGCAGCTGGGAAGGATGCAAGACAAGGTGCAATAGCGTGGGAGGTTGTTCCGCCACAATGCCTCCAAAATGCTACTACTGGTTGTGACACACCTCTCTCCTCTACCCCCTCCTCTTCTTCTTCCTCCATGGCCTCTTCTAGTTCTCTGTCCTCTGAACCAGTGATGCTCCATAGGCGTTCAAGGGGCTACGCAAGTACGCAGGCAAAAAGATGCCATGCCATGCTTGCACTGGTTTGTTTTGGGGGACAGGAGCCACACTGGGGCAGATGTTTTGTCAGCTCTGCAGGGGCAGGCCGAGAGGTGGTTGACGCCACGCCAACTTAAGCCAGGAATGGTGGTTTGTGACAATGGCACCAACCTCCTCTCCGCCCTCCGACAGGGACAACTGACCCATGTGCCCTGTGTGGCTCACGTCCTTAACCTGGTGGTGCAGCGGTTCTCAGGCAGGTACCCGGGCTTACAGGATGTCCTGAAGCAGGCCAGGAAAGTCTGTGTGCATTTATGGCGATCATTTAATGCCAGTGCTCGCCTGGCTGAGCTCCAAAAGGAGTTGAACCTGCCCAAGAACCGCCTTATATGTGACATGCCCACTAGGTGGAACTCAACATTGGCCATGCTGCAGCGGCTGCACATGCAGCAGAGGGCCATCAATGAGTACCTCTGCGACTACGGCAGCAGGGCAGGGTCAGGGGAGCTAAGTTTTTTTCCCCATGCCAGTGGGGCATGATCAGGGATGCATGCACTGTCCTGTCACCATTTGAGGAGGACACGAGGATGGTTAGCAGTGACAGTGAATGCATCAGTGACACTGTACCTCTTGTCCACCTGTTGGAGGATACACTGCGTGGAATAATGGACAGGGCACTTGAGGCAGAACAAAGGCAGGAAGAGGGGGACTTCCTTGCCTCTCAAGGCCCCCTTTATCAGTGTTCCTGCTGTCCCACCCATCACACAGGAAGAGGAGGAGGAGGATTGGCACTCAGCAGCAGCAGCAGCAGTCTTGTAGGGATGATTTACAGTCCCAAGAAACCAGTGGAGTTGTACGTGGCTGGGTGGAGGTGGCTGCGGATCATGTTGTCCTTAGTGACCCAGAGGAATCCGAACCGAATGCCTCAGCTAACCTAAACTGCATGGCCTCCCTGATCCTGCAAAGCTTGTGGAAGGATCCTCATATTCTTCTGATCAAGGAGAGGGACCATTACTGGCTGGCCACTCTCCTTGATCCACGGTACAAGGGTAAAGTTGCGGACCTTATCTTGCCGTCGCGGAGGGAGCAGAGGATGAGACATCTCTGGGAGGCCTTGCAGAAAGGTCTGTGCAACGCATTCCCAGAGACTGGGAGGTTACAAACTCCTGGTCCTGGACAATGTGTTACTGAGGCTTCGGTCAGAAGGAGCGATGGAGAAGGTGGCCGTCTGAACGGACCGATGCGTTCAGACAATTTTTTAGTCCGCAGCCCCAAGGTATGATCGGTTCCAGTAACCATCGGATTACTGGGTCTTGAGGATGGATCACTGGCCAGAGCTTGCACAGTATGCAATTGAGCTACTGGCCTGTCCTACATCCAGCGTTCTTTCGGAATGCACCTTCGGTGCTGCTGGTGGCTTTGTAACCGATCACAGGGTGCGCCTGTCCACCTACTTGGTTGATCAACTGACCTTCATAAAGATGAATCAGTCTTGGATCACCACCAGCTACCAAGCACCTGAAGCTGATGTAACCAAATAATTTTTTTTGAAATGTCACATCCCTTCAAGACTGCTTATGCTGATGCTGAGTGACTGTCCTGTTATGTTGACTGACTATCCTCTTCCTCCTCAATGATCCCGCTGATATCCTGGAAGAACATTTTTGGTTTTGGGCGATGCCACCAGCCCAATTTTTCAGCCCCTGTTTAACAGGGGTGTGTAATTACAATTTGATGCAATGCTTTGTAGCAGGGCTCATTCCTGCACTCCAAATAGAGTATATGGGAGAGGTTGCAGTGTCGTGGCACCAGCACCAGTGCCTAAGGGCCAATTTTTCAGCCCCTGTTTAACAGGGTCATGTAATTACAATTTTTGATGCAATGCTTTGCAGCAGGGCTCATTTCTGCACTCCAGCTAGAGTATATGGTGGAGGTTGCAGTGTATAGGCCCAATTTTTCAGCCCTTGTTTAACAGGGGCATGTAATACAATATTTGATGCAATGCTTTGCAGCCGGGTTCATTCCTGCACTCCAACTAGAGTATCTGGGAGAGGTTACAGTGTTGTGGCACCAGCAAGCAGTGCCTAAGGCCCAGATTTTCAGTTAACAGGGGCATGTAATTACAATTTTTGATGCAATGCTTTGCAGCAGGGCTCATTCCTGCACTCCAACTAGAGTATATGGTAGAGGTTACAGTGTTGTGGCACCAGCAAGCAGTGCCTAAGGCCCAATTTTTCAGCCCCTGTTTAACATGTAATTACAATTCTTGATATAATATTTCACAGCAGGGCCCATTTCTGTGCCGACCGAGAGTAACTGTGAGGACTTATAGTGTTGTGGCACCAGCACCACCACCACAACCACCAAAGGCCCAATTTTTCTACCACTGTTCAACAATGGCATGTAATTACAATTCTTGATATAATCGTTCACAGCAGAGTGCTCCAGCGCCCACCAAGAGTCACTTTGAGGGCTTACAGTGTTGTAGCAACACCAACACCTTGTTCCGCCATTTCTGAAGAGCATATAGGGCAGGCCCCTACTTCCAAACATCCAATTTACAAACATTTTCTACTTGCAAATGGAAGGAGACAACAGGAAGTGAGATGAAAAAAGACGGACGGCCAAAACAATTATACAGGGGTGATAACCCTTCCCATGTTTTCCAAAAAGCTTTAAAATAGATTTTTTGACTGGAGCTACACTTTCAAAATGTACCAGTTCAAAATTACAAACATATTCTACTTAACACAACAAACCTACACAGTCCCTGTCTTGTTTGCACTGCCTGTATACTGCTGTTCTGAGTATATAGGGCCTGGGGTCCCCACACCTTTCCTTTTTTTTTTTTGGGGTACGGGGTTCCCCTTAATATCTGTACAAGACCCAAAGGGGCTGTTAATGGGTAGGGGGGGCTACCCATGCCATTTTTCTCAGTGATTTTCATCCATATTGCCAGAAGCAGATATTACATTAAAACCGCAAGCAGTTTTAAATTATTTTTTTTCCACTAAATGTCATTTTGTGCAGGGACTGTTCTAAACACGGGAAACACATGCACTTCACAGGCATACTATAGATACACCCCAGGCACGATATTTAAAGGAATATTTCACTTTTTTTTCACTTTAATCGTCAATAAAATCAGTGCACCTGAAAAAAACAGCCAGAGCCAGGTCCCCAAACCCCTTTTAGGACAATATCTTGCATATTAGCCACTGAAATTAGAACTTTTTATTTCAAAAGTTCGAGTCCCATAGACTTCAATGGGGTTCTAAAGTTCGCACGAATTTTCGGTCCGTTCGAAAGTTCTGGTGCAAACCGAACCAGGGGGTGTTCAGCTCATCCCTACCCAGAACCACCATTTCCTCCCTTACAAAAAACACCCCCACCACCTCCCTTAGGAAGCTCTTCAACCTTCCCAGCACTTCTTTAGCGAAGACACAGTTCCAAAACACATGGAACATGTCCTCCACTCCCCCACAGCCCTCCCTTGGACACAACTCTGATCTTACCAAATCCCTACTTTTCAGAAAACTCATGGTCAGCAGACACCCCATAAAGGTCATCCAGGATATGTCCCTTTGGCGGTTAATCACTCCTCTTGTGTTCATACTCTTCCAAATTTGCACACTTTCCTTCTCTCTTAAGTACTGTATCCCATTAGGAAAAAATCTCCCCAGCAATCCAAGCTTTAAGTTTCTTTTTGTCATCAACCTCCCTCCCCAAGCTCCATCCTTCCCAGATCTTGGTTAAGACCAAAAAATACTGAGGAACGACCCATGTCTGCGTCTTTTCCAGGGCCCGCCTGTAGATTTTTTAAATAATCTTCCTCCAAGGTACTGCATCATCTCCTTCCCGATTCAGTTACCCCTTAGAGTCCTTACCAACATGACCCAGCAATGCAGCATCAAAAAGTCCCCAATCTTTGGAAGTCCGAAGCCACCTTTGGCCCTTGGTTTAGTAATCTTCTCCCTTGCACACTTCTCCATCCTCCCTCCCCAAAAGAACAAGAGTAGCCTCGTCATCTTCCTCACCCAACCATCAGGAGGCGGGAAGATAACAGAGACATGCAAAATAATCGGAAGGATCACTGACTGGATAATCAAAACTTTCCCTGTGCAGGACAATTCACGCATCCGCCACATAGACAACTTTTCCCCCACATGCTCAGTCACCTTCTGAAAACTGCGACTTCCCCTGTCGAAACACACACCCAGCACCTGCATCCTCTCCACCTTCTGACTCCATCCCTCATTCACCTCCACCTCACGGCCCACACTACACACCTACTTACTCCAATTCACACTCATACCAGACACACTGCAGAACAGACTCACCTACAATCTTCCACGCTGCACATCAAACATTCCACCAGCCACCAACACAACATAATCCATGTACCCCAACACTTTCACACTCCTTCCACCACTGCCAGACACAAACACACCCTTGAATGCCTTGTCCTTCACTGTACTCAGTAATGGCTCCATCACGCAGATGAACATTAAAGGTGACAGGGGGCACCCCTGCCTAACATCAGACATCACAGGGATACCCCCTAGGGTACCGTTGACCAAAGCCTGACTTGAGACACCTTTGTATAGTCCTCTGATAACCTTCATCAGCTGGTCCGGAAACCCTAGGACCTCCAGAATCTGAAACAGAAACTGATGGGAGGCTTTTGTAGGCCTTTTCAAGGTCAGTCAACTCTAGAAGGCACGGAAAGTTGTTAGATTGCTCAAGGCAAGTGGGGTGCCCATCTTCACAACCCGGGCTCGAATGTCCTGGAGTTACAGGCAGCCTGGTCTGCCCTCCAATCTTTCACACGTATCCTGAAGGGCAAGTCAGTTTTACTGAAGATGGACAACATCACAGCAGTCTCATATGTGAAGAGACAGGGGGGCGCTCGGAGGTCTACTCTGCTCCAAGAAGTCGAGCCCATCATGTCCTGGGCTCAGAAAAATCTGGCCAATATTTCAGCAGTCTTCGTCCCTGGAGTCTAGAATGTCCAAGTGGACTTCATGTCGCGCACTCAGCTGAACAACAATGAGTGGTCACTGCATGCGCAGACGTTCGAGTAGATTCTGTCCTTGGGAGTCAATCCCAAAGTAGATTTATTTGCATCTCCCTGCAACTTCAAAATCAAGAAGTTATACACTCGGGCCGTTGCAGCCAGTCCTTCAAGAATAGATGCCCTGACAAATCAGTGAAGCTCCAACAGGGCGTAAGCCTTTTCCCCGTTCCCGATCATATTGGCACGTTTGTTTTTAAAATTCAGCATTATGGGATGCAAAATGGGCGGGGTTGCAGTAACTATAACGCGCAATATCTCCGCAACCAAAGTGGCACAAATGTTTATTTTTGCGGCACAAACCAATACAAGCGTGGCACAGACGAATGGCAGGTTTTTTTAAAAATTCAGCACTATGGGGTGCAAAGTGGGCGGGGTTGCAGTAACTATAATGCACAATATCTCCGAAACCAAGGTGGCACAAACGTTTATTTTTGCGGCACAAACCAGCACAAACGTGGCACAAACGAATGGCGCGTTTGTTTTTTAAATTTCAGCACTATGGGGTGCAAAGTGGTTGGGGTTGCAGAAACTATAACGCACAATATCTCCACAACCAAAGCGGCACAAATGTTTGTTTTGTGGCACAAACTAGCATAAATGCGGCACAAACGAATGGCGCGTTTGTTTTTAAATTTCAGCACTATGGGGTGCAAAGTGGGCAGGGTTGCAGTAAATATAACACACAATATCTCCACAACCAAAGTGGCACAAACGTTTATTTTTGCAGCACAAACCAGCACAAACACGGCACAAACGAATGGCGCATTTGTTTTTAAAATTCAGCACTGTGGGGTGCAAAGTGGGCGGGGTTGCAGTAACTATAACACACAATATCTCCGCAACCAAAGAGGCACAAACGTTCATTTTTGCGGCACCAACCAGCACAAACATAGCACAAACGAATGGCGCATTTGTTTTTAAATTTCAACACTGTGGGGTGCAAAGTGGGCAGGGTTGCAGTAACTATAACGCACAATATCTCCCCAACCAAAGCGGCACAAATGGTTATTTTTGCGGCATGAACCAGGAAAAACGCGGCACAAACGAATGGCACTTTTGTTTTTAAAATTCAGCACTGTGGGGTGCAAAGTGGGCGGGGTTGCAGTAACTATGACGCACAATATCTCCACAACCAAAGAGGCACAAACGTTCATTTTTGCGGCACAAACCAGCACAAAGGAATGGCGTGTTTTTTTTTAAAATTCAGCAATATGGGGTGCAAAGTGGACGGGACTTGCATTAAATTTAATGTTTAATATCTCAGAATCCGAACCAGCACAAACGCTAATTTTTGCGGCACAAACCAGTACAAACATGGCACAAGCGAATGGCGCGTTTGTTTTTAAAATTCAGTAATATGGGGTGCTAAGTGGGCGGGGCTTGCATTACATTGAATGTTTAATATCTCAGAAACCGAACTGGTACAAACGCTCATTTTTGCGGCACAAATCAGCACAAACTAATGGTATATTTTTATTCAGGTTTTACAAATATGGGGTGCTAACTTCACACAGCTGAATTGGCTGAAACTTGCATTGGACTATAATAGCTCAGATTTTCATTCTCAAAAATGCATTTTAGCCAAGTGCTAATTTTGGTATTTACTATAGTGCTGGGTAAAAAAGACACAAGCTAAAATGAGAGCTATTTGCAGGTCTGAGCATGCTCAGTTGTGTTGGCACCTAGTTGTACAGAAAACGGGGAATTTATCTCTTCTTAGACTCGAGACACAGTTTAAAAGCAGATTATCTTTAAATAATATACCAGCATATTTCAGTCCCGTTTAGGCAATTATATCATGCTCTAAACATTATTTCCATGTGCAATTCTCCAGCTTTTAGCAGAGTAAGGATTTGAGCGCTATTTAGTTTCAGGGAACTATAGTAAATTCGATTTTGGGAGTATTTTCTTACCAGTGCTATAGTGAATACCGTTTTAGCACTAATTAGCTCCACTAGCACTAATTTGTGCTGATTTGCTATAGTAAATGACCCCCATAGTGTCTGTCCAGGAATCCTTGTGAGATGTCTGGTGTGCAGATATACTTATGGTATTTCCTGCAGAATGGCTTACAGGCATGTGCATGTGCACAAGAATTTCCAAACATGAATGCGCATGCACACAATTCCTGTTGGTATCAGACAGGCTATTTAAATGATTATTTAAAGGATGCTGATGCCTATGTTCTGTGCTGACTGATCTTCAGCTGTTTTCTGTGTCCTGCGTTTATCCTGTATGATTCCTCTGTTGCTGACTCAGCTAGCTCTTGACCTGATCTTGGATTATGCTTCTGATCTATCAATAATTCCTGACCTGGCTCCGTTCCTGACTTTGGCTTAGCTCATGATTTGGTACCTCACTGCCCATCTGTTGATGATCCTGGCTTTCTCTGTGACCACACTTCTGTCTCTGATCCTGGCTTCCTCTCCTGTTCAAGTGCCTGTTCAGTCTGCTGTACCAGCTCTGTGCACTGCTGAGTGTTCCTACCTCAAGTCTGCTAAGAGCCCTGACAAACTGCATGTCCTGAACAGCCAGCGCAAGCAGAGTGCCTCTTTAACCTTGACTAGACTTCTGAACACTTCTACTGTTCTTGATTCATTGGTTCACCAGTCCTCTTGACCCTCTGTACCCTCTGTTCCACCTTCAGTGGGGCCCAGGCTGGAGATACAAGAGAGGCCTACCTCGTCCTTTTCAGTCTCTTATCTGGTACCTGACAGAATTTCCGACAACGGATTTTGTTGTTGGAAAATTTTAGATCCAGATCTCAAACTTTGCGTGTGACGGAAAGTCCGATGAAAAATGTCCGATGGAGCCTACACACAGTCAGAATTTCGCACAAAAAGCTCCCATCGAACATTTTCCTTCGGAAAATCTGACCGTGTATACAGAGCATTAGAGATAATGTATATACACACAGAAAGAAATAGTTGAAAATTTGCATTTTCTTGTGTTAGAGTATTATGCTTTTATACAATTTATCAATACTGTGTTGGAAGTTGAAGGATTCATGTCTATGCATCTCTGCAGGAGTCATCACATCACCTATAATATTGGTCAATTCCTCTTGATAATTTTACACAAAAATATTATATCTATCTTTTTGTATTGCTTCTAAATATTTAAACACTACAAATGGGTCTTTGCTTTGTATTTGAAAGGTATGAAACTGCTACATTATAATAAAACTGCACATACTGTATACTATACTATTACCAAAATAATCAAATTTTGTGATTACTATATAGGGAATGTACTTCTGAAAAAGCATAAAAATATGACACTGGGAAGGGATTAAATAACTGTAACCCCTTTTTCTTAGAAAACTCCTTAAAAATCAAAATGTATTAAAGTGTATGGAAAGTAAACTTTTTTTAATTATAGATAGAATGTGGAAATGGTTACAACATATGTCAGGTTTTCTTGCTGTTGATGTCCTCTGCTGGGGAGATCTACTCTCTCTGCTACTGTTTCTGGTAAACAGAGTAATAAGAAATCCAACATTTATAGTTGCCACAGACACAGGAGGTGAGGGTATAACTTCCAGTGGAAAAACAGTTCCGATAAATACTGTCTAGGAGGGGATATCCCTTCCTGCTGTGTCTCTGAAATTAAAAATGAAGAGAAATCTCCTAAATGGAACACAGACAATAAAAAAACAGAACTAGCAGAGTGACTAACTCAATGTTCCGATCTTGACAATAAAAAAATATTTTGGGCATAACAGATATTTTAAAACTAAATATTTAAACGTTCTCCTCTTTGGTTAAAAATGTACTTTGCTTTTACTTTATCATGCTTTAATTGGGTGTTTTTACATTTTCCTTTAGAGATAAAAATGTATTATTATCATAAAGTTTACTGACGTTGGAATGTTGAACCAATGGCAGCAAGAATTCATCGGGTCAGATCACAGAGAGCAAATATCATCAATGAGGCACTTAATGACCATTTTTCAAAAAACAAGGCTAATATCCAACCACGCATGCTTGCTAATTAAATGAACTACAAGATAGTCAATATATAAAATGGCAGCTTCAATGTACACAGATGAAGGATTTTCTTTAAAATATGACAATCAAATTGAAGTCTGCACATGTTTCTGGACTATTTAATCTTCTTTTTACATTATTTTCACACTTTAATGGGCTTCTCTAATGGGGTAGTGAAAATACAACCTGAGAGCACAAATGTGATTTTTTTTTGGGGGGGGGGAGGCTTGTATTTGTAGAAGATAAAAAACAGTTCCTCAAAGACATACATTAGAAATATACATGATTAAAATGTGATTTGGGCTCTCACATGTGAGTAAAACAAATTTATATTGACTATAGTTTACTTCATAAACTCAAATGTATTAGACAGTCAGACTCAGCAGTAGTTAGATTTCCAAATTTTGGTTCCCAGGCCTGTCTACCTGCCATTAAAAAGAGCCAGAAAATACCAGAATGAAGATTTGGAAAGGAGAGAACGCAGAGTGTTAACAAGTTGAATACAAATGTCATTATGAAAAAGGAACAGATAGAGAAATTATTAAGGATATATTAATAGAAACTGTACAAAATTAACAACAAACAGTGAAAAAGATGACAGAAAATAAAATAGTAACACCACCTGCAAAAAAAAATGTAGACGGAATAGAATAAAACAAGCAGACTGGTTTTATTTCAGATAGACACAATAAGAAATGAACAAGGACATATCTAAAATGATAGACAGAAAAACAAGAGCAAGGGCAAGTACAAATGAATATTTTGAAAAAGAAGAAATGTTAAAAAAAATTAAAGAAAGGGAGGAAGAAAGGGAAATGCTCCAGAAAATAGAATAGTTATTTGAAAAGAAGCAAATTAGAAATTTGGTCCATTAGGTTAGAATAGGAGAGAAAGAGTTTTTACAACAAATGACAATGTAAAAGATGAAAAGGGAAACTTAATTGTCAATGAAGAAAAATATTAGAACAGTAGCCTGAATAATTTGAAGAGTTATTAAAATATCAAAGTCATGTAGAATCACAAAATGAAAATGCAAAAGAATTCTTATTACAATGACCAAGAAAAAGAAATGGAAACTTCATCATATGAAAAAGTAAGAACAGCCATCAAACAACTGAACGAGAGAATAAAGTTCTAGAAGAAGATATTTTTGTCTCAGAATTAAATAAGTTTTTTTAAGTAGAACATGGGGCTTTTCAATAGATTGTTTAAATTATAAGAGGAATAAAACATGATGGGACTTAAACTGTGAGAAGAAAATACACTGTATGAAGAACTTATGAAGACAGCAACATGTAAAGAATATTAAAAAGGGGGAATTATACATTTTGAAAAAATGCATTTACATTTACTTTACATTTTTAGACTCTGTTAATATAGAGAAATTATTAAGTAAGCAGCGCAGCTAAAGTTGGTAAGAAGAACATCAAGGTGCAATCTAAATATAGTATATTAACATATTTATTGTGGTGAAAAGACAAATGGTAACTCACATTGTGGCACTTAAAAACACATAGTAATGGCTTCTGACGGACACAACAACAGGGAACCTCAGACCAGGGTAGAAGCATTGAGTGGATGGATGTAAACACCAGAAGGACCAAGAGAAAACATTAGGGGGTGCCAAACTATGTGCAGTATTAAATATACTGAGAAACACTAGTAAATTGGCAACTCATGTAGGAAGATGAAATGGCACTTTGTGTACTGTACATAATCCATGAGCAGTTAGCTCATGCATCTGGGATGGGAAGCCTCTTCCTAAAACTATCAGTCTGGAAAGTCAGGACGTCAGACTGGATGACAGCTTGGATGAGGGAGTGGAAACCAACAAGATAAGGGAGGGCTTCTGTGGGATGCCGAAGCCCAAGCCAACACCCTCTATGGTTATGCATATTTATGTACACACATTATGTAAATACTAGCTTTAAGCCTAGAATATTGTCTGAAATTCGCAGGTACAGTAGATAGATTCTGGAGATCTGGCGAGATGCGGCCGTGTCCCCTGGAAGTTTGGCCACCTCTGCTTTCCTCCGCCACCGGGCAAGTTAGAAAGTTCAGTGTGCTTCGTGCATGCACAGTAGGGAATCGACTGTGAAGCCAAAAGGCTTCACTACTGGTTTCTCTTACCATGAATGGCGGCATCAGCAATCGAGAACCGATCAGAAAATCAGCTGGGGTGCCTAGATCACGGGATCCCTGGACAAGTAAGCACCCTAATATTAAACGCATGCATTGTCACATTATAGAACCAAACATCTAAGTAACATTTATACCCCCTTTCCAAAATAGATAAATATCTCAGAGATTTCTTGGCATGTTGGACTTCTATATAATTAATTAGCACTATCACATGTAATATCACATGTACATGATTGCATGAACACATTTTATTATTACTGATCACCAGGATAGTCTGTTGTATTTTGTAAATCACAGTATTTATTAGCACGTGCTGAAGATGAATATTCACCTAATGTTATAATTTTCCTGATAGGCATCTCATTTGTGGTCACATATAGATTTATTTCAGCATGGCACTAGTTTGTATTAGTAACGTTTACAGATGATATGTGCTCATTTTTAGTGCCAGCAGTTGGGAGATAAGCTGTTGGTATTGCCCGTTTCATATAATATATTTGTTGCACATGAACATTCACTGTATCCATCTCTTATATCTTTATGAGTTTTCAGTTTTGGTTACACATATATTTATTTTAGTGCACTATTGTGCATTGGGAATATTTATAGAAACATTTTGTTCAGTTTCAGTGCTAGATGCTAGTATACATTATTTAACCATTTGAAGATGCAGAAACAAATATTTAGTATTTGAATCTACAGTATAATATCTAAATAGAATATAGCTAAATACTGTAAACAAGAGAAACAGGGAGGACATGTATGATGATATGTAGCTGAGTAGATACTGCTGGTGAAAAATGTGCATTGCTCTATGTTGGTTTAGAGATACCTAAGATTACAACACACACCAGAAAGGCTTGTTAAAGCGGGAGTCCGCCGGGACTCCGCGTTTTTTTTTTTTTTTTAAAAGCCAGCAGCTACAAATACTGCTGACTTTTAAAATAGTGACACTTACCTGTCCAGCGCGCCCGCGATGTCGGCACCCGAAGCCGATCTCTAGATTGTCTGTCGGGTGCTGCCGCCGCCATCTTGGGTATGGGAATCAGGAAATGGAGCCTTTCGGCTTCATTTCCCGGTTCCCTACTGCGCATGCACAAATCGCGCTGCGCAATAAGGACGGTGCCCGCTGCCTCTGGGATCTGTGTGTTTCCCAGAAGGCAGCGGGGCACTTGTGGAAAGGGGCGGGCACTTGCGGAAAGGGGCGTAATCTACGCCCCTTTCCGCAGAGAGCTATCCCGGAAGTGGGTGCAGAATACCTGTACTGTACAGGTATCTGCACCCCCCTCCCCCCTGAAAGGTGCCAATTGTGGCGCAGGAGGGGGGGAGGGTTCCGATGAGCGGAGGTCCACTTTAGGGTGGACCTCCGCTTTAAAAGCCAAACCACATAAAGGAACATCTTGGTAGCAGTAGCAGTGACCATAACATGATTTAATTTGATCTTAGCTGTAAGCAAAAAACACATACAGGGAAGATAAAAACACTTAACTTCAAGAGAGCAAAATTTCCAAGGATGAGGGCTGCTCTCCAGGACTTGGACTGGGAGGGAATATTGGCATCAACGGGCACAGAACAGAAATGGAAATTCTTCAAAGTGACTGTGTGTAAACTCACTGCAAAGTATTTTCCTATGGGCAATAAGTTGGATCTAAAAAGAATTGAGCTCTATAATTTCAAAGCCATTGTATATATTTTGTAGGGACTCATTAATGACCCGTGTGTAGGCTCCGGCGGACTTTTTTTACCCAAAAGTCCAGCAGACTAGGATTGAAGTTTTGCACATCAATCTGTCCGCCGGACTCCCATTTCGGCGGACAGTACGGCCGTGTGTGTGCCAGTCCGCCATACTTTTGAAATGAACAGACTTTTCCCACCCGGAGAAAAGTCCACTCATTTTGAGCGCGGCTCCAGTTAGCCGGGACCAGCGAAGGAAGCGTCGCTGACCCCGTCACCTGGTATGGACTTAAAGGGGAATCCCTACGCCGAAAAAACGGTGCGGGGTCCCCCCTAGGTCCATATCAGACCCTTATGCGAGCACGCAACCCGGCTGGTAAGGAAAGGGGGTGGGGCCGCGCGCCCCCCCACCCCAAAGCACCTTGTCCCCATGTTGATGAGGACAAGGGCCTCTTCCCGACAACCCTGGCCGTTGGTTGTCGGGGTCTGCGGGCAGGGGGCTTATCGGAATCCGTGAGCCCCCTTTAATAAGGGGGCCCCCGGATCCCGGCCCCCCACCCTATGTGAATGAGTAGGGGTACAATGTACCCCTACCCATTCACCTGTGAAAAAAATGTAAAAAAAACACAACAAACAAGAGTTAAAATAGTTTATTGTACAGCTCCGGGGGTCTTCTTCCGTCTTCGGGGGTCTTCTCGCCGCACTCTTCCGCTATCTTCTGCTAGCTCTTTTACTAGCAGAGGAGCCCGGCTCCGTGTGTGTGGGCGAGTCCGTTCATTTCAAAAGTACGGACTTAGTCCGCCGTACCTAGTCCACCGCAAAAGTACCGTGTGTGGGCAGGCAGCTCGTTCGGAAAGTCTGGCGGACAATCCGCCAGACTAAGTCCGCCGGATAGTCTGCTACGTGTGTACGCGGCATTAGTTTAACTTCTATAGTTGGGAAGATACTGGAGAGTTTAATAAAAGACCACATAGATGAGTTCTTGCTGGAAAAAACTATTTTAAACAACAGACAGCATGGGTTCATGAAAGACTGAAGTTGTCAAACAAACCTGATTTCTTTTTATGAGCGACTTAATTGCGATGTCTGCTTGCCTGCAGGAGATGGAGGAGCGAGGACCAAGCTGGAAGTCTTCTGACATAACAGGTGGTTGTGTGCAAAATTTTTAAGGTAAGTTTGACCCCAGCTGTGAATGTGAGGTCTTGCTGATCTTGCCCATCACATTGATGAAGATGGGTAAAAGCTGGGAAATCCCTCAAACAGCAGCGGGACTCTCACTTCAGGCAGCCATCTTTGTGCAGTGCCAAGTCATGCCCTCATAGAAATGTATTTTGTATTTAATAAACACTTTTTTCCCTACATACATGAATAAGTGTCTAAATAAAAAAAAAGGAAAAAAAATACAGTTTTCTTTTTATTTGTTATAAAACATATTATATAAATAATCTTTCTTCACCTATCCTTGCTACACTTCTTTGGTAAAATAAAAAAATAAAAAAATTGATATTTCGTAGACTGTGTGAAAGTTATGGAATGTATATTCCATATCTTTCACACTATATTTATACTATAGTCTGTATAGACCAAAGTATAAATATTTTAAATTCATGAACCCTTATGTTCTGACTGCCTATTGCATTTTTTGAAGGCCTCAAAATGTAAGGACAGTATAAACATCCCCAAAATGATCCTTTTTTGGAAAGTAGACACCCCAAGATACATAAAAATGCATGCGCAAAAAGGAAAACACTGGCACTAGCTTTAGTTTGAAATCTAGAAAACACTAGCCCTGGCTGTGATCAGCAAACTGGAAACAGTGGTGCTCTGTTGTCAGCAAATTGAATACACAGGTACTGGCTGTGATCTGCAAACTTGGAATACTGGCACTTGCTGTGAATTGCAAACTGGAAACATTGGCATACATTAAAATTTCCAAACTGGAAACACTGGCACATGCTCGCACTCTTCCTTTGTCACACAACAGCTCAATGTATGTGGGTGGAAGAGGATAGCTAGAGGATCATTGCAGACAGTTTTTACATATGTAATTACTGTGATTGTTTTTTTATGTGATGTGCATAGTAAGATCACAGCACAGAGAGCCAGCGTTCTGTCGATTTGTGCCCTCAGTCAAAAAGTGCACGCGCATGCGCAGACGGAAGGGCCCTCCTGCTGATTTCCCGATCAGCTGGCATGACATGACCATAATGAATATGCACATTGTAGGAGGCTTTTTTCAATGGGAGATACCATTTGACGCCCACAACTGAATGCTATGCAAACAGTGGAGAGACACCGTATTTGTCATATAAACCCACGATGCAACAGCAAGGCACAAGAGTGTGCTCAAGGTCCGGTTTTGTCTGAGTGGCAGGATGGGCTTGGTGTGTTGAATGATGGGTTTTGTCTGTGTGTAAGGGCAGGTTGTAACACTGACAAAACCCGCCCTTCAACTCACCCACAACCCGCCCTGCAACAGTGAGGCTCAATCTGACAACTATGGTGACAATTGCTTTCAATTGTGCCCGTGAAATGGTACCTCCCATCAAAAAAAGTCTCCTACGATGTGCACATGCACTATGGGGACGTCACGCCAGCTGGAGTGCCCTTCCGTTCTACGAGGGCACTTTTCGACGGCGGGCACTATTCCCTAAACTGCAGTCATTGTTTAAATTTTGCTATCGCTGTGATTCGTCAAGGACAGAGACTGAATGTTACAGGGTATCTGCTGTTTTAAAATATAATTTTTTTATTAGTGCACAGTGAACTCTGACCGCAGTGTCCCTTGGACAGTGTAGATCTGAGAAATTATACAATGCCAATGGGAGTGATACTGTACCTAGGTGGCAATTAAACTTCCTTGGTGCCTTGGTGCCTTATATGCATTAAATTGGCCTCAGAACCTGTGCAATTCATTTTAAATGGATGAAGTGGCAACTGGCACCCCTAACTGTACTTTTTCTGTGTTTTGCATTGTCCAATGGAGTGTGCAATCACAGTACATTGCCAGTGTGCCCACTAGGGGGCCACACAAGAGCAATAATACAATTTTTTTTTTTTTTTAATGATGGACCACCCTCTAACATCAATTCACTGTCTGTCTATGTGCAGTGGGTGAGGCGATCAACAACTTGAAGACTAGACTGTTTCATCCCATTCCTGCCCAGGCTATTTTTCAGTTTTCAGTGCTGTCACACTTTAAATAACAATTATTCAGTCATGCAACATTGTACCCAAATTCATTTTATATCAGATAGAGCTGTTGTTTGGTGGTAACTATCATTGGGGTTTATACATTTTTGCTATATACACAATTGTTAAAAAGATCAACACCCTTGGATAAAGGGGAGAGGAATTAGAGCAATTGTCAGTTTTTATGGATGTCTGTGCCCCCATTAGGGAGACTCACGCGCTCATTAAAAGTGTGAAAGTAAAAGAAAATACAAAATTTTGGGATCTCCCCAGAAAAAAAGGTTTTGCCTATAGTTCTACTTTTAAAATATCCACCAATTGTGTACCAACAGTGAGGCCCGCAGTGGATGGACTAGGAGGGAAGTAATGGAGGGCCGGGCATGACGGGGATGTTTAAGGGAGCTAAGGGTTAAAGAGGAAGAAAACCCTGATGAGTTTACTTCCTCTTTTTTTCCCTGCAAAGGTAAAGCATAATGGACTACTATGCATCGCATCCATCTTGCTGGTGGCGTCTCACAGCTCCGCCGCTGTCATTCGGCGAAGCCGCGATGACGTCACTCCCGCGCATGCGCACGGGAGTCGACAAATGCGGCAGCTCCATTTTTGGAACTGCCGCGTTCAGTGCGCCTGCGCGCCGCTGTCTACGGCGCATGCGCCGTAGACAGCGGTGCCCGTTTTCGGGCAAATATCTCCTAAACCATATAGGTTTAGGAGATATTGCTTGGACCTACAGGTAAGCCTTAATCTAGGCTTACCTGTAGGTCAAAGTGGTTTGTAAGGGTTTACAACCACTTTAAGCCTCAAGGTGAATAGGCTGAGGGGGAGGAGCTGGTGGTGAGTGTGTGGGACAGGGGAGGAGCCATATAAAAGGTGGAGTGGGCGGAGCAAAGTCCAGTTCGACGGAGGGGACAGAGAGAGGAGGCAGTTTTTTACCACTGCTCCTCGGAGGATGGTGGACATCAAGACCATGCTGGTGGGACTGCAGCGGCAAGCGGAGGAACGCGGACCGGAGTGGCTGTGGGAGCAACTAGGAGGCCTGGCGGGGACAGGAGGGGTGAGCCTTTGCAACGCGCGCGGAGGTCGCGGCCTCCGGCGCGTTTTTCGCCTGGACTGGACCCTCGGCCACCTCGTGTAGTCAGAAGCCCTGGGGAGGACCGATCGCTCCCCCCAGCCAAATGCACACAGGGGGACTCAGGGGGCCTGGAGCGGTCTTCACGCCGCGGCCCGGGGAGGGGGTGGGGTGGGTGGGTCACGCGGCCGGCATGCTGCTGAGGAGACAGCGGGGGGAGGGGGGATGCTGTAGCAGGACACAGCGCTGGGGAGGGATGGCTGCTCGGGCTGGCTCTCGCAGGGATTCAGCGGCCCGGAGCAGGGGGACAGCGAGTCAGCCTGGGCAGGTTCGTGGACCGCCTGCAGGCTGCTCCACCCGGAAGGATGAGAGGAGCACCCGAGGGTCCACCGTCCCAGGGGCTGGCAGGGTTGGCTCACTTCGCCAGGCTGCCACAGAGGAATCAGCCGGGGGGGGGGCGGAATCACCTATGCGGGTTGTGGCTTCAGCTCCCGGGGTCTTTTCCCCCGGGGGGCTTACACCCCCGCCAACATGGGTCCAGGAGGACCGGCCTGAGGGGGAATATCGGATGAGGAGGAGCTGCCCATTCCAGGGGGAGATGTCGCCAGTCCGGCTGTGAGGAGTGTTCCTGGACAGCCAGGTGAGTCCCCTGATGCGGTTTTATTGTCTAATGCATTGCAGGGTTTGTTGGGGGTGGTGCAGGCGGGCACGGGGAGGCCAGTGATGCCTGTGGGTTGTGACACGGGGGTGGCGGGGGTTTCTGCGGCGGCGGTGCCGGTGGGTGCGGGTGCGGAACCGGCTGGACAGATGCGGGACCTGTTGGAGGGATTGCGGGCCTTGGTGGGGCGTTTTGACCGGGGGCAGGCCTCGCCGCCGCCGGTGACCCCATGGGTGGCTCCCCCGGCGGGGGAGCTTGGGGTGGCCTCTGGTGCCACGGGGGTTACGACGCCGGTGGCACCTTTGGTGCCGTCGACAGAGGGGGGGAGGCGGGGCATTTGGGGTTGACGCGGGCAAAAAAGACTCGGTGGCGCGGTCGGACATTGTTCGGTTGGCCGACGCGGCGCGTGTGAGGTTTATGTGTGTTTCGAGGGGCCGCTGGGGACCCACTTGAAACAGGAGGTGCGGGACAAGATCTGGAAAGGGAGTATGTCGAGATTTCCTCGCTTCTCCCGTTGGAAAAGTTTAACTTGGACAGGGTTAAGCCTGATGATTCCAAGAAGGAGGATGAGGAGAAGCGGCTGATACCGTGCACTTTTTCTAATTGGCTACAGGCATTTGCCATTTTGGCTAGCGTCATTGGGGAGAAGAGCCCGGAGCATTGCTCGGCGCCTTTCTGTTATATGGATGCGTTCGGGGAGGCCCATCAGGTTTATGGGGGGGTGGCGTAGCTCCGGTACGATGAGCAATTCCGGCAGTGCAAGGCGGTGCGGTCGGAATTGCGCCGGGACCACAAGGACATCAGCCTCTGGATGAGGCTTATGTCGTCGGCGAGGGCCCCTCCTCAGTTTCTTCAGGGGGGGGCCGGGAGTGCGTCCACCTCGGGACTGCCGGCTGGAAAAAAGTGGAGTGTTCCGGTTGCGGCGGGGCTCACATGTTGTCCCGGTACTTCCGCAAAGGAAAACGAGTCGGGGATGCTGCTCAGAAGAGGGAGGACGCCGGTGATGCTGGCAAGGATGCTCCCTTTTCTAAGTAGGTATCTGGATGGGGCGGCGGCGCGTTTGCTGGCGGCGGGGTTTCGGGATGGCTTCAGGATTCTGTGTTCGCTGCCTGAGGTGCGGTGGGTCGCAAAAAACTTGAAGTCCGCATTGGAACATCCGGGGGTGGTGGATGACAAGCTGCAAAAGGAGGTGGCGCTTGGGTGCATGGGGGGGCCGTTTGGGGATAAGCCGCGGCCCGACTTGGTGGTTTCCCCGTTGGGAGTGGTCCCCAAGAAGGAGCCGGGGAAGTTTCGGCTCATTCATCACCTGTCCTTTCCAAAAGGGGGCTCAGTGAATGATTTCATTGACCCTGAGGTGTGCACGGTGTCCTACACTTCGTTTGACGCTGCGGTACGGTGGGTGCGGTGGTATGGTTAGGGGGCGCTGATGGCCAAGGCCGATGTGGAATCGGTGTTCCGGCTGCTTCCGGTTCATCCTGATAGCTTTCGGCTGTTGGGGTGCCACTGGCGTAACAAATATTTTGTGGATATGTGCCTACCGATGGGTTGCTCGATCTCGTGTGCGTACTTCGAGACGTTTAGCTCCTTTTTGGAATGGGTGGTGAGGGACGCTTCGGGTCTGGAGTCGGTCATCCACTATTTGGATGACTTCCGCTGTGTGTGCGATTTTGCTGTCTACGTTGCAGCACATCACAGGTAGGTTTGGGGTTCCCTTGGCGGCCGATAAGACGGAGGGCCCGACGAAGGAACTGAGTTTCCTGGGGATCGTGATCGACTCTCGGGCGATGGAGTGCCGGCTGCTGGAGAACAAGTTGGTGGAGCTGCAGCGGGAAATTAGGGATATTCAGGGCCGGCGCAAAGGTCCAGTTGAGGACGTTGCAGTTGCTTTTGGGTAAGCTGAACCTCGCATGTAGGATCATTCCCATGGGAAGGATTTTCTGCCGGCGGCTGTCGGCAGCTACGGCGGGTGTCAGCGTTCCCACCCATTTTGTGCGGTTGGGGAGGGAGCACCGGGCGGATTTGTGGGTTTGGCACGATTTTTTGGGCTCTTACAATGGGAGGGCCATGTGGATGGCGGGCCCTGTCAGCAATTTTGACTTGGATTTGGTCACGGACGCTGCCGGTTCTACTGGGTACGGGGCGTTTTTCAGGGGCAAGTGGTGCGCGGAGCCTTGGCCGGAGGCTTGGAGAGCGGCAGGTTTTTTGGGCAATCTGGTTCTGTTGGAACTGTTTCCGATCGTGGTGGCGTTGGAGCTGTGGGGGGAGGAGTGTAGGAATCTGAAGTTGCGCATTAATTGCGACAACATGGGGGTTGTGCAGGTGGTGAACCGGGTGTCGGCTTCATCCCCTCCAGTTGATGCGGCAGTTGGTCTTTCGTTGTTTACAGTTGAATATTTTTGTTTACGCTTTGCACATACCGGGCGTGGAAAACGAGTTGGCTGACTCCCTGTCTCGTTTTCAGTGGGAAAGGTGCAGGGAGCTGGCTCCGGGCGCGGAAGCGGAAGGGGCCCATTGCCCGGAGTGGATTTGGAGGCTGCCATTGGAGTCGCCGCCGGATGGATCCGGCAGTCTGTGAGTGCGCCCACCTGGGCGGCCTATTCCAAGGTTTGGTCTGAATGGTCAGGTCTGGTTCGGGAGGCTGGGGTAAGTGATCGGGGTGCTGCTTGGCGGTTGTTGGTACTTTATTTTGTGGCCAGGAATATGAAACGGGGGGTGTAGGTTTCCGCGATCGGTCGGAAAATGGCGGGTTTGACGTTTTTGTTTAACCACTTCAGGACCGCCGTATTGCCAATGTACGTCAACACAATGGCACAGGCAGGCACAATCACGTAGATGTACGTGCCTGCCTTCCAGCGGGTGGGGGGTCCGATCGGACCCCCTCCCGCTGGATACGGCGGTCCGGTTCGCTCCAGGAGCGCTCCGTGATGAGGTGATGGCCGTTGGTTTTCGGCCACCCCCTCTGGATCGCTCCTGGCCAATGAGAAGCTTCCTCCCACTGTGTATTGTTTACACAGGAAGGAGGAAGTGATGTCATTCTCCTCGGGGCGGTCTTTTTGACCGGACTACGAGGAGAAGACTAATAGTAAGTGTGCACCAACACTACACTGACATGTAGGTACACACAGGCACACAAACCCCCCCCGATCCCCCCCCCGCCCCCCCCAGTCACAGTGTCACTGATTGCATTGATCATTTCTTTACTGATCAATGCATTCAGTGTCAGTTGTGACAGTAAAAACTGTCAGGACAGTTAGTGTTAGCTCCAGGGTAGCCCCCTATCGCCCCCCAATAAAGATTTAACCCCCTGATTGCCCCTAGAGTTAACCCTTTCACCCCCTTTTGCCAGTGTCACTAAGCGATCATTTTTAACCATCGGATTACTGGGTCTTGAGGATGGATCACTGGCCAGAGCTTGCACAGTATGCAATTGAGCTACTGGCCTGTCCTACATCCAGCGTTCTTTCGGAATGCACCTTCGGTGCTGCTGGTGGCTTTGTAACCGATCACAGGGTGCGCCTGTCCACCTACTTGGTTGATCAACTGACCTTCATAAAGATGAATCAGTCTTGGATCACCACCAGCTACCAAGCACCTGAAGCTGATGTAACCAAATAATTTTTTTTGAAATGTCACATCCCTTCAAGACTGCTTATGCTGATGCTGAGTGACTGTCCTGTTATGTTGACTGACTATCCTCTTCCTCCTCAATGATCCCGCTGATATCCTGGAAGAACATTTTTGGTTTTGGGCGATGCCACCAGCCCAATTTTTCAGCCCCTGTTTAACAGGGGTGTGTAATTACAATTTGATGCAATGCTTTGTAGCAGGGCTCATTCCTGCACTCCAAATAGAGTATATGGGAGAGGTTGCAGTGTCGTGGCACCAGCACCAGTGCCTAAGGGCCAATTTTTCAGCCCCTGTTTAACAGGGTCATGTAATTACAATTTTTGATGCAATGCTTTGCAGCAGGGCTCATTTCTGCACTCCAGCTAGAGTATATGGTGGAGGTTGCAGTGTATAGGCCCAATTTTTCAGCCCTTGTTTAACAGGGGCATGTAATACAATATTTGATGCAATGCTTTGCAGCCGGGTTCATTCCTGCACTCCAACTAGAGTATCTGGGAGAGGTTACAGTGTTGTGGCACCAGCAAGCAGTGCCTAAGGCCCAGATTTTCAGTTAACAGGGGCATGTAATTACAATTTTTGATGCAATGCTTTGCAGCAGGGCTCATTCCTGCACTCCAACTAGAGTATATGGTAGAGGTTACAGTGTTGTGGCACCAGCAAGCAGTGCCTAAGGCCCAATTTTTCAGCCCCTGTTTAACATGTAATTACAATTCTTGATATAATATTTCACAGCAGGGCCCATTTCTGTGCCGACCGAGAGTAACTGTGAGGACTTATAGTGTTGTGGCACCAGCACCACCACCACAACCACCAAAGGCCCAATTTTTCTACCACTGTTCAACAATGGCATGTAATTACAATTCTTGATATAATCGTTCACAGCAGAGTGCTCCAGCGCCCACCAAGAGTCACTTTGAGGGCTTACAGTGTTGTAGCAACACCAACACCTTGTTCCGCCATTTCTGAAGAGCATATAGGGCAGGCCCCTACTTCCAAACATCCAATTTACAAACATTTTCTACTTGCAAATGGAAGGAGACAACAGGAAGTGAGATGAAAAAAGACGGACGGCCAAAACAATTATACAGGGGTGATAACCCTTCCCATGTTTTCCAAAAAGCTTTAAAATAGATTTTTTGACTGGAGCTACACTTTCAAAATGTACCAGTTCAAAATTACAAACATATTCTACTTAACACAACAAACCTACACAGTCCCTGTCTTGTTTGCACTGCCTGTATACTGCTGTTCTGAGTATATAGGGCCTGGGGTCCCCACACCTTTCCTTTTTTTTTTTTTGGGGTACGGGGTTCCCCTTAATATCTGTACAAGACCCAAAGGGGCTGTTAATGGGTAGGGGGGGCTACCCATGCCATTTTTCTCAGTGATTTTCATCCATATTGCCAGAAGCAGATATTACATTAAAACCGCAAGCAGTTTTAAATTATTTTTTTTCCACTAAATGTCATTTTGTGCAGGGACTGTTCTAAACACGGGAAACACATGCACTTCACAGGCATACTATAGATACACCCCAGGCACGATATTTAAAGGAATATTTCACTTTTTTTTCACTTTAATCGTCAATAAAATCAGTGCACCTGAAAAAAACAGCCAGAGCCAGGTCCCCAAACCCCTTTTAGGACAATATCTTGCATATTAGCCACTGAAATTAGAACTTTTTATTTCAAAAGTTCGAGTCCCATAGACTTCAATGGGGTTCTAAAGTTCGCACGAATTTTCGGTCCGTTCGAAAGTTCTGGTGCAAACCGAACCAGGGGGTGTTCAGCTCATCCCTACCCAGAACCACCATTTCATCCCTTACAAAAAACACCCCCACCACCTCCCTTAGGAAGCTCTTCAACCTTCCCAGCACTTCTTTAGCGAAGACACAGTTCCAAAACACATGGAACATGTCCTCCACTCCCCCACAGCCCTCCCTTGGACACAACTCTGATCTTACCAAATCCCTACTTTTCAGAAAACTCATGGTCAGCAGACACCCCATAAAGGTCATCCAGGATATGTCCCTTTGGCGGTTAATCACTCCTCTTGTGTTCATACTCTTCCAAATTTGCACACTTTCCTTCTCTCTTAAGTACTGTATCCCATTAGGAAAAAATCTCCCCAGCAATCCAAGCTTTAAGTTTCTTTTTGTCATCAACCTCCCTCCCCAAGCTCCATCCTTCCCAGATCTTGGTTAAGACCAAAAAATACTGAGGAACGACCCATGTCTGCGTCTTTTCCAGGGCCCGCCTGTAGATTTTTTAAATAATCTTCCTCCAAGGTACTGCATCATCTCCTTCCCGATTCAGTTACCCCTTAGAGTCCTTACCAACATGACCCAGCAATGCAGCATCAAAAAGTCCCCAATCTTTGGAAGTCCGAAGCCACCTTTGGCCCTTGGTTTAGTAATCTTCTCCCTTGCACACTTCTCCATCCTCCCTCCCCAAAAGAACAAGAGTAGCCTCGTCATCTTCCTCACCCAACCATCAGGAGGCGGGAAGATAACAGAGACATGCAAAATAATCGGAAGGATCACTGACTGGATAATCAAAACTTTCCCTGTGCAGGACAATTCACGCATCCGCCACATAGACAACTTTTCCCCCACATGCTCAGTCACCTTCTGAAAACTGCGACTTCCCCTGTCGAAACACACACCCAGCACCTGCATCCTCTCCACCTTCTGACTCCATCCCTCATTCACCTCCACCTCACGGCCCACACTACACACCTACTTACTCCAATTCACACTCATACCAGACACACTGCAGAACAGACTCACCTACAATCTTCCACGCTGCACATCAAACATTCCACCAGCCACCAACACAACATAATCCATGTACCCCAACACTTTCACACTCCTTCCACCACTGCCAGACACAAACACACCCTTGAATGCCTTGTCCTTCACTGTACTCAGTAATGGCTCCATCACGCAGATGAACATTAAAGGTGACAGGGGGCACCCCTGCCTAACATCAGACATCACAGGGATACCCCCTAGGGTACCGTTGACCAAAGCCTGACTTGAGACACCTTTGTATAGTCCTCTGATAACCTTCATCAGCTGGTCCGGAAACCCTAGGACCTCCAGAATCTGAAACAGAAACTGATGGGAGGCTTTTGTAGGCCTTTTCAAGGTCAGTCAACTCTAGAAGGCACGGAAAGTTGTTAGATTGCTCAAGGCAAGTGGGGTGCCCATCTTCACAACCCGGGCTCGAATGTCCTGGAGTTACAGGCAGCCTGGTCTGCCCTCCAATCTTTCACACGTATCCTGAAGGGCAAGTCAGTTTTACTGAAGATGGACAACATCACAGCAGTCTCATATGTGAAGAGACAGGGGGGCGCTCGGAGGTCTACTCTGCTCCAAGAAGTCGAGCCCATCATGTCCTGGGCTCAGAAAAATCTGGCCAATATTTCAGCAGTCTTCGTCCCTGGAGTCTAGAATGTCCAAGTGGACTTCATGTCGCGCACTCAGCTGAACAACAATGAGTGGTCACTGCATGCGCAGACGTTCGAGTAGATTCTGTCCTTGGGAGTCAATCCCAAAGTAGATTTATTTGCATCTCCCTGCAACTTCAAAATCAAGAAGTTATACACTCGGGCCGTTGCAGCCAGTCCTTCAAGAATAGATGCCCTGACAAATCAGTGAAGCTCCAACAGGGCGTAAGCCTTTTCCCCGTTCCCGATCATATTGGCACGTTTGTTTTTAAAATTCAGCATTATGGGATGCAAAATGGGCGGGGTTGCAGTAACTATAACGCGCAATATCTCCGCAACCAAAGTGGCACAAATGTTTATTTTTGCGGCACAAACCAGCACAAACGTGGCACAAACGAATGGCGCGTTTGTTTTTTAAATTTCAGCACTATGGGGTGCAAAGTGGTTGGGGTTGCAGAAACTATAACGCACAATATCTCCACAACCAAAGCGGCACAAATGTTTGTTTTGTGGCACAAACTAGCATAAATGCGGCACAAACGAATGGCGCGTTTGTTTTTAAATTTCAGCACTATGGGGTGCAAAGTGGGCAGGGTTGCAGTAAATATAACACACAATATCTCCACAACCAAAGTGGCACAAACGTTTATTTTTGCAGCACAAACCAGCACAAACACGGCACAAACGAATGGCGCATTTGTTTTTAAAATTCAGCACTGTGGGGTGCAAAGTGGGCGGGGTTGCAGTAACTATAACACACAATATCTCCGCAACCAAAGAGGCACAAACGTTCATTTTTGCGGCACCAACCAGCACAAACATAGCACAAACGAATGGCGCATTTGTTTTTAAATTTCAACACTGTGGGGTGCAAAGTGGGCAGGGTTGCAGTAACTATAACGCACAATATCTCCCCAACCAAAGCGGCACAAATGGTTATTTTTGCGGCATGAACCAGGAAAAACGCGGCACAAACGAATGGCACTTTTGTTTTTAAAATTCAGCACTGTGGGGTGCAAAGTGGGCGGGGTTGCAGTAACTATGACGCACAATATCTCCACAACCAAAGAGGCACAAACGTTCATTTTTGCGGCACAAACCAGCACAAAGGAATGGCGTGTTTTTTTTTAAAATTCAGCAATATGGGGTGCAAAGTGGACGGGACTTGCATTAAATTTAATGTTTAATATCTCAGAATCCGAACCAGCACAAACGCTAATTTTTGCGGCACAAACCAGTACAAACATGGCACAAGCGAATGGCGCGTTTGTTTTTAAAATTCAGTAATATGGGGTGCTAAGTGGGCGGGGCTTGCATTACATTGAATGTTTAATATCTCAGAAACCGAACTGGTACAAACGCTCATTTTTGCGGCACAAATCAGCACAAACTAATGGTATATTTTTATTCAGGTTTTACAAATATGGGGTGCTAACTTCACACAGCTGAATTGGCTGAAACTTGCATTGGACTATAATAGCTCAGATTTTCATTCTCAAAAATGCATTTTAGCCAAGTGCTAATTTTGGTATTTACTATAGTGCTGGGTAAAAAAGACACAAGCTAAAATGAGAGCTATTTGCAGGTCTGAGCATGCTCAGTTGTGTTGGCACCTAGTTGTACAGAAAACGGGGAATTTATCTCTTCTTAGACTCGAGACACAGTTTAAAAGCAGATTATCTTTAAATAATATACCAGCATATTTCAGTCCCGTTTAGGCAATTATATCATGCTCTAAACATTATTTCCATGTGCAATTCTCCAGCTTTTAGCAGAGTAAGGATTTGAGCGCTATTTAGTTTCAGGGAACTATAGTAAATTCGATTTTGGGAGTATTTTCTTACCAGTGCTATAGTGAATACCGTTTTAGCACTAATTAGCTCCACTAGCACTAATTTGTGCTGATTTGCTATAGTAAATGACCCCCATAGTGTCTGTCCAGGAATCCTTGTGAGATGTCTGGTGTGCAGATATACTTATGGTATTTCCTGCAGAATGGCTTACAGGCATGTGCATGTGCACAAGAATTTCCAAACATGAATGCGCATGCACACAATTCCTGTTGGTATCAGACAGGCTATTTAAATGATTATTTAAAGGATGCTGATGCCTATGTTCTGTGCTGACTGATCTTCAGCTGTTTTCTGTGTCCTGCGTTTATCCTGTATGATTCCTCTGTTGCTGACTCAGCTAGCTCTTGACCTGATCTTGGATTATGCTTCTGATCTATCAATAATTCCTGACCTGGCTCCGTTCCTGACTTTGGCTTAGCTCATGATTTGGTACCTCACTGCCCATCTGTTGATGATCCTGGCTTTCTCTGTGACCACACTTCTGTCTCTGATCCTGGCTTCCTCTCCTGTTCAAGTGCCTGTTCAGTCTGCTGTACCAGCTCTGTGCACTGCTGAGTGTTCCTACCTCAAGTCTGCTAAGAGCCCTGACAAACTGCATGTCCTGAACAGCCAGCGCAAGCAGAGTGCCTCTTTAACCTTGACTAGACTTCTGAACACTTCTACTGTTCTTGATTCATTGGTTCACCAGTCCTCTTGACCCTCTGTACCCTCTGTTCCACCTTCAGTGGGGCCCAGGCTGGAGATACAAGAGAGGCCTACCTCGTCCTTTTCAGTCTCTTATCTGGTACCTGACAGAATTTCCGACAACGGATTTTGTTGTTGGAAAATTTTAGATCCAGATCTCAAACTTTGCGTGTGACGGAAAGTCCGATGAAAAATGTCCGATGGAGCCTACACACAGTCAGAATTTCGCACAAAAAGCTCCCATCGAACATTTTCCTTCGGAAAATCTGACCGTGTATACAGAGCATTAGAGATAATGTATATACACACAGAAAGAAATAGTTGAAAATTTGCATTTTCTTGTGTTAGAGTATTATGCTTTTATACAATTTATCAATACTGTGTTGGAAGTTGAAGGATTCATGTCTATGCATCTCTGCAGGAGTCATCACATCACCTATAATATTGGTCAATTCCTCTTGATAATTTTACACAAAAATATTATATCTATCTTTTTGTATTGCTTCTAAATATTTAAACACTACAAATGGGTCTTTGCTTTGTATTTGAAAGGTATGAAACTGCTACATTATAATAAAACTGCACATACTGTATACTATACTATTACCAAAATAATCAAATTTTGTGATTACTATATAGGGAATGTACTTCTGAAAAAGCATAAAAATATGACACTGGGAAGGGATTAAATAACTGTAACCCCTTTTTCTTAGAAAACTCCTTAAAAATCAAAATGTATTAAAGTGTATGGAAAGTAAACTTTTTTTAATTATAGATAGAATGTGGAAATGGTTACAACATATGTCAGGTTTTCTTGCTGTTGATGTCCTCTGCTGGGGAGATCTACTCTCTCTGCTACTGTTTCTGGTAAACAGAGTAATAAGAAATCCAACATTTATAGTTGCCACAGACACAGGAGGTGAGGGTATAACTTCCAGTGGAAAAACAGTTCCGATAAATACTGTCTAGGAGGGGATATCCCTTCCTGCTGTGTCTCTGAAATTAAAAATGAAGAGAAATCTCCTAAATGGAACACAGACAATAAAAAAACAGAACTAGCAGAGTGACTAACTCAATGTTCCGATCTTGACAATAAAAAAATATTTTGGGCATAACAGATATTTTAAAACTAAATATTTAAACGTTCTCCTCTTTGGTTAAAAATGTACTTTGCTTTTACTTTATCATGCTTTAATTGGGTGTTTTTACATTTTCCTTTAGAGATAAAAATGTATTATTATCATAAAGTTTACTGACGTTGGAATGTTGAACCAATGGCAGCAAGAATTCATCGGGTCAGATCACAGAGAGCAAATATCATCAATGAGGCACTTAATGACCATTTTTCAAAAAACAAGGCTAATATCCAACCACGCATGCTTGCTAATTAAATGAACTACAAGATAGTCAATATATAAAATGGCAGCTTCAATGTACACAGATGAAGGATTTTCTTTAAAATATGACAATCAAATTGAAGTCTGCACATGTTTCTGGACTATTTAATCTTCTTTTTACATTATTTTCACACTTTAATGGGCTTCTCTAATGGGGTAGTGAAAATACAACCTGAGAGCACAAATGTGATTTTTTTTTGGGGGGGGGGAGGCTTGTATTTGTAGAAGATAAAAAACAGTTCCTCAAAGACATACATTAGAAATATACATGATTAAAATGTGATTTGGGCTCTCACATGTGAGTAAAACAAATTTATATTGACTATAGTTTACTTCATAAACTCAAATGTATTAGACAGTCAGACTCAGCAGTAGTTAGATTTCCAAATTTTGGTTCCCAGGCCTGTCTACCTGCCATTAAAAAGAGCCAGAAAATACCAGAATGAAGATTTGGAAAGGAGAGAACGCAGAGTGTTAACAAGTTGAATACAAATGTCATTATGAAAAAGGAACAGATAGAGAAATTATTAAGGATATATTAATAGAAACTGTACAAAATTAACAACAAACAGTGAAAAAGATGACAGAAAATAAAATAGTAACACCACCTGCAAAAAAAAATGTAGACGGAATAGAATAAAACAAGCAGACTGGTTTTATTTCAGATAGACACAATAAGAAATGAACAAGGACATATCTAAAATGATAGACAGAAAAACAAGAGCAAGGGCAAGTACAAATGAATATTTTGAAAAAGAAGAAATGTTAAAAAAAATTAAAGAAAGGGAGGAAGAAAGGGAAATGCTCCAGAAAATAGAATAGTTATTTGAAAAGAAGCAAATTAGAAATTTGGTCCATTAGGTTAGAATAGGAGAGAAAGAGTTTTTACAACAAATGACAATGTAAAAGATGAAAAGGGAAACTTAATTGTCAATGAAGAAAAATATTAGAACAGTAGCCTGAATAATTTGAAGAGTTATTAAAATATCAAAGTCATGTAGAATCACAAAATGAAAATGCAAAAGAATTCTTATTACAATGACCAAGAAAAAGAAATGGAAACTTCATCATATGAAAAAGTAAGAACAGCCATCAAACAACTGAACGAGAGAATAAAGTTCTAGAAGAAGATATTTTTGTCTCAGAATTAAATAAGTTTTTTTAAGTAGAACATGGGGCTTTTCAATAGATTGTTTAAATTATAAGAGGAATAAAACATGATGGGACTTAAACTGTGAGAAGAAAATACACTGTATGAAGAACTTATGAAGACAGCAACATGTAAAGAATATTAAAAAGGGGGAATTATACATTTTGAAAAAATGCATTTACATTTACTTTACATTTTTAGACTCTGTTAATATAGAGAAATTATTAAGTAAGCAGCGCAGCTAAAGTTGGTAAGAAGAACATCAAGGTGCAATCTAAATATAGTATATTAACATATTTATTGTGGTGAAAAGACAAATGGTAACTCACATTGTGGCACTTAAAAACACATAGTAATGGCTTCTGACGGACACAACAACAGGGAACCTCAGACCAGGGTAGAAGCATTGAGTGGATGGATGTAAACACCAGAAGGACCAAGAGAAAACATTAGGGGGTGCCAAACTATGTGCAGTATTAAATATACTGAGAAACACTAGTAAATTGGCAACTCATGTAGGAAGATGAAATGGCACTTTGTGTACTGTACATAATCCATGAGCAGTTAGCTCATGCATCTGGGATGGGAAGCCTCTTCCTAAAACTATCAGTCTGGAAAGTCAGGACGTCAGACTGGATGACAGCTTGGATGAGGGAGTGGAAACCAACAAGATAAGGGAGGGCTTCTGTGGGATGCCGAAGCCCAAGCCAACACCCTCTATGGTTATGCATATTTATGTACACACATTATGTAAATACTAGCTTTAAGCCTAGAATATTGTCTGAAATTCGCAGGTACAGTAGATAGATTCTGGAGATCTGGCGAGATGCGGCCGTGTCCCCTGGAAGTTTGGCCACCTCTGCTTTCCTCCGCCACCGGGCAAGTTAGAAAGTTCAGTGTGCTTCGTGCATGCACAGTAGGGAATCGACTGTGAAGCCAAAAGGCTTCACTACTGGTTTCTCTTACCATGAATGGCGGCATCAGCAATCGAGAACCGATCAGAAAATCAGCTGGGGTGCCTAGATCACGGGATCCCTGGACAAGTAAGCACCCTAATATTAAACGCATGCATTGTCACATTATAGAACCAAACATCTAAGTAACATTTATACCCCCTTTCCAAAATAGATAAATATCTCAGAGATTTCTTGGCATGTTGGACTTCTATATAATTAATTAGCACTATCACATGTAATATCACATGTACATGATTGCATGAACACATTTTATTATTACTGATCACCAGGATAGTCTGTTGTATTTTGTAAATCACAGTATTTATTAGCACGTGCTGAAGATGAATATTCACCTAATGTTATAATTTTCCTGATAGGCATCTCATTTGTGGTCACATATAGATTTATTTCAGCATGGCACTAGTTTGTATTAGTAACGTTTACAGATGATATGTGCTCATTTTTAGTGCCAGCAGTTGGGAGATAAGCTGTTGGTATTGCCCGTTTCATATAATATATTTGTTGCACATGAACATTCACTGTATCCATCTCTTATATCTTTATGAGTTTTCAGTTTTGGTTACACATATATTTATTTTAGTGCACTATTGTGCATTGGGAATATTTATAGAAACATTTTGTTCAGTTTCAGTGCTAGATGCTAGTATACATTATTTAACCATTTGAAGATGCAGAAACAAATATTTAGTATTTGAATCTACAGTATAATATCTAAATAGAATATAGCTAAATACTGTAAACAAGAGAAACAGGGAGGACATGTATGATGATATGTAGCTGAGTAGATACTGCTGGTGAAAAATGTGCATTGCTCTATGTTGGTTTAGAGATACCTAAGATTACAACACACACCAGAAAGGCTTGTTAAAGCGGGAGTCCGCCGGGACTCCGCGTTTTTTTTTTTTTTTTAAAAGCCAGCAGCTACAAATACTGCTGACTTTTAAAATAGTGACACTTACCTGTCCAGCGCGCCCGCGATGTCGGCACCCGAAGCCGATCTCTAGATTGTCTGTCGGGTGCTGCCGCCGCCATCTTGGGTATGGGAATCAGGAAATGGAGCCTTTCGGCTTCATTTCCCGGTTCCCTACTGCGCATGCGCAAATCGCGCTGCGCAATAAGGACGGTGCCCGCTGCCTCTGGGATCTGTGTGTTTCCCAGAAGGCAGCGGGGCACTTGTGGAAAGGGGCGGGCACTTGCGGAAAGGGGCGTAATCTACGCCCCTTTCCGCAGAGAGCTATCCCGGAAGTGGGTGCAGAATACCTGTACTGTACAGGTATCTGCACCCCCCTCCCCCCTGAAAGGTGCCAATTGTGGCGCAGGAGGGGGGGAGGGTTCCGATGAGCGGAGGTCCACTTTAGGGTGGACCTCCGCTTTAAAAGCCAAACCACATAAAGGAACATCTTGGTAGCAGTAGCAGTGACCATAACATGATTTAATTTGATCTTAGCTGTAAGCAAAAAACACATACAGGGAAGATAAAAACACTTAACTTCAAGAGAGCAAAATTTCCAAGGATGAGGGCTGCTCTCCAGGACTTGGACTGGGAGGGAATATTGGCATCAACGGGCACAGAACAGAAATGGAAATTCTTCAAAGTGACTGTGTGTAAACTCACTGCAAAGTATTTTCCTATGGGCAATAAGTTGGATCTAAAAAGAATTGAGCTCTATAATTTCAAAGCCATTGTATATATTTTGTAGGGACTCATTAATGACCCGTGTGTAGGCTCCGGCGGACTTTTTTTACCCAAAAGTCCAGCAGACTAGGATTGGAGTTTTGCACATCAATCTGTCCGCCGGACTCCCATTTCGGCGGACAGTACGGCCGTGTGTGTGCCAGTCCGCCATACTTTTGAAATGAACAGACTTTTCCCACCCGGAGAAAAGTCCACTCATTTTGAGCGCGGCTCCAGTTAGCCGGGACCAGCGAAGGAAGCGTTGCTGACCCCGTCACCTGGTATGGACTTAAAGGGGAATCCCTACGCCGAAAAAACGGTGCGGGGTCCCCCCTAGGTCCATATCAGACCCTTATGCGAGCACGCAACCCGGCTGGTAAGGAAAGGGGGTGGGGCCGCGCGCCCCCCCACCCCAAAGCACCTTGTCCCCATGTTGATGAGGACAAGGGCCTCTTCCCGACAACCCTGGCCGTTGGTTGTCGGGGTCTGCGGGCAGGGGGCTTATCGGAATCCGTGAGCCCCCTTTAATAAGGGGGCCCCCGGATCCCGGCCCCCCACCCTATGTGAATGAGTAGGGGTACAATGTACCCCTACCCATTCACCTGTGAAAAAAATGTAAAAAAAACACAACAAACAAGAGTTAAAATAGTTTATTGTACAGCTCCGGGGGTCTTCTTCCGTCTTCGGGGGTCTTCTCGCCGCACTCTTCCGCTATCTTCTGCTAGCTCTTTTACTAGCAGAGGAGCCCGGCTCCGTGTGTGTGGGCGAGTCCGTTCATTTCAAAAGTACGGACTTAGTCCGCCGTACCTAGTCCACCGCAAAAGTACCGTGTGTGGGCAGGCAGCTCGTTCGGAAAGTCTGGCGGACAATCCGCCAGACTAAGTCCGCCGGATAGTCTGCTACGTGTGTACGCGGCATTAGTTTAACTTCTATAGTTGGGAAGATACTGGAGAGTTTAATAAAAGACCACATAGATGAGTTCTTGCTGGAAAAAACTATTTTAAACAACAGACAGCATGGGTTCATGAAAGACTGAAGTTGTCAAACAAACCTGATTTCTTTTTATGAGCGACTTAATTGCGATGTCTGCTTGCCTGCAGGAGATGGAGGAGCGAGGACCAAGCTGGAAGTCTTCTGACATAACAGGTGGTTGTGTGCAAAATTTTTAAGGTAAGTTTGACCCCAGCTGTGAATGTGAGGTCTTGCTGATCTTGCCCATCACATTGATGAAGATGGGTAAAAGCTGGGAAATCCCTCAAACAGCAGCGGGACTCTCACTTCAGGCAGCCATCTTTGTGCAGTGCCAAGTCATGCCCTCATAGAAATGTATTTTGTATTTAATAAACACTTTTTTCCCTACATACATGAATAAGTGTCTAAATAAAAAAAAAGGAAAAAAAATACAGTTTTCTTTTTATTTGTTATAAAACATATTATATAAATAATCTTTCTTCACCTATCCTTGCTACACTTCTTTGGTAAAATAAAAAAATAAAAAAATTGATATTTCGTAGACTGTGTGAAAGTTATGGAATGTATATTCCATATCTTTCACACTATATTTATACTATAGTCTGTATAGACCAAAGTATAAATATTTTAAATTCATGAACCCTTATGTTCTGACTGCCTATTGCATTTTTTGAAGGCCTCAAAATGTAAGGACAGTATAAACATCCCCAAAATGATCCTTTTTTGGAAAGTAGACACCCCAAGATACATAAAAATGCATGCGCAAAAAGGAAAACACTGGCACTAGCTTTAGTTTGAAATCTAGAAAACACTAGCCCTGGCTGTGATCAGCAAACTGGAAACAGTGGTGCTCTGTTGTCAGCAAATTGAATACACAGGTACTGGCTGTGATCTGCAAACTTGGAATACTGGCACTTGCTGTGAATTGCAAACTGGAAACATTGGCATACATTAAAATTTCCAAACTGGAAACACTGGCACATGCTCGCACTCTTCCTTTGTCACACAACAGCTCAATGTATGTGGGTGGAAGAGGATAGCTAGAGGATCATTGCAGACAGTTTTTACATATGTAATTACTGTGATTGTTTTTTTATGTGATGTGCATAGTAAGATCACAGCACAGAGAGCCAGCGTTCTGTCGATTTGTGCCCTCAGTCAAAAAGTGCACGCGCATGCGCAGACGGAAGGGCCCTCCTGCTGATTTCCCGATCAGCTGGCATGACATGACCATAATGAATATGCACATTGTAGGAGGCTTTTTTCAATGGGAGATACCATTTGACGCCCACAACTGAATGCTATGCAAACAGTGGAGAGACACCGTATTTGTCATATAAACCCACGATGCAACAGCAAGGCACAAGAGTGTGCTCAAGGTCCGGTTTTGTCTGAGTGGCAGGATGGGCTTGGTGTGTTGAATGATGGGTTTTGTCTGTGTGTAAGGGCAGGTTGTAACACTGACAAAACCCGCCCTTCAACTCACCCACAACCCGCCCTGCAACAGTGAGGCTCAATCTGACAACTATGGTGACAATTGCTTTCAATTGTGCCCGTGAAATGGTACCTCCCATCAAAAAAAGTCTCCTACGATGTGCACATGCACTATGGGGACGTCACGCCAGCTGGAGTGCCCTTCCGTTCTACGAGGGCACTTTTCGACGGCGGGCACTATTCCCTAAACTGCAGTCATTGTTTAAATTTTGCTATCGCTGTGATTCGTCAAGGACAGAGACTGAATGTTACAGGGTATCTGCTGTTTTAAAATATAATTTTTTTATTAGTGCACAGTGAACTCTGACCGCAGTGTCCCTTGGACAGTGTAGATCTGAGAAATTATACAATGCCAATGGGAGTGATACTGTACCTAGGTGGCAATTAAACTTCCTTGGTGCCTTGGTGCCTTATATGCATTAAATTGGCCTCAGAACCTGTGCAATTCATTTTAAATGGATGAAGTGGCAACTGGCACCCCTAACTGTACTTTTTCTGTGTTTTGCATTGTCCAATGGAGTGTGCAATCACAGTACATTGCCAGTGTGCCCACTAGGGGGCCACACAAGAGCAATAATACAATTTTTTTTTTTTTTTAATGATGGACCACCCTCTAACATCAATTCACTGTCTGTCTATGTGCAGTGGGTGAGGCGATCAACAACTTGAAGACTAGACTGTTTCATCCCATTCCTGCCCAGGCTATTTTTCAGTTTTCAGTGCTGTCACACTTTAAATAACAATTATTCAGTCATGCAACATTGTACCCAAATTCATTTTATATCAGATAGAGCTGTTGTTTGGTGGTAACTATCATTGGGGTTTATACATTTTTGCTATATACACAATTGTTAAAAAGATCAACACCCTTGGATAAAGGGGAGAGGAATTAGAGCAATTGTCAGTTTTTATGGATGTCTGTGCCCCCATTAGGGAGACTCACGCGCTCATTAAAAGTGTGAAAGTAAAAGAAAATACAAAATTTTGGGATCTCCCCAGAAAAAAAGGTTTTGCCTATAGTTCTACTTTTAAAATATCCACCAATTGTGTACCAACAGTGAGGCCCGCAGTGGATGGACTAGGAGGGAAGTAATGGAGGGCCGGGCATGACGGGGATGTTTAAGGGAGCTAAGGGTTAAAGAGGAAGAAAACCCTGATGAGTTTACTTCCTCTTTTTTTCCCTGCAAAGGTAAAGCATAATGGACTACTATGCATCGCATCCATCTTGCTGGTGGCGTCTCACAGCTCCGCCGCTGTCATTCGGCGAAGCCGCGATGACGTCACTCCCGCGCATGCGCACGGGAGTCGACAAATGCGGCAGCTCCATTTTTGGAACTGCCGCGTTCAGTGCGCCTGCGCGCCGCTGTCTACGGCGCATGCGCCGTAGACAGCGGTGCCCGTTTTCGGGCAAATATCTCCTAAACCATATAGGTTTAGGAGATATTGCTTGGACCTACAGGTAAGCCTTAATCTAGGCTTACCTGTAGGTCAAAGTGGTTTGTAAGGGTTTACAACCACTTTAAGCCTCAAGGTGAATAGGCTGAGGGGGAGGAGCTGGTGGTGAGTGTGTGGGACAGGGGAGGAGCCATATAAAAGGTGGAGTGGGCGGAGCAAAGTCCAGTTCGACGGAGGGGACAGAGAGAGGAGGCAGTTTTTTACCACTGCTCCTCGGAGGATGGTGGACATCAAGACCATGCTGGTGGGACTGCAGCGGCAAGCGGAGGAACGCGGACCGGAGTGGCTGTGGGAGCAACTAGGAGGCCTGGCGGGGACAGGAGGGGTGAGCCTTTGCAACGCGCGCGGAGGTCGCGGCCTCCGGCGCGTTTTTCGCCTGGACTGGACCCTCGGCCACCTCGTGTAGTCAGAAGCCCTGGGGAGGACCGATCGCTCCCCCCAGCCAAATGCACACAGGGGGACTCAGGGGGCCTGGAGCGGTCTTCACGCCGCGGCCCGGGGAGGGGGTGGGGTGGGTGGGTCACGCGGCCGGCATGCTGCTGAGGAGACAGCGGGGGGAGGGGGGATGCTGTAGCAGGACACAGCGCTGGGGAGGGATGGCTGCTCGGGCTGGCTCTCGCAGGGATTCAGCGGCCCGGAGCAGGGGGACAGCGAGTCAGCCTGGGCAGGTTCGTGGACCGCCTGCAGGCTGCTCCACCCGGAAGGATGAGAGGAGCACCCGAGGGTCCACCGTCCCAGGGGCTGGCAGGGTTGGCTCACTTCGCCAGGCTGCCACAGAGGAATCAGCCGGGGGGGGGGCGGAATCACCTATGCGGGTTGTGGCTTCAGCTCCCGGGGTCTTTTCCCCCGGGGGGCTTACACCCCCGCCAACATGGGTCCAGGAGGACCGGCCTGAGGGGGAATATCGGATGAGGAGGAGCTGCCCATTCCAGGGGGAGATGTCGCCAGTCCGGCTGTGAGGAGTGTTCCTGGACAGCCAGGTGAGTCCCCTGATGCGGTTTTATTGTCTAATGCATTGCAGGGTTTGTTGGGGGTGGTGCAGGCGGGCACGGGGAGGCCAGTGATGCCTGTGGGTTGTGACACGGGGGTGGCGGGGGTTTCTGCGGCGGCGGTGCCGGTGGGTGCGGGTGCGGAACCGGCTGGACAGATGCGGGACCTGTTGGAGGGATTGCGGGCCTTGGTGGGGCGTTTTGACCGGGGGCAGGCCTCGCCGCCGCCGGTGACCCCATGGGTGGCTCCCCCGGCGGGGGAGCTTGGGGTGGCCTCTGGTGCCACGGGGGTTACGACGCCGGTGGCACCTTTGGTGCCGTCGACAGAGGGGGGGAGGCGGGGCATTTGGGGTTGACGCGGGCAAAAAAGACTCGGTGGCGCGGTCGGACATTGTTCGGTTGGCCGACGCGGCGCGTGTGAGGTTTATGTGTGTTTCGAGGGGCCGCTGGGGACCCACTTGAAACAGGAGGTGCGGGACAAGATCTGGAAAGGGAGTATGTCGAGATTTCCTCGCTTCTCCCGTTGGAAAAGTTTAACTTGGACAGGGTTAAGCCTGATGATTCCAAGAAGGAGGATGAGGAGAAGCGGCTGATACCGTGCACTTTTTCTAATTGGCTACAGGCATTTGCCATTTTGGCTAGCGTCATTGGGGAGAAGAGCCCGGAGCATTGCTCGGCGCCTTTCTGTTATATGGATGCGTTCGGGGAGGCCCATCAGGTTTATGGGGGGGTGGCGTAGCTCCGGTACGATGAGCAATTCCGGCAGTGCAAGGCGGTGCGGTCGGAATTGCGCCGGGACCACAAGGACATCAGCCTCTGGATGAGGCTTATGTCGTCGGCGAGGGCCCCTCCTCAGTTTCTTCAGGGGGGGGCCGGGAGTGCGTCCACCTCGGGACTGCCGGCTGGAAAAAAGTGGAGTGTTCCGGTTGCGGCGGGGCTCACATGTTGTCCCGGTACTTCCGCAAAGGAAAACGAGTCGGGGATGCTGCTCAGAAGAGGGAGGACGCCGGTGATGCTGGCAAGGATGCTCCCTTTTCTAAGTAGGTATCTGGATGGGGCGGCGGCGCGTTTGCTGGCGGCGGGGTTTCGGGATGGCTTCAGGATTCTGTGTTCGCTGCCTGAGGTGCGGTGGGTCGCAAAAAACTTGAAGTCCGCATTGGAACATCTGGGGGTGGTGGATGACAAGCTGCAAAAGGAGGTGGCGCTTGGGTGCATGGGGGGGCCGTTTGGGGATAAGCCGCGGCCCGACTTGGTGGTTTCCCCGTTGGGAGTGGTCCCCAAGAAGGAGCCGGGGAAGTTTCGGCTCATTCATCACCTGTCCTTTCCAAAAGGGGGCTCAGTGAATGATTTCATTGACCCTGAGGTGTGCACGGTGTCCTACACTTCGTTTGACGCTGCGGTACGGTGGGTGCGGCGGTATGGTTAGGGGGCGCTGATGGCCAAGGCCGATGTGGAATCGGTGTTCCGGCTGCTTCCGGTTCATCCTGATAGCTTTCGGCTGTTGGGGTGCCACTGGCGTAACAAATATTTTGTGGATATGTGCCTACCGATGGGTTGCTCGATCTCGTGTGCGTACTTCGAGACGTTTAGCTCCTTTTTGGAATGGGTGGTGAGGGACGCTTCGGGTCTGGAGTCGGTCATCCACTATTTGGATGACTTCCGCTGTGTGTGCGATTTTGCTGTCTACGTTGCAGCACATCACAGGTAGGTTTGGGGTTCCCTTGGCGGCCGATAAGACGGAGGGCCCGACGAAGGAACTGAGTTTCCTGGGGATCGTGATCGACTCTCGGGCGATGGAGTGCCGGCTGCTGGAGAACAAGTTGGTGGAGCTGCAGCGGGAAATTAGGGATATTCAGGGCCGGCGCAAAGGTCCAGTTGAGGACGTTGCAGTTGCTTTTGGGTAAGCTGAACCTCGCATGTAGGATCATTCCCATGGGAAGGATTTTCTGCCGGCGGCTGTCGGCAGCTACGGCGGGTGTCAGCGTTCCCACCCATTTTGTGCGGTTGGGGAGGGAGCACCGGGCGGATTTGTGGGTTTGGCACGATTTTTTGGGCTCTTACAATGGGAGGGCCATGTGGATGGCGGGCCCTGTCAGCAATTTTGACTTGGATTTGGTCACGGACGCTGCCGGTTCTACTGGGTACGGGGCGTTTTTCAGGGGCAAGTGGTGCGCGGAGCCTTGGCCGGAGGCTTGGAGAGCGGCAGGTTTTTTGGGCAATCTGGTTCTGTTGGAACTGTTTCCGATCGTGGTGGCGTTGGAGCTGTGGGGGGAGGAGTGTAGGAATCTGAAGTTGCGCATTAATTGCGACAACATGGGGGTTGTGCAGGTGGTGAACCGGGTGTCGGCTTCATCCCCTCCAGTTGATGCGGCAGTTGGTCTTTCGTTGTTTACAGTTGAATATTTTTGTTTACGCTTTGCACATACCGGGCGTGGAAAACGAGTTGGCTGACTCCCTGTCTCGTTTTCAGTGGGAAAGGTGCAGGGAGCTGGCTCCGGGCGCGGAAGCGGAAGGGGCCCATTGCCCGGAGTGGATTTGGAGGCTGCCATTGGAGTCGCCGCCGGATGGATCCGGCAGTCTGTGAGTGCGCCCACCTGGGCGGCCTATTCCAAGGTTTGGTCTGAATGGTCAGGTCTGGTTCGGGAGGCTGGGGTAAGTGATCGGGGTGCTGCTTGGCGGTTGTTGGTACTTTATTTTGTGGCCAGGAATATGAAACGGGGGGTGTAGGTTTCCGCGATCGGTCGGAAAATGGCGGGTTTGACGTTTTTGTTTAACCACTTCAGGACCGCCGTATTGCCAATGTACGTCAACACAATGGCACAGGCAGGCACAATCACGTAGATGTACGTGCCTGCCTTCCAGCGGGTGGGGGGTCCGATCGGACCCCCTCCCGCTGGATACGGCGGTCCGGTTCGCTCCAGGAGCGCTCCGTGATGAGGTGATGGCCGTTGGTTTTCGGCCACCCCCTCTGGATCGCTCCTGGCCAATGAGAAGCTTCCTCCCACTGTGTATTGTTTACACAGGAAGGAGGAAGTGATGTCATTCTCCTCGGGGCGGTCTTTTTGACCGGACTACGAGGAGAAGACTAATAGTAAGTGTGCACCAACACTACACTGACATGTAGGTACACACAGGCACACAAACCCCCCCCGATCCCCCCCCCCCGCCCCCCCCAGTCACAGTGTCACTGATTGCATTGATCATTTCTTTACTGATCAATGCATTCAGTGTCAGTTGTGACAGTAAAAACTGTCAGGACAGTTAGTGTTAGCTCCAGGGTAGCCCCCTATCGCCCCCCAATAAAGATTTAACCCCCTGATTGCCCCTAGAGTTAACCCTTTCACCCCCTTTTGCCAGTGTCACTAAGCGATCATTTTTCTGATTGCTGCATGTGTCGCTAGGTAGCTAGTTATTTTTTTAGGTTCACCGCCAGGTTTTTATATCGCTAGGTACCCCGATATACTACCCAATAATGGTTTTAACCCCCTGATTGCCGCTAGTTAACCCTTTCACCCCCTTTTGCCAGTGTCACTAAGCGATCGTTTTTCTGATCGCTGCATTAGTGTCGCTACAGTCGCTAGGTAGCTAGTTATTTTTTTAGGTTCACCTCCAGGTTTTTATAGCGCTAGGTACCCCGATATACTACCCAATAATGGTTTTAACCCCCTGATTGCCGCTAGTTAACCCTTTCACCCCCTTTTGCCAGTGTCACTAAGCGATCATTTTTCTGATCGCTGCATCAGTGTCGCTAGTGTCGCTAGGTAGCTAGTTATTTTTTTAGGTTCACCGCCAGGTTTTTATATCGCTAGGTACCCCGATATACTACCCAATAATGGTTTTAACCCCCTGATTTCCGCTAGTTAACCCTTTCACCCCTTTTGCCAGTGTCACTAAGCGATCGTTTTTCTGATCGCTGCATTAGTGTCGCTACAGTCGCTAGGTAGCTAGTTATTTTTTTAGGTTCACCGCCAGGTTTTTATAGCGCTAGGTACCCCGATATACTACCTAATAATGGTTTTAACCCCCTGATTTCCGCTAGTTAACCCTTTCACCCCCTTTTGCCAGTGTCACTAAGCGATAATTTTTCTGAACGCTGCATCAGTGTCGCTAGTGTCGCTAGGTAGCTAGTTGTTTTTTTAGGTTCACCGCCAGGTTTTTATAGCGCTAGGTACCCCGATATACTACCCAATAATGGTTTTAACCCCCTGATTGCTGCTAGTTAACCCTTTCACCCCCTTTCACCAGCGATCACAGTATAAGTGTCACTGGTGACGCTGGTTAGCCAGTTAGTTATTTAGGTTCCCCGTCAGGTTTTTATATAGCGCCAGGGACCCCCATATACTACCTAATAAAAATTTGAACCCCCTGATTGCCCCTAGTTAACCCTTTCACCACTGATCACCGTATAAGTGTTACGGGTGACTCTGGTTAGTTTGTTTTTTATAGCATCAGGGCACCCACCATTTATTACCCAATAAAGGTTTAACCCCCTGATCACCCGGCGGGTGATATCAATTAGGTTTTAGGGTCAGGGTCTGCGTCGCCCCAGGCAGCGCTAGGTTAGTGCCAGTACCGCTAACACCCACACGCAAAGCATACACCTCCCGTAGTGGTATAGAATCTGAACAGATCAATATCTGATCTGATCAGATCTATACTAGCGTCCCCAGCAGTTTAGGGTTCCAAAAAAACGCATTGTTAGCGGGATCAGCCCAGATACCTGCTAGCACCTGCGTTTTGCCCCTCTGCCCAGCCCACCCAAGTGCAGTATCGATCGATCACTGTCACTTACAAAACACTAAACACATAACTGCAGCGATCGCAGAGTCAGGCCTGATCCCTGCCATCGCTAACAGGTTTTTTGGTAGCATTTTATATTTAAATCCGGAAGGCAGTGCTTGGTTTTCGGGGTCCCGTACGTGGCTACGCTCCCAAAAAGTCCCCCACATGTGGTATCCCCGTACTCGGGAGAAGCAGCAGAATTTATTTTGGAGTGTAATTTGACTTCTGCCCATAGCATGTGTGAGCAATATATCATTTAGTGACAACTTTGTGCAAAAAAATAAAAAAGTTTGTAATATTCCCGCAACTTTTGGCAAAATATAAAATATTCCATGGACTCAACATGCCTCTCAGTAAATAGCTTGGGGTGTCTACTTTCCAAAATGGGGTCATTTGGGGGGGTTTTGTGCTATCTTGGCATTTTATGGCCTTCGAAACTGTGATAGGTAGTGAGGAGTTAAATCAAAAATTTGCACCCTTAGAAATCCTGAAGGTGGTGATTGGTTTTCGGAGTGCCGTGCGCGACTAGACTCCCAAAAAGTCCCACACATGTGGTATCCCCGTACTCAGGAGAAGCAGCAGAATGTATTTTGGGGTGTCATTTCACATATGCCCATAGCATGTGTGAGCAATATATCATTTAGTGACAACTTGGTGCAAAAAAAAAAAAGTTTGTAATATTCCCGCAACTTGTGGCAAAATATAAAATATTCCATGGACTCAACATGCCTCTCAGTAAATAGCTTGGGGTGTCTACTTTCCAAAATGGGGTCATTTTGGGGGGTTTTGTGCTATTTTGGCATTTTATGGCCTTCGAAACTGTGATAGGTAGTGAGGAGTTAAATCAAAAATTTGCACCCTTAGAAATCCTGAAGGTGGTGATTGGTTTTCGGGGTGCCGTGCGCGACTAGACTCCCAAAAAGTCCCACACATGTGGTATCCCCATACTCGGGAGAAGTAGCGGAATATATTTTGGGGTGCAATTCCACATATAACCATGGCATGTGTGAGCAATATATCATTTAGTGACAACTTTTTGTAAAAAAATTTTTTTTTTTTTTTTTTTGTCATTATTCAATCCCTTAGGACAAAAAAAATAAATATTCAATGGGCTCAACATACCCATCAGCAATTTCCTTGGGGTGTCTACTTTCCAAAATGGGGTCATTTGGGGGGGATTTGTACTGCCCTGCCATTTTAGCACCTCAAGAAATGAGATCGGCAGTCATAAATTAAAAGCTGTGTAAATTCCAGAAAATGTACTCTAGTTTGTAGACGCTATAACTTTTGCGCAAACCAAAAAATATACGCTTATTGACATTTTTTTTACTAAAGACATGTGGCTGAATAAATTTTGCCCTCAATGTATGACTAAAATTTAGTTTATTCGATTTTTATTATAACAAAAAGAAGAAAATATCTTTTTTTTTCAAAATTTTCGCTCTTTTTCCATTTATATCGCAAAAAAAAAAGAATTGCAGAGGCAATCAAATACCATCAAAAGAAAGCTCTATTTGTGGGAAGAAAAGGACGCAAATTTCGTTTGGGTGCAATATTGCATGACCACGCAATTACCAGTTAAAGCAGCGCAGTGCGAAATTGCAAAAAGACCTCTGGTCCTTAAGGTGTTTATTGTTCCGGAGCTGAAGTGGTTAAGCTGTTGCGGGTGGAAGACTGGACTAAAGATTTTTGGGTGTGTCAGGCACTGAAGGGTTATCAGAGGCAGCACAGGACGAGGGATACGAGGAGGCCGGTTACGTTCGCCACCTTGCAGGCAATCTGTGCTCAGCTGGGACGGGTGTGCTCTTCGGAGTATGAGACGCAGCTGTTCACAGCGGCGTTTTCTTTGGCCTTCTATGGGGCGTTTCGGATTGGGGAGTTGGTTAGCCCATCCAAGAAGGTAGCAGGGGGATTGTTTGATGGGGAGGTTCGAGTGGCAGTTGATAGGGTGGGGCTCTGGCTCCACAGGTCCAAAATGGATCAGCAGGGCAAAGGGGTTCTTGTGTCTCTGTTTGCGTTGCCGGGATCCAGAGTGTGCCCGGTGGCGGCGGTACGGGATTTTCGGGCAGTGAGACGGGGGGGAGGGTCCTTTCCTGTCTGTGGCATGAGGATGGGTCCTTTTTGTCCAAGTACCAATTTGTTTCGGTGTTTCGGAAGTTGTGGGCGGTGGGTTTGGATGGAAAATATTTTGTGTCCCATTCGTTCCGGATCGGGGCGGCCACGGAGGCGGCCCGGTGCGGTTTGGATGAGGCGGCTGTTGTCCTGTCAGGGTGGATGCCATTTTACTGGGTGGAGGCTGTTTTACGCTGTTGATTTTTCTTTTCAGATGGAGGTCCGGCTCGCCTCGTCTGGATCGTGGGGCACTCCTACGTATGTTGGGGGGCCAGGAGAGGTGATCAACGGCCTGAGGGCAGGCAACTTGGGATTTCACGGAGGGAGGCATGCTTGCAGTGGTTGGGTATCCCTGGGATGCGGTGGGGACGGTTGGTGGAGGAGATTGAGAGACATGTGTCTCGGGACGGTCCCCCGGCGGTGCTGGTAATCCATGCGGGGGGGAACGACCTGGGGGTACGGAAGGTTAGGGATTTGATTGCGGACATCAAGTCCGATTTCATGCGGCTGCGCTTTCGTTTTCCGGGTACTGTACTGGTGTGGTCGGACATTGTGGCGAGGACGGCCTGGCGCTGGGCTCGTTCGGTGGTGAGTATCCATAGGACCCGTATTAGGGTCAACAAGGTGGTGGGGAGGTTTGTGGCCCAACAGGGTGGGATCGTGGTTCGCCACCGCGAACTGGAATGTAATGTGGGCATGTACCTGAGACGGAATGGGGTTCACTTGTCGGATGTGGGGATTGACTTGTGGTCATTGGGGTTGCAGGAGGGTATCCAAATGGCCTTGCGGGTATGGGATGGCCCTCAAGGGTAAGGGAGTCACCCTTTTTGGGCTGTGGCGGTGTGTGTCTGGTGGTCTTTGACGGTTGGCGGTAAATCAGAAGTCATCTGATATGGGGTGGGGGGCCCATTGCTAGGATGGGTCCCTCCGGTGTATTCCTGAACGTTGGATGGAATACCGTTATGGTTGTCACTGCGGAGGTTGGCTCCGAGCGGTCACAGCTGGAGGCCTGGAAAAGTTACAAGTGGGTACCGCAGTGAGTTGTTGATTGGTAAAGTTATGGGTCACCGTCAGAGATCACCAGACCGGGCATGTTAGCTATATGCTATTCGTTACCAGATGTGTGTTATGGTTATATGTATATGGTTATATTTATATTGTTTGGTTATTTATATATAGATATATATATATATTTATATATTTTGATTGGAGTATTTGAGTATTGTAATAAAGGCTGTTATGGCCATTTTACTCCAAAGCATGGTGTGGTCTCTTACTTTATGGGTTAAAAATGGGGTGGAGATTGGAGTGGAATGGGTAACAGGTAAAAAGGGACCTTTAGACTACCCTGGTCAAGTGAGGCCCGCAGTGGATGGACTAGGAGGGAAGTAATGGAGGGCCGGGCATGACGGGGATGTTTAAGGGAGCTTAGGGTTAAGCCTCAAGGTGAATAGGCTGAGGGGGAGGAGCTGGTGGTGAGTGTGTGGGATGGGGGAGGGGCCCTATAAAAGGCGGAGTGGGCGGAGCAAAGTCCAGTTCGACGGAGGGGACAGAGAGAGGAGGCAGTTTTTCCCACCCTCCCGCCCTATGTTTAGGTTGTTGGGGTATGCCGGTGTTGTTTCTGTTCTTCTTTTTCAGGTGGCGTTGATCGGATGTCATGACAGCTGTGCGGAAGGAATTGGACGTTGGCGGTGTGTGTGTGGTGGTCTTTGACGGTTGGCGGTAAATCAGAAGTCATCTGATATGGGGTGGGGGCTCCATTTCTAGGATGGGTCCCTCCGGTGTATTCCTGAACGTTGGATGGAATACCGTTATTGTTGTCACTGCGGAGGTTGTCTCCGAGCGGTCACAGCTGGAGGCCTGGAAAAGTTACAAGTGGGTACCGCAGTGAGTTGTTGGTTGGTAAAGTTATGGGTCACCGTCAGAGATCACCAGACCGGGCATGTTAGCTATATGCTATTCGTTACCAGATGTGTGTTATGGTTATATGTATATGGTTATATTTATATTGTTTGGTTATTTATATATAGATATATATATTTATATATTTTGATTGGAGTATTTGAGTATTGTAATAAAGGCTGTTATGGCCATTTTACTCCAAAGCATGGTGTGGTCTCTTACTTTATGGGTTAAAAATGGGGTGGAGGTTGGAGTGGAATGGGTAACAGGTAAAAATGGACCTTTAGACTACCCTGGTCATGTTCCATGTCTAACTCTAACTTCATAAAACTTGCATAGCCATCTAATGCATACAGTAGATCATACTGTATACTGAGAATGGTGCAGTGCAACATGTTTGACAGTTAGGCCGCGTACACACGGGCGGACTGTTCGCCCAACCTTGTCCGCTGAACAGTGTTTGGGCGGACAGTCCGCTCGTGTGTGGGGCTTCAGCGGACAGTTTCAGCGGACAGTTGGACGAACAAGGTCTTACGGAAATTCCGAAAAACTGTCCGCTGAAACAAGGTTTCAGCGGACTGTTCGCTCGTGTGTAGGCTTGTTCGGCCAACTAAGTCTCGCGCATGCTCAGAAAGGATTTCCACGCCGAAAGCTATAATGCAGTGTATAGGACGTCGTATTTTTCGTCCCGTCGTACGTGCCGTTCACGTCATCGCGCACGGTTTCAGCAAACTGTTCGTCCGTCGTGTGTGGCCATGTCCGTCCATGCTAAGTTTGAGCGGACTGTTTGCCGAAACTGTTGGACGGACAAAGTTGGGCGAACAGTCCGCGCGTGTGTACGCGGCCTCAAGCTTACCATGGGACACGGGGGGAGCTGGTATGATGTACTGTGATGCATAACATGGATTACTGTACAATTGAATGAACTATTACATTAAAACATAGATTTTTTTTTTAAAAACCTCAAAAGTGAAATCAGCTAAATGTAATAATGAATGAAAGTGTATATGCTATTTGATTACAAACATTAGTACTATGATGCAATTGTATACTTTTGGCTGTAGATTAAAGTGCATTTCTAAAGTTTTTTATTTAGCTTTGTGTAAAATAAGGAATGTTTTGAACTCCTGTCAGGTTTCTTGTTTTATCATTTGTCATGTTGGTGAAACATTTCCATACTGCGGACACAGCAGGAAGAGAGAGGAAATCTTCTAAAGAGGGGAATCCACTTATAGACAGATGTAACTGAAACACTTGTTCTCTTTGTCCTTGGTGGGTTTTTTCTCCTCCTGCTCTTTTTGACATCCTGTTCCTGTGATAACCAAACATTTTTTGGTTTACCATCACTTGCTGCCCCAGTGACAATGGTCATCAGGACAGTGGTGTAGTGTTTAGCACTCTCACCTAGCAGTAACAAGGGTTGCTGGTTCAAATCCTAACCATGACACCACCTGCCTGGAATTTGCATGTTCTCCCTGTGCCTACGTGGGTTTCCTCCAGGTACTCTGGTTTCCTTCCACACTCCAAAGACATGCAGGTAGGTTAATTGGCTTCTGTCCAAAATTGCCCCTAGTAGATGAGTGGGGACCTTGTATTGTGGGCTCCTTGATGGTAGGGAAAAATGTGAGTGTGCAATGTACAGGGATAGAGACAATTGTAGACACTCAACTCAGGTTGAACAGGATGGACTGGTGTCTTTATTCAACCTTACTAACTATGAAACTATAAAGAGAACAGGGGGAAATGATCAAAACTGGAGCAGACAGAATCTGGAGTTGCTGTGCATGGCAACTAATCAGCCTTTATCTTCTGATTGTTTAATTAAGCCTTGAAAATAAAAGATGGAAGCTGTCAAGTTAAAAATGACCATTTCCCTAGCTAGTAGGCAAAGGAGGTGTAAAAAAATAGAATGAGGGTAGTCACTGTGAAATATTAAAAATTACCAATTCCTCTGACCACCCTATAGCACTTTTATTACTACAGTGTGGCAGCTGTGTGCAGGATCATGTGTGTGTGTATATATATATATATATATATATATATATATATATATATATATATATATATATATATATATATATATATATATATATATTAGGGATGAGCTTCAAGTTCGAGTCTAACACATGTCTGACTCGAACATTGCCTGTTCGCCTGTTCAGTGAACAGTGAACAATTTTGGCTGTTCGTGGCAAAAGCCGAAACACCCTGTACAAGTCTATGGGAGAAATCTAAAGTGCTAATTTTAAAGGCTAATATACAAGTTACTGTCCTAAAAAGTGTTTGTGGACCTGGGTCCTGCCCCAGGGGAGATGGATCAGTGCAAAAAAAAGTTTTAAAAACAGCAGTTTTTTTCAGGAGCAGTGATTTTAATAATGATTAAAGTGAAACAATAAAAGTGTAATATTCCTTTAAATTTCATACCTGGGGGGGTGTCTATAGTATGCCTGTGAAGGGGCGCATGTTTCCCGTGCTTAGAACTGTCCCTGCACAAAGTGTCATTTCGTAAGGAAAAAGTCTTTTAAAATCACTTTGAATTGTCAGCTCCTGTAATACAGAGAACACTCAATGAGTGATCTCTGTATTACGGAGCCGACAATTCATTCATTGATAAAAAAAAAAAGTGTGGGGTTCCCCTAAATTCAATTACCTGGCCCTTCAGGTCTGGTATGGATATTAAAGGGAACCCTGCGTCAAATGCCCCTAAAAATCCATACCAGACCCTTTATCCGAGCACGCAACCTGGCAGGCCGCAGGAAAAGAGGGGGGGACGAGAGAGTGCCCCCCTCCTGAACCGTACCAGGCCACATGCCCTCAACATTGGGAGGATGCTTTGGGGGTCTGTGACCCCCTCAAAGCACCATGTCCCCATATTGATGGGAACAAGGGCCTCATCCCCGCAACCGTGGCCATTGGTTGTGGGGGTCTGCGGGTGGGGGGCTTATCAGAATCTGGAAGCCCCCTTTAACAAGGGGACCCCCAGATCCCGCCCCCCCCCGTTTGAAATGGTAAGGGGTACAAAAGTACCCCTACCATTTCACAAAGAAAGTGTAAAAAATGGTTAAATACAAACACACTTTTGAAAAATTCCTTTATTAAAAATAAAAAAAAGATTCCAGCGGTGCTAATCCACTCTTGCTATCCAGCGATGGATGATCATCTCTCCGGGGTCCAGCGATGGCTGATCTGATCCAGCGACTGGTGATTTTCAGTCCAGAGCAGTCCATCCATGCATCCGTCTTCTGTCTCCACTGAGGAGACACTGCAGAGATCCCAGCGCTGACGTTTCTTATATTAGGAGGTCGGGGCCTAAAAAATGTTGTCTGATTCACATGTGGGATTTAGAATAATGCAGCACCAGAGTGAAGTGTACTATGTGAAGTGAAATTAACCCCCCTGACGGTATTCCCGAGTTTGGCTCGGGGTGGAATTTTTATGCCAAAAGCGGTAACCCCGAGCCAGACTCGGGACAGCATAGCTGGATCCAGGAGGACGTTTACTTACCTTCTCCCTTGGATCCAGCGATGTCCCCGCGCTGTACGAGCGAGCCGTGTCTTGCTCGATCTATCACGGAGCCAATCTCCGCGCCCTGCGAGCGTCGCAACGCACGGGGACGGAGATCGGCGTCAAATTCAAAAAGTGAAACACTCACTATACATACAGTATAATGTAATCTTACAGATTACATTGCTGTATGTAATAATTTCACAATCCCTTTGTCCCTAGTGTTCTGCCCAGTGTCCTGCATGCAGTTTTATATAATAAAAACTGTTCTTTATGCCTGGAAACTGGAGATTGCCCATAGCAACCAAAACTGTCCCTTTATATCAAAAATGATTTTAGACCAGCTAGAAAACAGCGATAATAAATTGCAATCACTTGCAGAATTGAGCGATAGCGATTTGTGGGGAGATCCGTCATCAAATACTGAAAAGTAATGACAGTGACAATTCTGCAACTGAGTAAATTTCTGTGTTTTTGATTTGATTACATTAATGAATGATTTTTATTATTGTTATATTATTATTTGGTACAATTATTTATAATTATTTATTATATTATAATTTATGATTTCATTTTTCAAACTTTATCATACCCGGGATGTCTGCTAGACTCTGGTTTGGACAGATTTAAGTGAGTTATTGCTAAGAATTACAGGACTACAATATAAAACACCAAATTTTCATGCAAAATAATTGTACCGCTTTTAGCACCTAAAATCCAAAATAATCGCACCGCCAGGGAGGTTAAAAACAAAACAAACATACTAGGCAAGTAACAAAACTCATGCAGTGTCAGTACATTATAGTTATGAGCCCACACATGTGCAGTGTCTTGAAAAATTATTCATACCCTTTAAAATTTTCCAAATTTTGACATGTTAAAACCAAAAAACATATTTATTTATTTTTATTGAAATTGTATGTGTTACACCAACACAAAGTGGGACATAATTGTAAAGTGGAAGGAAAATGATAAATGGTTTTCAATTTTTTTTTACAAATAAATAACTGAAAAGTGTGGCGTGCATTTGTATTCAGACCCTTTACTCTAAGGGTCCTTTCACACGGGGCGGATCAGTTCTGGTCCGCCCCGTGGATATCCGTTTGCTCAGCGGGGATCACTCCGTCGATCCCCGCTGAGCAGGGAGATGACAGGTCCGTCTCTGCACACTGCGCAGGGACAGACCTGTCACAGCGCCGCTCTCCCCTATGGGAGATCGGATGACGACGGACCGCAGTGCCCGTCGTCACCCGATCCGATCCGCAGACGGATGGAAAAATAGCTTTTTCCTCCGTTGCACTTTTTCGGATCGGAGCGGGTCGGATGTCAGCGGACATGTCACCGCTGACATCCGACGCTCCATAGAGCTCTATGGAACACCCGTTCAGGTCTGCCTGAAAAACTGACAGGCGGGCCTGAACGGGACGTCAGTGTGAAAGGGGCCTAATACCCCTAAATAAAATCTAGTGGAACCAATTGTTTTCAGAAATCACCTAATTGGTAAATAGAGTCCACCTGTGTGTAATTTAATCTAAATGTAAATACAGCTGTTTTTTGAAACTCTCAGAGGTTTGTTAGAGAACCTTAGTGAACAAGCAGCATCACGAAGGCCAAAGAACACACCAGACAGGTCAGGGGATAAAGCTGTGGAGACGTTTAAAGCAGGGTTAGGTTATAAAAAAATATCTTAAGCTTTGAACATCTCACGGAGCACTGTTCAATCCATCATGCGAAAATGGAAAGACAATGGCACAACTGCCAAACCTACCAAGACATGGACAACCACCTAAACTTACAGACCGGGCAAGGAGAGCATAAATCAGAGCAGCAGCCAAAAGGCCCATGGTAACGCTATAGGCCTTTAGTCATGCACTCCACAAATCTGGCCTTTATGCAAGAGTGGCAAGAAGAAAGCCATTGTTAACAGAAAGTCATAGGAAGTCCAGTTTGCAGTTTGCAAGAAGCCATGTGGGGGACACAGCAAACATGTGGAAGAAGGTGCTCTGGTCAGATGAAACCAAAATGTAACTTTTTGGCCTAAAATTAAAATGCTATGTGTGGTAGAAAACTAACACTGCACATCACCCTGGACACACCATCCCCACCGTGAAACATTGTTGTGGCAGCATCATGTTGTGGGGATGCTTTTCTTCAGCAGGGACAGGGAAGCTGATCAGAGTTGATGGGGAAATGGTTGGAGCCAAATACAGGGCAATCTTAGAAGAAAACCTGTTAGAGTCTGCAAAAGACTTGAGAATGGGGTGGAGGTTCACCTTCCAGCAGCAAAATTACCCTAAACATACAGCCAGAGCTACAATGGAATGGTTTAGATCAAAGCATATTCATGTGTTAGAATTGCAAAGTCCAGACCTAAATCCAATTGAGAATATGTGGCAAGACTTGGAAACTGCTGTTCACAGATGCTCTCTCTGTCCAATCTGACAGAGCTTGAGCTATTTTGTAGAGAAGAATGGGCAAAGCTTTCGCTCTCTAGATGTGCAAAGCTGGTAGAGACATATTTAAAAAGACCTGCAGCTGTAATTGCAGCAAAAGGTGGTTCTACAAAGTATTGACTCTGGGAGGCTGAATACAAATGCACACCACACTTTATTTGGAAAAATTTGGAAAACCATTTGTAATTTTCCTTCCACTTCACAATTATGTGGCAGTTTGTGTTGGTCTATCACATAAAATCCCAATAAAATACATTTAAGTTGTTGGTTGTAACATGACAAAATGTGGACATTTTAAAAGGGTATAAATACTTTTTCAAGGCACTGTAGCTAACTCCAAAAAAAGTCAAAGAATCAGTGTATAGGACAGTGATGGTGAACCTTGGCACCCCAGATGTTTTGGAACTACATTTCCCATGATGCTCATGCACTCTGCAGTGTAGTGGAGCATCATGGGAAATGTAGTTCCAAAACATCTGGGGGTGCCAAGGTTCGCTATCACTGGTATAGGAAATGTGTGCAAAACTCATGTCTGCCACCACCACTCTACCTGGTAATCGACAATAGCAAATATCAAATCTCAGATGTGTGAGGTGAACCTCCACATGGCCTAGATTTTTGTTCCCTGCCAGGCAATATCTAGTAATAGTTAACCACATTCAAATGGACTTGTTCTGTAATAAAGATGTTTTGTAGCTTACCAAGCCACTTCTTAAAGCGGAGGTCCACCCTACAGTGGACCTTCCGCTCATCGGAACCCTCCCCCCCTCCGGCGCCACAATTGGCACCTTTCAGGGGGGAGGGGGGTGCAGATACCTGTACAGTACAGGTATCTGCACCCACTTCCGGGATAGCTCTCTGCGGAAAGGGGCATAGATTACGCCCCTTTCCGCAAGTGCCCGTCCCTTTCCGCAAGTGCCCCGCTGCCTGCTGGGAAACACACAGATCCCAGAGGCAGCGGGGACCATCTTTATTGCGCAGCGCGACTCGCACATGCGCAGTAGGGAACCGGGAAATGAAGCCGAAAGGCTCCATTTCCTGATTCCCATACCCAAGATGGCGGCGGCAGCACCTGAGAGACGATCTAGAGATCGGCTTCGGGTGCCGACATCGCGGGCGTGCTGGACAGGTAAGTGTCACTATTTTAAAAGTCAGCAGCTGCAGTATTTGTAGCTGCTGGCTTTAAAAAAAAAAAAAAACGCGGAGTCCCGGCGGACTCCCGCTTTAAGTTCCTAGATTTTTAGGCATTTAACCTGATATTTATATTCATACCTTAATACAATTCCTATTGAATGTATACAGTATATGCTGATTGTCCAAGAGCAGGGTGGGTGCTGTGAAGATTTGGGTACCATGCTGTCCCAGTTACATAACCCCATTGTTGGCATTGGGAAGGTGTTAGTTCCTTGATTAACATGCCTAACGGTGAGGATTATGTAGAGTTGCTACAGAAGAATTATATGTCGAAGAAAGTTTGTTATAAAGGCCCCCACTCCTGTTCAGGGATGGTTGTTTCATGTAAGTAGTCTTTTTCATGCCTCTTGTGAATCAGTTGTTTTGTTTCCACAATGCACAAGTCTTTGCATTCTTTCAGATACCCAAGCATTTATATTTCCTACTTAACCACATGCCGACCGGTGCACACCGATGTACGTCGGCAGAATGGCACAGACAGGCAAATGGGCTTACAGGTATGTCCCTTTAAATTTGCCACCAGTGGCTTGTGCGTGCGCTGGTCGGGACCTCCGTGAATCCAGTCGCAGGTCCCGCAGACTCAATCGCCACAGGGAAACCTGCGATCGTCTCATGGGGAGGAAGAACGGGGAGATACTAATGTAAACAAGTCGTAAAACAAAACAATATAAAGTTGGCGCACAAATGACTGGACTCTTTAAGAGCGCTTGGCTATCTCGTGGGATGTTTGTTTATTTAAATAAATGTCCTGTAGATGGTCTCAATGTGCGGCTGTTAACCCATTATGGACTTGGCAAAAAATGGATGCAGCAGAAAAAACGATCAAAAACAGCGCATCAAAGGGACTAGTAGATTGATGTGAAAAAGACTTTAAAATGTCATTTATTAAATGTAAACAATGAACACAGACATCTGATCCCTGCAGGATCTAAAACACATAAAAAACACAAAGCGCAGGAGCACGAAACATGTAAGCAGGAGCGTCGGCATAGCAACCTTCCCCTTCACAGCCTTCCACGTGACAAGCCTCTCATGTGATCCACAGCCGCTCGGACAAGCGGCGCTGCAAGCAGTGCAGCGTTCTCTAAGCTGCCTATGTGTACAGCTGATATCATCTGGTGACTAAGCTTGATCCTTACCACCCAGCGTGCAGCATTACACCTCTGCCTCCAAGCCGAACGCTTCAGATGGAGCTGAAATAAACACCTCCCCCTCGGTCATCAGACTGGACTCATCAGCTCTGCAGCCCATTGAACACCTATGAAGTGAGTGTCCCTAGGAACGTTGTTCCATTCGTTTACACTGACTTTTCATACAACGCTCTGGGTTCTTTCAGATGATTGATTGCATTCATTAGGCATTCGATAGCTGTGCACATTGGTCTTTGGTTTTCACCTTTCCAAAGTTATAATTGAGAGATCTGAGGAGCTTTTCATTATCAAACATCTGTCCGTTTTATGATTGGTGTTTTTTATGTGTTTTAGATCCTGCAGGGATCAGATGTCTGTGTTCATTGTTTACATTTAATAAATGACATTTTAAAGTCTTTTTCACATCAATCTACTAGTCCCTTTGATGCGCTGTTTTTGATCGTTTTTTCTAATGTAAACAAGTATCTCCCCGTTCTACCTAGTAACAGTGTCACCGATCTCTGTTCCCTGTAGCCGGAGCAGAGATCAGTGATGTGTCATACACAGCCATGTCCCCCCAGAGTTAGAAACACTCCCCAGGGCTCACTTAACCCCTACACTGCCACCTAGTGGTTAACCCCTTCACTGCCAGTGTCATTTACACAGGAATCAGGACATTTGTATAGCACTGATTGCTGTATAAATGATAATGGTCCCAAAAATGTGTCAAAAATTGTCCGATGAGTGTGCCATTATGTCGCAGTCATGATAAAAATCGCTAATTGCCGCCATTACTAGTAAAAAAATAATAATAAAAATGCCATAAAACTATCCCCTATTTTGAAAATGCTATAACTTTTGCGCAAACCAATCAATAATCGCTTTTTTTATATATTTTTGGGGGATATTTATTATAGCAAAATGTAAAAGATAATTGTTGCTCTTTTTTTGTTTATAGCACAAAAAATTAGCACTACATCACATTATGCATTGCAATTTGCACTGTGACACTTTATTTATGTTGTCATTTTGACACTACTTCATATTTACATAATTATTTAGTCACTAGGAACATTTTATTTGTTTCACTTAGACCTTGTGATTTTTATTGCGCGAAATCACCCCCCCCCCCTTTTTTTTATTCTACCATTTTGTGTGTGTCTGTGTGAACACTCAAGATTTTGCAGCATCTTTATATCACTTTATTTTAAATAGACATTATCATTCATCACTCCTAGTAGTGCGAAGGACACATACATACACTGAAAAATAATACTTATACTGTATATACACACACAAGTGACATCAACTAATGCCAATTGATTAAACCCATGACAAACAAGGAGATTTAGATTTGGGGATCAAGGTGGCAAGGTGGCCAAGATGGCAACTGTGTATGGTACAAAAGTGTTTTAGCACACTAAATGTTATTCAGTTAGGATTTACCTCTAATGTAAAGTAAAATAAGTCAGACATTTTTTCTCAATAGCATTTTTAGTTCTTATTGCCTGAAAAGGGATATGCATATTCTTTGCAAGCCACAGCCACTTCTTGATGAATACAGTGCCTTGCAAAAGTATTCACTCCCTTGACATTTTTCATGTTTTGTTGCCTCACATCCTGGAATTAACATGGATTGTTTGAGGATTTGCATCATTTAATTTACAGAACATGCTCACAACTTTGAAGATTTTTTATTTATTTTTTATTGTGAAGCAAATAACAAATAGGACAAAAATAACTGAAAAAGTCAATGTGCATTACTATTCACTCCCCCTAAAGTCAATACTTTGTAGAGCCACCTTTTGCGGCTATCACAGCTCTAAGTCACTTTGGATAAGTACTGTATCTATGAGCTTGCCACATATTACCACTGGGATTTTTACCCTTTTCTCCTTACAAAACTGCTCCATCTCCTTAAAGTTGGATGGTTCACGCTCGTGAATAGGGATGAGACGAACACCCCCCTGTTTGGTTCGCATCCAGAACATGCGAACAGGCAATAAATTTGTTTGAACGCACAAGCACCTTTAAAGTCTATGGGACATGAACATGAATAATCAAAAGTGCTACTCTTAAAGGCTTATATGCATGGTATTGTCATAAAAAGTGTTTGGGGACCTGGGTCCTGCCCCAGGGGACATGTATCAATGCAAAAAAAGTTTTAAAAATGTCAGTTTTTCCGGGAGCAGTGATTTTAATAGTGCTTAAAGTGAAACAATAAAAGTGCAATATTCCTTTAAATTTCGTACCTGGGGGGGTGTCTATATTATGCCTGTAAAAGGGTGCATGTTTCCCGTGCTTAGAACAGTCTGACAGCAAAATGACAGGAAAAAAAGTCATTTAAAACTACTTGTGGCTATAATGAATTGTCGGGTCCGACAATACACATAACAGCTCATTGATAAAAAACAGCATGAAATTTCCACACAGGGGAACCCTGTACCAAAATAAAAAAAATGCGTGGGGGTCCCCCTAAATTCCATACCAGGCCCTTCAGGTCTGGTATGGATATTAAGGGGAACCCCACGCCCCCTCTCCTAAACCACATGCCCTCAACATGGGGAGGATATCCCCATGTTTATGGGGACAAGAGCCTCATCCTCACAACCCTTGCCCGGTGGTTGTGGGGTCTGCAGGCAGGGGGCTTATCGGAATCTGGAAGCTGAAGAAGAAGAAGATGGAGAAGAAGAGGGAGAAGAAGAAGATGGATGAAGAAGAACACTGAAGGAAGACCAGAACAAAGAAGATGGAAGAAGAAGCAGAAAGAAGAAGAAATTAATAAAGGACTTGTCAAAAACCGTTTCTTGTGTTTTTTAACCCTTTTGACACTTTTTTGTGAAATGGTAGGGGTACATTTGTACTCCATTACCAATTTACACGGGGGTGAGATTTGGGGGTCCTCTTGTTAAAGGGGGCTTCCAGATTCTGATAAGCCCCCGCCCGCAGACACCCACAACCACCGAGCAAGGGTTGTGGGGATGAGGCCCTTCTCTCCATCAACATGGGGTCAAGGTGCTTTGGGGTGGGTCGCTACCCCAAAGCACCCTCCGAATGTTGAGGGCATCTGGCCTGGTACGGTTCAGGAGGGGGGCACTCTCTCGTCCCCCCTCTTTTCCTGTGGCCTGCCAGGTTGCGTGCTCAGATAAGGGTCTGGTATGGATTTTTGGGGGGACCCCAAGCCATTTTTTTTTAAATGTTGGCACGAGGTTCCCCTTAAAATCCATACCAGATGCATTTTGAGAGGGGCCCCCAAGCCATTTTTTTTTTCAATTTTGGCATGGGGTTCCCCTTAATATCCATACCAGACCTAAAGGGCCTGATATGGAATTTAGGGGGATCCCCACACATTGTTTTTTAAATTTTGGTTCAGGGTTCCTCTGTGGGAAAATTCCATGCTTTTTTTATCAATGAACTCTTATGTGTATTGTCGGACCGACAATTCATTATAACCGCGAGTAGTTTTAAATTACTTGTTTTCCTTTAGAAATGTAATTTTGCTGTCAGACTGTTCTAAACATGGGAAACATCCGCCCCTTTGCAGGCATATATAGTACTGATAAAAACAGCAAGGAATTTCCCCACAGGAGAACCCGAACCAAAATGGAAAAAAATTGCGTGGGGTCCCCCTAAATTCCATACCAGGCCCTTCAGGTCATTCGGGGTTCCCTTGTGGGGAAGTTCCCTGCCATTTTTATCAATACGATATATGCCTGTAAAGATGCACATGTTTCTCGTGTTTAGAACAGTCTGACAGCAAAATGACATTTCTAAAGGAAAAAAGTCATTTAAAACTACTTTCATTGATAAAAAAAAGGCATAGAATTTCCCCACAGGGGAACCCTGAACCAAAATTTTTTTTAAAATGCGTGGGGTCCCCCTAAATTCCATACCAGGCCCTTCAGGTCTGATATGGATATTGAGGGGAACCCCGTGCCAAAATTTTAACGAAAATGGCGTGGGGGTCCCCTTCAAAATCCGTACCAGACCTTTCAGGTCTGGTATGGATTTTAAGGGGAACCCCGCTCCAAAATGTAAAAATATGAGGTCCCCCCAAAAATCCATACCAGACCCTTATCTGAGCACGCAATCTGGCAGGCCACAGGAAAAGAGGGTGCCCCCCTCTTGAACCGTACCAGGCCACATGCCCTCAACATTGGGAGGGCGCTTTGAGGTAGCGGCCCCCCAAAGCACCTTATCCCCATGTTGATGGGGAGAAGGGCCTCATCCCCACAACCCTTGTCCAGTGGTTGTGGGGGTCTGCGGGCAGGAGGGTTATCAGAATCTGGAAGCCCCCTTTAACAAGGAGGAGGAAGGGGGGGTGGGGAGATGGGGGGAAAGGGAGAGGAGGAGAGGGGGGAGAGAGGGGAGAGGGGGGGAGAGAGGGGGGAGGGAGGGGAGGGCGGGGAGAGGGGGGAAAGATCGAATTGTGGATCATGAGAGCTGGTGAGCCTCAATCTAATCACAAATACAATGGTACATTTGGGATACCTATAGAGGACTTAAAAAAAGAAGAAGTAGAACTGCGCAATCCTTAATGTTTAAATTAAGGTGTGAATAAACAATGAAGTGCATGTGTGCTCAATGTTGTGCAGAATATTAACATAAACCCCAACCTTGAAAATGCATTAGCAACATATACCCATACAGTGCAAGTAAAACTACATATAAAATAACATCAATTGCTATAAATGAGCACTAATAAGATCAGTACTGAAATCTCAATAATACTAGTGCTCCAAAGAAATATATGCGAAAAAAATATTAAATAAAATTAAAAATGAAAATTAGAAAACAAAAATAAAAATAAAATAAAAATAAAAAACTCGTTAGAAAGTCCAGGTGAGTGAGTTCAAAACAAACAAATGTCCACAGTGACTTGTCCAAACTCCAAAACAGGTGTAGTCGTGAGGCAAAGATTAAAGTGCACCACCACCGTGTAGATAACAAATGGCTCCTTACCAGATGCCCCAGTAAGGAGTGCGTATCTTAAAGGTCAAGACAAGGTATGCATCAGACTCAGATCTTCAAAGGATAGGAGACCACTGGTGCCGGACTCAAACGAATTTCAACCAAGAGGCAGATGTTCACCATAAGGAGGAAACAAACAGTCCAAATAGTGTAACACCGTTTATTAAAAAAATGAACATAAGAAGGAGTGCACTTACAGAAGTAAATGGACATAGAGCATATCGTCAATGGAAAAGCGTCGGCCAATCGCAAACTCCAAACGATATCCTTATTCGGTTGCAACTTCCAATGAGGCAAAAAGCGTGTCACGCCACCCAACGCGTTTCGTGAAAAGATCACGTCGTCCTGGGGTATGGGTGACACGCCAAGATGCCCCAAATATATATACACACATATTGGCCCAAATCACCTCCTCCATTGGACCACTCAGCCGCACTTCCGGGTGTGGACCGGAAGTGACGTGTGCGGGTCAATTGTAAATGCTAAAAAGGGGGCCTAAATAGATCACAAAATAGACAATGGAAGTAATAACGGAGATACGACGTACGTCCTCCTCGTGGGGCCAGTATCCTGACAGCAAGTATGCTGTGGAGCGGTACAAACGAGCCTCGTTGTTCCCGAGGTCCAGCCAAGCCTCCATATCGCCGCCAATGGGATGCAAGGTCAGGGGTCGGAGCGGCGGAAGTGACGCGCAACAGCGTCGTCACCCATCTCTCTATACTAAGCCGACAACCTGGTACCGCCCCTCCCATAGCGTGATTGGATAGAAGCACCACATCCCCGCCCACCGCGGACATGTGAGCGCTTCAACATAGCCCGGCCTCGTTCCCATTGACCAGAAAAGGCAACTGTGCACGCATGCGCAATGCCTTGACAGAGCCTCGTCTCGCTATTTGGACAGAGCGGCAGAGGAACGACCGCATACAAACTCGCCCCGCCAGAACTAAGCCTCAATCTCCACTATGTATACACAACAGAGATGGGCATACAAAACTCCTCCCTCCACCGACAAAAGGCAAAGGGGAGTGAAGGGAAAGGGGAGCTGCCAACCCTCTGATCAGTACGAACCCACCCCAGCCCTTAAACGGACAGGACCTCCAATGTCCATAAATTCGAGCCCCCAAGGAAAAAGACAGAAACAGGGGGGAGGAGGGGACTTGTTCCAATGTTGATAACAATAACAATAAGTCAAATGTCATCCCCAAAAAACATATAAGACATGAATATGGTAATCTTAAATCCATATATACATTCCCCAAAATATGCATGTTACAATCTAAATAATGAGCCAAATAGGGGAACAATCATACACCCCACAGTGGGTAACTTATGCAAAAGTTTTTTGGTCACATAAAAAACATATAAAAACGCATATATCAAAATGAAATAAAAATGAATTAAAAATGGCATAAAGCCTAAAATAAAATGGATAAAAAATTGTGTGGAAAAAATGCTTGGATGTGATGCACATTATGCGTTATTTATAAACGCATTCACGTCAGTGTCAATATTCATACCAAAGGGTGCGTAAGTTTTCAACTTATATATCCAAAACATTTCTAACCGTGAGATCTCCCTCACCAAGGCTCCGCCCCTCCAGTGCGGTTTATACTTATCGATCCCCATGTACAGTGTATTGGATGGATCTCTACAGTGTTTTTCATCATAATGCCTTGATAAGGGGTGCTTATCAAAGCCCCGTTTGATGTTGGCAATATGCTCATTCAATCTAACTTTCAGAGCTCTCTTAGTTCTCCCTATGTACTGAAGTCCACAGGGACATTGAATGAGGTATACAACCGCTTCAGAGGAGCAGGTGATAAACGGCTCAACTGTGTATCTCCTCTGGGTATTGGTGGAGACAAAATCGGGAATCTTGGAGTTTTTATTAACGCTGTAGGAACAAACTTGGCAGTTCTTACACCTGTAAAACCCTTTAAGGTTCTGGAAGAAACATCTATTCTCAACCGGGGGATTCTGCACACTGGGGGCAATCCTATTCCCCAAAGTGGAGGCCCCTTTGAAAATAACCCTAGGGACTTCGGGTAGAACAGTCCCAAGAATTTGATCCCCTGTCAAGATATGCCAATGTCTACGGATCAATTGTTTGACCTTCCGATGTTGCATCGAGAAAGTGGTGACAAAAGGAAGGGACACCTGATGCTTATCCCTATTTCCCTCCCCCTCTGTTAGCAAACTCGATCTCTCTCTATTTCTTGCTTTGAGGTATGCCTCAGATAATAGGTCCGCTGCATAACCCTTATCACGGAACCGTTGAGACAAGATCCTAGCTTGTTCATCAAACATAGAAATATCCGTACAATTCCTCCTAAGGCGTAGGTATTGCCCCAAAGGGACCGATTTCAACCAGGAATCCAGATGGCAGCTGCCCAAAGGGATATAAGAGTTCCTGTCTGTGAGCTTAAAGTAGGTGGAAGTGATAAAATTATCTTTATCCACTCTAATGTTTAAATCCAAGAAATTCACCCCTTCCTGACTGGCTTCATAGTTGAATTTGATACCTCTGGTGTTATTGTTCAACTCCTCCATATATCCCCGGAGGTCCTGCTCATCGCCATCCCATAGGAGGAGGACGTCGTCGATGTATCGTGCCCAAAGCACTATCTCTGACCTCCTAGGAGCATCGGCCACGTCCTCCTCCCACTTGGCCATGAACAGATTAGCCAGACTGGGGGCATACTTAGCCCCCATGGCAACTCCTTTGTCCTGACGGAAAAACTGGTTGTCGAACCAGAAATAATTGTGCCTAGCAGCGAATTCTAAAAGCTCCAAAATAAAATCAATCTGAATCTGAGTCAGATTGGAATCTCGTTCCAAATAATATCTAACAGCTTCAAAACCCAGGTCGTGAGGGATAATAGTGTATAAAGATGTGACATCTGCCGTCACAAGCCACAAGTCCTGTTTTGGTTTAATAGTACCCAATATATTAAGGACATGTTTGGTATCTCTCACATACGATGGGATCATTCGCACAAGAGGTTGGAGGAAAAAATCTATGTACTTGCCCACCCTGGACGTCACTGAGTCAATGCCACTGACTATTGGGCGTCCAGGGGGGCAAGTAGTGCTCTTATGCAGTTTAGGGAGATAGTAAATAACTGGTGTCCTCGGAGCAATAGGTACTAGGAAAGATTTCTCTTTCTCCGTGAGGATCCCTTTACGGAAACCCTCCTCGACTATTCCTGTTAATACTTTTTTGTATTTGGTCACTGGATCCCTATTGAGTACACTATAAGTCTCCCTATCATCAGTGATCCGATGTAGTTCTTTCAAGTAGTCGCTTCTATCTAGGACAGCAATCCCTCCCCCTTTGTCGGCAGGTCTAATGACAAGGGACTTATTTTTACAAAGGCTATCCAAACCCTTTTGTAAATAACCCTTCAATTTGTATTTCTTCACCTCCATCTTTTCAAGGTCTTTCAGCACCATGTCCTTAAAAACTTTGATGTTGGGTGCCAGTGTCCCAGGAGGATTGAAGAGTGAAGCATTGGCAAGGCCAGAATGCTGAAAGGTTGAACTAGACCCATTCGTCTCTCGAATGGGGTTACCCAACATGTACCTTTTAATATTGAGACTGCGTACAAACTTATGCACATCCATGTAGGTCTGAAATTTGCTAATAATCCTGGGAGGAGCAAATTTCAGACCTTTATCCAGAAGCCGTTTTTCGGAGTCAGAGAGAGCCTGCGTGCTAAGGTTAAAGATGCCCTCACCTAGGGCCTTCTTCACTTTAATTGATTGTGCACGCCTCCCCCCTCTGACTCCCCTCTTGGTTCTATAGGCCTTTTTAGGCCTCTGTTGTCCCTGGGAAAATCCCACCCACAATTATTCCTGGGGTCATGGTTGAACTGGGAGGGTGTAGATCCTATATCGTGCTGCACGTCACGAGGTCTGTTGGAAAAGGATGCTTGTTGGAAATGGTCCTCATTCATTCTCCCTCTAACGGGGGCTTCGAAATCGGACAGTGGAAAGAACCGATTCCGAGTCGGGACCTCGTAAGACAGGTTTCTACCATCGGAATAAACCGATCTCTCCCGGTCAGAACCTTGGGTGGAACCCCAAGCACCATAATTGTCTGGTCTCTGACCGTTGGAATAGACCGGTCTCTCCCGGTCAGAACCTTGGATGGAACCCCAAGTACCATGATTACCTGGTCTCTGACTGGGAATGGGTCTCTGGAAGTTCTTCTGATAAGAACCCTTATAGTTCTTATTTTTATTTTTATTATTCCTTTTGGAATTGTTATGGCCACTCCCCAGAGATCCTCCCAGAGGTCTTGGGCATGGCAGTAGGGGGGTACCCCCTAGTGACTGCTGTGGGAATCTACTAGCGATAGTTTGACCATCCAGCATGTCACCTGGTCCCTGCACCCAATCAGTAGGATAGTGAACCATATTCCCCCTACAGGCATCATCAGGGAAACCCCTCTGCGTGTTGTTCGGGACATTTGGGGGAAGAGTGTCCATCTGTTCCTTCTCAATGGCCAACTTCTTCTGCCATAATAAAACCCCACCGGAATGATAATCCTCTATGTCCCTAATGTACTTTTTTTTCTTTTTAATTTTCTGATCCTTATCCTCTTTCTCTAGAGTCTTAAGAAGGTTTTTAGAGTGCTCCTTGTACTCCTCGCTTGTACCAAAAGGTAATAGTAATTCCCTAATGGATTTGATTTCTTCATCCAGGCGAGCTAGTTTCTCGCTCTTTCTCTGGGCTAGAAATCGCAATAGACAAAGACCTGAATCATTAAAAAATTTATGCCAACCCTCCAGGTTGGGTTCATCCCTATGTGGGCTCAATTCCCACCTCAGACTCCTAGGGACCATATTTTCCTTGAGATATGTCTCAAAAAAGGCTATGTCCCATTGGGCATGAATCTCAGAGGTGGTGAGATTCTTTAGTCTGGTAAACAGACCTTTAATGTCTGAGCCCAAGGGCCCGGGTGAGGAGTCAAAAACACCAATAGTGTCAATCACCCTATTAGATCTAAATTCAAAAACATCCATGATGCAGGACTGAACCTGACCACTGAAGCAGCAAATTTGTTTTTTGGAAAGTAAATTTAGAAAAGAAGAGAAAATCTGCGCTACAGTGAAAGAGGACTGCAGAATAGGAAAGTAAAGTCTCAGCTGTATGAAGGCAGTTCGAAAGGGATGCTCCGGTGTGTGGCACATGAGAGTCCGTAGGGTTTTCAGTGAAGTCACAGTTCAATTCCGCAGTTGTGTTCGATTGCCAGAGGTATTCTATGGCAAGAGGGTGGGCCAACATCTAGTCAATTTATAGTACTTATGCCTAACTTTACCCCCTATAGTTTCAGCAAGGAGATAAATACCTCCGCATTACTTTTTATCTTTTATTTACTTTATTTATCTATCTTTTTTACTGATTACATGATTGTTGTTTATGAATTAATATAATTACATTACCGTGTACCAATGTTTCTATTACCCATAGACTGGTTTTATATTTTACCATTATCAACTTAATCATGTTTTTCATGAATTTTATATTATGATAAATACCATTCTGTATTATTATTTTATATTTTTTACTATGAAATATGTCATTATCATGTATAATTAAAGGGATTGTAAAGTGATTATTTATTTTTTTAAATAACAAACATGTTATACTTACCTCCACTGTGCAGCTCGTTTTGCACAGAGTGGCCCCGAACCTACTCTTCTGGCGTCCCTCGGCGGCTGTCTCTGCTTCCTCCTACAGGTGCTTCTCACGTTCATGCGAGCTCCCTCGCATGGTGAGAAGCACCTGCGGGCGCGCTCCCGTGATACAGTCAGAGGCTATAGCCCCACCCCCCGGCGCTCCGCGTCAGTGGATGTGATTGACAGCAGTGCGAGCCAATGGCAGCCAATCAGCGGCCAGGCTGAACGGTGGAAAGGACGTCGGGGACGAGCGCGGGACTTTCGAGGGGTGAAGTAAGTAAAACGGGGGGGGGCTCAGGGCGCAGGCAGTGTGAGATGTTTTTTCACCTTAATGCATAGAATGCATTAAGGTGAAAAAACATTTACCTTTACAACCCCTATAAATTACTCAGATTCTATTGAGCCATACTATTATGTTATTTTTTGACGCAATGTTTATATTTTTGGAGCCCATGGTCATGTGATTTTAATCTTTATTTTCTTAGCTGCGCTTCATATAAAGTCCCAACATTCTTTTTGCCAATGTTGCAAATTTCTTGCATATAACAGGGATGGAGATAGATGAAGTTACCCCTTCTTTTCTTGCCATATTATAGGGATGGAAGCCCAGCATTTAAGATAGCATATGGTGCAATAAATTCTTATTGGTCTATTACAGATTGACCCTTGCTGGACATTTAGGAGTTTAATAATTTTATTTATTATTGATACTGCATGGTGGTTACGGACGCCTGGGACGGCATCCCCGGGAGTTGCGATGTGTGCATTGGCCCCCCCTCTGCCTTCCTCTCATGAGTTTGAGGTGGTGGGCATCACCACCCACGCATCGACACCACATCACACGCACACCATGTGTGATGCCACGTGACGCTGCACACATGCCATGTGCGGCGTTGTTGGGCGCATGCGCATTGGTGTGCTTTGTTTTTCTAACTGCTTTTGACACAAGGGAGAACATGGAGCGCCAACTGCCTAGTGACGCTAGACGTCCAGGGGCTGGCCTTGCTCCTCCTCCCTCTGCTTCATAACGCTGAGTGGTGTTGGTGGCACACCATGGCTGTTTCTTGGCCTAAGGACAGCGTGCTGACGGAGCACACATCATACTACCCTTCCTTGTTCACATACACTGGCCTTCAGGATGTCTTACTGGGATGTTAAGGTACATAACACATTTTTTCAGGTAATTGTTTATTCATATTTTTCGGTTACTAGTTTTTCACTGGGTTTTTTTATTTTATTTTTATTGTGAATTTGGGCTTATGGATAGGATGTATACACTTACCACAATCACTCTCTCCACAGTATTTTCACAGTTATTGGTATCCACACACTCCACCATCAAACATTCACTATTGGTGTTCCTCCTGCTGCTGCCCTGTGCCTCGGCGTGGCCCCACCTGTGCAGCCTCAGCTCCGGGGGAGGCTCTGTTTCCCTCATGGCATCCTCCACTTTGAATTATATTATACTCTTATGTAACTATAGGTAAGAACGTTTAGTACACTCTTGCCTTTCTTTCCTTTTTGTCCAGCAAATGTTCACCTTGTAATTTTCTACCTTTTATCACAGATCGTTGCACTTGTTTACTGCTCCTGATGAGTGGGAGTCCCCACGAAACGCGTAAAGCCTTAGCCTTATGCTACATCTTCAACATCATGTGATCTTGAGACTCTGCAATTAGTGATATTAATTTTATTATCTCTTTTTATTTTTTATCTTTTATATACTTTATTTATCTATCTTTTTTTCTGATTACATGATTGTTGTTTATGAATTAATATAATTACATTACCGTGTACCAATGTTTCTATTACCCATAGACTGGTTTTCTATTTTACCATTATCAACTTAATGAATTTTATATTATGATAACTACCACTCTGTATAATTATTTCATATTTTTTGCTATGAAATATGTCATTATCATGTATAATTAAATTAATCAGATTCTATTGAACCATACTATTATGTTATTTTTTGAAGCAATGTTTATATTTTTTGAGCCCATGATCACGTGACTTTAATCCTTATTTTCTTAGCTGCGCTTCATATAAAGTCCCAACATTCTTTTTGCCAATGTTGCAAATTCCTTGCATATAACAGGGATGGAGGTAGATGAAGTTACCCATTCGTTACCTCATATAAAGTCCCACTAACCCCGCCCCTTCTTTTCCTGCCATAGTTTGATTTCTGTCGAAGGGATGTACTGGAAAACTTTTGCCAATCAACAGTTGCAGCCAGTCAGCTGCAGCCACTGATCAGTGTATTCCGACAAGGGTGGGTCCTGCGATCAGAATTTAATGTCCTGGCTAGTGGGATTCCTCCATCAACCTCATTTATATGGATGGTGGAATCTTTTAGTGTTTTTTTGTTCAACCCATTGAATTGTTAGAACACGGTAGGAGATTATACATTTATAATTACCAGAGCAGCAAAAATGTGAATAATAATAAATATATTAAGATTTTTGTCTGCCTAGAATTTAGGTTTAAGCTACAAAGTCACTTTAGGGCTAAGTATAAGACAATTCAGCAGATCTAATTAAAGTGCATGTTAAATGTGAGCCTTCCTTGTGAAATCTTTGCTGAAGGGTTTTCCATGACCATAAAAGACTATTTCTCTATTAATCGTAGCCAGCGGTGTCTTCTTTTTTACTCTAATGAACACTTGCAATAAGCAGAACACATTCTACAAATTAATTAGGGAAATATTAATCCATTCCATTAAGCTAATCTTTTATAAAATAGCCCTGCGTGCTTGGCTCTTTGGAACGGACTAGCAGTTTCTACCATTCTGTTGATTATTCCCTATCTAAAGCTAAATGGCAATACAAAAAACAATTACTGGCTTTGCTTTTAACTTACTCGGTTTTTGTTCTGTAAAATCAGTTAAATCCTCAAAGCATTTCAAGCTTTTCAAGAAAACAAAAGCATGTTGTCTATATGCAACACTTTGAAAAATAATAAAGAATTGTGTGCATATAAGAAAGCTTCGGGGATTTGGTAACAAAAAAAAATAAAAAATTATAAACATCAACTGTTTTTAAGTACATCAAAGAGGAAAGAGGAGTGGTCCATGACAATTAATCTTTTACCGATCCAAGTTACAATAGTTACAGTGCTGTGCACATCATCACTGACAGGGCCGCTGATAGAAATCATGGGGCCCCGTACAGCCTACCTGACGGGGCCCCCTTCAGCTCCACCCTGGCCCCGCCCCTGGTCCCTCCTTTAGCCCCACCCCTGACCCCACCCATTGCCCCTCCCCAGACCCCGCCTTGAAACAAAGTGTAGGTTTGTCTACAAGTGATATTTGTTTTTCTCCAGTCAGTTATAGGTTTGATTATCCAAAAGAAATACTGTTTTCAGATGAGAACATACCTCTTTAATATCTATATGTAATACAAACCATTAATGAATAAATAAAATGGTATTTTGGAGAGTATTGGCAGGGTAAGTATTGCAGAGTATTGGCAGGGTAAGTATTGCCAGAGTATTGCCAGGGTAAGTATTGCCAGGGTATTGCCAGGGTAAGTATTGCAGAGTATTGGTAGGGTATGTATTGCAGAGTATTGGCAGGGTAAGTATTGCAGAGTATTGTCATGGTATTGCCAGGGTATTGGCGGGGTATTGGCGGGGTAAGTATTGCAGAGTATTGGCAGAGTATTGGCAGGGTAAGTATTGCAGAGTATTGGCAGGGTAGGTATAAAGTATTGCAGAGTATTGGCAGAGTATGTATTGCAGGGTATGTATTGGCAGGGTATGTATTGGCAGAGTATGTATTGGCAGAGTATGTATTGGCAGAGTATGAGTAGATGTTGAACTTCAAGCATACACCTCACCTGTGTATTTGTTAGCTCCAGCAGGGCAGCAGAGATCACTTCCTCCCTCTTCCTGAGTGTCCACAATAGCTCGATCGCCCGGCCCCTGCACTCTGCTACTTCTTCTCACACGGAGAGAGAGAGAGAGAGAGGAATATCACTCCGCAACACTATAGGCAGGGGCGGACTGACAACTCATGGGGCCCCCGGGCAATAGGGGATCATGGGGCCCCCTTTGTCACCACCCACCCACGCACAAGCCACACCTATATATTGCACTTACATTACATGCATTGGTCACATAATTTCTCTACTGTATGTTCAAAATAAATGTTTAAAGAGTTAAGAAAATAAAGAACAAAAAACGCACATATAACCACGTACATTTTCTGTGGGGCTGCGTCTCCTGTGAGCAGAATCACGTACAGGTACGGTACTTCTACACTTGCGGGTACGTGCGCTGTCTGACCCACTGCCGCCTTGATTGGACACACCGAGAGCTAATTAGTGGGTCTGGTGGACCCAATGTCCACTGGGTCCAGACGATTGTTTCCATCAGAGGCAGAACGGTGGTCTGCCGATGTAAACAAGTTAGATTGCCATTCTGTTAGTAGGAAAACCGAGATCCTGTGTGTCTGCTAAACAGGAACACAGATATGTCTTCCCACATTTAAAAGCACCTCCCCCACACAGTTAGAAAGCACTTCCTAGGAACACATTTAACCCTTTGATCTTCCCCTGGTGTTAACCCCTTCCCTACCAGTGTCATTAGTATAGTTAACCATTACTAGTAAAAAATTCTATAAAAATATCCCATAGCATATTGGGATTTTTACCAACATGTAGAAAATACATATTGGCCTAAACTGATGGAGAAATTAGATTCTGAGGCCAGAGCCCATAGCAGCAAAGTAAAGAAAGTATATATAATATACACACACACACTGCAAAGGCTGCGGACATGGTACAGGGGTCAGAGGCTGCGGTCATGGTACAGGGGTCAGAGGCTGCGGAGGGGTCTTACTAGGCTGTGATGAGAGGTGCGTGCCACTCCTGAAACCGCACAAAATGCCACTGCTGCCTTACATTTAAAAAAGGTGCCGCCCGGTGCCATTATGTCACTGCGCATGCATGTTTGAAAATGACTGAGCGTGTAAGGGCTTGCCCACGCGGCGGCGGTGCATGTGCAGAGGACACTCCAGCCCCCCTCATCATACCATACAGGGTTAATGTTACTTTATGGTATGTGATGAGGCTGGAGTTTTAGAGGAAGAGAGCAGTGCAGCTGGCTGGAGCATGAAAACAGCAAACACACACACGCTGCAAAAATGGACTTTATCTTAATTTCCTGGAGATGGGCTGTATTGTGGCACCACGTCCTTTGCTGTTATTGCACAAATTCATGAATACGTTAGAAATATATTGGGCCTTTTCAGGTGCTACAGAAATATTGTACATACACATATATTAAAAAGAATTATTTTGTGAAAATGCATGTGATGTATGTAGTAGGTGAAAAGTCCCAGTTGATTCTTAACATATTCAAGAATTTTACTTTCACCAGACCTGTCCTGCTGAGGTACAGGACAAGTTTAAAGCACATATTTATACAGTGTGGAAGGCAGAACAATTGCGACTCACAGTAGAAGAATGCAGTCTGCCATCCGTCCTGTTATCTTGTCTTGGGGGAGCTCCAGTGACTACTTTCTGGGTAGCCATGATCGCTACTGTGTTGTCCTGCTTGCTCTGTTCTCCCCCCAGGAGGGGAGGGGGGGGAGGAGGCTCGGGTGCTGCCTGACACACACAAGCATGGAAGAGATCGAGTTACACCTTTATCCATTGACCTGAGGGTGTCTTATATGAGCAGACTAGTGACAATGTCCAGGCTCCTGGGGTGGTGCTCTCCCCCTCCCTCCCTCCCTCACTCACTCACTCAGTCAGTCAGTCGGCTCAGCTCAGTGTCCTATGTGTGCGAGTTGTCAGTGCTGACATTTCCGATGCTTCCTTCAGCTAGCTCCTCTCCTGCTCAGGACTCAGATTTGGCGCCACAAATTCAGCTTCTCTGGAGCCAATGAGAGACGAGGGGTGTGGATTGAAGGCGGAAGCCTCCTCCCCAATTGGAGAATAGCGAGCGATTCTCTCTCTCCCATTTAAACACAGCCACAGCACCAGATAAGAGACTCGGGGGACTTGTGCGGTGTGCGGAGCAGGAGGAGCGGGCGCAGAAGGCGTATTCTTCCGCGCCCGAAATACAACAAATAGTCCCTCCCCTGCAGCCTCATACAGCATAGACTAATCGCATCTAATAAAAAAAAACCTTACCGAACGGGGGTGGGGTTGTGCGGACGATGATCGGTGGAGGAGAATCTTTTTTTTATTTTAATTTTAATTTTTTATTTACTTTGCAGTTCAGGTTGCCCGGGCCCCCCCTGCTGGTCAGGCCCGGTACAGCAGGGCCAGTTGTACTGGCCTATCAGCGGCCCTGATCACTGACCTTCAACATTTCTTCCTGATTCAGCAGACAGAGTCAGTCCACATACATTATGTATAGCACTGTGCTTTAGATAGTGATCTGAAAGAAAATCAGTTCTGAATAGATAATCCAACTGGGCAAAGTACAACCATACTAAAAAGGTGTAATCGCAGTGGATGTAGTAAATCTTGCACAATGACAAAGCTAAGCAAAACAATAAAGACATGAGGCAGTCATCATGCATCCTAAATGTCCCGACCAATAACAAATTTAGTGGCAGACAGTAGTACCTGTAATGGTCTTTATGAAACAGACATAACTAATAAGCCATTGCACTGAGAGGAAATAAAGACATATCAATCATCGGAGCATAAAAACACCAGAAATATATTGCAGGAATATGGCAACAAATGCTTTCAATTTATGAGTTAAAATCTGGAATATTTAACAAGAAGTTTGTCTGCTGAAGGGCTGGAGAACAGTAAAGAAACAGAACGAAGAAAGGCAATTTCATTGGTTAAAAGCAATGCCAGTGATATTGGCAAAGTGTCAACTAGTAGAAAGGGCACAGCTCCAGGTTAAAACCAAACACTAGGGGATATTTTGAAAGGAGTTTTAGCCTTGCTTACTGTTGCAGTGAAAGAAAGTGACAGCAAACATCTCTAAAAGTGACAAAAGTGACAGACAACAACAAAAGCACTTTTTTTTAGACAAGAGAAGGTGGACTGGGAATATTCTTGTCTATGCTTGAAAAGTTGAGGCTAAAAAACAATAGCACCAGCAATACACTTTACATCACATACATATATCACACTTTGAATGACAATTACTCAGTCGTGCAACACTACCTATATGACTTTTTTCTTTTTCTTTCACACAAATATAGCTTTCTTTTAGTGGTATTTAATCACTGCTGGGTTTTTTATTTTTTGCCCTATAAATCAAAAAAGACTGAAAATTCGGTAAAAAAAAAAAATTGTTTCTGTTAAAATTTATTGCAGAGTATTGGCAGAGTATTGACAAGTATTGGCAGAGTATTGCAGTGTTGCAGAGTATTGGCAGAGTATTGCAGAGTATTGCCCAGTGTTGCAGAGTATTGGCAGAGAATTGCATAGTATTGCACAGTGTTGCAGAGTATTGATAGAGTATTGCACAGTACTGGCAGATTATTGCACAGTATGGGGAGAGTATTGGCACTGAGCTGCGCTGTGGGCACTACACATCCAGCCCACAGTGCTGCTGCCATTTTACTCTTGACCCCCTGACCTTGGTAGAGTTATCTAACACTCGTTTAGACCTCCTACTCATATTTGCGGTTCATTCTCTAATAGCCAGGGATAAGAGGCATTACAGCCACTACTCTCAGGCCAAAAAATGTGGCAAACTCCTTGCTTGGGTTCTGCACCCTAGAATTACTTGATCCTCAGTCCCTTATATTTACACTTCTTCCAACGTCAAAAAAAATATTCAAACTCTGAAATAGCGAGGAATTTTGACAATATTAATATTCCCTTTACAACCTCCCCCAGCAGACCCTTCCTCCTCACCCCCCACTAACCCAGATATGTTGAGTTACATCCACAACACGGCCCTACCTACTATTCTAACTACTGAGCAGACTAATTAGATGCTCCTCTCTCAGATACAGAATTTCTGTAAGTCATTAAAGGACTTAAAAATGGTAAGAGCTGATGGGTTCTCCATTTTTTATAAAACATTTGCGCTTTTATTGACCCTGATATTAGCCAATGCATTTGAGTCGACCAACAAATCTTACCCTCCCTCCTTCTCGCTACTAAAAGACCAAATTGCAGTAATCCCCAAACCGGGTAAGGAACCATAAATTTGTAGTAACTATAGACCAATATGTCTACTAAATGTAGATTTGAAGTTATTGCAAATCGTCTATATCCTTTACTACCGGAGATTACACATAGAGATCAGGTGGGTTTGGTCCCTGGGCGGGAAGCTAGGGATACTACCAAAACAAACCATCTAATAGAATTTTCTCAATGCAACAGAATCCCAGCTTGACTCTTCTCCCACGACGCAGAGAAGGTTTTTGACAGGGTCAATTGGTGTTTTCTCCATCAGTCACTCCTTCAGATAGGACTAGAACCTAAAATGCTTTCCCGTACATTATGTCTCTATATTCAACTCCCTCAGCCATTTCCCTGCCCCAGGACACACTTTGTCCCCTAAATCAAGTTTCTAATTTCGCTGGCAGCCCAAGGCAATCACCTACTTAAGCACCTCCATTGCTGCGCACATTCCCGACCTCTATGCTCCCAACTATAGCTCATTACTCAAGAACATTAGGCAATTGACTGAGACATGGCAAGATGTTCAAGCCTCTTGGTTTGGTCAGATCAATATACTTAAAATAGATGTACTCTCAAAATTGCTGTACTTATTTTAAACTCTTCCGATTGCACTTCCCCCCAACTTCTTTCGTATTCGCTGTTCTTTCCCGATACGGTTTGTTTGGCATGGGGGGTATTCCAGATTACTTGACTTTGAAATATATTATACCTCCACAATTGTATCTTGTTTGTTGGTATAGTTCCTGCACCCATTGCACAAAGTTTCTATTATGGAACAAGATATGTCCCCCTTTGACCTACGTGCCCTGGTCTGGGGCCACGATCACTTATATAAATCCCTCCCTACACTCTCACCCTTGATGAGAACTGCACTCCAAGTCTGGTACCATCGAAGGGACAGGTACTCACTTTCCTCGGACCCAAGCCCTCTAACCCCACTCTTCGATAACCCAGCTCTTCTAGAAGGTGTACAGGTGAGGGCATTTGGTACTTATGACAGATAATCCTGGCCTACATCCTGTTCCTTTGTAGATGCTCCTCACGGTGCCTTTGTAACCCACCCTGAAGCGACCTCTTCATCTATAAACTGGTTGACAAAATTCAGTTTGTTGACCTACTGTAAATTGATTTCCACAATGGGGAGTTTGAACACCTATGTCTTCTACCGGAGGTCCCCCGCCACACTTTATCAACAATTTATAAGTCCATTTTAGTCCATATTCCTAATAGTCTTCCTATATTTACAAGGAAGTGGTCAGGGGAACTGGGATTTGAGGTCTCCGCCGCGGATTGACACACTGCATTTCTCTTTACTCATCTTCTATATCGGGCTACGCACAGGATAAAAACTGCAAGTTACTGTCCAGATGATACCTCGATCATGTTGCTGTGCATCGGATCTTTCCAACTTCTTTGGAAATATGTTGGCGATGTCATTCAGAAAGAGTAACATATATACATATCTGATGGGAATGTGATTGCATCTGCCCTTTCTGGTGGCAGATATTTCAGGTCTATACAGAGGTCTATGACATTTTTCAGGTCTATATAGAGGTCTATGACAAGCCCCCCCCCCCCATAGCCTTATTCTCATCCTCCCATGGGTGGGAAAATCCCACGAAGATAGCTTGCTTAGATTTCTCTTCTCTGCAGCTAGGCAGTTTATTTATAGACATTGGAAGAGCACGTGGATATCATCTTTAACAACATGGTTGAACAAAATCAATGACACTGTGCTTATGGAGCAACAACAGGCTAGAGAACTTGATAAATGGGAGAAATTTACCACACTCTGGTACATTTGGATTAATTACTCCTCTTTGGAGATACTCTGTAACAGACTCATACCTTAAATGTTACTTTGAATATGTATATTTTCTTTTATACAGCAGAGGAATTTGTGTCCACCCCAGGTCTTCTTGCCTTTCTCTTTTCTATTTTCCGGTTACAGTTACAAGCCTTTTGAAACCCTTCCTTATTTTGGGGGGGTCCATTACTACTGCACTGTCTACATGTGCAATACGGGCCACTCTGGAGACATTGGTTCTCGGGGATCCCTTTTCTACTGCTGTCGCAAAACTTATTCAAAACCTGTTTGGGTCCTTGTAACCCTTATTATTGAACCTCTATTGTTGAAACTACCCAAGCAAAGGGAAAAAATCTCCTCTGGAAACTGTTTCACTGCACAGTTTTTACTTGTTTGCACATGGTTTCATGGAAAGTTTAATACATCCACTTAGATGGATTATCTTTATAATTTTCTGAAACTTGTTAATAAAAACATATTCAACCATAAGCTCTCCAGTATCTTCTCAGCTATAGAAATTAAGGCTAATTTCTACCTTCAAAGTTTTAAACAAATGCATGCCATTGGTCGAATCCCAAACAACTTTTCTTTAAAAAATAAGAAAGTTTGTGCGTTTTGTGATCTGATGGTGCCTTAAATTTCAACTCATGTTGCTACAGAAAATAATGGCTGGGAATCTTCTTTTCTTTCCAGGCCACAGCACATGCGTATTTCTTTTTCTATTATATTTCTCGCACAATTTTTCCATCATTGATTAGAAATTTTTTTATTTATTTTTTTAAATCCAACATGCCTGATCACTCAGATTCAATGGCTGCACGAAAATCGGCCGTTGCTGTGGCCCACTAATGGTACGAAATTCGCAATGAATAACTTTGGGGGAAAAAAAACATTTGAAAGAAAGTTCCTTAGGAATTTTACTCATGTATGGTCAGCTTTAGGGTTAACTTTTTGGCATAGATATACACCCTTCTTTCATTTTCTTAACACAAATCTAGAAAGAAAACCATATCAAAATATAAAGGGAAAATGTGTTTGCTAAGAATAATAGTATTCACTATATGAAAAATTGCTTGATTGGGCTTGTTTCTTATTTCAAGCTTTAAACTTAGGGCTAACTTTTTTCACATAGAGATACACCCTTCTTTTGTTGTTCTCAACAGAAATCTAGAAAGAAGACCATATCAAAATATAGTGTTACCCCCGCAAGGGCCGCTGGATTTTGGGTCTTCCTTTACACACACAGACAATGGGAATTTTTACAGCTTTCATGCAGACTCAGGAATTGGTCAAGGGGATGTTTTTTGTTTTTGTTCATTTTAGGGGGGGTAAAACTTGGATGGGAATGGAAACATAGGATGCCCAGAACTGTAAAACTTGGATGCTACTTGAGGACTTGTTAGCTTTCTGGCTTCTAGGAATTAACATTGCAAAGCTGTCCTCCCGGAGAATAGATGGTACAGTAAAACAGATAGCAAAAGTGTGACACAGATGCTACTCTGTGGAGAAATGCCAGTGCACCTAAATGTTCTTGAATCCCCAGCTAGAGGTGTTGGGTAACAGCTGTGAGCTGTCTCTGAGCTGCCCCCCCCCCCCAGGTTATAAGCTAGCAGAGTATTTCCCCTTTCTGCCCCTCTATTCAAGCTTAGGGTGTGAAGAATGAAAGTTACTCACTCTCTCCCTCTTAAATTAATCCTGAAGTCCAGATGGCTGCTGCACAGGCCTACTGATGAATAGACCCAACTTCTGCCCAGGAACCTTTACCCCTGCACAGGGATACCCTTCAGGTAAATGGACCCTACACATTGCTCCCGCATGGTCAGGCTCCAGAACATTTATGGCCTGTCTCTCCACCTACTGGGTCTTGCCTACCCAGGGATTGGAGGTGACTCCATAGATATCCAGGATTAATCTCTGTTCCTCCGCCCTCTAAGTTCCAGAACTATCAAGCAGGTTCTGGAAGCCAGGTGAGGCAACAGAGACTCATCCCTTGGAGCCCTGCCAGCTTACAAAGTGTGACCAAAGGGGGATGTGATAAGAGGGAGCACTGTGAAAGAAGGGGGGCAGTGTGACAAGAAGGGGCAGTACGATGGGGGCTTGTGACAGGAGGGGGCAGTATAACGGGAGCAGTATGACCGGGGGATATTGTGACAAGAGGGGGGCAGTGTGACAGGAAAAGGGGGACAGTGTATTGAGGGAGCACTGTGAAAGGAGGGGAGCTATGTAACAAGAGGGGGGTAGTGTGACAGGAGGTGGGTAAATATGACAGAAGGGGCAGTGTGACGAGGGGGCAGAATGATGGAGGGGCAGTGTTACAGGAGGTGGGCAGCATGACAGGAGGGTATTGTACCAAGGGGGCAGTGTGACGGGGACAGTGAAACAGATGGGGGCAGTATGACAGGCGGGGGGCAGTGTGAAAGGGAAATAGTATGACATAGGCAGTGTGATAAAATAGGGACTATGTGACAGTCCAGTGTCACAGGAGGGATCCAGTGTCACAGGTGACAGGTGGGAGGCCAATGTGACAGGTGGTGGGCCAGTGTCACGGGTGACAGGTAGGGAGCGAGTGTGACAGATGGGGGCCAGTGTGACGGTGGGGAGCAGTGTCATAGATGGGGGGCCAGTGTCACAGGAGACAGGTGGGGGGCCAGTGTCACAGGAGACAGGTGGGGACAGTGTCACAGGTGGGGGGCCAGTCTCACGGGTGACATGTGGGGGGGCAGTGTCACAGGAGACTGGTGGGGGGCCAGTGTGACAGGTGGGGGGACAGTTTCACGGAGACCGGTGTCACAGGTGGGGGGCAAGTGCCACAGGAGACAAGTGGGGGGGGGGGCAGCGTGACAGGTAGGGGGCCAGTGGCGGGCTTACCTTACATAAAAAGCGCAAATGCAAGAAGCAGCATGCTTCCTTGTGATGTCGGTGGGATGTCTCTCCAGCCAGCACAGTTCACTTCACAAGTGTCAGTGTATACATTGGAGAGGGGAGGGGACCCTGACCAGAGCATGTATCGGCAAGACTCAGAGTGTACAAGCAGAAAGACAAACTTGTGCACTGAATCTGGTGCCTGCTCTGGTCAGAGGCCCCTCCCCTCTCCATTGTATACACTGACACTCGGGAAGTGAACTGTGCTGGCTGGATGGACATCGCCCAGTGGCAGACCCCCCAGCATTATATACACCCCCACCTCAGTGCAGACCCCCCAGCATTACAGACACACCCCTCAGTGCAGACCCCCCAGTTCAGGCCCCCCTCAGTGCACACCCCCCCAACTGTGCAGACCCCCCTCAGTGCAGGCCCCCCTCAGTACAGAGACTCCCCTTAGTGCAGACCCCCCCAGCAGTACAGACACCCCCCCAGTGCAGACCCCCTTCAGTACAGACACCCCCAGTGCAGTCCCCCCCAGTGCAGACCCCCCAGTGCAGACACCCCCAGCAGAGCAGACCCCACTCAGTACAGACACCCCCCTCCATGCAGACTCTCCTTGCACACACCTCCCCAGTGCAGACGCCCCCCAGTGCGGACCCCCAGTGCGGACCCCCAGTGCAGACACCCCAGTACAGACATCCCCAGCAGTACAGACACCCCCCAGCAGTGCAGACCCCCCTCAGTACAGACACCCCCCTCCGTGCAGACCCCCCAGTGCAGATACCCCCCAGTACAGACACCCCCCAGTACAGACACCCCCAGCAGTACAGACACCCCCCTTACATACCTCAGAGCAGCAGATACACACAGCGGTGTGTGTCCCTCCAGCTCGGGCTCCTCCTCCTCTGTGGATGTAAACAGATTGGAGGGGGAGGTGGGCTTCATTCTGCTCCGCAGAGGGACACAGCCGCGGCAGGAGACACAGGGCAGCGGCAGTGTTAGCGGTGACGCTACCCACGGGTGTCACCCCTCTGGCGGGTATCACCCGGGTGCAGCCCACACCCGCCTAGCAAAGCCACTGACATCGCCCCCCTCCCCTGTATAGTTAGATGCCAGCAGGAGGTACAGGGGGAGGTCGGGGGCGACTGTTTCGACCAGGGGAGGGCTGGCAGCCTTAGGCCTGGGGGGCAAGTCCAGTCATGTGGCCCATTGAACCACCGAATCAACTCACCATCCATGCCCACCTGGTGTTATAATGGATGATTATAACGGGGGAGGGTGTTAAAGTGGTTGTAAACCCTTACAAACCACTTTGACCTACAGGTAAGCCTAGATTAAGGCTTACCTGTAGGTCCAAGAAATATCTCCTAAACCTACACGGTGTAGGAGATATTTACCTGAAGACAGCCACAGCTGTCTACGGCGCATGCGCCATAGACAGCAGCGCGCAGGCACACTGGGTAAGCCGCAGATCGCGGCGATATGCCGCGAGTGTCGGCTCGCGCGGGAGTGACATCATCACTGCTCTGCGAATCACAGCGCCGGAGCAGCTAGACCCACCAAGAAGATGGATGCTCGGAACTACAGGGGACAGCGGTGACTTCGCATCAGGGTTTACTTCCTCTTTAAGTCTGCTGGGGGGGTGTTAAGTCTGCTGGTGGGGGGGAGGGTGTTAAGTCCGCTGGTAGGGGGGGAGGGTGTTAAGTCCGTTGGTGGGGGGAGGGTATTAAGTCCGTTGGTGGGGGGTGTTAAGTCCGCTGGTGGGGGGGAGGGTGTTAAGTCCACTGGTGGGGGGAGGGTGTTAAGTCCGCTGGTGGGGGGAGGGTGTTAAGTCTGCTGGTGGGGGGGAGGGTGTTAAGTCCGCTGGTGGGGGGGAGGGTGTTAAGTCTGCTGGTGGGGGGGAGGGTGTTAAGTCCGCTGGCGGGGGGGAGGGTGTTAAGTCTGCTGGTGGGGGGGTGTTAAGTCCACTGGTGGGGGGGAGGGTGTTAAGTCTGCTGGTGGGGGGAGGGTGTTAAGTCCGCTGGTGGGGGGGGGGGGTGTTAAGTCCGCTGGTGGGGGGGAGGGTGTTAGAAAAAAAACACGCTGCCACTGCCAACATTTTATATTGTCATGATGACTTACTTTTCCCATTCTGTGAAGGTTATTACAGATACCTTACTTCAGGCTGGGCAGCGTTGATTGAGAGCACTGGAGACAGGTCCTTGCCATTCTTCGGGGGTGGGGGTGATGTAGCAAGTCTCGTCTCCTCTGCAGACTGCAGCTAGCCACTCCTCCCAGGTCACTTGCAACGTGACGTTCTTGACGCCAGGCGTCCCCTCCCCTGGCGTGCCACACACACTTGGCCTGCCTCTGAGACTCCTGGGAGTGGGAGTTGTAGTCTGCTGCGCTCACACCTCCAGGAGCTTTAGAGCAGCTGGACTACAACTCCCACAATGCAGCGCAGGCTGGGCAGCAGCATCGAGCCAGACAATCGGCGGTGGCTGCGGCCAGAGTTAAGAGAACTGTGTGACCCCGGCCGCCCGTCACAGCATAAAAAAAAAAAAAACAAACAAACAGTCAGCGGCCGTTTTAAACATAATGTAGGCACCGGCCTTGGGGGAAATTTCCACCCTGCCCCCCGGGCACCAGCCCACCCCTGGTTTCAACCCTGGTAATTCCGCCACTGGCTACAGTCATTACCAAATGACTGTCCTATTTTACAATATCACATTTTCCAGAATTCATGTTTTTTTTTAAGTGAAACAAATGTATAGCTGTTTTATTATTGTAGATATAATCAGAAGTTACACGTAATAATTTAGTTAAAGCAATCTTCATTTACCATTTTTTAGACTCTCAAAACATCTAAGCTTAATGAACACATTGATGCTCAGTATATTCCACAATTACAATGTTCTAATCAATTAACACTTATGTCTAACAATCATTGAGGTTATTTTATTGTTTTGCTCCTTTACTAAACCATTTTGCCTAATACTGAGCTTGCATGTGAATACAATAACAGAAATGTTTCATTCATTCACTGTTTATAGAAATATCTTTGGTGTTCATTTTAACAACACATCACTATAATTGCTTTTTTTATCTTGTGTACAACACAAAACAAATGCCTCAGGCATAATACAAACCTTGATGACCATTATCTATTTTCTTTCATTTTCAATTAGGCTATTGTAAAATCAATTTATTTGTTAAGAAGTGTCCCTTTTCATGTCTTTTTAGAAAAGGCAATTTAGTAGAAAACAAAAATAATACCACAAGTGCTTATTATACTGTACTGCCTATCATGAAGTATTGACATTTTACAGGAACATGTAATTTTACCCAAATATACTGTTTTTATGTTAGCCTGGAAATGCTTTCTGGCTCTCTGATTTCAAGCTGTATTACTCAAGACCAAACATTTAATAAATTGCAGTTTACCAATCACTAGATGTACCGGATACATTTGTTTTCTTTTTATAGGCTCTTACCTCTGTTTTTACCTAGTGATCTGGACAGCAACACACTTCTTGTATTAGATTGCCCCCACTCTGGATGAAGGAGCACCTTTGGATAGCAGCATTGTCGGTCTTGGGGGACGGGAGTATTAGATGTACTAGCGGATGTAACTTAAACTTCAGCTCACACTGCAGTTAGAGAAGCAATTACAGCAACAGTTTTTTTTTCCTTTTGTGATAAAGGTTCTTACATATATAAAAGCTGATCATTGTAAGCACCCCTGTTAGTGTTAAATGGTTTGTCTCAACTCTCTAAACTGTTACAATTGCAGGAGAGCGTGTTCTTTTGAAAAACACCAGACCTACTGGCAGGATCACCAGATGAACATGAAGGAAAGAAAGCCTAAAAAAGAAAAAAAAATGCAGCCATCACAGTAAGATCTGGTAAGGTATAATATAATAAATATTTGCTTTGGTGTTAAATACTGCTTTAATTTTGAACTAGACACAGTTGCTTATTTTTTTTATTATAATTTATTTTTCTTTAGTTAAAAAGTTTTGCACACCTTAAAGTGTGTATTGTAATTTTTTTGTTTAGTTTTATTTTTTTTGCTGCTCCATTAAGGCAATATCCCTTCACTTTCTATCCTAAAGACCTAACCTCTTCAGAGTGAGTTAAAGTGCCCTCTCATATAGGTGTCACAGGAATAACTGTCTCTATTGGAAGATTTCTCCTAGCCTTATGTTTTATTGTATATTTTATTGTATTGGTGATAATGGTCAGCAAGAATCTCCCTAGTGGGGGCAGAGACAGTGATAAGACCTGACAGAGGTTCTAATCCTTTTCAAACATGAAAACAGAAGAGAAAAGAATGGAATGTATACAGTAGATTTCCTCAAGCAGCACTTGATCTCTCCTTTCTGATAAAACCAATCTTTCTGTACTATTGGTGATGTCTAAACACTCATGCCAGGGTCGATCCTGGAAGGGTACATGGGGTGCACCGCACCCAGGTGCCTCAGAGGTGGGGGCGCCAAAGTGCCATAGTTCTCCCCTCCCTATTTCTCTCTTTGTGGGGGACCACAACACCAGTGCGAGCATAAGGCAGCCCGTCCAGCCTGGCAGTGCTCGGGGGGAGGGGCCGCTTTTCTTCCTGACACAAGGGTTCTTTTAGTTAGGTTTTCAGTGGCTGATGTATGAGAATGAATTCCTCACACTGGAACCCTGCACTGTCTCTCCCATTAGCAGCTGGATTGCCTCCCCACCCATCTCTATAGAGCTGGTTCACATATCTCCGCAGTGGCTCCAGTGCGAATTTGCAAAGCTCTGTAGGTCCGGTAGGGTATGCCGTCACAGGCTGCATCCAGGGTGAATATTTCCTAAACAGTACAGGTTTAGGAGATATTCCTTTTGTCTTCAAGTAAGCCTTATTATAGACTTTATTATAGGCCTACCTGTAGGTAAAAATCACAAAGCCGGCTTTACTACTACTTTAAAGGTAAACCTTGTACAATGTATACAATAATGTATCATACTACACATCAATCAGAACACTTTTGGGGCTCCAGCGGAGGGCATCATCAACCAGCATGGGCGGGTGTGGGACGTGAGGACGCAGCGTCCGCCTGAGGGGAGGGGCTAGCCAGCACTTACCGCGGCGTGCGGGACGCGAGCAGGGGATGGAGGATGTGGCATGGCCAGGGGAGGTGAGAGGCTCCAACCAGAGCAGACGTGGGCTCCCCTCTGCTACAGCACGGTGACACGCGGATCTGTACTCCCCTGTATCCCTGCCGCTTGCAGGTGGGTAATGGACTAAGCGGGCAGGAGAGTGTCATCAGCCGGCCGGCACCCCCCCTCTTCCTATGCTCCCCCCCTCCATCGGCTGTGAAGAGGCTGGACGGACTCTCCACGAGACTGCATGAGACCTGAGTGAAACGGGAGAACAGGCAAAAGGACGGTAACAGTTATTTGTCAAAGTGCTTGAGCTGTAACACTCAGATTGCTCTACTGAGACTAATTCATACATATACATAGGAACTATTTACTAGGAAAGCTGAGTGTGTATTTATAATCAATGGCGGGAGGATATCCCTAAACAGGAAGATATACACTCAGATAGTGATGTAACATTGATGTACTATCTCAGATGCCCTTGCTGGCAATATTCAGAGAAATATTCATTCCTGTAAGGTCATGTCGTACAAGATCGATTTCATGCACAAGTATAGGAATTGAAATAGTGTTGTAACATTACAAAGCACTTGCTGTGTAATCCTTAGAAAAATGTTGAAAGGGCATGCTATACGGGAACTATTTCACATTTATATATATGCATAGTGACCTCCCTGCATAGAATGAGGAGTTTTTAAAGCTGCCCCCGGCGGATATCCCAGGGAAAAGGGAAAAGGGAGTAACGCCTGTTAGGAGGTTACTTTGTGAAGGAATTCAGCCAGATTTTGATGAACATTCTAAAACTGTGATGCGTAATTGATAAGGACGGGCCATACTGGAAATTACCCTTATACATGCTTAGGAATCGCATAAGATTTTAGAAGTGCTGTGTGCGTAATATTTAGTGAATATTTATAGAAACATACATAAGGCTGAGGTGCACCGGAAGCATTTTACATTTATGTACAGTGGCTCTCCTATAGGATAACCGAGTTTATAAAAACCCACCCCAGACTGCCACTTCCGGGAAAAGGGTGGAATTAATGGTAGGAAGGCATCCCTATGAATAGGAATTCAGTTTGTTTGTGATCGAAACGAACAGTGAGCAGATGGGTCGATCTGCATCAATACATTAGACCTATTTCCATACAAGTACCGGTTGAAAAGACTCCAACATCAAGTTTCTAATATAAGACCCACGCCTGGGAAGTTGCCAAAGACGTAATATTACTTTCTTTTTTATGTGCTGCGTCTAGAATATCCAGAGAAACGTTACATCGTTACAGGGCTTTGGGACTTCTGTCTATATTTTTGGGGAGCGTTGCTTGCATGGAAAGCTAAGGGGATAAAATGTTGGTTCAGAAGGACATCTCTGGGAAAAAAAAAAAGGGTGTAACGTCTGGCGGGAAGGTACCCCCAGGTGGGCACACTTGTAACGGTATAATAGACCCACTATCATTACCTGGAGAAAGTACTCAATTAGATATTCAACACATAAGTTGCACAGGGTATCTGCAGCATAAATTAAAGGTGGGCAACATTTGAGGCGGCACTAGTAAGGAAGATCAACGGATCCAGGGAGAAGTGGGAAACTTGACCCCCAGAAAGTAGCAGAACCAAGAGGTGTGCAAGTAGGATAATAGAGAAAAAAAACTGGGGAGACATAAAAAATTATCCGAGAAGGATATCATGAGCAAATTGGCAAATAAAGCCTCCAAAAGTGGGGCCTCGAGGACCCCAAAGGAGAAAGGATTGGACAGCACGATCCAACAATATATGACCCAAGGAGCAAGCCCTAAAAACCCCGGAGCAGGCAAGAAACAGCAGCCTATGCAAGAACAGAGGAAAGGATCAGGAAAATACAAAGAGGGAATGGCCCACCAATCTAGAGACGACATACTGACAGATAGTGAAATGGAAAATAGTAAAGTAGAGGAGTCAAGGGTAGAAGATCACCCCCCCACAAAAGGAGAAATGTTGCAGATGTTGTTGAAACTCGAAAATGCAATCAAAGCAGACATTCTGGGGCTCCGGGAGGATCTGGGAGGCCTGTTAGAGAGAGTAGAGGCCACTGAGAACCGTATGGACCAGCAGGCCCAGGAAATATGTAAAGTTAAGGAGCAAGTAAAAGTAATACAACGAGTACAGAGGGATATCATGTACAAGTTGGAAGACCAGGAGAACCGGAGTAGAAGAAAAAAACTTAAGGATCTGTTCGGTCCCAGAGGTAAAAGGCGAGGATCTGAGGAGAATTTTTGAAAGCATTTTTTCAGGGGAGTGGGAGGGATATGGGTGAAAGGGAGGAATAGTAGACCACCTGAGTAATATAGTAAAGCACTTGTGTGGGGGAAGAGATGTGCCAGGTTAATAGGAAGTAAAATAGTACAATGAGAGACATTGAGCTAAAACGTTATGAAGCTGATGTAGTTGCTCTTCAGGAGACACATATCTCCCTGGCATCAAATATTAGACTATATTCAAAGAATTTCCCTACTTGGTACTATAGCGACACAATATCTACAAGAAGTAGAGGGGTCACTATAGGTTTCTCGAAAAAAATGAGGTTCCAATTATTAGATAGAATGAGTGATGCAGAAGGGAGATATCTGTTCCTGAAGGGTACACTGGATGAGATGGAGTTTAAGTGTACACTAGTCAATATCTACGCTCCCAATAGTAACCCTATCGGCTTTTTAAACAGGATATTAACTAAATTAATGGAATTCAAAAAGTGATATGTGATCATGCTGGGAGATATACATTTTTGTTTGAATCCGGGAGTGGACAGTACGTCCGGGGCACAGAGGACGAGAAATGAACAGCTAAAAAATATCTTGCAAAAATTATATACCAGTCAACTGGTGGATGCATGGAGAGTCATGAATCCGAAGGCCCGGGACTACTCGTTTTACTCTGCGGTCCATAGGACATACTCTCGCATTGATTACATACTCATAGATCATGGTTTGCTAGATTATGTGGCAGCCGGTATAGAAGCGATCACCCTCTCAGTCCATGCCCCAGTAAAAATAAGAATGAATATCTCGAGGAGCGTGACAAGACCTCCGCCGTGGCGGATCAATGAAGATCTGCTACGTGACGAGGGGGATAGGGCCAGGATTGGTAGAGAAATTGAACAATATTTCGCATTAAACGAAATGACGGGAATAGCAGGTCATACACTATGGGATGCACACAAAACCTATATCAGGGGAATTTTGATAGCAGTAGGGTCAAAAAAATAAAAATGAGGGCCGAGAAGATCAAAGTATTAATAGACGAGGTATATAACCTAGAACAAGAGCATAAAAAGGCCAGAATCAAAAGGAAATGGTATATAAAAAATTAGTAAACACAAGGGAAGACCTGAAGGGCCTGTTGGAACAAGAAACCAAGAGGGTTTTTTAACGGCCTGGCCCGTGAACGTTATATATGGGGAGATAAGCCGAGCAAATATCTAGCCAAGATGCTACAAAAAAAACTAAAAACGTTATTGGAAAAATGCTAAATAAAAACGGCAGTATGGTATTCACAACGAATGAAATCGCGGAAACTTTCAGGAAATATTACGAGGGGATCTATTCAGACAGACATCAGGGGGCACAGGACAAGGCTAGAGACAAGAACATCGCGGCCTTCTTAAAAAAAGTCAGACTACCCAAAATAAGTACTCTAGACAGGGAGACTCTCGAGAGGCCAATATCGGAAGAGGAAATAAATAGGGCACTGTTAAAATCAGCCCCGGGAAAATCCCCTAGACCAGACAGGTTTACAGCGTTTTATTATAAAACATTTAGAGCCGGTTCACACAGGGGCAACTCAGATCTGACTTCAAGTCGCCCCAAGTCACCTCAGGTCGCACAACATGTAGAAATCAATGTAAGTTAATGAGAGCTGTCTTAATGCACACTACTGAAGTCGCTCCGACTTCAGAAAAGGTTCCTGTACTACTTCAATCTGACTTTATGCGACTGGTACCCATTGATTTCAATGGAGGTTGCCTCCAAGTCAGATCTCTGTCTATGCGGAGGCGACTCTCAGAGAATTATCAGCTCTCAAAAGGAGTTCCCCCCTGAGAGCTCATTCTCTGATTGGCCACGGCAAGTCGCCTGGCCTGGGGCGACTAAAGTAGTGTTGTAAGTCGTGTCCAAGTCTGTCCAAGTCGCGTCCAAGTCGCGTCCAAGTCACGTCCAAGTCACGTCCAAGTCACGTCCAAGTCACGTCCAAGTCACATTCAAGTTGCCTCCAAAAGTCATGTTGAAAGTCATGTTGCCCCTGTGTGAACCGAGCCTAAGGGCCGGTTCACACAGGGGGCGACACGAGGCGACACGACTTGCCGTGCCGCGACCTGACAAGTCGCCCCCGTTCTGTACAATGGAACCGTTCTAAGAGGAGCGACTCGAGTCGCTCCGACTAAGAAAAAAGGTTCCTGTACTACTTTTGAGCGACCTCGGGGCGACTTGCATTGACTTCTATACAGAAGTCATTTGCAAGTCGCCGCTGAGGTCGCGGCAGGTCGCGGCACGGCAAGTCGTGTCGCCTCGTGTCGCCCCCTGTGTGAACCCGCCCTTAGAGAAATTCTCATTCCAAAAATGTGTCAATATATGAATGGGTTGGGAGAGGAGTATAAAATGAGTAATGAAGGCCTATTGGCTACAATCACCTTAATTCAGAAAGAGGGGAAAGATCCAACACAATGCACTAGTTATAGGCCGATTTCGTTGCCTAATACAGACACAAAATTATACGCAAAGGTCTTGGCAGAGTGGACGAGGGGTCTGATGACAACCTTAGTTCACCCGGACCAGGTGGGGTTTGTACCAGGACGGGAAGGAAGAGACAACGGGTTAAGAACACTTCTCCTACTCCAACAGATGCGATGGGGGGGACCCCTAGTCTGCTCTTGTTGACGGACGCGCAGAAGGCCTTCGACAGAGTAGACTGGGGGTTCATGTTCCACACAATAGAAAAGATGGGGATAGGCCCGAAAATGATCCAGAAGGTGAGAGTTTTATATAATCAGCCAATGGCACGGATAAAAGTCAATGGACAGGAGTCAGCCCATTTCGAAATGAAAAGGGGTACAAGGCAGGGGTGCCCACTGTCGCCCCTCCTATTTGTGTTGTCGTTGGAACCCCTCCTCGCATCAATTCGGGAAAGTCCAGACATAGTAGGTGTAAAAACTGGGAAGGAGGAACATAAACTCTCTGCATTCGCAGATGATATACTATTTTACATTAGTAACCCAAAGATGACTATGCCAAACTTAATAAGGATGCTTGAACAGTACGGGGACGTATCCAATTTTAAAGTAAACCGGCTCAAATCTGAGATATTAAACATCAATATCAACAGAGTCGAGGAGCAAATATTCCATGGGGAATGGAGCTTCCCGTGGCGGAAGGAACTTAAGTATCTGGGAATAAAGTTGGCTTAGTCCGAGAAGAAACTGTACCGAATTAATTATATACCGTTACTAGACGAAATCCAGGCGGAATGCAAAAGATGCAGTAATAGACTATTATCGTGGTTAGGGCGCATAAATACAGTAAGGATGACAATATTTCCAAAAATTCTGTACAGGTTTCAGATGCTACCAATAGCACTTTCCTATGTTTATCTAATGAAATTTGTGTGGAAGAAAAAAAAGTGTTAGGGGATGCAGGGATGGAGCTGGTGGGAAATGTTAAGTTGCTAGAAAATATGGGTGAGGTTAGCATATCAAATTTTTTTTGGAAAATAGCCCAAATAACATATTTGAAAAGAAAAAAAAAAAATGGAAGATAAACTGCCACAATGATGTGAAGTTATGAGAGGGATTCTGAGCAACAAGCTGATTTGGGTTCTTTGGATATTATTGGTTTCACTAAGATGGCAAAAAAAAAAGGAATACTTTTGGGGCTTTAACCACTTTCAGACCGGACCATTTTGCTGGTCAATGACCAGAGGTCTTTTTACAATTTGGCACTGCGCTGTTTTAACTGGTAATTGCGCGGTCATGCAATGTTGTACCCAAACAAAATTTGCGTCCTTTTTTTCCCACAAATAGAGCTTTCTTTTAAAGGTATTTGACTGACTCTGTGATTTTTATTTTTTGCGATATAAACGTTAAAAAATGATATTTTCTACTTTTTGTTATTAGAAAAATCCAATAAACTCAATTTTAGTCATACATTTAGGCCAAAATGTATTCAGCCACATGTCTTTGGTAAAAAAAAGTCAATAACTGTATATTTATTGGTTTGCGCAAAAGTTGTCACACCTACAAACTAAGGTACGTTTTCTGGAATTTACGCAGCTTTTAGTTTATGACTGCCTATCTCATTTCTTGAGGTGCTAAAATGGCAGGGCAGTACAAACCCCCCCCCCAAATGACCCCATTTTGGAAAGTAGATACCCTAAGGAAATTGATAAGAGGCATGTTGAGCCCATTGAATATTTTATTTTTTTGCCTCAAGCGATTGAATAATGACAAAAAATTTATTTTTTTACACAAAGTTGTCACTAAATGATATATTTCTCACACATGCCAGGGTTATATGTGGAATTGTACCCCAAAATACATTCTTCTGCTTCTCCTGAGTACGGGGATACCACATGTGGTCGACTTTTTGGAAGCCTAGCCGCGTACGGGGCCCCGAAAGCCAAGCACCACCTTCAGGATTTCTAAGGGCATACATTTGTAATTTCACTCCTCACTACCTATCACAGTTTTGAAGGCCATAAAATGCCAAGATGGCACAAAACCCCCACAAATGACCCCATTTTAGAAAGTAGACACCCCAAGCTATTTGCTGAGAGGCATGTTGAGTCCATGGAATATTTTATATTTGGCACAAGTTGCGGGAAAATTACAAACTTTTATTTATTTTTATTTTTTTTCACAAAGTTGTCACTAAATGATATATTGCTCACACATGCTATGGGCATATGTGAAATGACACCCCAAAATAAGTTCTGCTGCTTCTCCTGAGTACGGGGATACCACATATGTGGGACTTTTTGGGAGCCTAGCCGCGTACGGGGCCCCGAAAACCAAGCACCGCCTTCAGGCTTTCTAAGGGCGTAAATTTTTGACTTCACTCCTCACTACCTATTACAGTTTTGAAGGCCATAAAATGCCAAGATGGCACAACCCCCCCCCCCCCCAAATGACCCCATTTTGGAAAGTAGACACCATTAAATTTAGGGGTACACTAGTGAGACTCACAGGTAAAAAAGCACCTAGGCTGTCAGCGACTGTATCAAAACGCTACAAGAAAAACTGTTAGCGATCGCAGGGATCAGGCCTGACTCTGCAAACGCTGCAGTTATGTGTGTTGTGTTTTGTAAGTGACAGTGATCGATCGATACTGCACTTGGGTGGGCTGGTCTGGGCATGGCGGAGGGGCTAAACGCAGGTGCTAGCAGGTATCTGGGCTGATCCCGCTAACAATGTGTTTTGGGAAACCTAAACTGCTGGCGACGCTAATATAGATCTGATCAGATACTTTGCAGGGGGCACACTTGCAACTGGGGGTCTTTCGCCAAGTGGGGGGATTTCAATAAGTGGAAGCACTTCTGACTCTGCACTTATTAAATGATTATCTGATTATCTGACTGTCTCATCTGAGAATCTCTTCTCTCACCCTACAGGTATGTGCTAACTGAACCATCTCCACCCAAAAACTGAAACACTGCTATCTGCTTTTCATGTTTGTCTTTAAAAATGCTGGTATGTGCTAACTGAACCATCTCCACCCAAAAACTGAAACACTGCTATCTGCTTTTCATGTTTGTCTTTAAAAATGCTGGTATGTGCTAACTGAACCATCTCCACCCAAAAACTGAAACACTGCTATCTGCTTTTCATGTTTGTCTTTAAAAATGCTGGTATGTGCTTACTGAACCATCTCCACCCAAAAACTGAAACACTGCTATCTGCTTTTCATGTTTGTCTTTAAAAATGCTGGTATGTGCTAACTGAACCATCTCCACCCAAAAACTGAAACACTGCTATCTGCTTTTCATGTTTGTCTTTAAAAATGCTGGTATGTTGTCTTTGCTCAACAGTCTGTAGCCCTGTCCACATTACAATGTTTTATTATCTGCCTTGTCTTACCCAAAATTATGGCCCCTCTAACTTTAGTGCCCTCTTGCTAGCGCTATTTCTGAAGTTAGAATTTAGCCCTGTTACCATCCAAGCTTTATTACCTCCTGATTGATAATTGAAATCCACCCACACCCCACCCCTATCAGTATAAAGCTAAGCTTCACTTTGGGGGAAGCTATTGCAGGGGGCACACTTGCAACTGGGGGTCTTTCGCCAAGTGGGGGGGATTTCAATAAGTGGAAGTACTTTGAAAAACACCGCAAAGACAGCAGGTGAACTCGCTTAACCCTTTAGGCCCTTTCTCCTTATAACATGCATTCTCTACCACTCCTTTTGACAGCTCTGTCCTCTATACTAAAATTATCTCAACTCCGCCCCACTTCTCCCCCCCCACAGCATATATATATCACCCTCACTTCTGCCCTCTCCTTATTACTGCACCCACCAACTTCTAAATCCACACACACTAAAAATGTCCAAGACCCTGGGGCATGTCCCTTCATATAAATCTCACTCCCATATTTCCTCCCTCACCCTCCTGCTTCTCCTAACCTCTGGAGATATATCCCCAAACCCCGGACCTCCATCATTAAACTGTACCCATCACCCTGCACCCTCTGGCAGCAGCCGCAATCAACACAATTTAGTTCCCATTTCTATTCTTCCCAAGACCAGACTCCCTTTCTCCTGTGCCCTGTGGAACTCCCGCTCTGTCTGCAACAAACTCACCTCTCTACATGACATCTTTATCACCAACTCATTTAACCTACTCGCCATCACCGAAACCTGGCTCCACGAATCAGACACTGCATCTTCTGCGGCCCTATCCCATGGTGGTCTTCTCTGGACTCACTCCCCCAGATCCAATGGATATAAGGGAGGAGGTGTTGGAATCCTTCTAGCCCCACATAGCACCTTCCAGGTACTTCAACCACCTCCCTCTCTGTCACTCTCCTCTTTCGAAGCACACTGCATTCGTCTCTTCACTCCAATTTCTTTAAGAATAGCCGTGATCTACAGGCCCCCTGGACCAGTATCAACATTTCTTGATGACTTCTCTGCCTGGCTACCCTACTTTCTTTCTTCTGAAATCCCCCACAATCATTCTCGGGGACTTCAACATCCCTATTAATACTAACACCTCTGCTCCTTCCAAACTTCTCAGCCTAACCTCCTCCTTTGACCTGAAACAGTGGATACGTGATCCTACTCACTCCGAAGGCAATATCCTTGACCTCGTTTTCTCTCACCTTTGCACTCCATGCAACCTCTCGAACTATCCATTCCCTCTCTGATCACCACCTTATTAGTTTCACACTCTCCCTCTCCTTCACCTCCTCTCCCTCCAACCGCATTAAAGTTACCCGCAGAAACCTACGTCATCTCAAGCCTTCTCTTCTCTACTCTGCTATTGACAACCTCTACGGCAAAATCTCACCCCTATCCTGCACCAACCTAGCCACTTCTGTCTACAACACTTCACTTCTGGCCTCTCTGGACTCACTGGCCCCCCTCACTACACACAGAATTAAGCCCCGACCCCTTCAACCTTGGCAAACAGATGCCACTAGAAGTCTGAAAAAACGTAGTCGTGCTCATGAGCGCCTGTGGCGCAAGACGAAGTCTCAGAGATTTCAACCAATATAAATCTGCCCTCCAAAATTACAATTCTAGCCTCCTCTCTGCCAAGCAGAACTATTTTATCACTCTCATCAGCAACCTATCATCCCGTCCCCATCAACTCTTCTCTACTTTCAACTCTCTACTTCGTCCTCCACCGCCTCCACCCGCCAACTCACTCACTGCCCAGGAGATTGCTTATCACTTCAAACAGAATATTGATACAATTCGCGTAGAGATTTCTACTGTTCTGATACCCTCCACGCTTTACACATCATGCCCACAGGCACAATCATTACTTCCCTCCTTCAACCCCACCACTATAGACGAAGTTGCTAAACTACTTGGTAATGTCCACCTTACCACCTGCCCTCTGGATCCTGTTCCCTCGCAAATGCTGCGTTCACCCTCTGACTCTATGCTACACTCTCTAACTCACATCTTCAATCTCTCCCTCTCTTCTGGCATCTTCCCCAACTCTCTAAAACATGCACTTGTCAAACCCATACTTAAAAAAACCCTCACTGGACCCATCCAATCCAAACAACCTACGCCCCATCTCCTTGCTCCCCTTTTTATCCAAACTACTCGAATGTCTGGTCTACAACCGACTGAGTGACCACCTCGCTGATAATAGCCTTCTTGATCCCCTTCAGTCTGGATTTCGTCCTCAACACTCCACAGAAACTGCTCTCCTAAAACTAACAAACGATCTACTAACGGCCAAACGACATTATTCTGTACTCCTCCTCCTGGACCTCTCTGCTGCCTTTGATACGGTTGACCACCCCCTCCTTCTAAAAAAACTCCACACCTTTGGTCTCCGTGACCATACTCTACGATGGTTCTCTTCCTACTTATCCAACCGCACCTTTAGCGTTTCTTACAACTCTACTTCCTCCTCTCCTCTCTTCCTTTCTCTGTTGGGGTCCCCCAAGGTTCTGTTCTTGGACCACTCCTATTTTCAATCTATACCTCCTCCCTGGGTCAACTGATAGCCTCCCACAGCTTCCAATACCACCTCTATGCTGACGACACCCAAATCTATTTCTCTACCCCTCAGCTCACTCCCTCTGTCTCCTCATGTATCACTAATTTACTATCAGATATATCAGTCTGGATGTCACATCACTTCCTCAAAATCAATCTATCCAAAACCGAACTTGTAATTTTTCCTCCCCCCCATATGCCCCTTCCCCTGATCTCACTGTCAAAATTGATGGCACAACCATAAGCCCATCCCCTCATGCCAAGGTTCTAGGTGTAGTCCTGGACTCTGAACTCTCCTTCAAGCAACACATCCAATCACTGTCCAAATCCTGCCGCCTCAACCTCCGCAACATCTCCAAAATACGCCCCTTTCTAACCAATGAGACAACAAAGCTCTTAATTCACTCGCTGGTCATCTCTCGCCTCCACTACTGCAACTCCCTTCTCATTGGCTTACCTCTACATAGTCTATCACCTCTTCAATCCATTATGAATGCCGCTGCCAGACTCATCCACCTTACCAATCGCTCGGTGTCTGCTACTCCTCTCTGTCAATCCCTCCACTGTCTTCCACTCAGCCAAAGAATTAAATTCAAAATACTAACAATTACATACAAAGCCATTCACAACTCGGCCCCCAGCTACATCACTAGCTTAGTCTCTAAATACCAACCTACTCGTCCTCTTCGTTCCTCTCAAGACCTCCTGCTCTCTAGCTCCCTCATCACCTCCTCCCATACTCGCCTCCAGGACTTTTCCAAAGCCTCCCCAATCCTATGGAATGCCCTACCCCAATCTGTCCGCTTATCTCCTACTTTATTAGCTTTTAGACGATCCCTGAAAACACTTCTCTTCAGAGAAGCCTACCCCACCCACCAGTGGCGTAACTAGAACCTTCAGGGCCCCGATGCAAGAAACCATGAAGGGCCCCCCTGAACCCCAGCCAGGGCCCTTCCCTCCGAGTCCGGCAGGGGAACTCCAGGGCGTGGTCACAGGTATGACCTTTGTGAGCCCTGTAGTTCCACCACTTTTTTTTAATTTTTAGGTGCCCCATTGGGGCACTGTCCCTAGGCAGGATGGGGTCCCCATCCCCAGAAGTTGATGAGGTCCTTTTCTCCAGGGCAGATGAAGTTACTGCCCCCAGGTGAGAAGGGGTCCATGTCCCCAGGGGAGGTGGGGGTCCCTGTCCCCACGTGAGAAGGGGTCCCTGTCCCCACGTGAGAAGGGGTCCCTGTTCCCAGGGGGAGATGGAGAGGGTATGTAATGGTGTGTGGGGGATGGGATCCTCTCACTCACCATGACCAAGCTGTAGGCCGCACACTCATCCATGTTGGCCTGGGATCCATCCAGTGTGCTGGACGGGTGATCAGCATATCTCCCAGAAAGACCTTTCATCATCTGTGTATGACGGGGGAGGAGGGGGGCTGGCAGACAAGCCTGCAGTGTCCTCCGGGGAACCGGCTCTCATAGGGCTGAACTACATCTGTGTGCTTAAAGTTTGTTTACCCGGAAGAAGTATGCAGTGCAGTGTGGTCCGGACTCGGGGGGGGGGGGTGGGTCTCTGGCATGGGAGAACAGACATCGGACTGAGCGGCAATGCATGGAGCAGGAGAGGGGTACTCTGAGGAGCCGGCTGAGGACACAGGTCATGCGGGGAATGCACAACTAAAGAGCAGCCAGTGCGATAGTCGAGCATGGAGCTCTGCTAGTCACCCTCCATCTCCAGCCACCTGTGTGTATGGTTCACTGGTACCCCTAGCTGCCTATGCTGCTGCCGGCCATATGTAGAGGGGGCTGCATGGGCCCCCTGCATCACAGGGCCCGGTTGCGGTCGCAACTGCTGCACCCCCTATAGTTACGCCCCTGCCACCCACACCTAACTGTATTTTCATTTTCTCCATCAGCTCATCCTCCACAGTTATTACCTTTTGTTTCAACTTGACCCTCCCTTCTAGATTGTAAGCTCTAACGAGCAGGGCCCTCTGATCCCTCCTGTACTGAATTGTATTGTAAGTGTACTGTCTGCCCTCATATTGTAAAGCGCTGCACAAACTGTTGGCGCTATATAAATCCTGAATAATAATAATAATAATAATATATTACTAAGGGAGGTGTATGCTTTGTGCGTGGGTGTTAGCGGTACTGGCACTAACCTGACGCTGCCTGGGGCGACGCAGACCTTATCTGACCCTCAAACTTATATCACCCGCCGGGTGATCAGGGGGTTAAACCTTTATTAGGTAATAAATGGCGGGTGCCCTGAAACTATAAAAAAATAACTAACCAACCAGCGTCACCTGTAACAGTTATATGGTGATCACTGGTGAAAGGGTTAACTAGGGGGCAATCAGGGGGCTTTATGCGGTAGTATATGGGGGTCCCTGGCGCTATAAAAAGCTGCGGCGAACCTAAATACCTACCTGCCTAACTAGCGTCACCTGTGACACTAATACAGCGATCAGAAAAATGATCGCTTATTAGGCTGGGTTCACACTGGAGCGATGCAGGAACGCCACGAATCCGCGGCGGGTTCCCGCATCGCATGCCTCCCGGCGGCAGTTCACACTGCCCTATGCGAACTGCTGGGAGTGTCAGTGAAATGTTAATGACACCCCCAGATCAGTTCGCATATCGCAGTGCGATCTGCAAACTCGGATCGCATGGTGTGAACACCCATGCGATCCGATTCTGCTGCGGACCAAAAAAAGGGTCCCGTGCGAATTTGCGGCGGGTGTGGCGGGTGCGACGCAAATTCAGCCATACTATCTGTATGGCTGAACTCGAATCGCTCAGAGATCGGATGTGATTTGCACTGCAGTGCGGTGCGAATCACATCCGTTCTCATAAACCGCTGCAATGTGAACCCAGCCTTAGTGACACTGGCGACGGGGGGTGATCACGGGGTTAAACCTTTATTGGGGGGGTTAGGGGGGTACCTTAGAACTAAAGGGGGCTAACCCTAACTGCCCTAACAGTTATTACAGTCACAAATGACACCAATGCAAAAAAAAAAAAAAAATGCAATTGGTGTCACTGTGACTGGGGGGGCAGGGGTGATTGGGGGGGGGGGGGGTGATCGGGGGGTGAAGGGGGGGTGAGAGTGTGCCTGGCATGTTCTACTGTGTAGTGTCGTGTTGGTGCATCTCACCGATCCTTTCTCCTCGGTGCCGGAACAAAAATACCGACACGGAGGAGAGATTACATCCCTTCCTCTGCCTGTGTTTACATTACAGGAGAGGAAGTGATGTTACGCCTCACTTCCATTCGTCAGGAGCGATCGCGAGGGGGTGGCCATGAACGAATGGCCGCCCCCTCATCCCGGATCGCTCCTGAATGGATACCGACCGCCGCTGGCACTGGGGGGGGCCCAATCGGGCCCCCCACCCGCGGGAAGACAGGGACGTACAGGTACGCCCATATGCCTGCCCGTGCCATTCTGTCGACGTACATCGTCGTGCGGCGGTCGGCAAGTGTTTAAAGTAAAACTAATGACAAAAAAAGGAGCGTTATAACTCCTGTCAGCTTTTTTTTTAAACATTTTTTGTTTGCTGTCGGTGGGAGAAGGGGGAATTTGGGACAATCAGGGGGGCGGCAAAGTGCACAAAGTCCCGCCTCCTAGATGACTCATGTGAGATAGGCAGAACACTGATCCAATGCAGTGAAATTGAATCAGTGTGGTGTGTATCATAGCAGCCGCGAGCCTGTCTTGGAGGTGGGACTTTGTTACAATGGCCACCCGGGAGATTCAAATCCAAGCTTTGTGACAGTAGGTGATCGTCGCCGTTCTGTGTGATCCAAGGCCACTGGAAGGCTGCAATTGGTGGGCATGGTAGGCTACAATGGGTGGTCACTGGTAGGCTGCATTTGGTGAGAACTGATAAAGCTGCAATTGGTGGGCATTGATAAGCTGCATTTGGTGGACACTGGTAGCCTGCATTTGGTGGACACTGGTAGGCTGCAATTGGTGGGCACTGATAAGCTGCCTTTGGGGGGAGCTGGCAGGCTGCTATTGGTGGGTGCTGATGAGGCTGCATTTGATGCATTGATCTCTTGTATCATTTCCACAGTCTCTGACCACCTCTTGTATCATGTCTGCAGTCTCTGACCATCGCTTCTAGTATGTATGCAGTCTCTGACCATCTCTAGTATCATGTCTGCAGTCTCTCACTATCTCTTGCATCATGTCTGCAGTCTCTGACCAACTATTGTATTATGTCTGCAGTCTCTGACCAACTATTGTATTATGTCTGCAGTCTCTGACCATCTCTTGCATCATGTCTGCAGTCTCTGACCATCTCTAGTATCATATCTGCAGTCTCTCACTATCTCTTGCATCATGTCTGCAGTCTCTGACCATCTCTAGTATCATATCTGCAGTCTCTAGCCATCTCTTGCATCATGTCTGCAGTCTCTGACCATCTCTTGTATCATGCAGTATCACGAGCCATATGTTAGTGACGTCAGCTGGAGGTAGAGGCGGAGGTGGGGAGTGCGCAGATGCGATCCCGTTCAACGGTGAAGACTGCGCAGATGCAGAGAGCGGAGCATTTTGAGCCCAAGATGTCACAGAATAATAAAAGTAAGAGACTGTCTTATTCTGCAAAATTCAAACTCAGTGTAGTTAGCTATGCAAAAGAGCATGGGAATAGAGCTGCAGAGAGACAGTTGACATCAAAGAAGAGAACATTGATGCAACAGAGGTTGAATAAAGTGATATGATACATAATATACTGTTATGTAAACGTTAATTACTAAATAAAACTGTTCTGTTTTACCTGTTTAAAATATGGATTTCTTAATTTTGGGTTGCAAAAGTGGGGGGCGTCTTATACACGGAAAAATATGGTAAGGAAATCTGGTAGAGTGTGCCAGAAAAACCCAAACCCTTTTGCTTGCTTTCTTTCTATTGCTTAGGGACAAATAAGATAATTGTTTGTATATTGTGTGGATTTTGTCGGGTGCTGCAAGGTAAGGTAGCGTCCGCCACTGTGTTGTTATGGGCCAACATTCTAGTAAGGATATCCCTCCTCCAAATGTGGGGGAGACATGTAAATGTTATGTAGCCCGAATATGTGGAACTGATTATTTGTATATTAACCCTTGGGTAGATAATTTGGCGGGATGGACTGAAGGCATGAAAAGTAGTAGCCCATTTCCCAGGATGGATGATAACGATTTATTCCATATGGACATGATCAAGGGCATTTGTTTGGGATACAGTGAAGCTTTCCTATATTGCAAGGGGGATCCCGAGTGGGACAAGGAGTATATGAGGAAGGGAGGAGAAAACTGGTCACTGTATGGCCCTTATTGGTATGAGAGAGCAGATAAGAAAATAGGCAGGATAGGTCCTTATCCAAGAGATAGAGAAGCTCCGGGTTTGCATGCTTGTGAAAAAAGGCTTGGATTAAGTTTCCTGTCTGCACCTCCCTGTGCCCCGCCTGAGGAGCCGATCTGTATGCTGCCCTGTCCAGCGTTACCTTTCCCCAACCCCTCTGTCACCCAAACGCCCCTCCCTCCTCGCCTCTTCCCCCACCTCCTCCATATGGACCACAACCAAGCAAGCCACTGCCCCAGTGGACATGGAGGTCTTGGCTGCGATCGCAGCAGTGGCCACGGTCTGCCCCCGTTCAACAACGGGATGCAGGGGAAGGTCCATCAGAGGCACATGACGTCGTAGCCTCATCGGCTATGCCTGCAAAAGTGCCTGATGATGCTGCTGCTTCTTCCTCTAAAGAGGGGGAGTCTCTTGAAAAAAGATTCAAAATCCCGTAAAGTGGCAGACACCCAATCCCAGATTGAAACTAGGAGAAAGAAAGCAGAAAAGTTAAAACAAGCTGCAGAGGAGTTAGAGAAACAATATCAGCTTGCAGAGGATCAGAGTATAAAACATACAGACTAAAAACAGGACGCAGAGGATAGGGGGGGGGGGGGGAGGTTAAGATCAAGAAGAGGAAGTAGCTTCACAGGCAGTGAAAGCAGCCCTGTCGTTAGCTACACAGAATTTTCCTTTCATGACCTTGGGTGATGTTTTGGTAATAAAACCTATTGACATTGAAGATATCAATCGTATTATCAAGCACTGCCCCAAGCCCACCGTCAGGGCCGATCCTGAACTGGGTGCCACAGAGGTGGGGGGCGCTGAAGCGCCAGATCCCTCCTTCTATCCTTGTGCATAGGCGGCTTTCTCCGCTGGTCCCCGCGACCGCATCCCCCTCCCTCCTCCTGTCAGAGGAGGAGAGCAAAAACAGCTGGAGATTGGAGCGACTGTGTCTCTGTGTGCAGAGAGACCAGCCGCGGCCGTGCACTGATGTCACGGGGGGGGGGGCGGTCCGTGCCTGAGCCTGACATGTTACAGTTCTCCTCCTGTGAGTAACTCCCGCCTGCTGACCAAGCCTTACACGATCTGATCTCCACCTGGGCGGCGCAGCTGCACCCTGTCCTCTCTTCTTCAGCTGCCGCCTGCGTGTTTTTTAATTAGATTAATGGGGGGGGGGGGTGGTTTGTGGGAGGTCTATACTAATGGAGGGGGGGGTTTGTCCTGAGGGGCTATACTAATGGAGGGGGTTTGTCCTGGGGGTCTATACTATTGAAGGGGGGTTTGTCCTGGGGGGGTCTATACTAATGGAGGGGGGGTTTGTCCTGGGGGTCTATACTATTGAAGGGGGGGTTTGTCCTGGGGGTCTATACTAATGTAGGAGAGGTGGTTTGTCGGGGGTCTATACTAATGGAGGGGGGTTTGTCGGGGGTCTATACTAATGCAGGGGGATTGTCCTGGGGGGGCTATACTAATGGAGGGGGGTTTGTCCTGGGGGGGTCTGTAATAATAGAAGGGGTGGTTTGTCCTGGGGGTCTATATTAATGGGGGTGGTTTGTCCTGGGGGGTCTGCACTAATTGAGGGGGTGGTTTGTCCTGGGGGGTCTATACTAATGGGGGGTGGTTTTTCCTGGGGGGTCTGTACTAATGGAGGGGGGTGGTTTGTCCTGGGGGGTCTATACTAATGGAGGGGGGGTGCTTTGTCCTGGGGGGGGTCTGTACTAATGGAGGGGGGGTGCTTTGTCCTGGGGGGGGTCTGTACTAATGGAGGGGGGGTGCTTTGTCCTGGGGGGGTCTGTACTAATGGAGGGGGGGTGGTTTGTCCTGGGGGGTCTGTACTAATGGAGGGGGGTGGTTTGTCCAGGGGTCTGTACTAATGGAGGGGGGTAATTTGTTTTGTTTTGAGGGGGCCTGTTCTATTGGAGGGGGGAGTTTTGTACTAATGGAGGGAGGTGGTTTGTCCTGAGGGGGGTCTGTACTAATGGAGGGGGCGGTTTGTCTTGAGGGAGGTCTGTACTAATGGAGGGGGGTGGTTTGTCCTGAGGGAGGTCTGTACTAATGGAGGGGTGGTTGGTTTGTCCTGAGGGGGGTCTATACTAATGGGGGGTCTGTACTGAGGGAAGGGGTTATAATTAGTGGGGGGTCTGCACTGATGCGAATATAGTTGGTGGAGGGGGGCTGATACCATGTTTTACCGCACTGGGTGACACCAACTCTAGTGATGTCACTGCAGCCACAGGCTCTTATTTCCCCTCTCCCTCTCCTCCTTGTGCGTGCTGCAGTACTAGTATGTTTCTTCTCCCGCCTTCATATCAGCCAGGGAAGAAAAAAAAAGGAGCAAAGAAGAGGATTGTGGGACATGTAATCCCGAGGACTGGTAGCCCCACTGTAACACAGAAACTGCAGCCCACACAGCATGCTCAGCTGAATGGGAGAGAGAGAGAGCCAGGAGCCTGGCAAAGATTTCAAGGAAGTACACCCAGGACTCTAGAGGGAGAGGACAGTGCTGAGAGAACACCATCAGAAAGAGAACCCCGCTGCCCTGCACCACCAGAGGGAAAGCCACACAGCCTAGCGTCATCCCTGGCAGAGAAAAGAATGGAGTCATTGTCAGAATACAGATCTGGGCTCTACCCAGCGGAGTCAACACGGTCAATTCAGAGTGAGTAGACTCCTGATCAGAGGAACCATTGTTGCTGTATCGCTGGGTCAGATGAGAGGCCGATCGGCCATTATCTACTAACGTCCATAGGAACTGCAGTCTCTGACCATCTCTTGTAACATGTCTGCAGTCTCTGACCATCTCCTGTATTATGTCTGCCATCTCTGACCATCTCTTGTATCATATCTGCAGTCTTTGACAATCTCCTGTACTATGTCTGCAGTCTCTGACCATCTCTTGTAGTATGTCTGCAGTCTCTGACCATGTCCTATATTATATCTCCAGTCTCTGACCATCTCCTTTACTATGTCTGCAGTCTCTGACCATCTCCTTTATTATGTCTGCAGTCTCTGACCGTCTCTTGTAGTATGTCTGCAGTCTCTGACCAACTACTATATTATATCTCCAGTCTCTTACGATCTCCTGTTCTATGTCTGCATTCTCTGACCATCTCCTGTATTATATCTCCAGTCTCTGACCGTCTCCTGTAGTATGTTTGCAATCTTTGACCATCTCTTGTAACATGTCTGCAGTCTCTGACCATCTCCTGTAGTATGTCTGCAGTCTCTGACCATCTCCTGTAGTATGTCTGCAGTCTCTGACCATCTCCTGTAGTATGTCTGCAGTCTCTGACCATCTCCTGTAGTATGTCTGCAGTCTCTGACCATCTCCTGTAGTATGTCTGCAGTCTCTGACCATCTCCTGTAGTATGTCTGCAGTCTCTGACCATCTCCTGTAGTATGTCTGCAGTCTCTGACCATCTCTTGTATTATGTCTGCAGTCTCTGACCATCTCTTGTATTATGTCTGCAGTCTCTGACCATCTCTTGTATTATATCTCCAGTCTCTGACTGTCTTCTGTACTATGTCTGTCGTCTCTGACCATCTCCTGTACTATTATTGCAATCTCTGACCGTCTCTTGTATCATGTCTACAGTCTCTGACCATCTCCTGTACTATGTCTGCAATCTCTGACCGTCTCCTGTAGCATGTCTACAATCTCTGACCATCTCCTGTAGTATGTCTGCAATCTCTGACCATCTCCTGTACTATGACTGCAGTCTCTGACCATCTCCTGTAGTATGACTGCAGTCTCTGACCATCTCTTGTAACATGTCTGCAGTCTCTGACCATCTCCTGTACAATGTCTGCAGTCTCTGGCCGTCTCTTGTAGTATGTCTGCAGTCTTTGACCATCTCCTGTAGCATGTCTGCAATCTCTGACCATCTCCTGTAGCATGTCTGCAATCTCTGACCATCTCCTGTAGTATGACTGCAGTCTCTGACCATCTCTTGTAACATGTCTGCAGTCTCTGACCATCTCCTGTAGTATGTCTGCAGTCTCTGACCATCTCCTGTAGCATGTCTGCAATCTCTGACCATCTCCTGTAGTATGACTGCAGTCTCTGACCATCTCTTGTAACATGTCTGCAGTCTCTGACCATCTCCTGTAGTATGTCTGCAGTCTCTGACCATCTCCTGTAGTATGTCTGCAGTCTCTGACCATCTCCTGTAGTATGTCTGCAGTCTCTGACCATCTCTTGTAGTATGTCTGCAGTCTCTGACCATCTCCTGGAGTATGTCTGCAGTCTCTGACCATCTCCTGTAGTATGTCTGCAGTCTCTGACCATCTCTTGTAGTATGTCTGCAGTCTGACCATCTCCTGGAGTATGTCTGCAGTCTCTGACCATCTCCTGGAGTATGTCTGCAGTCTCTGATCATCTCCTGTTGTATGTTTGCAGTCTCTGATCATCTCCTGTAGTATGTCTACAGTCTCTAACCATCTCCTGTACTATGTCTGGGGGCTATTTCTAATTAGTGATGGACGAACTTCCGACGGGACGTTTCGCGAACGCGAAATGCGAACGGACCCAAACGTTCGCGAAACCGACCGTTCGCCGCGGGCCCCATTGACTTCAATGGGAGGCGAACTTTGCAAACCTTCATGTCGAATTTGCGGCCACGTGGTAATTATTAGGGGGTAAAACGTAGTCCCACCATCTGGACAATGACATAATACATGTATGAGGTGAATTTGGGATCGATAACTACAAGCATTTTTATTTTATTTGGGAAATTGTTCTAACAATTCAGGACTATGGAGCTAATGAAGGCAATGGAGGAGAGGGAAGGTCAGGGACCAGGGTAGGCAAAGAAGAGGGTGCAGGAGATGATCACCAGCAGCGTGACATACCGGAATGACACATGCACCGTGATAGAGGCATCTGACAGCAGCACCGTAATACAGAGCACTGACAGCAGCACCGTGACATACAGCGCTGACAGCAGCACCGTGACATACAGCGCTGACAGCAGCACCGTGACATACAGCGCTGACAGCAGCACCGTGACATACAGCGCTGACAGCAGCACCGTGACATACAGCGCTGACAGCAGCACCGTGACATACAGCGCTGACAGCAGCACCGTGACATACAGCGCTGACAGCAGCACCGTGACATACAGCGCTGACAGCAGCACCGTGACATACAGCGCTGACAGCAGCACCGTGACATACAGCGCTGACAGCAGCACCGTGACATACAGCGCTGACAGCAGCACCGTGACATACAGCACTGACAGCAGCACCGTAAGCAGCCCCAGGAGGAAGTCAGCACAGCACAGGGATGGTGTGATCCCCTCATAATAAGAACCCCCAGGAGGAAGTCAGCACAGCACAGGGATAGTGTGATCCCTTCATAATAAGAACCCCCAGGAGGAAGTCAGCACAGCACAGGGATATCATAAGCAGCCCCAGTAGAAATATGACACCGCTCAACCTCTTCAAAGAGGAGGGTAGGGGCATATAGTACGGTGTGCTTTTTTGGGTCAAGGAAGTGAGCCAAATGAATTAAGAAGGTCTGTGTGCTTGATTAAAAAAATAGTTTATAGACATATACATGGTCTACTGGTCACATGTGTTGAATTCCTCCGAGATCCATGCCTCATTCATTTTTAGAAATGTGAGGTAGTTAACACTGTGGTGAGCTAGGCGAGTACGCTTATCGGTCACAATCCCCCCTGCTGCGCTGAACGTCCTTTCGGACAGGACACTGGATGAGGGGCAAGCCAACAGTTCGATTGCAAATTGGGCAAGCTCTGGCCAGAGGTCAAGCCTGCCCACCCAGTAGTCTAGGGGTTCATCACTCCTCAGAGCGTCCACATCGGCCGTTAACCCAATGTAGTCGGACACCTGACGGTCTAGGCGTTCCCTGATGCTGGATCCGGATGACACCTGTCGATGGGTCGGCTGAAAGAATGACCTCATATCCGAAGTCACCAACACATCTTCAAACCGGCCTCTTCTTGCAGGCGCTGTTGGATTGGTACCCGCAAATCCTTCTCTGGGAGTGGGAATTGCTCCTCTGCCAGCGCACGCAAAAGCAGAATGCAGCATTTCTCGAAGCAAGGCCTGGAAGTGCTGCATTCTGACAGCCCTCTGCGACGGCGGTAACATTTCCGCCATTTTGTGTTTGTACCGGGGGTCTAAGTACGTTGCCACCCAGTACTGGTCCTTGACCCTCATGCTTTTTATACGGGGGTCCCTATTAAAACACTGGAGCATGAAGGCCCCCATTTGCACTAAAGTGGAAGCGGTGTGGTGGCCTGGCTCCTGCTCATCATCCAGGATAATGTCGTCCTCTTCATTCTCCTCTCCCCATCCTCGCACAACAGGGATCCCAGAAAGGTTTAAAGCATGCTCTTCTTGCTCCTGCTCATCCGCCCCGGCACCATCCTCCTCTGACTCCTCATCAGACTCCTGTTGTTGACTTGTCTCAGATAGAGTAGCCCCCCCTGGGAATTCATCCAGCATTGCGACTTCCTCATCTTCCCGCTCCTGCTCCTCCACAGCCTGATCAATGACACGACGCAATGCACGCTCCAGAAAGAAGGCATAAGGTACCATGTCACTGATGGCGCCATGGCTGCGACTGACCAGTTTGGTGATCTCCTCAAATGGCCGCAGAAGTCTGCATGTGTCGCGCATGAGCAGCCACTGGCGCGGTGAAAAAAAACCCAGCTCCCCAGAACCGTTTCTTTCGCAGAGTTCATACAGGTAGACGTTAACTGCACGTTTCTGCTGGAGCAGCCTATCAAGCATATAGAAGGTTGAGTTCCATCGCGTCGGGCAATCGCAAATAAGACGTCTGACCGGCAGATGGTGTCGCCGCTGAATGTCAGCAAGGCGAGCCATGGCCGTGTAAGATCTTCTGAAATGGGCCGAGATTTTCCTTGCCTGCCGCAAGATGTCCTGGACCCCAGGGTATTTGACAAGGAATCGCTGCACGACCAAGTTTAAGACGTGTGCCATGCACGGCACGTGCGTGATTTTGCCCTGTTTCAATGCGCTAAGCAGATTGGCACCGTTGTCACACACCACTTTACCAACTGTCAAATTGAGCGGTGTTAGCCACTCATCTGCCTGTGAACGCAAAGCTGAAAGGAGTGCCGGGCCAGTGTGGCTCTTTGCTTCCAGGCACAACAGACGCAGCACGGCATGGCAACGTCTCACCTGGCATGTGGAATAGGTTCTGGGGAGCTTGGGCGGTGCAGTGGAAGAGACGCTAGCAGCGGAAAAGGAGGAGGCAGCTGAGGAGGAGAGGGAGGAGGATGGAGTAGGAGGAGGAGAAGAAGAGTCAGGCCTGCATGCAATCCGTGGCGGTAAAACCAAATCTACACGGGTGCCACGGGTTACATGCTTGACGGCCGTCAGAAGGTTCACCCAGTGGGCAGTAAAACTGATATACCTTCCCTGCCCGTGTTTGCTAGACCACGTGTCTGTGGTCAGATGTATCTTGGCACCGACACTGTGTGCCAGAGATACATTCACTTGCCGCTGAACATGGCCATATAGCTCTGGGATGCCCTTCTCTGAGAAATACTTCCTTCCTGGGACCTTCCATTGTGGTGTTCCAATGGCCACAAATTTGCGAAAGGCCTCCGAGTCCACCAGTTTATATGGCAGTAGTTGGCGGGCTATGAGTTCTGACAAGCCAGCCGCCAACCGTTGGGCAAGAGGGTTATCCGGCATCATCATTTTTTTACGCTCAAACATTAGGCCCACGGAAGCCTGCCTTTTTGCAGAAAAATGTGAGCTTGGCGTGATGGAAGGTGGAGTGGAGGACAATTGTGAGGAGAGAGGAGAAGGAGAAGTAGAAGACGAGGCTGGACGGTGAGAGCCTGCAGTGTGGCTTTGTGTGTTCCGTTGCTCCCACTGGGCTCGGTGATGGCTGCTCATGTGCCTTCTTAAGGCGGTCGTCCCTAGGTGAGTATTGGGCTTACCGCGACTAACGCGTTGACTGCAAAGATTGCAGATGGCAACGCTATTGTCAGCAGCGGACACGTTAAAAAAAGCCCACACTGCGGAGCCATGTGCCGGTGTCCTGGGAGCGCCAGATGTGACCGTACATGGTCGATGACTCGCTCCTGATACATTTGCAGTCTGCTTTGTCCCTGCTGTGCAATGTAAGTCATTGCTGCTTCTCCTCCCTATCTGCTGGTCCATATCTCCCTCTGAACTCCCCTCCTCTTCCTCTCTTGTGGGCACCCACGTGACATCACTAGACACGTCATCATCAACGTCACCTTCCCCACCGCTATAAGTAGAGATCTCGGAGTAGGCAGCAACACCGGGGACCAACCTCCTCCTTGGGCTGATCTGGGTACTGGCGTCAGACTGCTGAGTAGCGCTTGTTGCTACCTCCTCTTCCTGATCCAATACCAAGAGTGGCTGCGCATCAGAAATGTCCTCTTGATATGGATCGGAAAATAATTCCAGTGACTCAAGCGGAAGGTATGTGGTGGTGGTGGTGGTGGTCGTGTTGTTGGTGGTAGTGTCTTTGGGGGTGCACATAGCAGAGAGTGAAGAAGAGGGTGCAGATCGAGAGGATGAGGAGGGTGCAGAAGAGTAAGGCTGAGCGAGCCACTCAACCAAGTCTGGTGCATCCTTTAAAGTAATTGAACGCACCTTCTGCAACTTCCCACTTTGGCTCAAGCCTGTTGCTCCTGCCCTACCCCTACCACCCCTGCGGAAGGGCCTGCCTCTTCCTCTGCATGTCATTTTTTAAATGACCCTGTGACAAAACTCTTAGTCCCTATACCGCTGAAGGACTGCTGCAGTATAGGTGAGCGGTCAGCAGTGGTGCACGTCAACCCTATCTATTGTGGACCTATAGCGGTCCTTACAGAACAGCAGACTGTACCGCACTCAAGCCTATGTACCGTAGCACCCTATACCAAGTTACCAGTCCTTATAAGAACTTTTGTGGACCAAGCAGGTTGTGTATTAGTGTTTAGCAGACTGTACGTCAGTCCCTATACCGCTGAAGGACTGCTGCAGTATAGGGCAGCGGTCAGCAGTGGTGCACGTCAACCCTATCTATTGTGGACCGATAGCGGTCCTTACAGAACAGCAGACTGTACCGCACTCAAGCCTATGTACCGTAGCACCCTATACCAAGTTACCAGTCCTTATAAGAACTTTTGTGGACCAAGCAGGTTGTGTATTAGTGTTTAGCAGACTGTACGTCAGTCCCTATACCGCTGAAGGACTGCTGCAGTATAGGGCAGCGGTCAGCAGTGGTGCACGTCAACCCTATCTATTGTGGACCGATAGCGGTCCTTACAGAACAGCAGACTGTACCGCACTCAAGCCTATGTACCGTAGCACCCTATACCAAGTTACCAGTCCTTATAAGAACTTTTGTGGAACAAGCAGGTTGTGTATTAGTGTTTAGCAGACTGTACGTCAGTCCCTATACCGCTGAAGGACTGCTGCAGTATAGGTGAGCGGTCAGCAGTGGTGCACGTCAACCCTATCTATTGTGGACCGATAGCGGTCCTTACAGAACAGCAGACTGTACCGCACTCAAGCCTATGTACCGTAGCACCCTATACCAAGTTACCAGTCCTTATAAGAACTTTTGTGGAACAAGCAGGTTGTGTGTTAGTGATTAGCAGACTGTACGTCAGTCCCTATACCGCTGAAGGACTGCTGCAGTATAGGTGAGCGGTCAGCAGTGGTGCACGTCAACCCTATCTATTGTGGACCGATAGCGGTCCTTACAGAACAGCAGACTGTACCGCACTCAAGCCTATGTACCGTAGCACCCTATACCAAGTTACCAGTCCTTATAAGAACTTTTGTGGAACAAGCAGGTTGTGTATTAGTGTTTAGCAGACTGTACGTCAGTCCCTATACCGCTGAAGGACTGCTGCAGTATAGGTGAGCGGTCAGCAGTGGTGCACGTCAACCCTATCTATTGTGGACCGATAGCGGTCCTTACAGAACAGCAGACTGTACCGCACTCAAGCCTATGTACCGTAGCACCCTATACCAAGTTACCAGTCCTTATAAGAACTTTTGTGGACCAAGCAGGTTGTGTATTAGTGTTTAGCAGACTGTACGTCAGTCCCTATACCGCTGAAGGACTGCTGCAGTATAGGGCAGCGGTCAGCAGTGGTGCACGTCAACCCTATCTATTGTGGACCGATAGCGGTCCTTACAGAACAGCAGACTGTACCGCACTCAAGCCTATGTACCGTAGCACCCTATACCAAGTTACCAGTCCTTATAAGAACTTTTGTGGAACAAGCAGGTTGTGTATTAGTGTTTAGCAGACTGTACGTCAGTCCCTATACCGCTGAAGGACTGCTGCAGTATAGGTGAGCGGTCAGCAGTGGTGCACGTCAACCCTATCTATTGTGGACCGATAGCGGTCCTTACAGAACAGCAGACTGTACCGCACTCAAGCCTATGTACCGTAGCACCCTATACCAAGTTACCAGTCCTTATAAGAACTTTTGTGGAACAAGCAGGTTGTGTGTTAGTGATTAGCAGACTGTACGTCAGTCCCTATACCGCTGAAGGACTGCTGCAGTATAGGTGAGCGGTCAGCAGTGGTGCACGTCAACCCTATCTATTGTGGACCGATAGCGGTCCTTACAGAACAGCAGACTGTACCGCACTCAAGCCTATGTACCGTAGCACCCTATACCAAGTTACCAGTCCTTATAAGAACTTTTGTGGAACAAGCAGGTTGTGTATTAGTGTTTAGCAGACTGTACGTCAGTCCCTATACCGCTGAAGGACTGCTGCAGTATAGGTGAGCGGTCAGCAGTGGTGCACGTCAACCCTATCTATTGTGGACCGATAGCGGTCCTTACAGAACAGCAGACTGTACCGCACTCAAGCCTATGTACCGTAGCACCCTATACCAAGTTACCAGTCCTTATAAGAACTTTTGTGGACCAAGCAGGTTGTGTATTAGTTTTTAGCAGACTGTACGTCAGTCCCTATACCGCTGAAGGACTGCTGCAGTATAGGGCAGCGGTCAGCAGTGGTGCACGTCAACCCTATCTATTGTGGACCGATAGCGGTCCTTACAGAACAGCAGACTGTACCGCACTCAAGCCTATGTACCGTAGCACCCTATACCAAGTTACCAGTCCTTATAAGAACTTTTGTGGAACAAGCAGGTTGTGTGTTAGTGATTAGCAGACTGTACGTCAGTCCCTATACCGCTGAAGGACTGCTGCAGTATAGGGCAGCGGTCAGCAGTGGTGCACGTCAACCCTATCTATTGTGGACCGATAGCGGTCCTTACAGAACAGCAGACTGTACCGCACTCAAGCCTATGTACCGTAGCACCCTATACCAAGTTACCAGTCCTTATAAGAACTTTTGTGGAACAAGTGAGTTGTGAATGTTTAGCAGACTGCAGCAGAAGGGCAGCAGTCAAGTATAATATCCTTTCTATATTTGGAAGAAAGAATATTATACATGTACAAGCCTATTACTGTACCACTGATACCAGTCCTGAAAAGAACCTTTGTGGAACTAATAATAACAGCAAGTCTTTAAAATTACCCTCACTGCCTGACAACACTGCTTCCTTCCTGTCCCTATACAAATTGGCAAAAAAAGAGAACGATTAGTGGTTACTGGAACAGCTCTTTTGTGGACCTTGATAGTAACAGCTAATGATGATGATGATGATGATGATGATGAAAGACTAATCTGGCTGTCCCTGTAGCATACACCGTCCTTTCCCTTTCTCTAAACTAACAAAAGACACTCAGGCTGCTGCAAGAATCAGCAGCACAGCAAACCTATCAACACCTAACACCTATACCAGTCCTGAAAAGAACTTTTGTGTACCAAATAGCTAGTGGTTTATCTCTCCCTACTCCACACAGGAACCTGTCCCTATCTTAACAGAAGAAAGAATGTAAAATGGCCACCGGATCGGGTGTATTTATAGGTTAGGGGGAATGTACAAGTGTCCATGTGCTGTCATGTCTCAATTGGCTGTCCTGTATCACATGATAAACGTGTCACCAAAGGTTAAAGTTCTTGTATACATTAAACACGTAAGTCCGCCGCGGCGAACGACGGAAAAAGGCGTTCGAACGTGCGGACCGCGAATGTCGGAAATTCGCCGCGAAACGACCGCCGGGCGAACCGTTCGGCCATCACTATTTCTAATAGACTCTCTAACAGAAGCCCTCTCTGTGTTCATCAGAGAGACTCCCACCCCAGTCCCATTAGTGTACGTTCTTCCTGTATTTTCTTTATTGTTAAAAGATCATGGGAGGATCCCAGGGTAACAAATACTTCTTAGGGGAGCATCTCTGTGTTTTAGTCGTTGCCATAATATCATTTGTAAAGGGGAGGAGTTGGTAAGATGACCACACCCACGTAGGGGCACCAGAAATATTTCTGCACCCAGGCATCTGTGACCCTAGGATCGGCCCTGCCCACCGTATCAGCTTTGGGAACAATAAGTTATTTGAAGAAAGCATGTAAAGGAAGGAAATATACTCAGGAAGACATAAGGATTATTATAGATAGTCTAGTGGGAACTACCTCCCCCTGGGACCGGACTAAGGTAGGCACTATAAATACCATACAAGCGCCCAAAACAAAAGCCAATGAATATCAACTAAATACTGAAGAGGGAGTATGGGCAGTAGACCCTCTGGATGTAGGGTTCATATCCTGTATGCCCTATAAAGCAACTTTGAAACAAGGAGCTTTACCTGTGCATCAAAAACAGTACCCCATTGCAAAATAAAAAGAAGAGGGCATAGAGCCAATTGTAAAAGACTTTGTAGAGAAAGGGATTTTAACCACTTGACCACATTTTGAATGACAATTACTCAGTCATGCAACACTGGACCTATATGAAATTTTTGTCCTTTTATTCACACAAATAGAGCTTTCTTTTGGTGGTATTTAATCACCTCTCAGTTTTTTATTTTTTGTGCTATAAAAGAAAAAAGACCGAAAATTCTGCGAAAAAATGAATTTTCTTTGTTTCTGTTATAAAATTTAGCAGATTAGTAATTTTTTTCTTCATAAATTTTGGCCAAAATGTATACTACTACATATCTTTGGTAAAAAATAAGTACAAATTGGTGGATATTATTTGGTCTTTGTGAAAGTTATAGAGTCCACAAGCTATGGTGCCAATATCTGAAAATTGATCACACCTGAAGGACTGACGGCCTATTTCAATTCTTGAGACCCTAACATGCCAGAAAAGTACAAATACCCCCCAAATGACCCTTTTTGGAAAGAAGACATTCCAATGTATTTAGTAAGAGGCATGATGAGTTTTTTGAAGTTGTCATTTTTTCCCACAATTCTTTGCAAAATCAAGATTTTTTTTCCTTTTTTTTTTTTCCACAAAATTGTCATATTATCAGGTTATTTCTCACACACAGCATATGCATACCACAAATTACACCCCACAACACATTCTGCTATTACTCCCGAGTACGGCGATACCACATGTGTGAGACTTTTACACAGTGTGGCCACATACAGAGGCCCAACATGCAGGGAGCGCCATCAGGCGTTCTGGAGCACCCAGGACAATTCTGACATTTCTCTCCTACATGTAAAAATCATCATTTATTTGCTAGAAAATTACAGAGAACCCCAAAACATTATATATATATTTTTTTTAGCAAAGACCCTGGAGAATAGAATGGTGGTCGTTGCAAATTTTTATCTCACACGGTATTTGCGCAGCAATTTTTCGAACGCGTTTTTTTGGGAGAAAAAACAGTTTTGTGCTTAAAAAAAACAAAAAAAAACAGTAAAGTTAGCCCAATTTTTGCATAAAGTGAAAGATGAAGTTATGCTGAGTAAATAGATATCGAACATGTCACTCTTCAAAATTGCACATGCCCGTGGAATGGCGCCAAACGTCGTTACTTAAAAATCCCCATAGGCGATGCTTTCAAGTTTTTTTACTGGTTACATGTTTTGAGTTGCAGAGGAGGTCTAGGGCTAGAATTATTGCTCTCGCTCTAACGTTCGCGGCAATACCTCACATGTGTGGTTTGAACACCATTTTCATATGTGGGCGGGGCTTAAGTATGCGTTCGCTTCTGCATGCGAGCACATGGGGACAGGGGCGCTTTTAAAAAAAAAATGTTCTCGTCATTTGACGGAGTGATCACATGGTAAACGGCCGCGACGATGATCTCGGCAATGGGCGGTTGTTAAGTGGTTAAAAGAAATCAGTTCTCCATGCAACACTCCTATCAGTCCTGTTAAGAAGCCAGATGACAATTACAGGTTTGTTCAGGACCTTAGGGCCATAAACAACTTAGTGGTACCAATTGCTCCAATAGTGCCTGATGTGCCATCTTTGCTCACCAGTCACCACCATATCACCCGATGCTGAATATTTCTGTTATTGATTTATCAAATGCTTTTTTAGCATACTTCAAAGCCACTCTTTGTATTCAGTTTTAAAAAACAGAAATTGACCTGGTGTAGAATGCCCCAGGGTTATATAGACTCACCTGTTGTCTATTCTATTGTCCTCCAAACAACTCTCAGAGCTTGGACACTGAGGCATTGTTCAGTCCTCCTGCAGTATGCAGATGATCTGCTACTCGGCAGCCTCACAAGGGAGGCCACCCTGGAGGATGGGTGGGATTTGTTGAAATGTCTTTTTGAAAGTAAAGTGTCAAAGAAAAAGTTGCAATGGTGTCAGAAAACAGTTGAATACCTAGGTGTTGCTCTGATGGGTCTACTCTGCCCACTCAAAAGGACGGACATGCTCACCTTCCTCGGTATGAATGGTTACTGCCGCCAAAGGATACCTGTCTGCTCTTACTATGACAAACTCCTGAGACAAGCCACAGGTTCAGACATGCCAGATTGTATCAAATGGACAGATGAAATGTGTAATGCTTTTGTGTATTTGAAAAATGCTATGGTAACAGCCCCAGGGCTTGGCCTCCCCAATTATGCTTTGATGTTTCATTTGTATGCCAGGGACAATTGTACAACAATGGCAGGTGTCCTTGCTCAGAAGTAGAGATGAGTTTCGTGTTCGAGTCGAACATACGTTCGACTCGAACATCGGCTGTTCGCCCGTTCGGCTAATTCCGAACGTTATGGGCCGTTCGCGCCAAATTCGTGTGGCGCTCATGGCCCACAATGCACTGCCATGGTGCAGTGCATTGCTGGCTCATGATTGGCCAAGCACGCACTGTGACCCCGCATGCTTGGCCAATCACAGCGCCGTCAGCGAGGAGAGCCATGATTGGCCACAGGCAGGATGCTCAGGCTGTGTAGTACACGCCCCACACTATATAAGGCCGCCAGCGCGGCGGCCTTGTGTAGTGTGTTGGCGTCTGTAGCAGTTAGTGGGTGTTCTGTGTACCTTCAACACAGTATACACCGATCGTTAATGGACGATTTTTCGTTCTTGCTCTTCTGTAGTGGTTGTTGTCTGCATGCCCTAAACCGCTATATTCACCTATATAGCTAGCGATATATCTATCTTTTATAATAGAGCATGCAGTCAGCGTTAGGAGATTGTGCGTGCTGTCTGCGTGCTCTGAACGCAGTATACACCGCTATATCCACCTATATAGCTAGCTAGCTTGCTCGTTTTAAATAGAGCTTTCAGTCAGTGTTAGGAGATTGTGCGTGCTGTCTGCGTGCTCTGAACGCAGTATACACCGCTATATCCACCTATATAGCTAACTATCTTGCTCGTTTTAAATAGAGCTTTCAGTCAGTGTTAGGAAATTGTGTGTGCTGTCTGCGTGCTCTGAACGCAGTATACACGCTATATCCACCTATATAGCTAACTATCTTGCTCGTTTTAAATAGAGCTTTCAGTCAGTGTTAGGAGATTGTGCGTGCTGTCTGCGTGCTCTGAACGCAGTATACACCGCTATATCCACCTATATAGCTAACTAGCTTGCTCGTTTTAAATAGAGCTTTCAGTCAGTGTTAGGAGATTGTGCGTGCTGTCTGCGTGCTCTGAACGCAGTATACACCGCTATATCCACCTATATAGCTAACTAGCTTGCTCGTTTTAAATAGAGCTTGCAGTCAGTTGTAGGAGATTGTGTGTGCTGGCTGCGTGCTCTGATCTCTGAGGACTTCCAGAGTGGTGGAGGAGGAGAGGGAGCTGATGGCTTCAGTCAGCCCAGGCCAGGTGGCTGTTTCTCAGCCTGAGGAAAGGCGTGGTGCCCTAAAGCTCCAGGAGTTCGTTAAGGAGGAGAGGCTGTACTTAGAAAACCAGCTTGACTTGGTTGACTGGTCCCTGAGACAGCCAGGAGAAGACGTGGAGAAATCTGCGGAGAGGAAAAGGAAAGCCAAGAGCTTAATGGTAAAGGCTTCTCGCTGTTACTGCGAAAAAATGAAAGTTTTGGCCGAGCTGAGGAATAGACGCGACAGATCAGGTATCAAGAAGAGAACAGAATTCAAACCTGTCATAGATGGACTGAAAAAGCAGTGTAACATGCTTGGTGAGCTTTTATCAAATCTAATTGAAAGTGCCTCAAGCGAAAAGGACTTTCTGTTGAATATAGAAAAAGTTATGAGAGTGGCGTGCGATGAGGGCTCTCAAGCGGTAAGACGCCGCAACCAGCGTCTATCACAGGCGGCGGAGCCCATGAGAGAGGCGGAGGAACCCACAAGTGAGAGTGCACAGACAGATGGAGGAGAAAAGCAGAAGGTTGTGTCCCCGGAAAAGATAAAGACCAAGGCAAAGACAGAAGGTGACATGAGAGACTCTATCCCAGTGACTAAGGGCTTAGGTAGCGCTACAGTGGGTCCCGGCAAGCCTAGTGGTTCTCAGCCTGTTGCCAGGGCTGCAGACCCGGTGGTAGCTGTGGACGCCAGTGGTGCAGTGCCAAGCCAAGGTCAGAGAGGAAAACAGAGTTTAGTGGTACAGTTGGAAAGACTGGTGGAGGTGAAAAAAGCCACGGACTTACCTTGTAAATCCCCAGTGAACCCAGCCGGTGTTTGCGGGCAGGGCATGCCGTCAGCAGAGTTGTCGGCTGCCGCTGCTGCAAGCCGGTCACAGGGTAAGGGGAAAGGACTCCAGGGTAAGGGTGGGCAAAGAGTTCAAGTCAGCTTGGCTGCCACTCTTGAGAGAGCAGTGGCGTCCAGCGGCAAGGTAATGGCGGGTCAGCATGGAGGGACGCCGTCTTCCCGCGGTGGTATGGACAAATGTTTGGCGGGAAAAGTTGGCGGGCTTTTTGCGGGAAAGAAAGCTGTGGTCGCGCCGGAAGTGACTTCCGGTCCGGAAGCGGTAGTTGGCCACAAGGAACACTTCCGGTCGGCGGCTTCCGGTGTTACAACCCAGCGGGAGGAAGTGGGAGGTGATAATGAGAGTATGGAAATCTCAGACAATCTACCCCCAAGACAAGCGTCAGCATGGGGTGATTCTCCCATGGGGGATATAGATGAGGCTGACAATCCAGCATTGGTGTATATTAAAGGGTTGGAAAGTTCACAAAATGTACAAGTGGACTCATGTGGGGCTCATGAGACTGTTGGGGAGTCGGATGGTCTGGATGCCCTTCTCCGTGACCAATCGCTAGGTGGTCTGGTGGAGGGTCTCCCGGCAGTCCAGCAAGAGGGTACGGTGTTGGAGGAAGGCGGTCGGGGCTTGGAGGCCGGGGTGGCTCATCCAGGTCCTAAAGAAGGGGTTTCTACCACAGGATCTGTTTTGAGGGGTTCACCGGAGGCCAGGCTCCTGAATGCCTTAGGGGAAAGGCGTTCTTACGCAAATGTTGCTGGGGCGAATGTGTCTCTGGGCCACCTGTATGACCAGTTTGGGGCTGGTAATTTCCGTGCTCCCCCGGCTGGTCAACCTTCTGGGGCCAATTCATGGTCTCGGGGGACGGGTGGTCCGGAGCGCAAGCGCCGTAATGTGGTACAGTTAAGGTGGCAGGGGCCAGGTGGTTGACATGATTTTATCACTGGGAATAAAAGTTTGTGAGATTTTTGCAGTCATCCACCCTGCAGGGTCTCATGACTTTGATTTGAGTTTCACAAACTTAGTGGTGATGGAGATTTTTATCACCTCCTTTGGGTTGATCAAGGGGACTGATCCCTGGAAGGGTTTCAGGATCATCCCCTTGAGCCGGCAAGAGGACGTGAAAACCCTCACTATTCTGGTGAGGAATGAAAGCCTGCCCCCGGAGGACATCTCAACATGGCTGAGTAGGCACGGCCAATTGCAATGTCCCCTAAATAAATGTCTGGATGAGCGGGGGGTTTGGACTGGGGCTTGGAACACCAGGATTCGGTTACGGAGAGCCGGTAATACGGTGGCACATGTTCCCGGTAGTGCATTTATTGGAAGGGACCGAATCCTGGTGTTCTATCCAGGACAACCCCGGAGATGTTTTAAGTGTGGGTCTCCAACCCACCTTAGTGCAGTTTGCACAGTCGTTAGGTGCATAAAGTGCAACAAATTTGGCCACTCAAGTGATGCGTGTGGCCTTATCTGTTGTAATCTGTGTGGCCAAATGGGTCACCCTTTTAGTAGGTGCCCTAAGGCCTACAGAGGTGATGTCCCACCTGGTGGTCAACCTGGGGGGGAGGGACCTCCCCCAGGGCCCACAGGGGGGAGTGCTGAAGGCAGTCAGAATATGGCGGGGAAAACCAAGGAAGCACCCCCTAGGGGAACTGATGCTGAGGTGACCCCCGTTGCTAGCGAGGTACCCATGGGTCAAGGCCCGTCTGTTAATGAAACCCCAATGGAAGGTGTAGTCTGTCCCACTAATGAAGGTCCCTTAAGGAAGGCTGGGGGGAAGAGTCTTCCTGCTACTTCTCCTCGTGCTGGGGGTGCTCCGGATAGCAGAATGTCTCGTCGGGGGCTAAGCCCAGCAGAGGAGAAAAGAGGAAGAGTGGTGAGGAGGAGTTCAGTAAGGGGGAAGCCGGCACGGGTAAGCTCCTCTCGGAGTAGGAGCCCTCTTAGATCTCCCAGTCCGGCTCTTTCTTCTCCATATCGCCTTCCGGGTAAAGGGGCTGAGTCTTCGGGCTCATCGGTGTCTGGAGATGAACATGGGTACAGTAAAGTAGTGAGTAGGACTGTTGAAACGGTTCAGGGGGTAGTAGCGCAGGAAGTCCCGAGTGATGATGGTGGTCCTGATCCTAATAGTGGTGGTAAAGTTCTTGTTAGGAAGAAAAAGAAAAAGAAAGAACGTTATGAGTGGGATAAAGTTTTTGATAAGATGTCTGATGACCAGATACGTGATTTTGTTAAGCAAAGTGTTGCTAAATAATTAAGTTGTAGTTTTGTTTTGGATTGTTTGTAAAGTGATTTGTAAAGTTTGTTTGTAATATGTTATATTGGTAGCAGTCCTTATAAATAAAAATATCCACCTATATAGCTAACTATCTTGCTCGTTTTAAATAGAGCTTTCAGTCAGTGTTAGGAAATTGTGTGTGCTGTCTGCGTGCTCTGAACGCAGTATACACGCTATATCCACCTATATAGCTAACTATCTTGCTCGTTTTAAATAGAGCTTGCAGTCAGCGGTAGGAGCTTGTGCGTGCTGTCTGCGTGCTCTGAACCCAGTATACACCGCTATATGCACCTATATAGCTAACTATCTTGCTCGTTTTAAATAGAGCTTGCAGTCAGCGGCAGGAGCTTGTGCGTGCTGTCTGCGTGCTCTGAACCCAGTACACACCGCTATATCCACCTATATAGCTAACTATATTGCTCGTTTTAAATAGAGCTTGCAGTCAGCGGTAGGAGCTTGTTGCCTGCTGGCTGTGTGCTCTGAACTGTCCTGAGAGTGTGAGAGATCCATAGAGTTGGAGAAGGAGAGGGAGCTGATGGCGTCAGCCAGCCCAGGTCCGGGGCCCTCTTCCCAGCCTGGGCCCACGGTTCATCCCCCTGGAGTGAAAGACCTCTCCAGGGAGGAGAGATTGTTCCTGCAGACACAGTTTGAACTTCTGGACTGGACCCGGGCCCAGCCGGGAGAGGACCCGGGGAGGATGCAGACGCGCTGGACTAGGAATAAAGTCCTTATACAGAAGGCCACGTTGGCCTACGTGCTGAAATCCGAGAGACTAGCGGACCTGCGGAATCGCAGAGACCGCTCAGCCAGTAGCAGAAGGGGGAATACCGGGAGGCCATTGAAGGCCTGAAGCATGAATGCAGAGACCTATGGCGGTTGCTGGGCGGTCTCTGCGAACGCGGTGTCGGTGAGAGGGGTTTCCTCTCTGAGGTAAAGAAAGAACTCCTGAGGGAAAGCCAGAAAGGATCCCAGGCGGCCAGGAGAAAGAGCTCTTCCCAGAAAGTGTTGTCGGGATCGGAGGAGAAGCTACAAACCCTGGTGGAGGAAGCAGCCTCAATGGGTGAGGAAGACCAGCGCCCCGAGGTGGAGACCAGCCGGGTGAGCGTGGCCCCCGGAGCCGTAAGTGCGGAGGGTCCCCGGATCCCTGTTGTCTCACCTTCTCAGCCAGAGGCCGTGGAGCAGATAGATCCGGGTAGGGTATCCCATGATGCACAGGGAAGTTCCGGGGGAGAGGCACGTCGGATGGAACAGCATGGAAGGAAGCTGGTGGTGGTCCTTGCTACAGGCCACCCAGAGGGACCTGTGAAGACCGGCGGCCGGAGGTTGGTGGACGGTGATGCTGTGCGGGCCCCCCCAGTGGCCCCGGTCGAGCCCGCAGCATCTGGGACAGTGCGAGGGGTGCCGGCCGTAATGTCGGCCCCTGCTGCAGCCGCATGTGGTGAGGGGGAGGTGCTGGCAAGCACGGACCATGTTCGGGAAAAACATCTTGGACAAACATCCTCTGCAGACACCAGGGAGGGTGGGGGCGGGGAGATGGATGTGTCACTTCCTGTTATCGGGGGTGCGGCCGGAAGTGACCTCTGTGAACTGGAAGTACCACTTGCGGTGACCCCGGAGGTTGTGACCAAGTCTCCTGCTCCTCTGGGTCAGATAGGGGCTTTGGGGGTCTCGGAGGCTCCTCTGGTGGCTACTGCCATGGGTACCCCAGAATCCTCCAGTGGAGCTTTACCCGGTGGACAGACAAGTTGGGGGAGTCCCCTATGGGGGAACTAAGGGGGGAATGCCCAGCCCTGGATTTCATCAGGGAGCTGGAGGGGTCCCAACAGCAGGAGCAGGATATGGCACAGGGGATGGAAGTGGGTTCCTCTCAAGCCCCCGCTGCTGTGGGGGTTGTGGCTACATCCCCATCTACGGTGGTGGTTGAGAACAAGTCACCTGTTGGGGGGGGGATAGAGGGTGGGAGTGGGGGGGTGTGCTGCTCCGTCAGAGCCCATGGGCTCGTCTCAGCGGGGGTCTGGCCCTTCCCCCACAGTCCCGAATCCCATCTTGCGCACACAGGAAGAGGCAAACCTCTTAGGTGCCCTGAAAGCTGGGCGCTCATTTGCCCAGGTGGCAGGTTCCTCTGTTCCTCTGGGCCCCCTGTATGGCCAGTTTGGTGCCCAGAACTTCAGGGCCCCTCCTGAGGAACAGCTCCAGGGGGCACAGGCGTGGTCAAGGGGTACGGGGGGTTCGGAGAGGCGCAGGCGGAATGTGGTGCAGCTCAGGTGGGAGGGGACGGCCGCATGTCCCAGTAGGGGTCAAGTAATTGACTACATGCTGGGATTATGCTTCAAGGTTTCTGACTTGTTCGCGGTCATACATCCTGCGAACAGCAAGGAGTTCGATGTGAGCTTTGTCTCCGTGGTCTCTATGGAACTTTGCCTGGCCCTGTACGAGATTGTCAGGAAGTCAGATCCGTGGAATGGTTTCCGTGTAGTACCTCTTTCGAGGCAGGAGGAGATAAAGAACGTGACCGTCTTGGTTAGAAATGAGTCCCTTCCTCCTGAGGACATCGCAACCTGGCTGGCGCGTTATGGGCAGCTCCAGACAGGGTTGAGGAAGAATTTGGACGAGCGCGGGGTCTGGACAGGTGCTTGGTTGGTCAGGATCCGGCTCAAGCGCCACAACAACACGGTGGCGCATGTACCCGGGAGTGCGTTTATAGGGAGAGACCGGATCCTGGTCTTCTACCCTGGCCAGCCCCGTCGCTGTTTCAAATGTGGCAGTCTGACGCACCTTAGCGCGGACTGCACTATGGCTAACTGCGTGAGGTGTAATGGTTTTGGCCACTCACTTGAGGGTTGCAGACTTAAAGTCTGCAACCTCTGTGAGGAAATGGGGCACCCCTTCAGCCATTGCCCAAAGCTTTTAGGGGGTGCCAGACTGAGAAAAGTGCTCCAGGCCCGGAGGGTGGGCGGGTCCCTAGACAAAGTGGGGGCCCCAATCCTTCTGGGTCACAGAATGAGGGCGCCCCCCTCCCTCAAAGGGTCAGACCCCCCAGGCGTGAGCAGGAGGTGGGTACTGCAGGGGTAGGTATGTCAGCAGGTTCCCCGGCCCCGTCCGGTACTGTGCCCGATGGGGCAATGGTAGGGAATCCAGCAGAGGTTCAGGCTAAACCAAAAAAGCCCTCTGTCAAGAAGCATCCTCCCCCCCTCCACCAGTTGCCCAGCCCCCCCCTTCCCCTCCCCCCTTGTTTCCCCTCTCCCTGCCTCCCCTTCCCGTCCCCCGCCACCTTCCCTTTCCCCCCCTTCTTCTCCTTCCCCGTCCACCTCTCCCCCCCCCCCCCAGATGTACTATGTCTGCCTCCGGATCCGGCGGCCCTTCTCATGCCTCCTCCCGCCTCCACGGAGTTGGTGGGTGGTCGGCGGGTTGGCCTGGAGGGTGGTATCCCAATAGACACCTCTGAGGTGGGTAAGGGGGTGAATAAGCACCCCAAGGAGGTGTCTAGTGGGAGGTCGGACGGTGAGAGTGGGAGAGAGCCCCCCAAGTCGGGCTGGGTTAAGAAAAAGACAAAAAAGAAAGAGGAAGGGCCTGGGGAGGAGGGTGGCGAGGACCCTCAGCCCAGCACCAGTCTGGGGGCGGGTGGGGGATCCTCGCTCGCCCTCTGGAACCGTTTTGGGGTCCTATCCTCCGATTCCGAGGAGGATTAATTTGGGTTTGTAATATAGAGAGGAACGTAAACTTTAATCACTAAGGATGACGGTACCCGCTCCAATACGCCTTGCGACGATTAATGTTGCAAGTGTGCGTTCTGCGGCGGCTAGGTTTTCAGCCTTTGATTTTCTCGGCCGCGTTGAAGCCGACATTTTGTTTTTGCAAGAGACCTGGCTGGCATCTGTGGCAGAGATGCACCTAGCAAAGAGGGAGTGGAGACATGGGCCCTCCCTCTGGTCTCTTGCGGCTGAGCCCTGCAGTGGTGTTGTGGTTCTTTTTAAGACCGGTTCGGTGGCTTGTCGACGAGTGATTGAATTAGAAATCGGTAGGTGTTTGATTGTGGATGCAGTCGTGAGAGGGGAATTTCTCCACCTCATAAATTTCTATGGTCCCCAGTCAAGGAGAGGGAGGAAGGACCTTCTTGCGCTGCTGAAACCATACCTGTTTACATCCCAGCAGGTGGTCTTTGGTGGTGACCTAGTCACCAGGTCAAAGGACCGGGCAGGCACCTCAGGCCCTCTGGGATATGATAGTATCTTTTTGAATCGCATAGTGAGGGAGGCCGGGTTGGTGGATGTGCACGTTCACCACTTCCCCAACCTCACTGGTTTCACATACTCCAGAGGTAGTAGTAAGAGTAGACTAGATAGGTTTTTTTTTGAAGGGGGACTCGTCCTTTGCGGCTCCTGTGCTGCATGCGGTTGAGTTTTCCGATCACTGTATGGTGTCGGTCACTCTGAATGTGGCGGACACCCCTCAGAAGGGTAGGGGCCTGTGGCGACTAAATGGGTCGCTACTTGAGGACCCTGAAGTCAGGTCGGCCTATGAAGACTTCTTTATGGAACAAGCTTCGCTCCTTGAGAGCGGCTGCTCTCGCCAGGAATGGTGGGAAGTAGTGAAGAAGAGGTCGGAAGGCTTCTTCCGTGAAGTCTCTGGTCGTCGGGCAGCTTCCCGGTACCAGGCCTACCAGAAGTTGCAGGTGGCTTGACCGCTTGGTTTCTGATGGTGGCCCTCAGGACCAGATTTCAGGTCTGAAGCTTCAGATGAAGGAGTGTCAGTATGACCATCTCGCCTCCCTGGTTCTTGAGAGGGATTACGGGAAGTTCACCAACCCGGACCCCTACATGAGCTGTGGTGACGCGGTGAGTGGGAAGGTCATACACGGACTGAGGGATCCCTCGGGTTCTTTGGCGAGGTCCAGGCCGGGAATCCTGGGGATTGTCAGAGCCCATTTTTCGGACCTCCTGAAGAAGAAGCCTTTGGACCTGGGAAAAGCCAAGAAATTTCTTGATGAGACTCCACTTGAGGTGGGGTCTGACCCCCTTGGCTCTTTGACAGAGGAGATCTCTGTGGCCAAAGTTGAACAGCCCATAGACTCTTTGTCTCTAAAGAAGTTGCCAGGACCCGATGGGTTCACGGCGGAGTTCTACAGGACCTTTAAGGGCCTCTTGGCTCCTTGTCTGAGGGAGGTGTTCAGTGAGTGTTTGGCGTCTGGCCTGCTTCCTCCCTCGATGAGCAGGTCGGCCTTGATCCTTCTGTCAAAGGGGAAAGATCCGTCCCTGGTGGAGAATTGGCGCCCTATCGCCCTTCTCTCCACGGATAGAAAGATCCTGGCGAAGATACTGTTTGTGCGTATGTCTGCAGTCGCGGGCAAGCTACTGTCTGTTTCCCAGCACTGCACGGTTCCTGGCCTCAGCACCTTTAGTGCTGTCCTCAACGTCCGAGAGGCTGTGGAAAGGTGCAGGGCAACGGGTGACGGGCGGTATCTGTTGGCATTAGACCAGGCGAAAGCTTTTTTTTTTTTTTTAAATGTATATTTATTGAAATTTTTTTGTAAACAGTACAAAAATGTCGTAAATACGGTACAGTAATCAAGAACATTGGTTAGACATAGTAAGGGCACCATATTGTAGGTTACAAATAGGTTGAGTGATAGGATACACCATGAAGCTGTACACAATGGTGATGGCATACCTGAAAAGGGAAAATAGAAAGAGCAAAAACATTGAAAACCAGACGTGTGGGTAAGTATGGGCGTTATTGGTCTGATACTTTATGATACAGTAAACAGGATTTCAAATCTCCCTAAGGTTACTTAAGAAAGGGCTGGCAGAAGGGACAACAGAGGATTCTGGGTTGAATATGGAGGCATCCCATGGATCCCATGGATCCTATGTCTTGAAAAATTTAGGCATGGAATCATGAACTATTGCCGTCAAATGTTCCATCCTACGCATTTGAGCAATGGATGAGACCACATGTGCTTGCGTGGGAGGTATAGGAGAGAGCCAATGAGCCGGTATTACTCTCTTGGCAGCTAGGAGTATAAAAGCCATCAGTTTTCTAGCATATTTAGGGAGATCTAGGATCGGAAGGCCTAAAAGGTAATGTGTCGGAGTCAGTGGGATATCTCTTTTCAATACTGATTGGAGAATGGATTGGACCATAGACCAAAAAGATGTGATACGTGGACAGTCCCAGAAGATATGAAAATGTGTGCCGATATCCTGTAGGCACCTCCAGCATAAACGAGACAGTGAGGGATCATACTTATGTAAAACTTCGGGGGTCCTATACCAAAACATCAATACTTTATAGGCAGTCTCTTTCTGCTCTACACATCTCGAAACTTTGGAGATGGAAGTCCAGATCTCCTGCCATTGAGGGAGAGAAATAGTAGTGGATAGGATTTTGGCCCATTTCCGCATATAAAGGTGAGAGTCTAGAGTAGGGGGTAATGAGTCATGAAGAATCCTGTAAACAGCGGATATGAGACCCTTCTGGTGTGGGCCCTGGGTACACAGAATTTCAAAGGCATTAGGTTTCTCTAGGCTCATGGCAGGAGATACGGAGCAAAAGTAGTGTTTAAATTGGAGGTAGGTGAAAATGGACCTTTGTGGAATGTCGAATTTGTTTTGTAGGTCTGGGAAAGGTAAAAATTTGCGGGTCACTGGGTGAACTAAGTGGCGAAGTAGGAAAATGCCTGCTTGAGTCCACGGGGACATAGTCACCTTGGACAGGCTGTCAGGTATGTCCGGGTTGTGAGTAACATTTAAAAGGGGTCGACAGGAGGAGGAGAGAGAGAATTTCTTGTGGCATTTTTTCCAAATGTCCAAAGTAAATAGCATAGGTGCAAGGCAGATGCATCTGAGTTGTGATATAGAAGAGGATAGGTCAGACCATAGCATAGAGCAAGGATGGACAGGGTCAGTGATACTCATCTCTCTCTGCCCACCTACTCGTCGTAAAATAAGAGGACCAGGAGACCGTCGTAGATACATGAGTCGCGTAATAATATCGTATAATATCGGGAGCTCCCAGACCTCCGTGTGAGCGCGGAGCAAAGACAACCGTATGGGCAATTCTATGTGCTTTGTCTCCCCATATGAATTTGGTAAAGGCCCTCTGGATACTTCGAAGCTGGGGCATGGGAAGGGCAACAGGTAAAGTTTTGAAAAGATACAAAAATTTAGGGAGTATAGCCATTTTGAGGACATTTATCCTACCTAAAAGGGATAGAGGACATTCCATCCATTTACGGAGTAGACTGTGCGTTTCTGAAATTAAAGAGAAAGTTAGCCTGGTATAGTGTGCGGTAAGACGCTGTCAAATGGATGCCTAAATATTTGAGTGAGTCAGAGCGCCACTGATAGGGGAAGGTGTTGCGTAAAGCGACGAGGAGTGGGGGAGGGATGTGAATGGGGAGTGCTTCGGTTTTAGCCGTATTAACTTTATATCCTGATATATTACCGAACGTATCTAAGAGAGCGTGTAGGTTGGGGAGTGAGGTGTGAGGTTTAGTTAAAGTAAGCAATATGTTGTCTGCAAATAAGAATAGTTTATATTCTTTCCGACGTAAAGAGACCCCCCTGATGTCCGAGTCTTCCCGGATACGTGCTGCCAAGGGTTCGAGGCACAATATAAATAACAAGGGGGAGAGGGGGCAGCCCTGTCTAGTACCATTGCTATGTGTAAACGTTGGGGATTTGAAGGATGCCAATTTAACTTGTGAGGTGGGGCGGGAATAAAGGGCTTGGAGAGCCGATACAAAGGAGCCTGAAAAACCATAGCGTGCAAGTGTGGCAAACATGTAAGGCCATCCAAGCCTATCAAAAGCTTTTTGGGCATCTAGGCTGAGAATAAGGGCAGAGCGAGAGGTTTTACCAAGCATGTCAATTAGATCAATGGTACGTCTGGTGTTATCGCCCGCTCGTCTACCTAAAACGAAACCCACTTGATCGTTATGAACAAGGGTGGGGATTATGGAAGAAAGTCTGTTGGCTAAGATTTTAGTAAAGATTTTATAATCTGAGTTAAGTAGGGCAATGGGCCTGTAATTATCTGGCAGGGATGGGGATTTGCCCGGTTTCGGAAGGACTGTGATATGAGCGTGTAGAAATTGCGAATGTGGAGTGACCCCTTTTTGTAAGGAGGAGTAGAGCTTTAATAGGTGGGGACTGAGAATGGGAAGAAAAGTCTTGTAATATTGATATGGAAGACCATCAGGCCCGGGAGACTTATGTAAGGGCAGGTCTTTTACTACTGCCGCTAACTCTTCTGTCGAGATATCAGCATTAAGGGTGGCTACCTGTGACAGTGATAGTTTAGGCAGCTTTAAAGGGGAACAAAAAAGAATCAAAAGCCTCTTGAGTGAATAAGTGTTTAGGGTCAGAAGCTAAACAGTTATACAGTTTGTCGTAAAACGAGCCAAAAACTTTGGACATCGTCAAAGGACAATGGGTCGGGGAGCCGTCGGCCTGAAGGAGGAGTTCAGGATAAGATTGAAAAGGACGCAGTTTAAGCTTGTTTACTAGCATCCGATGGGGCTTGTTAGCAAACTCATAAAATTTCTGCTTTGCCCAAATTAGGGCCCTAGAACAATTTTGCATATCTAGTGATCTCAAACGCTCACGGAGGGTTGTGACTGTGCGTAGGCGGTTTACCGTAGGGGAAGCCAAAAGCAAAGCTTCAGCCTTACGGAGCTGCAAGAGGAAGTCTTGTCTCTGGGCTGCCGAGTCTCACTTAAAGTGGGAGCCGGCAGAGATGCATGCACCTCTAAAAAAGCCTTGTGGGCTTCCCAGAGAGTAGACACCTCCACCACTGAGCCCTCATTCAGTTGAAAGAATTCTGATAGATTTTGGGACAGTTGAGCCTCGACAATGGGGTTGCGGAGGAGAAAGTCATTGAGTCTCCAATGACAGGTTCTCGGCATGGAGCAGGCAAGTGCCAAGTCAAGCTGAACCGAGGCATGATCCGACCATGTAATGGGGTTTAGCTCCGACGCCACCGCCGATGTCAGTAAAGGTGCTGTTATAAAAAGGTGGTCAAGTCTGGAGTACATCTTATGTGGGGTGTTTGATTCTCCATATGTCCAACAGGTTATGGGCTCTGATTAGTTTGCGAAATGCGGTGGACTGACGTTTCACTTTAGATGAGGGATTGGAGGGAAAAAGTGTCTGCCTGTCCCTCCTAGGAGACATGATCATGTTGAAATCCCCCCCTACGATCATGAAGGGTTGAGCGTATTTGCCTAAGCTGTCCAATAAGTCAGAAAGAAATTGGATTTGGCCCGAGTTAGGAGCGTATACATTAATCGCAGTGAGAGAGCGTGAGAGATATTCGCAGTCAAGGAGGATATATCTACCACGGGGGTCTATAAACGAAGATTTTACGCTTAGCGGGCAGGATTTCTTAATCAGGATTGCAACCCCTGCTTTGCCAGAGGGGTCAGAAGCCAGAAAAGAATTTGGAAAGTGTTTAGCAGCAAATTTAAGAGAACCCCCGGGGCGGAAATGAGTCTCCTGGACCAGGACTATGTCTGCAGCAGAAGATTTGAACTCTTTCAGAGCCAACCAGCGCTTGTGGATAGAGTTCAAGCCTTTAACATTATAAGTAAGAACCCTTAAAGCCATCTTGATGGATTGGCATTAGTGCAATGTAAGCATAACAAATACGTATTGACGTATTGATAAGCAATATATACCATGGTGTATCCTGTGGGATAAAAGCAGACGTATGCATATAACATCAACTATAAGGAAAAAGGCTACACAAAACCTTGAGCAATGTAAGTCCAAAATAGCAAATAGGCCAAAAAAAAGGCCTATAACTGTTATATTCTTAATATCTAAATTTTAATTGGCTTTATTATACTTTATTCAGAATATAATATTTCCATACTGTATGAAAGAGAACTTTGAGACAATAATTTCTATGTTATGACTTGCGATAATTGAAGAAGTAAATATTTAAAACCTGTCAGGATTTTGAGGAATATTGTATATTTTATATAAGCTTTTCTTAAGTGTAAATGAAAGTTTGCATAGAGACTTAAATTCTCCCTTCCCCCTTACATCCTGTCATTAGAATGTGGAGCTGTGTTCTCCTTAGCCCATACCCTTGTGAAGGAGGGTCTGTCTTTTTGGCGCGAAATTAGAAGTCTGTTGTATATAAACAAAAGTTAGATAGGGAGACTTCCTGTTGAAATTTTTACGCACAACTAGGCAGATGTGCCTCTGGAAGAGCAGCAGCTAGAAGAAAGACACATGTCTTGCACACAGCCTTCCAGCATACAAAGGGTTATTCCGCCATTTTAAATGAGACATGATTTGATATATTGAAAGAAAGAAAGTAAGATATTATTGTACTATTTTTGTAAATATTCTTTTCTATTTGAAATGTGTACAAATAAATACACATTTTTGAATTACGCTGACTCAGATCTAATTAAGGAAATTCGTCGCACAAGATTAATCGATCTCAACATATATACTTAAGACTTTGAAATATTTTACAAGTATCAATTTATTTCATTGGCGAACTGCAGCCAGTCAATCATAAGTCGGAAGTTTTTTTTTTCAACTTCCATCCTTTGATCAGAGGGGAATTGATGAACAGAGATTAAACTTCGCAAAGATTGAAAAAGAACCTAGAAGGAAAATCGATCGATTGATTGTGAAAGACCGGAGAATTTCAGATATACAGAAGTCTTTACAGACGTGAATTTCAAGGACAGCGAAAAACTGACGAGTTTTTATTTGGTGAGTAGAAAAGTAATATGGAATTTGTAGATGTTTTAGCTGATGAAAGTACATTAGAATTTAAAGGTTTATCGAAACAGGTCTCTGATGCTGTTTTATGGAAATTAATGTATGATCAATGCTTTCAGGCAAATGCTGACATTGAGAAGGATAGATTCTCATTAGTTAAAACAAAGAAAAAAGTACGTAATGTAATGAAACTTGTTAAAAGTTATAATACTATGGTGTTTGATATGCCAGGAAAACAAAGTCAAAGTGTAACTGAAAATTTATTTTTTGAACCTAGATGTTCAAGTTGTGAAACTTTTTGCACGTATATTGAACATTTAGAGAATGCAATAGAAATTGCAGCAAAGCAGGAGAAGAAATATACTGAACAATTATTGACTGAAAAAATTGAATTGGAACATAGAATTGATGCATTATTGCAATCTCTGAAAGAAAATGAAAATCAAATAGGTTTTTTGGAAAGCTGTGTACATGAGAATATTTTAAATTTGCTTAAGACTCAATTAATGCAAGCTGAGATTCCTGCACATGCTCAGTGATCAAAAATGGAGGATGGTGAACATGTGACAAAGGCAGACGTGAACGTCATATCCTGTAATGAGTCAAATGTTAATATTTCATCAGACAAGGAGAGTGGGAAGTCAGTTGACTTCAATAATACTGATATTAAGCAGAAATGTAGATTTTCATCGCCATATGCTCAGAGGAAAGTCTATAAAAAGTTGAATAATAATAATACACAAAAGAGGTTGTATTATCCGAAAATTTTGCCCAGGCGTCAAGTTTATTCTGTACGTTGGCACAGTAATCTGAGGTATAGAGGTCATAATAAGCAAATTCATTTTTCTTCTAAGACCCAAAGACAAAGATTGCAAACTGAAAATAGTCCATTGAGACAGGAAAGGTTTAATTATGTAGCATATAATACTCTGAATACAGTTAGCAGTCCTTAAATTAACTGCAGATATGGTAAGAATTTTCTGGTTGATGTTTAATGGCTATGAATAAAGGATTGATCTGAGTTTAAAAGATTTGGTTGTGACGTTTGGAATATTATTGAGGACTTTGATATAATTTTTAATATTTTCAAGGATAGTCTATTGGACTATTATTTTTTTATCAATGTTTTATTGTCATGAGTATTAAGTTTTTATTTTTGTTTTGTTCAAGCTGAACATTGAAAGGTTTAGTTCACTTGAAAAGAAGAGTAAGAATAGTTTTTGTTTTCAGTAACTGAAGACCATTTTCAGCATGGTACATAATTAGCAATTGAATGAATAGACAACATAGAGAGACAGAGAAAAGTGATGAGCTTGTATTTGTTGATGAAAACTGCATTGAGTATTGACAAGGAAGAGAAGAAAGGTTCACTAGTGATTTATAGTGATAGTTCATATGTTGTACGTTACCTATTTGGAAACGTAGAGGTTTTGTGGATTCATCCAATAAGACTCTTGTGCAGAAAGAGACATTAGAAGTAGTTTTTGACCTTGCAGAGAGTAATCCTCTTGCATATGCTATTGTAAAAATTCCAGCACATAAAAAAGATGATAGTGAGTTATCTGTAGGTAACAGAACAACAGATTCTTTGGTAAAGGAAACAGCTTTGCATGGGAAGTTAGTAATTCAACCTGAAATGGTATCAATTAATGTTGTGAAGAAAGTGGACACACATATTCCTTTAATTTCAGAGGATAAAAAGGTCACGATCTTTTTTATTCTTCATAGGTTGCCACAAAGTTATTATTTGGGTCATTAGACCATAAGTTTGTGTCATGACGAAAAAGGATTATTGTGTATTTATAGTTCACAGCACCTACAGGTGGGATTCACTAATGATGATGCTTTAACTATTGTTTAGATGTTGAATAATCATGTTTTTCTAGTTTGGGATATATCAGCAAACCTCAGTAGTGACAGAGGATGTGTAATATCAGGGAATAGAACAGAGATTTCATGTATGATAACATTCACAGTTTGTAGGTATTATTGTGAGGATGTATCGGATAATTAAATCTAGGATTGATAAATGTTGTTGGACAAAGGAAATATTTGGGTTGATGTTGTTCCAGTTATTTTTAATGGATGTAAGAAGCACAATTTCTGATGCTACAAAGTATTCTCCTTTTGAGTTTAAAAGAGAAAGTAAAATGGCGTTTGTATTGCCTCGTGGAGTCAACATTGGTTGAAGAAGAGATACAAAATGGTTTCTCTATAAATTTTCAGTTGAGAAAGTAAAATGGAGTTTGTGCTGCCTCGTGGAGTTATAATTGGTTGAAGAAGGTATACAAAATGGTTCCTCCTCATATTTCTAAGTTTGAAAAAGAAAGTTAATTCATGATAAAAAGTGTCTTTGTTAGTTAAAAATATAAGTTTTTATATTACAATGTTTCTTGATTAAGAGATTAAGAAATAGTTTGTATATATATTGATAAGGTAAAAAGGTTTGTGTATGTTTAAAATGGTTTTATACAAAGGGTTATTCATAGCAATCCTTAGGAATTTAGAATGAGACACCCATTGTTTTAGAAAGGTGGGAGGGAAAATACTCATTCTGTAGAACTGTCATGCTCAGAAAAACCTTAAGAAGGAAAATAAAGTGGGGGCTGGTTTTTTGTTTTAGGAGTGGAAAGGAAAATAAAGTGGGGGCTGGTTTTTTGTTTTAGGAGTGGACACAGACAATAATGGAGTACACACATTCCAGTGAAAGTTTCATTCCAGTACACATAAAACATATATTTATATATATCATGAAGGATTGTTATTAAATCCAAGCACATATCGGATTAATCTTCATTGTAAGAATAATCTATTTTTGATATTTTACAATTGATATTGTTTTTTTGTAACATTTTGTTATTTTGTTGTTAAACCAAAAATTATCTTTTATACAAGATAAGCGGTCTATTAAGTAGACCAGGAACAGAAAGGTTTATTTAAGATAAAATTAGATATTGTTGACACAAGCCTAAGACAGAAAAGATAAAAGATGATTAAAGAATTGTTACATGTGAGGCCACACCCAGAGATGGTTGAATGCACATCACAGAGTTTCAGGAGTTGAAACATGGAAAAGTAATTGGGAAAGTCCATGGACATTTTGGGATGTTCAAGGGGTACAAATACTTTCTCAGTTCAGTGAAACAAATATGTAGAAAGAAAAATGTGGGTATAACAAATTTTATATTCCAAGATAATGATGCTGCCTTTATTTTTTCAGGAATTAAAAATAAAAATCGAACCTGAAAGTGCGTATTCCAAAAGAAAAAAGATGTCAGCACAACAAATGAAAAGTGTAAAAGAGAGAAAATGTATCCTCATCACAGGATTCATCTTTTTCCTAATGACAATTTTATTTGTGATAAGATATATCAAGAACTGCTCAAGTTATGCACAGACTAACAGGAATGAAGAATTACACAACAAAGATCTTATGTTATTCAGAAATAAGAGAGATGTAGACATTGATATCAATGCAGATGAACTGAAAAATAAGAACATTGATATCATTACAAAGGACAAAAATGATAGAGTTATTGATATTAGTGCATATGATAAAAATCATAATTTTAGAGATATTGATATTAATACAGCAGAAGATTTGTATGGATTTTTATGTATTGGAGATGGATATCATTGTTGTTTACAATTGTATTTCATTCACAGCAATGATATTGACATCAAAGTTAAAATAGAATCCAAAACAAAGTTTGTTAAAATGCAGGGATCTTATAGAATAAATAACAAAACCGTAAATTTTGAGTGTAACATATTGTTGAGGAGTTTCTGGTCTATATTTTTAAAGGGTAATGAGTCAACAATTTGGTCTGGAGATGTTACTAATATAATGACAAGATCTGGGAAAATACTTTATTCCTTTGATCAATTTTATTATCTTTTTCAAAGTTTTGTAAAGATATTAAATCCAAAATATTTAAACATCATTGAAGATGAAATAGGAGATGTTATAAGAACATGGGATTTTAAAGTTACAAGAAAATTTACTGAAATAAGGGTCAAAATTGATATCTTTATAGTTGATAAGATTGTTCCAGAAATTAATATTTTCCCACAATCTTTGAAAATTATGGAAGATAAAGATAATTTGCATTTGATATGTGATACAAAAATATCTTTACCTCAAAATTCATTGTTGACTTGGAAAAGGAATGATGAGTTTTTGGGTAGTTTTCTTTATAGTTCTACTGTCATAATTCATAAAGGAATTTTTGGTAGTGTGAATTGGATCAATGATACATTTGTTTATCAACAAATGAGAGTATCTTTGAATGACACTGGCATTTATGAATGTTGCATATCAATAGAAAATTATCCGGTGAAATGTGCAAAGGCAAGTGTTATTGTTATGTCTCCAAGGAAAACTCCATGTGTTAATAAGAAAAGTTTCTCTGCAAGCCCTTTTCAGATTAACCATTTCCAATCCAGAACTCTTTTGAGAGAAGGAAAATTTGTCATTATTTTGTGGAACTTTAATGTTTCAGAATGGAAAATTTCTACAAGGTTTCCACAATGTCAAGGACATCAGGTTAATATGGAATTGGGTATTGAGAGATGGTTTGGAATTAATAATAGAAATCATAACAGAAATAAGCGTGGTATTGTTGAAGGTATTTTAGGAGGGATTGGCACAATCGAGAGTATAACAAATAGTATGGATATTAATACTTTAAAGTCTGATCTAGAAACCGCTGGTTTAGTGGGAAGTAACGGTATTAAAATACAAAGACATTTAAATCAGATTTTAGAAAATATGGTAATTAAAACTGCTAATATAATGGGTCCATCTATTTTACATCTTCAAAATATTACTCTTGATTTGATGAGAAGTGAACAACATTCTCATATAGCCAGAGCATGCTTAGAGATTCAAACGGAATATTCCACTAATTTTAAAATAATTGCGCAAGCATTTCAGAGTGGAATAACTCCTCTTGGCATTTTACAGTATTTGCCCAAAGAATATTTATATGCGATAAATCATACAGATTTATGGGTAAATAAATGGATAGGATGCAAGCAGGACATATGTTATAGTTCTTCTATGATTCCAATAGCCGGAAAAGAACAAATTTTGGTTCCAATCACTGTTTTGGGATTACCTGTCAGTAATACACAATTATTATACTATAAATTACAGTATACAGATTTTAACAATGAAAATTCTGAATTAGAACAATTAGATTTGTCATCATGTTTACAATTCTAGTCTAAAATTATATGTTTACCTAATCAAGATAAAAGCATATTTCATTCTTGTTATCATAATCATACATTATGTTCAGCAAGAATTGAAAATAAAATTAATTCTGAATTAATTACTCGTGTAGATAAAAAGAAGGTTTGTTTTCAGATTATGTCAGATACAGAAAGGGTTAAAACTTTTTTCTCTTCTTGTACAAATACAGAAAACCTAAATCAAGGGTTGTATTGTATAGAAGGAGATATTGTTGCAATAAGTATTAATGGGTTGAGAACAAATTGAACAAATATGTTCATGAAAAATATTAGCGTTCTACCTACACAGTATAATATTTCCCAAATAGATGAATTTCCATGGGAAAAATGGGAAAATATAATTCAAAAGGATCAAGGTTTATTAATGGCTTTGGCTAAGGAATTGCAGAATGCAGAAGTATTGTTTAAACATGAACAAGGTAATTTGCAAGAAATATCGCATCAATGGTCAGAATTTTCAGGAAGTAATTGGTGGAAAAGATTTAGTAATAGTGTATCCATGTGGGGAAAAACTTCGATAACTTCAGCAGCAGGAAATATTTTGTCACATCCTATTGTAATTATTTTTATTATTATCATGTTATTCCTTATATTCCAGTTATGTTTAATGTTTAGAATGAAAAAATTATATTATCGAATTAGAAGAGATATTAAGAAAGGAGATGACTTGTTACAAAATAAACTGAAGAGGAAAATGGGTTTTGAAGGTATGAATTCAATTGTGCATGACAAAACATTTGGAGTTATTGAATCAAAGTTTGTTTGAATGTGACATGAATGGTGATGAATGAATTTTTAATCTGAAAAATATGATTAGTATTCATATTTCAGAGGGGAATGTTATATTCTTAATATCTAAATTTTAATTGGCTTTATTATACTTTATTCAGAATATAATATTTCCATACTGTATGAAAGAGAACTTTGAGACAATTTCTATGTTATGACTTGCGATAATTGAAGAAGTAAATATTTAAAACCTGTCAGGATTTTGAGGAATATTGTATATTTTATATAAGCTTTTCTTAAGTGTAAATGAAAGTTTGCATAGAGACTTAAATTCTCCCTTCCCCCTTACATCCTGTCATTAGAATGTGGAGCTGTGTTCTCCTTAGCCCATACCCTTGTGAAGGAGGGTCTGTCTTTTTGGCGCGAAATTAGAAGTCTGTTTTATATAAACAAAAGTTAGATAGGGAGACTTCCTGTTGAAATTTTTACGCACAACTAGGCGGATGTGCCTCTGGAAGAGCAGCAGCTAGAAGAAAGACACATGTCTTGCACACAGCCTTCCAGCATACAAAGGGTTATTCCGCCATTTTAAATGAGACATGATTTGATATATTGAAAGAAAGATATTATTGTACTATTTTTGTAAATATTCTTTTCTATTTGAAATGTGTACAAATAAATACACATTTTTGAATTACGCTGACTCAGATCTAATTAAGGAAATTCGTCGCACAAGATTAATCGATCTCAACATATATACTTAAGACTTTGAAATATTTTACAAGTATCAATTTATTTCAATAACAAGAAAAAAAAAAGAAAAAACTGGAGAAAAAGGGCCTGGGGGGTAAAAAACACCCAGGAGTCCACGGCCAAGGCCGCGGAACAAAAGGAGGCACACAAGGGGTTCCATCTCATCTGGAGTGGTTCCCCTCGCCGCCTTCCATCAGCGTCTAAAGATAGCCAAAGAAAAAGCAATTTAACTTAACTCTAGTCCATATGAGTGATGAAAACCCATAATTACGGGCAAGGCTAGCCCCAGGACAGGGGAAACATGGTGACACATGGGCCGAAGCCAATCCCAATCAGGGTGTGGGGGATGAGCCATCTCAAGGAGGATGTCTGGCAAACGGAGAGCGCTGAGGGGTAGAAAAGTTCTTCTGTGACTTCTGCCGAGCGGGAGTCCAGAGCCGTCCTGGGATGTAAGTGGGTTTAGGCGTCATGGAAAGAGGAGTGGGGTCTTCATCTGGAATCGGTGGAAGACCAAGGCTGCGGATAAATGCTTCGCTTTCTTGTAAGTCTCTCATGGAGTATTGAATTCCATCTTTTGAGGCTGACAGGCGGAAGGGGAAACCCCATCGGTACGGGAGTTGGTGATTCTGTAGATGCGTGGTCACTGGTCGGAAGCTTCTACGTTTGGCAAGTGTGATCGGGGATAGATCGCTGAAAATCTGTATCTTCGCCCCCTTAAACTCTAAGCGGGATTTGTTGCGGGTAGCCACTGTTAAAGCCTCTTTACTATCATAGTAATGAAAGCGTACTATAATATCTCTGGGGTTGGCACCTGCCGGGGGCTTAGGGGCCAGGGATCTGTGTGCCCTATCCAGTCTCCAGTCAATGTCCGGAATCCGGGGGGCCACCACATTGAACAAGCTGAGAAGATAAGGTCTAATCTCTCCCTCGCTAACGGTCTCCGGCACGCCTCTGATACGTAAATTTTGACGGCGTTCCCTGTTCTCCAAGTCCTCTTGCTGGGATTGAAGCTGGGAAATTGATTGTTTCAAGCCAGAATTGTCCTCTTCCAAGACGTGAACATATTGTATCAGATCATCAAACTTCGTTTCCAAGATATCGGTGCGCTCACCGATTTGAGCCAACTCTCCCCGCAGTTCGTGTGCAAGTTTTCCCATTTCTTTAGAGACGTTGCTGGTCAGATCTTGCAGGAGGGCCTTAAGTTTGTCATCAAGGACTTCTACCGTGACAGGGGCGGCCATTGTTTCTGGTGTGGCGTCCGAGGAAGGCTGAGAAGTGTTTTGCGCCACAGCTTGAGAAGGCGATTGTGCGGGCAGGGTGGCTGTCAATGGTGGGGAAGGGGAGGTAGGTTTGCTCAGAAAGCGATCAAGTGTCTGTGAAGGTTGCAGGTCTGGAGATTGAGACTGAGTGGGATGTTTTGGCCCGTATTTCACCATGAGACGTTTGGACTAGATGTCAGACAGGTGTGCTGTCCCCCGTTGTAAAGATGCTGGTTATGCGTTGTAGGGGGAGTAGGAAGGCGGCTTAGGTTGACATATAATAGTTACATGGCTCTCATCCTATGGGGCCAGATGTGCAGCCCCCACAGCATAGAATAAAGCACATGAGGTAGAGGGACCACCCGGGTGTAGAGGGTGACGTGGGGCCCCTAGGTAAGGAAGAGGATTCCAGGGGGGTAGGATAAACTGGTGAAGTTGAGGAATCAGGGAAGGAGATAGGAGCAGTGCTCACTGAAAAGGCCTCGGGAGTCCCAACATGGCCGCCAGCTAGGCTAGAGCCTCAGTGTTCAACTGAGGGTAGTGGTAGGGGGGGAGACAGGGGTCTGGTGCCCAGCCTGTGTGTTCAGGGTTCAGAGCCAGGCCAGCGGGGGTAACTGGAACAATAAACTCCCAGGGTGTCTCCTCACCTTAGGCCCTGGGTGTAGCAAGATGGCCGCCGGAGCTCACCAGGAGATTGAAGTGCTGCCGCTCCTCGACACTGCCTGACAATCCGCTGTAGGTTTTTCGCCGTCGGTGTGCTCAGCCTCCGGTACGCGCGGTGGTCGTGCGGTGGGCAGATGTTCCAGCCTGTCCGATGGAGCCCGAATCCAGCAGGGCCTGACGGAGGATGTAGGCCGCAAGATGGCGGCGCCGGGACTCCCGCTGTGGCGCCGGCCGTGCACTAGGCCGCGGATGATGAGAGCGCCGTGGAGCGAAAATTCCGCCCTCAAACCGAGCCGGGCGGCTTCCCCACTCAGGATGAGCCTTTTTAGGGCCTCGGCGGACGATCCTGAGCGCGGATGGAGGTGGATAGAGACGGGGATACACGGAGCTCTTCTCCAGTACGTCCATCCACCTCGGCTTCCGGCCACGCCCCCCCAGGCGAAAGCTTTTGACCGGGTGAACCATGAGTATCTCTGGCTTCTCTTGGGGAGATACGGTCTGCCTGATCAATTCATCGATTGGCTCAGAGTTTTGTACAGGGGGGCTGAAAGCTTCCCTCTTGTCAATGGTTGGGTGGGTCCTACCTTTCCGGTGGACTCTGGTGTTAGGCAGGGCTGCCCGCTGAGTCCCCTGCTCTACGTCTTTGCGGTTGACCCCTTCGTAAGGAGGCTAGACTGCGAACACCTGACGGGGGTCCAGGCGGAGCCCTGCAGTGGCACGGATAAGGCGGTAAGGGTGGTGGCCTATGCGGACGACGTCTCGGTAGTAGTGGCTAGCCGAAAGGAGGCCCAGTTTGTGGAAACACAGATTGGAGATTACTCCGAGGCGTCCGGTTCGCTGGTCAACTGGACTAAGAGTGAAGTTCTCTGGTTGGGGAGGGAAGGTGAGCAGTTTGCCCTCCCGGCAGTGTTCCCCATGCCCCGGCCAGAAATTAGAATTCTGGGCATCCTTTTTGGCCAGGGTGACTATCCCAAACTAAATTGGGAGCGCAGGCTGGTGAGTGCCACCCAAAAGGTTAATGCCTGGAAAGGCTGGAAGCTGTCACTGAGGGAAAGATTGAGTCTGGTCAAAACCTATTTGCTTCCCGAATTCCTCTTTGTCAGCTACGTTTGTCTTCTGCCAAGATCGCTCTATGTGCGGATCTGCGGTCTGTTCTTTCTGCTTTTGTGGGGAAACAGGCTGAATCTGATAAAGAGGGAGGTCACGTACCGACAGAGGAGGCAGGGTGGGTTGGACATGATTAATCCCACGTTTTTCTTTACCGTGGTGTTTCTTAAGTTCAACCTACAATCCATTTTTCAGGACGAATCCTCCCTGTGGGAACGCTCATGTAAGAACTGGTTTCTGGTTTTCCTGAGTGGGTGGGAGGGGGGTGGTCGCCCCGGTGATCTACGGAGATCCCATGAGTACCTCCCCACCTATGTTCCAACTGCCCTAAGGGTACTGAGGCGGTGGAGGATAATGGCCCTGGAGGTGGGCTCGTTGGGTCGGCGCGAGCTGTACCAGCGGGTCATGACCTCGGACTTTTTGAGACCACTAGCCTTAAGGGATTGTCCGGACAGGGTTCTCAGGGAGGGATTAGCCCCTCTGAATTCTAAGAGAATTTCCGGCCAAGTTCTGGGATCTTGCATGGAGGGCGTTCCATGGGCGGCTCTATGTGAGGTCGAACTTAAAGTACCGGAGTCTTGAGGACAGGGGCTGTCCTCGTCCCAATTGTGGAGGGGCACTGGAGACCATGGACCACTTTTTGGTTGAGTGCCCTTTCAACTTGGAGGTTCTGGAGGAGGTTGGGGATGCCATTGGCTATCCCCGTCTCCGGGTCCTTGCCTATTCTGAGAGGGTGTACGGCGACTTCAGGGTCCGGAGGGGTCATGAGTTATCGTCACTGTTTTTAGTTAGTACAGTTTGCCTTTATTACACCTGGCACGTGCGGTGCTTAGTGTCCACTAGGGGCAAGTTCCTGCCCGTGCATGAGGTGGTGGGTGATATCTTTCGGGAATTGGTGAAGGTGAGGTATCTTGAGGGAGAAAGAAGGGGCAGGGAAAGGTGTGCCAGATTGTGGAGAGGCTTTTCTTTCCAGCCACCTTGATGATCCTCCCCCTTCTTTTTCCCTAGGTGGTGGGTCTGTCTGTCCTGTCCCTCACGTTTAGTTTTTTGGGCAATCTAATTTTAAAAGCATGGTAGGCACTGATGGTTTCGTTACGTTCCTGTCTATAAAGGGTGTGTAGTGTATATAGATAGGTTGTTATTGTAGATAAACTGTTCTAATCCGAGTGACTTTTCTTTTAAGCTGGTGAACAAAGCATGTTTTCTTTTCTATTTTATTAAGTCTGTTTAAAGAGGAAGTAAACCCTGATGGGTTTACTTCCTCTTTTTTTCCCTGCAAAGGTAAAGCATAATGGACTACTATGCATCGCATAGTAGCTCATTATGTGTCACTTACCTGACACAGGAGCCAGCGAAGTCGCCGCTGATCCCTGTAGTCCGCCGCATCCATGTTGCTGGTGGCGTCTCGCAGCTCCGACGAATCACAGCGGCGAAGCCGCGATGACGTCACTCCCGCGCATGCGCACGGGAGTCGCGTCTCGCAGCTCCGCCGCTGCCACTCGGCGAAGCCGCGATGACGTCACTCCCGCGCATGCGCACGGGAGTCAACAAATTAGGCAAATCCATTCATGGATTTGCCGCATTTAGTGCGCCTGCGCGCCGCTGTCTACGGCGCATGCGCCGTAGACAGCGGTGCCCATTTTCGGGCAAATATCTCCTAAACCATATAGGTTTAGGAGATATTGCTTGGACCTACAGGTAAGCCTTAATCTAGGCTTACCTGTAGGTCCAAGTTGTTTGGAAGGGTTTACTTCCTCTTTAAGTTGGTTTTCCTTTCTTCTTTTCAAGAATGAGTATTTATGTCTTTGTTTTGTAAATACAACTGGCAGCAGTTTTTTTTTTTTAATAATAATAATAATAATAATAAAACCTCCACCTATATAGCAAACTATCTTGCTCGTTTTAAATAGAGCTTGCAGTCAGCGGTAGGAGCTTGTGGGTGCTGTCTGCGTGCTCTGAACCCAGTATACACCGCTATATCCGCCTATATAGCTAACTATCTTGCTCGTTTTAAATAGAGCTTGCAGTCAGCGGTAGGAGCATGTGCATGCTGTCTGCGTGCTCTGAACCCAGTATACACCGCTATATCCACCTATATAGCTAACTATCTTGCTCGTTTTAAATAGAGCTTGCAGTCAGTGGTAGGAGCTTGTGTGTGCTGGCTGCGTGCTCTGATCTGTGAGAGCTTCCAGAGTGGTGGAGGAGGAGAGGGAGCTGATGGCGTCAGCCAGCCCAGGTCCGGGGCCCTCTTCCCGGCCTGGGACTGTGGTTCATCCCCCTGGAGCGAAAGACCTCTCCAGGGAAGAAAGACTGTTCCTGCAAACGCAGTTTGAGCTGCTGGACTGGACCTGGGCCCATCCGGGAAAGAAAACCGGGAGGATGCAGAAGCGCCGGACAAGGATCAAAGTCCTTGTACAGAAGGCCACAGTGGCCTATGTACTGAAGTCGGAGAGGCTAGCGGACCTGCGGAATCGCAGAGACCGCTCAGCCAGTAGCAGAAGGGGAGAGTACCGGGTGGCCATTGAAGGCCTGAAACATGAGTGCAGAGACCTGTGGCGGCTGCTGGGCGGTCTCTGCGAACGCGGAATTGGTGAGAGGGGCTTCCTCTCCGAAGTGAAAAAAGAGCTCCTGAGAGCAAGCCAGGAGGGATCCCAGGCAGCCAGGAGAAAAGGCTCTTACCAGAAAGCGTTGCTGGAAATGGAGGAGAAGCTGCGAACCCCGGTGGAGGAAGTAGTCTCGATGGGTGAGGAAGATCAGCGCCCCGAGGTGGAGACCAGCCGGAGCCGTAAGTGCGGAGGGTCCCCGGATCCCTGTTGTTTCACCTGCTCAGCCAGAGGCTGTGGAGCAGATAGATCCGGGTAGGGAACCCCATGATGCACAGGGAAGCTCTGGGGGAGAGGCAAGTCGGATGGAACAGCATGGAAGGAAGCTGGTGGTGGTCCTTGCTAGGGGCCATGCTGTGCGGGCCCCCCCAGTGGCCCCGGTCGAACCCGCAGCATCTGAGACAGTGCGAGGGGTGCCGGCCGTAATGGCGGCCCCCGCCGTGGCTGCATGTAGTGAGGGGGAGGTGCCAGCAAGTGCGGACTGTGTTCAGAAAAAACACCTTGGACAAACATCCTCTGCAGACACCAGGGAGGGTGGGGGCGGGGAGGTGGATGTGTCACTTCCTGTTTCCGGAGGTGCGGCCGGAAGTGACCTCCGTGAACCAGAAGTGCCACTTGCGGTGACCCCTGAGGTTGTGAAAGAATGTACTGAGGAGGTGGGGACACCCCGGGCCTCGGTGACCAAGTCTCCTGCTCCTCTGGGTCAGGTAGGGGCTTTGGGGGTCTCGGGGGCTCCTCTGGTGGCTACTGCCTTGGGTACCCCGGAATCCTCCAGTGGAGCTTTACCCGGTGGACAGACAAGTAGGGGACTCCCCCCAATGGGGGAACTAAGGGGAGAATGCCCGGCCCTGGACTTCATCAGGGAACTGGAGGGGTCCCAGCCGCAGGAGCAGGATATGGCACGGGGAATGGAAGTGGCTTCCTCTCAGACCCCCGCCGCTGTGGGGGTGTGGCTACGTCTCCATCTGCGGAGGTGGTTGGGAGCAAGGCACCTGTTGGGGGAGGGATAGAGGGTGGGAGTGGGGGGATGTGTGCTGCTCCGTCAGAGCCCATGGGCTCATCTCAGCGGGGGTCTGACCCTTCCCCCACAGTCCCGAATCCCATCTTGGGCACGCAGGAAGAGGCAAACCTCTTAGGTGCCCTGAAAGCTGGGCGCTCATTTGCCCAGGTGGCAGGTTCCTCTGTTCCTCTGGGCCCCCTGTATGGCCAGTTTGGTGCCTAGAACTTCAGGGCCCCCCCTGAGGAACAGCTCCAGGGGGCACAGGCTTGGTCAAGGGGTACAGGGGGTCCGGAGAGGCGCAGGCGGAATGTGGTGCAGCTCAGGTGGGAGGGGGCGGCCGCGTGTCCCAGTAAGGGTCAAGTAATTGACTACCTGCTGGGATTACGCTTCAAGGTTTCTGACTTGTTCGCGGTCATACATCCTGCGAACAGCAAGGAGTTTGATGTGAGCTTCGTCTCCGTGGTCTCTATGGAACTTTTCCTGACCCTGTACGAGATCGTCAGGAAGTCAGATCCGTGGAAAGTTTTCCGTGTAGTACCTCTTTCGAGGCAGGAGGAGATAAAGAACGTGACCGTCTTGGTTAGAAACGAGTCCCTTCCTCCTGAGGACATCGCAACCTGGCTGGCACGGTATGGGCAGCTCCAGACAGGGTTGAGGAAGAATTTGGAATGGACAGGTGCTTGGTTGGTCAGGATCCAGCTCAAGCGCCACAACAACACCGTGGCACATGTACCCGGGAGTGTGTTTATAGGGAGAGACCGGATCCTGGTCTTCTACCCTGGCCAGCCCCGTCGCTGTTTCAAATGTGGCAGTCCCACGCACCTTAGCGCGGACTGCACTATGCCTCGCTGCGTGAGGTGTAATGGTTTCGGCCACTCACCTGAGGGTTGCAGACTTAGTCTCAGAATGAGGGCGCCCTCCTCCCTCAAAGGGTCAGACCCTCCAGGCGTGAGCAGGGGGCGGGTACTGCAGGGGTGGGTATGTCAGCAGGTTCCCCGGCTCCGTCCGGTTCTGTGCCCGATGGGGCGACGGTAGGAAATCCAGCAGAGGTTCAGGCTAAACCAAAAAAGCCCTCTGTTAAGAATCATCCTCCCCCCCTCCCCCAGTTCCCGCCCCTTCCCCTCCCTCCCCCCTTGTTTACCCTCTCCCTGCCTCCCCTTCCCGTCCCCCGCCACCTTCCCTTTCCCCCCCTTCTTCTCCTTCCCCCCCGCCTCTCCCCCCCCCGATGTGCCATGTCCGCCTCCGGATCCGGCGGCCCTTCTCATGCCTCCTCCCGCCTCCACGGAGGTGGTGGGTGGTCGGCGGGTTGACCTGAAGGGTGGTATCCCAATGGACACCTCTGAGGTGGGTAAGGGGGTGAATAAGCGCCCCAAGGAGGTGTCTAGTGGGAGGTCGGACGGCAAGAGTGGGAGAGAGCCCCCCAAGCCGGGCCGGGTTGAGAAAAAAACAAAAAAACGGAAGAGGAAGGGCCTGGGGAAGGAGGGTGGCAAGGACCCTCAGCCCAGCACCAGTCTGGGGGCAGGTGGGGGACCCTCGCTCGCCCTCTGGAACTGTTTTGGGGTCCTATCCTCTGATTCCGAGGAGGATTAACTTAGGTTTGTAATATAGAGAGGAACCTAAACTTTAATCACTAAGGATGACGGTACCCGCTCCAATACGCCTTGCGACGATTAATGTTGCAAGTGTGCGTTCTGCGGCGGCTAGGTTTTCAGCCTTTGATTTTCTCGGCCGCGTTGAAGCTGACATTTTGTTTTTGCAAGAGACCTGGCTGGCATCTGTGGCAGAGATGCACCTAGAAAAGAGGGAGTGGAGACATGGGCCCTCCCTCTGGTCTCTTGCGGCTGAGCCCTGCAGTGGTGTTGCGGTCCTTTTTAAGACCGGTTTGGTGGCTTGTCGACGAGTGATTGAATTAGAAATCGGTAGGTGTTTGATTGTGGATGCAGTCGTGAGAGGGGATTTTCTCCGCCTCATAAATTTCTATGGTCCCCAGTCAAGGAGAGGGAGGAAGGACCTTCTTGCGCTGCTGAAACCATACCTGTTTACATCCCAGCAGGTGGTCTTTGGTGGTGACTTTAACCTAGTCACCAGGTCAAAGGACCGGGCAGGCACCTCAGGCCCTCTGGGATATGATAGTATTTTTTGAATCGCATAGTGAGGGAGGCCGGGTTGGTGGATGTGCACGTTCACCACTTCCCCAACCTCACTGGTTTCACATACTCCAGAGGTGGTAGTAGTAAGAGTAGACTAGATAGTTTTTTTTTGAAGGGGGACTCATCCTTTGCGGCTCCTGTGCTGCATGCGGTCGAGTTTTCCGATCACTATATGGTGTCGGTCACTCTGAATGTGGCAGACACCCCTCAGAAGGGTAGGGGCCTGTGGCAACTAAATGGGTCGCTACTTGAGGACCCTGAAGTCAAGTCGGCCTATGAAGACTTCTTTATGGAACAAGCTTCGCTCCTTGAGAGCGGCTGCTCTCGCCAGGAATGGTGGGAAGTAGTGAAGAAGAGGTCGGAAGGCTTCTTCCGTGAAGTCTCTGGTCGTCGGGCAGCTTCCCGGTACCAGGCCTACCAGAAGTTGCGCAGGCGGCTTGACCGCTTGGTTTCTGATGGTGGCCCTCAGGACCAGATTTCAGGTCTGAAGCTTCAGATGGAGTGTCAGTATGACCTTGAGAGGGATTACGGGAAGTTCACCAACCCAGACCCCTACAAGAGCTGTGGTGACGCGGTGAGTGGGAAGGTCATACATGGACTGAGGGATCCCTCAGGTTCTTTGGCGAGGTTCAGGCCGGGAATCCTAGGGATCGTCGGAGCCCATTTTTCGGACCTCTTGAAGAAGAAGCCTTTGGACCTGGGAACAGCCAAGAAATTTCTTAATGAGACTCCACTTGATGTGGGGTCTGACCCCCTTGGCTCTTTGACAGAGGAGATTTCTGTGGCCGAAGTTGAACAGCCCATAGACTCTTTGTCTCTAAAGAAGTCGCCGGGACCCGATGGGTTCACGGCGGAGTTCTACAGGACCTTTAAGGGCCTCTTGGCTCCTTGTCTGAGGGAGGTGTTCAGCGAGTGTTTGGCATCTGGCCTGCTTCCTCCCTCGATGAGAAGGTCGGCCTCGATCCTTCTGTCAAAGGGGAAAGATCCGTCCCTGGTGGAGAATTGGCGCCCTATCGCCCTTCTCTCTACGGATAGAAAGATCCTGGCGAAGATTCTGTTTGTGCGTATGTCTGCAGTCGCGGGCAAGCTACTGTCTGCTTCCCAGCACTGCACGGTTCCTGGCCGCAGCACCTTTAGTGCTGTCCTCAACGTCCGGGAGGCTGTGGAAAGGTGCAGGGCAACGGGTGATGGGCGGTATCTGTTGGCATTAGACCAGGCGAAAGCTTTTGACCGGGTGAACCATGAGTATCTCTGGCTTATCTTGGGGAGATACGGTCTGCCTGATCAATTCATCGATTGGCTCAGAGTTTTGTACAGGGGGGCTGAAAGCTTCCCTCTTGTCAATGGTTGGGTGGGTCCTACCTTTCCGATGGACTCTGGTGTTAGGCAGGGCTGCCCGCTGAGTCCCCTGCTCTACGTCTTTGCGGTTGACCCCTTCGTAAGGAGGCTAGACTGCGGACACCTGAGGGGGGTCCAGACGGAGCCCTGCAGTGGCCCGGATAAGGCGGTAAGGGTGGTGGCCTATGCGGACGACGTCTCGATAGTAGTGGCTAGCCGAAAGGAGGCCCAGTTTGTGGAAACACAGATTGGAGATTACTCCGAGGCGTCCGGTTCGCTGGTCAACTGGACTAAGAGTGAAGTTCTCTGGTTGGGGAGGGAAGGTGAGCAGTTTGAGCGTGTTCCCCATGCCCCGACCAGAAATTAGAATTCTGGGCATCCTTTTTGGCCAGGGTGACTATCCCAAACTAAACTGGGAGTGCAGGCTGGTGAGTGCCACCCAAAAGGTTAATGCCTGGAAAGGCTGGAAGCTGTCACTGAGGGAAAGGGTGAGCCTGGTCAAAACCTATTTGCTTCCCGAATTTCTCTTTGTCAGCTACGTTTTGTCTTCTGCCAAGATCGCTCTATGTGCGGATCTGCGGTCTGTTCTTTCTGCTTTTGTGGGGAAACAGGCTGAATCTGATAAAGAGGGAGGTCACGTACCGACAGAGGAGGCAGGGTGGGTTGGACATGATTAATCCCACGGTTTTCTTTACCGTGGTGTTTCTTAAGTTCAACCTACAATCCATTTTTCAGGACGAACCCTCTCTGTGGGAACGCTCATGTAAGAACTGGTTTCTGATTTTCCTGAGTGGGTGGGAGGGGGATGGTCGCCCCGGTGATCTATGGAGATCCCATGGGTACCTCCCCACCTATGTTCCAACTGCCCTAAGGGTACTGAGGCGGTGGAGGATAACGGCCCTGGAGGTGGGCTCATTGGGTCGGTGCGAGCTGTACCAGCGGGTCATGACCTCTGACTTTTTGAGACCACTAGCCTTACGGGATTGTCCGGACAGGGTTCTCAGGGAGGGATTAGCGCTTCTGAATTCTAAGAGAATTCCGGCCAAGTTCTGGGATCTTGCATGGAGGGCGTTCCATGGGCGGCTCTATGTGAGGTCGAACTTAAAGTACCGGAGTCTTGAGGACAGGGGCTGTCCTCGTCCCGAGTGTGGAGGCGCACTGGAGACCATGGACCACTTTTTGGTTGAGTGCCCTTTCAACTTGGAGGTTCTGGGGGAGGTTGGGGATGCCACTGGCTATCCCCGTCTCCGGGCCCTTACCTATTCTGAGGTGGTGTACGGCGACTTCAGGGTCCGGAGGGGTCATGAGTTATCGTCACTGTTTTTAGTTAGTACAGTTTGCCTTTATTACACCTGGCACGCGCGGTGCTTAGTGTCCACTAGGGGCAAGTTCCTGCCCGTGCATGAGGTGGCGGGTGATATCTTTCGGGAATTGGTGAAGGTGAGGTATCTTGAAGGAGAAAGAACGGGCAGGGAAAGGTGTGCCAGATTGTGGAGAGGCTTTTCCTTCCGGCCACCTTGACGATCCTCCCCCTTTTTCCCTAGGTGGTGGGTCTGTCTGTCCTGTCCCTCACGTTTAGTTTTTTGGGCAATCTAATTTTAAAAGCATGGTAGGCACTGATGGTTTTGTTACGTTCCTGTCTATAAAGGGTGTGTAGTGTATATAGATAGGTTGCTATTGTAGATAAACTAATCCGAGTGACTTTTCTTTTAAGCTGGTGAAAAAAGCATGTTTTCTTTTCTATTTTATTAAGTCTGTTTAAGTTGGTTTTCCTTTCTTCTTTTCAAGAATGAGTATTTATGTTTTTGTTTTGTAAATGCAACTGGCAGCAGTTTTTTTTTAAATAAAAACCTCCACCTATATAGCAAACTATCTTGCTCGTTTTAAATAGAGCTTGCAGTCAGCGGTAGGAGCTTGTGCGTGCTGTCTGCGTGCTCTGAACCCAGTATACACCGCTATATCCACCTGCATAGCTCTTCTCTATTTGAGCCATCTGCCATCTGCAGGAGTTAGTGGAAGTTGTGTGTGCCTCCAGCACAATATACACTACCCAATTGCTTGTTTTCCCAACAACCTTCAGGCCATTACCATGTCTGGAAGGCCAGCAAGGAGAGGCAGACAGGCGCGAGCCGATAAAAGATTGCAAGCAGGCTCTGTGTCTAGAGACAACAGTGCTGGTCGTGGACACGGTGCATCGTCATCATCAGCACGTGGCCATGGGACACACTTATCCTTCTTTTCGGCAGCTGGACATGTTGAGCCGCAACATGCCAACGACTTGGTAGAGTGGATGACCAAGCCCTCTTCATCCTCCTCATCCTCTCTCACCCAGGCTCAGGGTACTAGCAAAGCAGCTGCCAACGCATCGTCTTCCCTCCTCTCAATGTCATCATCAGTGACTCCTTCCCTAGACCCACCACGTCCTCCTGAGGAGTCTCCTGAACTCTTTGAGCACAGTGTTGGGTACATAAAAGGTAAAAAGGTAGTGGTGCGCGGTACTATGGTGAAGAATCTAGTTAAAACAGGTTTAATATATTCAATAGGTACTCAAAAGATTAGAAGATAAATGTAATATCGTCTCCACTACAGGTAATAAATGGAACGTAGAAAAAGAAAAGACAATATATGTATATAAAAAATATAAAAAAAAAAAATATATATATATATATGTATATATAGTGAGGGACCCTCACTCCTATGCGTAGTAGTATTTTGAGTGGTAGACAAATGGATAAGAAAAACAATTAATGATAAATAAGACTGGTGGTCCCAATGCGATTTTTAAGGTAGCAGAGTTGCATAAAGTGGCAGTGCTGAATATAAAGAAGGTCCGTGAAAATAACTACTACTGTATTTGTTTCAGTGACTAAAGTACTATACGTAAAATAGTGGACAAAATAAAAAATATATAAAGTGAATCACCATGCGATTTGTTAAAAATGACGAAAAACGCATACAAAGTGCTAGTGCTGAACAATAAATAGATCTGAAAAGAAAATCTGCTAAGTCAAAGTATATGTGTAACAGTGCCCACATTTTTACCTTTTGTCTTCTCCAATTGGGGTTCAAGTACCCCATTTCAGTGTGTGCAGCGGTGCAACAATTAGATTACTCTTTGATTAGGCGCAGGAATATTCTCTTTTATACTTAGTGTTGGGTACATGCTCCAGGAGGATGCCCAGTGTTTTGTAGGCTCTGATGATGATACTCAGCTAGAGGAAGGCAGTAGCGTGAATGCAGAGAGAGGGGATGCTCAAGAAGGACAGCAATCTGGCAGTCATGTTCCACAAGCTTCAGAATACTGCCAGGTTTGCTCCAGCGATGAAGAGGGAGGGGATGATGAGGGCACTGACTCCACGTGGGTGCCTGGTAGGAGAGAGGAGGAGGAGGCACATGTCCAACGAGGCAGGATGCCCTCCGGGGGCCAGCTTAGGGGCAGCACACCGACTGAATCACACCGCAGAGCTCCGCCTGTGCAGGGCGCTGCCTCTGCGCGTTATTCTAAAAGTTCTTTGGTGTGGGCCTTTTTTGAGACGAGTGCATCAGATCTCACTGCTGCTATTTGCAACATATGTCTCAAGCGTATCTCGCGTGGCCAAAACATCAGTCGCTTGGGCACCACATGCTTGACCAGACATATGTTGACCTGCCATGCAGCTCGTTGGCAAGCGTACCTCAAAGACCCACACCAAAGAACAAAGCGGACCTCTCCTTGCTCCTGATCAGCTGGGATCTCCATCGCCACTAGACCTTCAGTCCTCTCTGAAACCTGCTCTGAGAGGAATGAAGGTGTACAATTAGGTGTGTCCCAGCCAAGTGCTTCCGGGCACTCTGCTAGCAGTACACCTATGTCCGATTATAGCAGGCAAATGTCCCTGCCCCAGCTACTGGACCGGCAAAAGAAGTTCACTCCCAGCCATCCACATGCCCAGCGGTTGAATGCTAGCTTGGCTAAATTGCTAGCACTTCAACTGCTGCCTTTTCAGTTGGTAGACTCGGCCCCCTTCTTTGAGTTTGTACAATGTGCGGTTCCTCAGTGGCAGGTCCCCAAATGCCACTTTTTCTCACGGAAGGCGATTCCGGCTCTCTACCGGCATGTGGAAGGCAATGTCCTTGCCTCGCTGGACAGGGCGGTCAGCGGTAAAGTGCATATTACCGCTGACTCATGGTCCAGCAGGCATGGACAGGGACGTTACCTGTCTTTCACGGCCCATTGGGTCACTCTTCTGGCAGCTGGGAAGGATGCAGGACAAGGTGCAGTAGTGTTGGAGGTTGTTCCGCCACCACGCCTCCAAAATACTACTATTGGTTGTGACACACCTCTCTCCTCCACCCCCTCCTCTTCTTCTTCCTCCATGGCCTCTTCCAGTCCTCTGTCCTTAGAACCAGCGGTGCTCTGTAGGCGTTCCAGGGCTACGCAAGTACGCAGGCAAAGCGATGCCATGCCGTGCTTGCGCTGGTTTGTTTGGGGGACAGGATCCACACTGGGGCGGATGTTTTGTCAGCTCTGCAGGGGCAGGCCGAGAGGTGGTTGACGCCACTTCAGCTTAAGCCAGGAATGGTGGTTTGCGACAATGGCACCAACCTCCTCTCCGCCCTCCGACAGGGACAACTGACCCATGTGCCCTGTGTAGCTCACGCCCTTAACCTGGTGGTGCAGCATTTCTTGGCCAGGTACCTGGGCTTACAGGATGTCCTGAAGCAGGCCAGGAAAGTCTGTGTGCATTTCCGCCGATCATTTAATGCCAGTGCTCGGCTGGCTGAGCTCCAAAAGGAGTTGAACCTACCCAAGAACCGCCTTATATGTGACATGCCCACCAGGTGGAACTCAACGTTGGCCATGCTGCAGCAGCTGCACACGCAGCAGAGGGCCATCAATGAGTACCTGTGCGACTACGGCACCAGGACAGGGTCAGGGGAGCTCGGTTTTTTCTCAAGTCATCTTCCAGGACGGCACACCTGAGAGATGAGAGGCTCCTCCCTACAGGAAACACAATCAATCGACAGCTGTTTTAAGTCCCCACCCTTCCCCTTGATCCTCAGTTTTTTGATTGTGTTTCTCCCTACACAGCGAAACTGTTTGTTTTTTTCCAAATGACCCGAAGCCTGGGGCTGGTGGTCTCCCCCTGGGAGCCGGACCACAAGCCTGGGAAGCCTCTGGGTCTGGTAGGATATTCTTGTCCTTCCTGGGGGGTTCCCCTATCTTTTCCTCAGGGGGGGCAGCAGAAATTGGAAGAGCCCCCCTGAGAGCTGAAGGACCCTGGGTACAGTGGTGTACCCAGAACTTCAGGGGCCATTATCCTGTCTCCCCTCCTTACCTGTACAGGTGGCTGTTCAGACGTGGGTGCTGGCCATCGGTTCTTTCCAGGGGGATCATGTCCCCGACTCCTGGGTCCCCGGTAGCTCGCATGGGCTGCCGGAGAGGGCGTGGCAACAAGCACCCGCGTAATTTTCAAACTTCGGGAAAATGGCGGCGGCGTTCTTACCCAGGAGGGAAGGCTGAGAGTCAGTAGGAGCAGGCGCCCACATCCTCCTTTCTCTAGAGCAAGGAGGCACCAGTTTACTATGGTGGATGTCTGCCTTAACCACCTCAGATGGGAAGATGGGAATGAGGAATGGAAGGCATTGCCCCCCCCCCATGTATATAGACTGACTGGTACAGTGCAGGACACAGCCTAACCTGGCACCTCCCTATGGGGACAGCAGTTGGGGGGGGAGCACTTTGGCGGCTATCCTCCTTGCGTGTGGACCATAAGGATGGGAAAGCAAGCCCGCTGGCTGTGGCAAAAAGAGGAAGACGACAACGGTGAGTACTTTCCTTTTGCTGTGGGAATTTAGCTGCAAAATCCCCAATTCCAGCCAGAGGGTTTCTGGGCATTTGAGATCTCCCCTGGGGTCTGGATTCAAATAGCCCTTAAGCTTCTGCTAAAAAACACCAGCTGCAGCTCCCTCTTACATCAGAGAAGCTGTATGGTGGACAGGTGGTGCAGAGGAACGAGTGTGCCTAAACCACCTCAGATGAGAAAGAGGTAGGTAGGCCATTGCTCCCCCTTCCCTGTGTATATACTGACTGGTGCAGTGCAGAACCTGGGGTCGGGATACAAATAGCGCAGACGCCACTGCTAAAACCACCAGCCACAGCTCCCTCTTACAGCAGAGACACTGTGGTTATCGCAGCAGTAGGTTGCCAGCCTCTCCCTACATGCCCAGTTGTGGTACATTAGTAGGGATGAATATGGCGTACAGAGGGGACCTGGTAGATACAAAGTTACTTACAGGCCAGGTATACCACTGAACAAGTGATTAATTGGGCAGTGTTTGGTGGATTCAGAAGCTCCCCTGGTCAGCAGGTGCACTAGGTTACCAGCCCTATTAACCCAGCTGCTAGGAATCTGAAGTTGCTTCACAATGTTTAAAAGCTGACCTAACATTCAAGGATGGGCAGAGACCAAGCTACTGTGTGGCACAGTAGGGGTTCCCTTGTGACAGATCCTCCTTTTGGGGGTTGCTTGCTATGGTTAACTTTCATAAGCTCCAACCTCCCACTCCACGTTTACACTGTGGTTATATTATAGTATAGGAGGTAAGAAGAAACTTTTTTTTTATTGGTTTGGGCTACAATCCACTCAGTGGCAGATCTAAAGGCGATTCACCATAGATCGCTTCCTACATCCTTTTAATTGAGGATTTTCTGTGCAAACCTACGCAAGAGCTACATAATTGCTTGTTTGAAGCCTGCAAATAGCTATTTACCCCCCCAGGCTAAACTGGTAACCACCTCTTCTAGAGGCTGTCTTAAATTGGTCTCTAGGGCTGGGCTCATTTGAGACTTTAGTTGCTAATCAGCACCACCTGGATATGTGCTGGCTAGCGTTTGCTCAGTCTATGGAGGTAAGGTAGGACAACAACTACTAATAGTAGGGTGTCCAACCATTTTAGGATTTGTTCCTTCACTGGTGGTGAGGTTTAGTATCTACAGCCCAGGCTATGTCTATGAAATAAATTGCCTGTTGGTTATTTCATAAAGGGATAGACCATGACTCCTCATTGGCTGCACACCAGTAGACCTCAGTAGTGAAAGTTTGTCCTTGCTGGGATGTTTTTGTGGCACAGCAGAAATACACATTGAGATTTGTGACATCTCTGCTTATAAGGGCTATATTGCTGTACATCAGAAATGCACTGCACTGAAGCTTGTTTGCTGTCCTTTATATACTAAAGGCACTGCTTTGTTTGGCTACAGATCAGAAAAATACAACAGTGAAGGTGGTCTGTACTTTCTGGTTTTGTGCTGCACAGCAGAAATGCACATCATTGAGTCTGGTGACATCTCTGCTCATAATGGTTATATTGCTGCACATCAGACATACACAAGATTGAGGTCTGTCTGTGGGGCTTTGTGTCCTGTTTTACTGCCTTGTTGGTTACTTATCAGAAAGGCAGCAGTGAAGTCTGATGGTCCTGATTTGAGTGGCGTTGTGCTGATTCAGACAGTGCTATTAACGGCAATGGCTGCCAAGTTTAAACATGCGATTTGACATGTTGAGTCGCATGACAAATCATTTCAATATGGATGTGCTATCTCTATTCATAGTGTTTTATTGTTGCACATCAGATATATACAGCATTAAGGTCTGTGAGGTTTTGTGTCCTGTATTACTGCCTTATCAGAAAGGCAGCAGTGAAAATTGATGGTTCGAATTTGTTGGGCTACATAGCAGAAATACAAATTGAACCCCTGCCAGGTGTAGTACATATACTGCCTTTGGTAATCCGTGTAGCACCACAAAGTGGTGTTGTGCTGATTTTAGCCATGCGATTTGACATGTTGAGTCGCAAAGCCAAATCGCTTCAATATGGATGTGCTATCTCTATTCAGAATTGTTATATTGTTGCACATCAGACATATACAAGATTGAAGGTTGTCTGTCCTTTATGTCTTGCATATACTGCCTTATTGGCTGCATATCAGAAAGGACACAGCAGTGAAGATTGCTTGTCTTTTTCTGATTTTGGTTTTGCTGCTCAGCTGAGAGACACATTGAGGATGGTGGCATCTCTGCTCAGTATTGGTATATTGCTACACATCAGACATACACAAAGATTGAATGTTTGTGTCCTGTATGTCCTATATTTACTGCCTTATCGTTTGTATATCAGGCACAGCAGTGAGCAGTGTTTCTCATGGATCTACCTTTCTGCATCTTAGGGATACACAGCAGGGGTTTGTTGGCTGCAAGGGAGTCACAGCATTGGGGACCCCTTACTTGTTCAACCTGAAAATTGCAATTTTTTTCCCTGCGACCTGTGTAATCTTGAGGTCTGTGGATCCAGGAATCAGGGACTGCTGGTGTCGCACAGACACAAATGGTACCCATTGGAAGCCATAGTATGACTTCTCATGCGTCTTGCAGTCCCAAGTCGCAGGTTGGGTCGCACGGGTGTGGGAACCCTAAACTTATCTGTCCCTTCTGATTGAGGTTTTGCTACACAGCAGGAATACTCATCATGGCGTTATTGTTTTATTTTGCAGCAGACCAGAAAGATTGCAGCTGTAAAGGCTGTCTGTCTTTTTCCTCAGTGTCTGCTTTTATGTTGTTGCACAGCAGAAATACTCAAGATTGAAGCTTGTTGGTGCTTTCTGTTTCAGAAAAACACAATGCTGCAGGTTGCTTGTGTCCTTTCTTAGTGTTGGTTCTATCTGAACTACACTACAGAAGTGCATGACAGAAAGGATTGTCTTGTGTTCCATATTTTTCCCCGTGGCATAGCAGAAATGCACAACACGGGAGTTGGTGTTCATATTAATCTTATAACTGTATTTGGTGGTTTGTCAGAAATGCACAACATAGAAGTTTGGGTCTTTCGGTCTTTATATTTATAGCCTTGTTTTTCTGTACATAGGTAAAACACAACAGTAAAGGGGGTTCCTGTCCTTTCTGTATTTATATATCAGTTATGACCTAGCTAGCTGCACTAAAGAAATGCGCAGCATTTAGGGTTTGCTTGAGTCTTAATGTTTTTACGTCTTGGCAGCACATCAGAAAACCAGACTGTGAGGACTGTTTGTCTACATTGAGGTTCAGATTTGGGTCTCTTCCCATATTTGATATATCGGTTTAGCTAGTCACACTCAGGCACACAACATTGTTGTCTATGCTTGTGTCCTTTCTGTCTAAATCTATTGTGCCGTGCCCACAATCTATGATCATTTTATTTGTGATATTAATAATACATGTATCACCTTTTTGTATTTCAGCCTTCTTTTCCATGGAGGGACCAGGAGTTCGGGCTGCAGATGCCACATGTCAGAAAACCTTGATCACTTACATTCAGGGATGCCAGAACCATTTCCTAGGGTTGAAGCCCTGTAGGGTTATGGGACACTGGAGAATGGGGATAATGAATCGCCCTGTTTAGTAAGAACTTGGAGAGTTCTGTTCAGAGGAGTATTAGGGCCTGAGGATGGAGTATAAAGATGTATACCCGATCGAATAGGTTTCGGCTCAGTGCATGGCCTTCATTTCGCCCTTTTAGCAAAACTAGACGTAGCAATATGGGTAGTCTACTCCTGCTAGGGACTTTAATCTCCTGAAGAAGGCTCTCGGGCATAAGTAAGGACATAGATTGGGCATGCCTTAAACCCAGGGTTCAAGCTTCTGTTAATCTATTTCCCTTAAGTAGGCTTCCCTTTAGTCTTTTGCTGACATAAAGATAAAAAGGAACAGTTGCAGTTTTATTTCCCTCAACAGGGTAGTGTTAAGACAGGCCCTCTTATTGATTAATGTAGTGTCCTTGTCTTACACAGGTCTCTTATTTACCTTTTTAGTGGTTCTAAGTAGCACCTACAGGCACAATAGGCCATGGTTGTTAGATGTGTGAGATGGGCAACATTGCTAACCTACAAGTTTAACATGTTTTCTGATTCCATTTTTAAGAGCCCATTTCGCCTAGATACTGCATCCAAAGCGGGAAAAGGCAGGAACATCTGTGGAGCAGACCTGCAGATCAGCCACATGATTCAGCTAAGATGCCTTTATCAAGCATATGAGCGTATGGAGTGGAGGTAAAGCTCACTGCAGAACCAAGGTTCGCCAAGAGGGTCTTGCAGTGGCCCCACCCTAAGGTAGGCCTGAGGTACTTGTTTATCCTCTCAGGTGTGCCGTCCTGGAAGATGACTTGAGAAAGGTACCAGTTACTTACCGGTAACTGTATTTCTGGGAAATCTTCCAGGACGGCAGGCCTACTTCCCGCCCATTGGAGGAGGGAAAATTCTAGAACACTAGAAGGTGAGTACCTATGAGGAATGATTTCCCTTGTGAACCTGGTTCAGGAGTTACTTCTCTACAAACTGAGGATCAAGGGGAAGGGTGGGGACTTAAAACAGCTGTCGATTGATTGTGTTTCCTGTAGGGAGGAGCTTCTCATCTCTCAGGTGTGCCGTCCTGGAAGATTTCCCAGAAATACAGTTACCGGTAAGTAACTGGTACCTTTTCTCACCATGCCAGTGGGGCATGATCAGGGATGCATGCACTGTCCTGTCACCGTTTGAGGTAGGCCACAAGGATGGTGAGCAGTGACAGTGCATGCATCAGTGACACTGTACCTCTTGTCCACCTCTTGGAGCATACGCTGCGTGAAATAATGGACAGGGCACTTGAGGCAGAACAGAGGCAGGAAGAGGAGGACTTCCTTGCCTCTCAAGGCCCCCTTTATCCAGACAGTGTTCCTGCTGTGCCACCCATCACACAGGAAGAGGAGGAGGAGGATGATTGTGTCAGCATAGAGGTGGAGGCTGGCACTCAGTATCAGCAGCAGCAGTCTTGTAGGGATGATTTACAGTCCCAAGAAACCCGTGGACTTGTACGTGGCTGGGAGGAGGTAGCTGCGGATCATGTTGTCCTTAGTGACCCAGAGGACTCCAGACCGAATGCCTCAGCTAACCTACGCTGCATGGCCTCCCTGATCCTGCAAAGCCTGTGGAAGGATCTTCGTATTCTTCGGATCAAGGAGAGGGACCATTACTGGCTGGCCACTCTCCTTGATCCACGGTACAAGGGTAAGGTTGCCGACCTTATCTTGCCATCGCAGAGGGAGCAGAGGATGAGACATCTCCGGGAGGCCTTGCAGAAAGGTCTGTGCAACACGTTCCCAGAGACTGGGAGGTTACAAACTCCTGGTCCTGGACAACGTGTTGCTGAGGCATCAGTCAGAAGGTAGCCGTCTCACCGATGCTTTCAGACAATTTTTTAGTCCGCAGCCCCAAGGTATGATCGGTTCCAGCAACCATCGCCAGCGTCTGATTTACATGGTGCAGGAATACCTAGGGGCAAGGTCAGACTTGGACACCTTTCCCAAGGAAAATCCTCTGGCTTACTGGGTCTTGAGGATGGATCACTGGCCAGAGCTTGAACAGTATGAAATTGAGCTACTGGCCTGTCCTGCATCCAGCGTTCTTTCGTGCTGCTGGTGGCTTTGTTACTGATCACAGGGTGCGCCTGTCCACCGAATCAGTTGATTGACTGACCTTCATCAAGATGAATCAGTCTTGGATCACCCACAACTACCAAGCACCTGAAGCTGATGTAACCGAATAATTTTTTTGAAATATCACATCCCTTCAAGACTACCTATGCTGATGCTGAGTGACTGTCCTGTTATGTTGATTGTCTATCCTCTTCCTCCTCCGCTGATGTTGGAAGAACATTTCTGGTTCTGGGTGATGCCATCAGCCCAATTTTTCTGCCCCTGTTTAACAGGGGAGGTTAATTACAATTTTTGATGCAATGCTTTGCAGCAGGGCTAATTCCTGCCCTACAACTAGAGTATATGGGAGAGGTTGCAGTGTGGGGGCACCAGCACAAGTGCCTAAGGCCCAATTTTTCTGCCTCTGTTTAACAGGGGCGTTTAATTACAATTTTTGATGCAATGCTTTGCAGCAGGGCTAATTCCTGCACTAAAACTAGAGTATATGGGAGAGGTTGCAGTGTCGTGGCACCAGCACCAGTGCCAGCAGCCCAATTTTTCTGCCCCTGTTTAACAGGGACATGTAATTACAATTCTTGATATAATATTTCACAAGAGGGCCCGTTCCTGTGCTCACCCAGAGTAACTGTGAGGACTTATAGTGTTGTGGCACCAGCACCACAACCACCAAATGTCAATTTTTTTACCACTGTTCAACAATGGCATGTACGGTAATTACAATTCTTGATATAATCGTTCACAGCCGGGCGCTCCAGCGCCCACCAAGAGTCACTCTGAGGGCTTACAATGTTGTGGCAAAACCAACACCTTGTTCCGCCATTTCTGCAGAGCATATAGGGCAGGCCCCTACTTTCAAACATCTAACTTACAAACATCTCCTACTTGCAAACGGAAGGAGACAACAGCAAGTGAGATGAAAAAAGATGGACGGCAAAACAAATTATACAGGGTTGATAACCCTTCCCTATGTTTTCCAAAAAAACGTAATAGTTTTTTTGACTGGAGCTACACTTTAAAAATGTACCAGTTGAAAATTACAAACAGATTCTACTTAACACAACAAACCTACACAGTCCCTGTCTTGTTTGCACCGCCTGTATACTGCTGTTCTGAGTATATAGGGCCTGGGGGCCACACGTATTTCCTTTTTTTAATATGGGTATGGGGTTCCCCTTAATATGCGTACAAGACCCAAAGGGGCTGGTAATGGCAAGGGAGGGCTACCCATGCCATTTTTCTCAATGATTTTCAACCATTTTGCAGGAACCAGATATAACATTAAAACCGCAAGCAGTTTTAAATTACATTATTTCCGTTAAATGTAATTTTGTGCAGGGACTGTTCTAAACACGGGAAACACGTGGCACTTCACAGGCATACTACAGACGCCCCACAGGCACGATATTTAAAGGAATATTTCACTTTTTTTTCACTTTAATCGTCATTAAAATCAGTGCTCCCGCCAAAACTGACATTTTTAAAACTTTTTTTTTGCATTGACCCATGTCCCCTGGGGCAGGAGCCAGGTCCCCAAACCCTTTTTAGGACAGTATCTTGCATATTAGCCGTTAAAATTAGCACTTTTAAGTCCCATAGACTTCAATGGGGTTCTAACGTTCGTACGAATTTGGGGTCCGTTCGAAAGTTCTGGTGCGAACCGAACCGGGGAGTGGTCGGCTTATCCCTACTCAGAAGCATGGAGGCAAGCTTCGCCCTGTTGCTATTTTTTCAAAGGTGGTACCGGTACAGGTTCAGGGCATGCCTGTGTACCTCCGAGCTTTGACAATTTGTGTGATGTTGGTGGAGATAGCCGCAACTTTCACTTTAGGCCATGATACTACCCTGTATACTACTCATACTGTATCTACATTACTCAAAGGTTGAGTGGCTATGAGGTGATACTGTTGTCAAACCCAAAATTGCATATAAAATATGCTTCCCCAAATTCAGGCCCTGCTCCAATTTTAAATGCCTTGCTAGGACTAAAAGGATAACAGGATGAAGTGGTGCCACAACATGATTGCACCAACCTCATCCACCAGGACACATCTCCCAGAACTGATTTGTCCCCTACCGCTCTGCCTAATGTGCAGAATGTGTTTGTGGATGTATAAAAAGGGGAGGCCATGTATTCCTTTTGCTAGTGCATCACTTTTTATTGCTCAGCATCATGGAGTAGTTCACAGAGCAGGGAAAGCCGCTTGTGAACTTGATTTCACACACATGCCCAAGCTAGGCAAAAGACTGAAATATCTTTTGGTGATCGTGGACATGTTTTCCAGATGGGTGGACATTTTTGTTACCACCAAGGAAGATGCACAAACAGTAGTGAGAATTCTCACCCAGGAAATCATTCCTCAGTGGGGGTGTCCAATTCAAATCAATTCAGAGGTCCTGCTTTCACATCAAAAGTATGCCAGGATTTTGTATATTCACTCCAAATTGAATGGAAAATTCACATTCCATACCACCAGTGGATCCAGGGGGGGGGCAACAGGGCAATTCCCCCCCCCCCCGAAATAGTAGCTGTGACAGTGACGTGTCATTGTCACATTCTCACTTGCTCTGCGACTGTCTGCGCTGCCATGCCGCTGCCTCCTCTGCCCGAGTCTCTCTCTCTCATATAAACCCAATCAGCGGCGCGGAGAGAGAGAGACTTGTAGTTACGCCCAGCACTGACAGATACCTGGAGGAGGAACAGCGGTGGGTGGAGCCTCTCTCCTGCACTTGTTGCTAACGCCTGGGCCGCCTGGCATCTAGCAATGAGTGACGTCACGGTCAGTCAGAGTGAGTCACGTGGGAGGGAGAGGAGACAGGCACAGACTGAGCGGAGCTGCTGGTGGAGCCTGGAGAACAGGTCACCGGCGTTAGGCAGGCAGGGAGAGCGAGGAGCCGAGTCAATGTTACAGTGCCTTGCGAAAGTATTCGGCCCCCTTGAACTTTTCAACCTTTTGCCACATTTCAGGCTTCAAACATAAAGATATAAAATGTTTACTTTTTGTGAAGAATCACCAACAAGTGGGACACAATTGTGAAGTGGAACGAAATCTATTGGATATTTTAAACTTTTTTAGCAAATAAAAAACTGAAAAGTGGTGCGTGCAAAATTATACGGCCCCTTTACTTTCAATGCAGCAAACTCACTCCAGAAGTTCAGCGAGGATCTCTGAATGATCCAATGTTGTCCTAAATGACTGATGGTGATAAATAGAATCCACCTGTGTGTAATCAAGTCTCTGTATAAATGCACCTGCTCTGTGATAGTCTCAGGGTTCTGTTGAAAGCGCAGAGAGCATCATGAAGACCAAGGAACACACCAGGCAGGTCCGTAATACTGTTGTGGAGAAGTTTAAAGCCGGATTTGGATACAAAAAGATTTCCCAAGCTTTAAACATCCCAAGAAGCACTGTGCGAGCGATCATTTTGAAATGGAAGGAGAATCAGACCACTGCAAATCTACCAAGACCTGGCCGTCCCTCTAAACTTTCAGCTCAGACAAGGAGAAGACTGATCAGAGATGCAGCCAAGAGGCCCATGATCACTCTGGATGAACTGCAGAGAACTACAGCTGAGGTGGGAGAGTCTGTCCATAGGACAACAATCAGTCGTACACTGCACAAATCTGTCCTTTATGGAAGAGTGGCAAGAAGAAAGCCATTTCTCAAAGATATCCATAAAAAGTCTCGTCTAAAGTTTGCCACAAGCCACCTGGGAGACACACCAAACATGTGGAAGAAGGTGCTCTGGTCAGATGAAACCAAAATCAAACTTTTTGCCCACAATGCAAAACTATATGTTTGGCGTAAAAGCAACACACCATCCCCACTGTCAAACATGGTGGTGGCAGCATCATGGTTTGGGCCTGCTTTTCTTCAGCAGGGACAGGGAAGATGGTTAAAATCGAGGGTAAGATGGATGCAGCCAAATATAGGACCATTCTGGATGAAAACCTGTTGGAGTCTGCAAAAGACCTGAAACTGGGACGGAGATTTATCTTCCGACAAGACAATGATCCCAAACATACAGCAAAATCTACAAAGGAATGGTTCCCAAATAAACGTATCCAGGTGTTAGAATGGCCAAGTCAAAGTCCAGACCTGAATCCAATCGAGAATCTGTGGAAAGAGCTGAAAACTGCTGTTCACAAACGCTCTCCATCCAACCTCACTGAGCTCGAGCTGTTTTGCAAGGAAGAATGGGCAAGAATTTCAGTCTCTCGATGTGCAAAACTGATAGAGACATACCCCAAGCGACTTGCAGCTGTAATCGCAGCAAAAGGTGGCTCTACAAAGTATTAACGCAAGGGGGGCGAATAATTTTGCACGCCCCACTTTTCATTTTTTTATTAGTTAAAAAAGTTTCAAAAATCCAGTAGATTTCGTTCCACTTCACAATTGTGTCCCACTTGTTGGTGATTCTTCACAAAAAATAAAAATTTTATATCTTTATGTTTGAAGCCTGAAATGTGGCAAAAGGTTGAAAAGTTCAAGGGGGCCGAATACTTTCGCAAGGCACTGTATATGCCTAATGTAGTAATGCCAGTGACTGTGATAGCTTCCAACCCCCACCGCTGTTCCCCTAAAAAACTAACATGTCCAGCATCCAGCACAGTGACAGTCTGTGAGGCAGAGCGCCAGCATTCTTAGTTCTGGAGTCCGCCCCTGACTGTGTTAGTCCCACCCACCGGCACCCAGCTCCCCCCTCCATCTTGTCCACGCTACAGGCCTCCGCTCTGCCGCCCCTGAGTTAGTTTTAGCTCCACCCACCTCCTCAATCTTCTCCACCAGCTTGTGCAGTGCTGCAGTCTACAGAGTGAATAGAATACTGGATTTATCCATCACATCCATTGCTCCTGCATGGGAACGGTACCCCTCCCCTCACCAGAGTACCAAAAGAATTGCCTAAACGTGAGTAAAAGTATGAATGAATCATGTTATGTGACAAATCGCAAAATGCATGTGTGCCATTATGTATGATTATTTCTTGTGATCCTGCGCTGCGTTACTTTGACTGGCTGATAATCTACTCAATACGCTGTACCGAAATTAAATTGGTGTCCTTTTTTTCCCACAAATAGAGCTTTCTTTTGGTGGCATTTGATCATCTCTGCGTTTTTTTATTTTTTGCGATATAAACAGAAAAAGAGCAAGAATTTATTTAAAAAAAACAAAACAATATTTTTTGCTTTTGCTATAAGAAATATTGCTTCCTCAGTTTAGGCCAATATGTATTCTGCTCCATATTTTTTGGAAAAAAAAAAATACCAATAATACCAATGTATATTGATTGGTTTGCGCAAAATTCATAGCGTCTCTAAACTAGATTTATGGCATTTATATTTAATTATTTTTTTACTAGTAATAGCGGCGATTAGTGATTTTTGTAGTACTGCAACATTGCAGCGGAGAGATCGGACACCTAACTGACACTTTTGACACTTTTTGGGGACCAGTGACACTAATAATGATCAGTGCTAAAAAAATATGCACTGTCACGGTACTAATGACACTGGCAGGGAAGGGGTTAACAATTCATGGGTTGATCAAGGAGTTAACTGTGTGCCTAGGGGGTGCTTGCTAACTGTGTGGGGGATGGACTCCCTATATGAACAGAGTGATCTGTGTTCCTGGTTAGCAGGATCACTCTGTTTATCTCTGACAGAACGGCAGTCTGCCTTGTTGACATTTGCAGACCACTGTCCTATCTCTGTGGGGAGCGATCGTGGGTGGCCATTCAGCACGCACGTCTTCGCTGGTTATTGCACGAAATAGCCTACAGGTATGTCGTTTCGTGCAATCCGCAACCTGTGACAAGCTACGTGGCAAGTGGCAATCCGCAATGTGTGGCAGGCTACGTGGCAAGTGACAATGCGCAAAGTGTGGCAGGCTATGTGGCAAGTGACAATCCGCAATGTGTGGCAGGCGAAGGGGCAAGTGACAATCCGCAATGTGTGGCAGGTGAAGGGGCAAGTGACAATCTGCAAAGTGTGGCAAGTGACAATCCGTAATGTGTGGCAGGTCATGTGGCAAGTGACAATCTGCATTTGGTTACAAGTGATGTGGCAAGTGACAATGTGCAGTGTGTGGCAAGTGACAATCCGGAGTGTGTGGCAAGTGACGTGGCAAGTGACAATGCTCAGTGTGTGGTAAGTGACAATCCGGAGTGTGTGGCAAGTGATGTGGCAAGTGACAATGCGCAGTGTGTGGCAAGTGACGTGGCAAGTGACAATCATATTTTCTAGCAGTGCCCCTCCCGAGACTAGACTCTGGATCCGCCCCTGTTCCATACCAACCCCCAGAGTTCAGGGATAGTGGAAAGGACAAACAGGACAGTGAAAGATAAAATAGGGAAAGCTACAGGCGAAACATTTGTCCATTGGAAGAAGGTTCTCCCAGTGGTCTTGCTAGAGATGAGAAGTACTCCATCCAAGACTACAGGCTAGTCTCCCTTTGAAGTATTAATGGGTTGCCCTTTTCCCACTCCCTGGGCTAGAGCACCTCTTATGATAGAGCAGGGGGATTTGGATTTTATACAGTCAGAGTATGTGAGGAAACTAATCAAAACTTTGGACACAGTCAAGAGAAATGTTGCTCGCACCTCTCCTTTTTCTTCACAGGAACCTACCCATCCTTTCAAGGTGGGAGACATGGTGGTGGTCCAGCAGTTGAATAGAAGCAAGAAGCGAGAGTACCCTTTTGGACCTCCTACTACGGTGGTTACAGTGACCAGAACAGCTATCCTGGTGGAAAATTGCCAATCCTGGATCCATGCCAGCCGAGTGAAAAAGATTGTCCAGAAACCCAAGAGCGGGAAGGGGATCTCGGATACAGGAGACCTTCAAGCAGAAGTCCAAGCAGACGAAGGAGGAGTTCCTGGAGCTCCTGGGAAAGCTGGTCCAGCTAGAGAAGATGACCTCACTTATTTTACATCAGACTTCTGGCAAGTCATATTGCTTCCTGATCCTGGCCTCCCTGATAATGTCCCTGCCTACTTGGATCATCACTAACTGTATTTACCACCCTGAGGACTTGGGTGCTATTAAAGGCATTTGTGGGAACACACACACACAAGAGAATATTTCAGGGAACATTTCAAAGATACAAGTTAAAAATAAGAGAGACATTGAAGACCTTTTGAATGTCAGTAGGAGATTAAAGGACACTGTCTCTTTCCACATTATTAGTAGAAGCCATAATCCTACCTTGTGTTTCAATTTAGGAAATTCTACAAGAAACGCCCATACCTGCACTCATTCAGTTCTGAATATTTCTGATTGTTATGCCGCTAGTGGAGAGTCTTGTTCTTTATACCAGACACATCCAAACAAAACTGGAGTAAGGATGGAGTTGAATAAAACTCTTGCCTCTAAAAAATAGTAGTAAAAAGGCTTTGCAAACATTGTTTCAGGTTTTAGTAGTAGCGGCTGCAGTAGATCAAAATACTGATATAAAAATGCCCCTTTGGAAATGCTGAGCAAGGATTTGGGGGAGTATTCTCTTGGCTAAGGGATATTGCAGTAATGATAATCATGATTATACTCTTCTTTCTCTTTCTTTATCTTATATACAAGCTTATTATGTGCCTTATTAGCAGAGCCACTCGCATTACAGATCCCTCACTTCACAATAAAGTTTATCTTAGCATGTATTATCAGAAACAAGCTGATCGTGCTGCTATGAAGGGAAATCATGAGTGAGATCATGCAATCATGATCTAAAAGAGGGGGTTGAAGGGATATTTAGCTTAATGTTTGTTTTACTTTATTGCCTGCCATCTTAGATATTGTAACCTATAATATGAGTATCCATTTTAAGATAAATATTCACATAGAGTCTGTTAGGAGTTAAATTAATCAGGATCATTTTGCAGCTAAAGAACCTAGCCCTTTTTGCAATTCGGCACTGCATCTCTTTAACTGACAATTGTGCAGTCGTGCGACGTGGCTTCCAAACAAAATTGGCCTACGTTTTTTGCCCACAAATAGAGCTTTCTTTTGGTGGTATTTGATCATCTCTGCGGTTTTTATTTTTTGCACTATAAACAAAAATAGAGCACCAATTTAGAAAAAAATTCTATACTTTTTAACTTTTTGCTATAATAAATATCCTCCAAAAATATATAAATTTTTTTTTTCCTCAGTTTAGGCCGATATGTATTCTTCTACATATTTTTGGTAAAAAAAATTGCAATAAGAGTTTATTGATTGGTTTGCGCAAAAGTTCATAGCGTCTACAAAGTCTTAAGTGGTTAAGAGTTAAGTTAAGTTCCTCTTATTGAGAACAAATGTTCTCGAACAATCAATTTTTTTCTACTGACCTTTCCTGTGGCCAGTTTCTATATGAATTTGGGGATGTATATTGTTTTCTGAACGTACTCAGTAATTTTCCACTGCTTGTTTTAATTAATGTCTGTATTTTATCATATATTAATGTAAGGAGGGTTGGGCATTCTTTGTGAGGTCATTTGCCCTTATGAGCTGAAGTCCGGAAATAAATTGTCAGACCACTTTGAGAACTGTATGGTGTGTGTGTGTGTCTGTATTTTATCATATGAATATTTCCCTGATCAGAGTGGTCTCCAGGCCTGCTGGGTTTGAAGGATACACTAGGCAGATACCTTAAACGAGGGTCCACTCACCCCTAGACCACTCTACACCCCAACAATGTCTGCAGTATCTGACCATCTCTTGTATCATGTCTGCAGTCTCTGACCATCACTTGTATCATGTCTTCAGTCTTTGACCATCTCTTGTATCATGTCTGCAGTCTCTGATCATCACTTGTATCATGTCTTCAGTCTTTGACCATCTCTTATATCATGTCTGCACTCTCTGACCATCTTTTGTATTATGTCTGCAGTCTCTGACCATCTCATGTAGTATGCCTGCAGTCTCTGACTATCTCTTGCATCATACCTGCAGTCTCTGACCATCTCCTGTACTATGTCTGCAGTCTCAGATCATCCCCTGTATCATGTCAGCAGTCTCTGACTGTCTCCTGTATCATGTCTGCAGTCTCTGACCATCTTCTGTATCATGTCTGCAGTCTCTCACCATCTCCTGTACTATGTGTGCAGTATGTCTGGGGGCTCTTTCTAACAGAAGTCCTCTCTGTGTCCATCAGAGAGGCCCCCCTCTAGGTCCCAATTGAGTACTTTGCTTCTCTTCCTGTTTTTGTTTATTGTTAAGAGATCATGGGAGGATCCTAGGGAAATGAAAACTCCTTAGGTGAGTATCACTGTGTTTGAGTCATTGCCATAGAAACATTTGTAAAGGGGAGAGGTTAGTAAGATGACCACACCCATGTGGGGGCGCCAGAAATATTTCTGCACCCAGGTGCCTGTGACCCTAGGATCAGCCCTGACTCATGCAATATTCTTCCATCTCTAATCTCTACTCCCTCTTGTTGCCCTCTGATGTTAGGTTGGTATTGTCTACTGCCCCTGACTCCCAATCCAAAATGATGTCTACCCTGCCTGGAAAGGCAGTGGTAGTTTAGATTTTCATTTTACTTGTTGCATGGTGGAAATCTTTTCTGCTTCAGCTATGGTTTAAGGTACATAGTAATTTTGTTCTCATAACTGTCCATGTGGAACATTATAAACATTACCTGTGCTTGTGGCAGGTTGAAATATTTAGATAGGTGCCGTCCCAACTGGGAGAGTAGAAGCTAATTTCTTTCCTGGTTCTCTGGACTTTTTGGCAGGTTCTTCTCTGGATCCAGACCACTAATCCTGTGTGGAAAAAAACACAAAGGGACAGTGGAGTGTGTGTTTGTTTGCTTAGCCTGTCTCTCCTAAATGCAGTGCAAGTGTGCATTCATCTCTGCAAGAGTAGAGGCCTGCTTTAACCACTTACAGACCGGACCATTTTGCTGGTCAAAGACCAGACCACTTTTTGCAATTGAGCACTGCGTCACTTTAACTGACAATTGCGCGGTCGTGCAAAGTGGCTCCCAAACAAAATTGATGTCCTTTTTTTTCCACAAATAGAGCTTTCTTTTGGTGGTATTTGATCACCCCTGCGGTTTTTATTTTTTGCGCTATGAACAAAAATAGAGCGACAATTTAAAAAAAAAAGCAATTATTTTTTACTTTTTGTTATAATAAATATCCCCCAAAAATATATAAAAAAAACATTTTTTTCCCTCAGTTTAGGCCAATACGTATTCTTCTACATATTTTTGGTAAAAAAAAATCTCAATAAGCGATTATTGATTGGTTTGTGCAAAAGTTATAGCGTTTACAAAATAGTTGATAGTTTTATGCCATTTTTATTAATAATTTTTTTTTTTTACTAGTAATGGCGGCGATCAGCGATTTTTATTGTGACCGCGACATTATGGCGGACACATCGGACATTTTTGACACATTTTTGGGACCATTGTCATTTATACAGCAATCACTGCTATATAAATGCAGTGATTCCTGTGTAAATCACACTGGCAGTGAAGGGGTTAACCAGTGGGTGGCAGTGTAGGGGTTAAGTGTTCCTAGGGGTGTGTTACTAACTGTGGGGGCTGGGCTTTCATTTAGTGAACACTGATCTCTGCTCCAATCACATGAAGCAGAGATCAGGAACTGGTTAAGGTCAAGTATTCCCCCAGGGCAACCTCAGCCTTTTCCCAGGGCATTGATGAAAATTGCCCAAAGCAAAAGTACCCCATATGTAGTGAAATGACCCTGCTTATGAAGACGCAGCCTGAAAAGAGGACTCTTGTGAAATTTCAACCACTGGTGACTATTGGACACAGCATCTGTGAAATTGACAAGAGGCAAGGAAACTGCAGGCGTAAAGTTCGTAAATGCTAATGATGTAGATGGACATGACTCAGACAAATAATTTGAGCAATTATCAGCTGTAGAATTGATAGGGTTAATAGAAGCATAATCCTGTTGTAAAGAATGCTCAATTTGTAAAGCTGGAGAGGATTTTAATATATATTAGTAACATTTGGAGATGCATTTTTTAACCACTTAAGCCCCGGACCATTTTCCAGCTAAAGGACCAAGCCCCTTTTTTTGCGATTCGGCACTGTGTCGCTCTAATTGACAATTGCGTGGTCATGTGACGCGACTTCCAAACAAAATTGGCGTCCTTTTTTCCCACAAATAGAGCTTTCTTTTGGTGGTAATTGATCACCTTTTTATTTTTTGCACTATAAACAAAAAATAGAGCGACAATTTTGAAAAAATGCTATATTTTTTACTTTTTGCTATAATAAATATCCCCCAAAAATATATAAAAAAATATTTTTTCCTCAGTTTAGGCCAATACGTATCCTTCTACATATTTTTGGTAAAAAAAAAATCGCAATAAGTGTTTGTTGATTGTTTTGCGCAAACATTATTGCATCTACAAAATAGGAGATATTTTTAGGGCATTTTTATTAATCTTTTTTTTTTCTAGTAATGGCGGCGATCAGCGATTTTTATTGTGACTGCGACATTATGGCGGACACATCGGACAATTTTGACACATTTGTGGGACCATTGGCATTAATACAGCAATCAATGCAATTAAAAATGCACTGATTACTGTAAAAATGTCACTGGCAGTGAAGGGGTTAACCACTAGGGGGCAGTGTAGGGGTTAAGTGTGTATGTTTTTTTAACTGTATGGGGGTGTGGCTTGACACCTGATATCACTGATCGTCTTTACCTATAACAGGGAACAGATGATCATTGACAGCCTTACTAGGAAGCATGAGGAGAGGTTTGTTTACACTTCTCCTCGTTCTTCAGCTCTGACCCGATCGCGGGACACCGGTGGCGATCGGGTCCGCGGGTTCAAGGGCCACAGTCACGGAGCTCAGGACCGGGTCCCGAGTGCGGCGCCGGCAGCGCGCGCGCGACCCACGGCTGGGCACTTAAAGGCAACGTACCTGATTGTGCCCAGCCGTGCCATTCCGATCCTTAAGTGGTTAATAATAGCTTTTTAGGTAATTACACAACATTTGAAGACAAAGCAGAGTGAGAGCACAAAGGGTTAATATGTTTTTTGATTTTTTAGGTGCTGGCTGGCTCCTGGATTCAATCCAGCAGATCGGCTTCTGTTTCCTCCCCTGCGGGCGCCCCGGCAAAATTGCGCGTGCTCCAGCATCGACATCTGAATTTAATCTGCGCCCTGGCGATGAAGGAGGGGAGGAAACAAGTGGCCTGGGCGGGCTTAAAGAATGACCACATGGAGAAGGAGGAGCAGAATAGGAAGCTGCAGGAGAAGCCGTAGCAACAGGAAGTGAAAGGGGAGAAATAACAGGATGAACCGGAAGGCTTACAGGGAGTAAAGGAGATGGAGCGGAGGAGACAAGAGGCAATGTGGTCGGAGAAGGGGGGAATCCAGGAACGACAGCCGAGAAAGGAGGAGGGAAAGAAGGCAGAGAAGCCATGGAAGGGTCGGAAGATAAGCAGAACCTCATCCAGGCATCGCTATCAGGAGCAGAGGCCCTCTCAATCAGCTGACGCAGCAAAAAATACATGGTGAGAGTGAGAACACAAGGGGTGCCTTTTCTTCTGCTGCAGTCGTTGTTCTGAAGAAAACCGTTAATCTGATTTCTTTTATAACCTCTTCTTGTTTTCTTATAGGTTTGTTGAATCACCTGACCAACTGTATAATCTTCTACAAATCAAGTGTCAGCTGACAGGTAAGTGACCAATTGTATAACTGTATTTTCAATTTTATATCGAACTGTCCTATTTCTTTGTCCTTATTCCCATAGGTAGGGGGAGATATTGCGTTCCCCCTACTCATGGGTGACAAATCATCTAAATATTAAATAATTGGCAAATCATTTAAGCCTTTCTTTCTACAAACTCTAAATATATTATTTAATGTAGCATGTTATGTATCCCAACACTTGTGCAATTCATTCTCAATTTAGATAATGCTAACACTTTATCAACACACTTGTGTCAGCTCAAACAGGGGTTAGTGATAACATATATAATTTTAGTTCACGTACATCACAAATCATTGTTAAACATCTGCCAAACTTAGACATTTTCAGACAGTTTTATATCCAGATGCATATAAAAATTTCCAAAACATTAGGTTAATTTTCTAGGCCAATAACCTTTAGTTTCTACAGCAATCATCTGTGCTGCTCAGCAAGATTCAGTTTTGCATTATTTAAATTTCTCAGTCTACTGTAACCCTTCTGTCCAATTAAATAAAAAAATAAAAGTAAATATAAATTCTCCGATAAATTCCACTCACCAAATGCGAGCAGGCGAGTGCAAATTTCGAGGGGCGTTTAACATTCATAGACCTATCAACAGCATTAAAAGCTTTAGCAGGCTGTTTTTGCTCATTACCAACTGCAACCTGTGTGCCGCACACCATCTTCCTCACCAAATGGATTCTTTTGCCCACTAGAGCAGCTTCACACTTGTCCTGGGAAACCCCCCTCTCCGTCACTAGGGAGCCTGGCACACAGACTGCTTTGGTCACTCCTAGATCAACACTCCCAGCGCTCTTCTGAACTACACCAGGCACATACAGAGTCCTCAATTCCCTTTGAGTCCTTAACATTGCTGCAGGTTGAGCTACTCAGGGTAGCACACTGCAAATACAGTCGGTGTATTATGCCATCTGCAAAGTGTACACCTAAAGCTACCCCAATTACTGGTGTTCTGCTGATCCTATCCACAGGCAGCTGTAGCAATTACAGTGGGTGTATTGTGCCATCTGCACAGTGTACACCTAAAGCTACCCCAATTGCTGGTGTTCTGCTGATCCTATCCACAGGCAGCTGTAGCAATTACAGTCGGTGTATTGTGCCATCTGCACAGTGTACACCAAAAGCCACCTCAATAGCTGGTGTTCTTCTGATCCTATCTGCAGGCAGCTGCAGTAATTACAGTGTGCACTTAAGGCTACCTTAATTGCTGGTGTTCTTCTGATCCTATACCACAGGCAGGCAGCTGCAGTAATTACAGTCGGTGTATTGTGTCATCTGAACAGTGTGCACATAAAGCTACCCCAATTGCTGGTGTTCTGCTGATCCTATCCGCAGGCAGCTGTAGCAATTACAGTGGGTGTATTGTGCCATCTGCACAGTGTGCACCTAAAGCTACCCCAATTGCTGGTGTTCTGCTGATCCTATACCGCAGGCAGGCAGCCTCAGTAATTACAGTCGGTGTATTGAGTCATCTGAACAGTGTGCACATAAAGCTACCCCAATTGCTGGTGTTCTGCTGATCCTATCTGCAGGCAGCTGTAGCAATTACAGTCGGTGTATTGTGCCATCTGCACAGTGTGCACCTAAAGCTACCCCAATTGCTGTTATTCTGGTGATCCTATACCGCAGGCAGCTGCAGTAATTACAGGCGGTGTATTGTGTCATCTGCACAATGTGCACCTAAAGCTACCCCAATTGCTGGTGTTCTGCTGATCCTATACCACAGGCAGGCAGCTGCAGTAATTACAGTTGGTTTACTCTGCACAATGTGCACATAAAGCTACCCCAATAGCTGGTGTTCTAATACTAATAATACTACAGGCAGGCAGTTGATTCTGTATAGGGGAACATTATTGTGAAATTAATAATCCAAGCGCTAGAAATATTTCAAATGCAACATGACACTTTAAGGAATGTCACCAAGGCGATCTCTCCTCTTTCCGTTTTAGAGGAATAGAACGGTTGTCTCCAGGGGTCAAGTCCTGGGGAAAAAAGTGTGGGAACTCCGACCCAAGATCCACTCCCCCACCAAAAAAAAAAAATGATACATTCATATGCACGAACGCTTCAAAAGTGGTATTTTTCATCCAATTTTGGTATTGTGTGTATGAAGCTTAACTGTTATGCCGCGTACACACAGGCGGACTTTATGGCCTACTTAGTCCGCCGAAACACATTTCAGCGGACAGTCCGCTCGTGTGTGGGCTTCAGCGGACTTTTTCAGCGTGCAGTACGGCGGACTAAGTATTTCGGAATGTTCGAAATACTGTCCGTCGTACTCGCATTTCGGCGGACAATCCGTCCGTGTGTATGCCAGTCCGCCGTACTTTTGAAATGAGCGGACTTTTCCCGCCCGGAGAAAAGTCCGCTCATTTCGAGCGGGTATCCAGGTAGGCGGGGCCCGCGAAGGAGACGTCGCTGGCCCCGCCACCTGGTATGGACTTAAAGGGGAACCCCAATGCCGAAAAAAATTGGCGTGGGGGTCCCCCCCAAGTCCACAACAGACCCTTGTCCGAGCACGCTACCCGGCCGGCCAGGAAAGGGGGGCGAGCGAGCGCCCCCCCTCCTGAGCCGTACCAGGCCGCGTGCCCTCAACATGGGGGGGTGCCTTGGGGAAGGGGGGGCCGCGCGGCCCCCCCACCCCAAAGCACCTTGTCCCCATGTTGATGAGGACAAGGGCCTCTTCCCGACAACCCTGGCCGTTGGTTGTCGGGGTCTGCAGGCGGGGGGCTTATCGGAATCCGGGAGCCCCCTTTAATAAGGGGGCCCCCGGATACCGGCCCCCCACCCTATGTGAATGAGTATGGGGTACAATGTACCCCTACCCATTCACCTGTAAAATAAAAGTACCAAACAAAACACAACACACAAGATAAAATACTTTATTGCACAGCTCCGGGGGTCTTCCGTCTTCGGGGGTCTTCACGCCGGACTCCTCCGCTATCTTCTTGTAGCTCTTTTGCTAGCGGAGGAGTCCGGCTTTCTTCCTCGCCGCCGGCCTCTTCTCCCGACTTTGGGGGTCTTGTCCCCCTCTTCGGTTCTTCTGCCGGGCCACCGCGCCTTCTTATAGCTCTTTTACAGGCGGTGGCCCGGTCTTCTGTCGCCGCCGCCTTCCGTTCTTCTTCTTCTTCTTCTTCTCCAGGAGATGTTGCCTCGACGGTCTCTCCGGCCGACATTGTATCCCGGATTCCGATAAGCCCCCCGCCCGCAGACCCCGACAACCAACGGCCAGGGTTGTCGGGAAGAGGCCCTTGTCCTCATCAACATGGGGACAAGGTGCTTTGGGGTGGGGGTCTGGGAAGGAGTGACTGGTACGGCCTGGTACGGTTTAGGAGGGGGGGGCGCTTGCTCGCCCCCCTTTCCTGGCCGGCCGGGTAGCGTGCTCGGACAAGGGTCTGTTGTGGACTTGGGGGGGACCCCCACGCCGATTTTTTTTTCGGAGTTGGGGTTCCCCTTTAAGTCCATACCAGGCGGCGGGGTCAGCGACGTCTCCTTCGCGGGCCCTCCTACCTGGAGACGTGCTCGAAATGAGCGGACTTTCTTCCACGTGTATGGGCGAGTCCGTTCATTTCAAAAGTAGGGCGGATAGTATGGCGGACTTAGTACGCCGTATTAGTCCGCTCAAAAAGTGGTGTGTGTGTGGTCAAGTCCGTTCATTCGAAAGTATGACGGACTGTCCGTCGGATTGTACATAAGTACATAAAAAACAAAACAATCATCAATAAACATAAATCTGGTAATTCTCTGAATAATCAGCATTCATTCAATTGTGCTTCCATGCAAATGTGAACATCATGTTCTGATCTTTATTGGGGAATTTTATTTTGTATACAGAGTGTTTATGTGGTGAGTTTACACTTTTCATTGAACAGAGTCTGGATAACACAGGGTTAAACGGAAAGATCATAAATGAACTTCAAATTATCTGGACAGAATGCTTGGGGAGATAGTGATGTGTTCCTGCTTAGGAAATGTATGTTACATTGGGAGGATGCAAACTCTGCAGGGCTCCAACACACACTCGCTGCTATTCAAACCCTTCACATATTTCCACATAAACTTCCCTCCTGGCATTAAACTTTGCCAGGTATTGTGCCCAGCTTACCACCCCAAACTGATGTTCCTCCCTCAGCTCACCTCTCTCCCTGCATGTCCTGTGAGCAGAATAGCTGTGCTCCTCCTCTGGGTTCTCTCATCATATGGCATTGAAGATAGAGGAGGGGGGATTCAGTGGGACACACAGAGCAAGAATGCAGGAGACTGGGAGGGGGGGGGGGGTAGATGAGGAGACAGAAAATTAGGAGGGGCCGGCGGGGAGGAGCGCATCACGAGAGGTCTGACTAAATACAATCTCTTAGCAGCAGGGACCTGATCTACCCGTCAGCTAGCTGTGATTGACAGGTGGATCGAAGAGGAATCTGTCATGGGGCCCCCTACTGGCAATGCCTGAATGGTCAGGTGTGCGGCACTTACTATTGCGAGCTGTGTCGGCGGCTGCTGGTGTAGCACCTACCACACAGCTTGCATACTTCAAAGTCTTGCAGGACTCGGCTGCTAATGGGAACTGAGTATCTGTTGTGGAAAAAGTACAGGAACTCCGTTCCCATGCTTTCCCGCAGGACTTGAGCCCTGGTTGTCTCACTTGCCCAGAGGAGGTGATAGGGAGAGAAGGCTACTGGGTAGAGAAGCATGGTAGATCTTTAGATTAAAAACTAGATCGCCTCAGGGGTTAAACCTGAGGTGGGATCTGGACTTGCACTTACATTAAGAATGCCTCTCCCCAGAGCCCTCTCTCTCTTTCTCTTTTTTCCTCCTCTGGTGTCCTTTTTCACATACCTGGATTATCTTTTTTATTTTTTGTATCTAACGTTTTTTGGTGTGTTTTAATTATGTATATGTGCATGAGTACATGCACAAGTGTGTGCATACATGTACCTGTGTGCATACATGAATGTATCACTATAAGGTGTGTGAGAAATAGTAGCATACATATGGATCACCCTATATGCAGCATAGCTGATTCCTGCTTTTTTTGGGGTAATTGCCTGCAGTCAATTAAGACAATTGATGGGTGGAGCTAGTGATTATTACAGCTACTATTTATTTCAAAGTTTCATGTCTGTAATGTGGTTATGACTAAGGCCTTATAGGCTGAAACGCGTCCAACTTTTATTTGCGTTTGGTCACTGTGGCTTGTTAATAAATACTACATTTTTTAAGAGCAATCACCGGAGTGTGGGTCATCTTTTCCTCAGGCAGTTGATTCTGCTAGCTGCATTATATCAGTATATACTTTCTAGCTTTGTGAAGCTACATCTCCCTGCAGGCAATTAGTATGTCTGGAAGGCCAACAAAGAGAGGCAGGCAGTCACAAGCCAATACAAGAGGGCAAGCAGGCTCTCCGTCTAGAGATAACAGTGCTGGTCATGGACACGGTGCATCCTCATCAGCACGTGTTGGACGCTAGAAGCGTTGAGCCGCAATATGCCAAAGACTTGGTAGAGTGGATGACCAAGTCGTCCTCATCCTCCTCATCCTCTCTCACCCAGGCTCAGGGTACTGGCAAAGCAGCTGCCAACACAGCCTCTTCCCTTGGCTCAATGGCATCAGTCACTCCTTCCCAAGCCCCACCATGTCCTCCTGAGGAGTCCCCCGAACTGTTTGAGCACAGTGTTGGGTACATGTTCCCTGAGGATGCCTAGCGTTTTGAAGGCTCTGATGATGATACCAAGCTAGAGGTAAGGCAGTAACGTGAGCCCAGAGAGAGGGGATGCCCAAGAAGGACAGCAATCTGGCAGTCATGTTCCCCCAGCTGCAGCATACTGCCAGGTTTGCTCCAGTGATGAGGAGGGAGGGGATGATGAGGTCACTGACACCACGTGGGTGCCTGATAGGAGAGAGGAGGAGGAGGCACATCTCCAATGAGACATCTTAAGGGCAGCACACTGACTGCATCACACCGCAGAGCTCCGCATGTGCAGGGCGCTGCCTCTGCGCATTATTCTAAAAGTTCTTTGGTGTGGGCCTTTTTTGAGACGAGTGCATCAGATCACACCGCTGCTATTTGCAACATATGTCTCAAGCGTATCTCGCGTGGGCAATCTGCTATCGGTACACCAACGTCCGATTGTACCAGGCAAATTCCCCTGCCCAAGCTGCTGCACTATCGAAAGAAGTTCACTCCCAGCCATCCACATGCCCAGCGGTTAAATGCTGGCAACATTTCTAGCACTTCAACTGCTGCTTTTTCAGTTGGTAGACTCTGGTAGTTGGTAGACTCTGCCTCCTTCCGTGAGTTTGTGGAATGTGCGGTTCCTTAGTGGCAGGTTTCCAAATGCCACTTTTTTGCATGGAGGTGATTCCGGCTCTCTACCCGCATGTGGAAGGCAATGTCTTGGCCTCGCTGGACAGGGCGGTGCATATTACCACTGACTCATGGTCCAGCAGGCATGGACAGGGATGTTACCTATCTTTCACGGCGCATTGGGTGACTCTTCTGGCAGCTCGGAAGGATGCAGGATAAGGTGCAGTAGTGTTGGAGGTTGTTCCGCCACTACGCCTCCAAAATGCTACTTCTGGTGATTCTGACACACCTCTCTCCTCCACCTCCTCCTCTTCTTCTTCCTCCATGGTCTCTTCCTGTGCTTTGTCCTCAGAACCAGCAGTGCTCCGTAGGCGTTCAAGGGGCCACACAAGTACGCAGGCAAAAGATGCTAAACCGGGCTTGCGCTGGTGTGCCTGGGGGACAGGAGCCACACTGGGCTGTCAGCTCTGCAGGAGCAGGCTGAGAGGTGGTTGATGCCACACCAGCTTAAGCCAAGAATGGTGGTTTGCGGCAATGGCACCAACCTCCTCTCCGCTCTCTGACAGGGACAACTGAACCATGTTCCCTGTGTGGCTCATGTCCTTAACTTTGTGGTGCAGCGGTTCTAGGGCAGGTACCAAGGCTTACAGGATGTCCTGAGGCAGGCCAGGAAAGTCTGTGTGCATTTCCGCCGGTAATATAATGCCAGTGCTCAGCTGGCCTCCAAAAGGAATTTAACCTGCCCAAGAACCGCCTAATCTGTGACATGCCCACCAGGTGGAACTCAACATTGGCCATGCTGCAGCGGCTGCACACGCAGCAGAGGGCCATCAATGAGTACCTGTGCGATTACGGCACAAGGACAGGGTCAGGGGAGCTTGTTTTTTTCCCCACGCCAGTGGGCCATGATCAGGCATGCATGCACTGTCCTGTCACCATTTGAGGAGGCTACGAGGATGGTGGAGCAGTGACAGTGCATGCATCGGTGACACTGTCCCTGTTGTCCTCCTCTTGGAGCACACGCTGCATGGAATAATGAACAGGGCACTTGAGACAGAACAGAGGCAGGAAGAGGAGGACTTCCTTACCTCTGAAGGCCCCCTTTATCCAGACAGTGTTCCTGCTGGCCCCCCCGATCACACAGGATGAGAAGGAGGAGGAGGATTGTGTCAGCATGGAGGTGGAGCCTGGCACTCAGCATCAGCAGCATTCTTTTAGGGATCATTTACAGTCCCAAGAAACCCGTGGACTTGTACGTGGCTGGGAGGAGGTGGCTGCGAATCATGTCGTCCTTAGTGACCCAGAGGACTCTAGACCGAATGTCTCAGCTAACCTACGCTGCATGGTCTCCCTGATCCTGCAAAGCAAAGGATCCTTGTATTCGTCGGATCAAGGAGAGGGATCATTACTGGCTGGCAACCCTCCTTGATCCACGTTAGAAGGGTAAGGTTGCACACCTCGTTTTGCCATTGTAGAAGGAGCAGAGGATGAAACATCTTCGGGAGGCCTTGCAGAAAGGTCTGTGCATCGCGTTTCCCAGAGACTGGGAAGTTACAAATTCCTGGTCCTGGACAACGTGTTGATGAGGCTTCGGTCAGCCACAGAAGGAGCGGTGGAGAAGGTGGCCGTCTGACCGATGCGTTCAGACAATTTTTTAGTCCACAGCCCCAAGGTATGATCAGTTCCAGCAACCATCACCAGTGTCTGATTTACATGGTGCAGGAATACCTAGGGGCAAGATCAGACTTGGACACCTTTCCCACCGATAATCCTCTGGGTTTCTGGGTCTTGAGGATGGATCACTGGCCAGAGCTTGCAGAGTATGCAATTGAGCTATTGGCCTGTCCTGCATCCAGTGTTCTTTCAGAACGCACATTCAGTGCTGCTAGAGGCTTTGTAAACGATCACACGGTGCACCTGTCCACTGACTCGGTTGATCGACTGACCTTTATAAAAATGAATCAGTCTTGGATCACCACCAGCTACCAAGCACCCGATGCTGATGTAACCAAATACATTTTTTTGAAATGTCAGATCTCTTCAAGTCTGCCTATGCTGATGCTGAGTGACTATCCTGTTATGCTGAGCGACTATCCTCTTCCTCCTCAATGATCATGCTGATAGCGTGTAAGAACATTTTTGGTTCTGGGCGCCACCACCAGTGGCTAAGGCCCAATTTTTCAGCCCCTGTTTAACAGAGGTGTGTAATTACAATTGTTGATGCAATATTTTGCAGGAGGGTTCGTTGCTGCGCTCAGCTACAAAATTTGTGAGTGGTTGCAGTGTTGTGGTACCAGCACCAGTGCCTAAGCCCCATTTTTTCAGCCCCTGTTTAACAGGGGCGTGTAATTACAATTTTTGACCCAATATTTTGCAGGACGGTTCGTTGCTGCGCTCAACTACAATATTTGTGAGTGGTTACAGTGTTGTGGCACCAGCACCAGTGCTAGGGATGAGCTTCGAGTTCGAGTCGAACTCATGTTCTACTCGAACATTGCCTGTTCGCCTGTTCAGCGAACAGTGAACAATTTGGGCTGTTCGCAGCAAATTCGAAAAGCCGGAACACCCTATACAAGTCTATGGGAGAAATCTAAAGTGCTCATTTTAAAGGGTAATATGCAGATTACTGTCCTAAAAAGTGTTTGGGGACCCGGGTCCTGCCCCAGGGGACATGGATCAATGCAAAAAAAAGTTTTAAAAAACTGCAGTTTTTTCAGGAGCAGTGATTTTAATAATGATTAAAGTGAAACAATAAAAGTGTAATATTCCTTTAAATTTCGTAGCTGGGGGGTATCTATAGTATGCCTGTGAAGGGGCGCATGTTTCTGGTGCTTAGAACTGTCGCTGCACAAAGTGTCATTTGTGCAGGAAAAAAAGTCCTTTAAAATCACTTGCGGCTAAATTGTCGGGTCTCCGAAATACAGAGAACACTCAATGAGTGTTCTCTGTATTAGCCGACAATTCATTCATTCATTGATTAAAAAAAAAAAAAAAAAAAAGCGTGGGGGTTCCCCTAAATTCAATTACCAGGCCCTTCAGGTCTGACATGGATATTAAGGGGAACCCCGTGTCATATTTTAAAAAAAATTGATGTGGGGGTCCCCCCAAATATCCATACCAGACCCTTCAGGTCTGATATGGATATTAAGGGGAACCCCGCATCAAATTTTAAAAAAAAATTGACGTGGGGGTCCCCCTAAAAATCCATATCAGACCCTTTATCCGAGCACGCAACCTGGCAGGCCGCAGGAAAAGAGGGGGGACGAGAGAGCGGCCCCCCCTCCCTCCTGAACCGTACCAGGCCACATACCCTCAACATTGGGAGGATGCTTTGGGGGTCTGTGACCCCTCAAAGCACCTTGTCCCCATGTTGATAAGGACAAGGGCCTCATCCTCACAACCCTGGCCCCGTTACATCAGGATCTGGGGGTCCCCTTGTTAAAGGGGGCTTCCAGATTCTGATAAGCCCCCCGCCCGCAGACCCTCACAACCAACGGCCAGGGTTGTGAGGATGAGGCCCTTGTCCTTATCAACATGGGGACAAGGTGCTTTGAGGGGTCACAGACCCCCAAAGCATCCTCCCAATGTTGAGGGTATGTGGCCTGGTACGGGTCAGGAGGGAGGGGGGGCCGCTCTCTCGTCCCCCCCTCTTTTCCTGCGGCCTGCCAGGTTGCGTGCTCGGATAAAGGGTCTGATATGGATTTTTAGGGGGACCCCCATGTCAATTTTTTTTTAAATTTGATGCGGGGTTCCCCTTAATATCCATATCAGACCTGAAGGGTCTGGTATGGATATTTGGGGGGACCCCCACGTAAATTTTTTTTTAAATTTGACACGGGGTTCCCCTTAATATCCATGTCAGACCTGAAGGGCCTGGTAATTGAATTTAGGGGAACCCCCACGCTTTTTTTTTTTTTTAATCAATGAATGAATGAATTGTCGGCTAATACAGAGAACACTCATTGAGTGTTCTCTGTATTACGGAGACCCGACAATTTAGCCGCAAGTGATTTTAAAAGACTTTTTTTCCTGCACAAATGACACTTTGTGCAGCGACAGTTCTAAGCACCAGAAACATGCGCCCCTTCACAGGCATACTATAGATACCCCCCCAGCGACGAAATTTAAAGGAATATTACACTTTTATTGTTTCACTTTAATCATTATTAAAATCACTGCTCCTGAAAAAACGGCCGTTTTTAAAACTTTTTTTTGCATTGATCCATGTCCCCTGGGGCAGGACCCGGGTCCCCAAACACTTTTTAGGACAGTAACTTGCATATTACCCTTTAAAATGAGCACTTTAGATTGTGAACGTTCGAGTCCCATAGACTTTAATAGGGTTCTAAAGTTCACACGAAGTTTAGGTCTGTTCGCAGGTTCTGGTGCGAACCGAACAGGGGGGTGTTCGGCTCATCCCTAACCAGTGCCTAAGGCCCGATTTCTGTGCCGCTGTTCAACAGTTGCATGTAATTCTTGATATAATATTTCACAGCAGGGCCCGTTCCAGCGCCCACCAAGAGTAACTGTGAGGACTTACAATGTTATGGCACCACCACCACCACTAAAGGCCCAATTCTTCTACCACTGTTCAACAATGGCATGTAATTACAATTCTTGATATAAGGGCGTTCCAGTGGGCACGAAGAGTCACTTTGAGGGCTTACAGTGTTGTGGCAACACCAACACCTTAGGCCCAAATTTCTGCAGAGCTTATAGGGCAGGCCCCTACTTTCAAACATCCAAATTAGAAATGTCTCCTACTTGCAAACAGAAGGAGACAACAGGAAGTGAGATGAAATCTACCCCTAGAAAAGGGAAGCCCATAGCGTAGGACACGCAGGGGAACGTAGAGCAGGGCTGGGCATGACGAGGTGCCCAGTCACGCCCAGGGGGAGGAGTTCTGGGAGGAACGCGGGTGGGGGAGCGGCCATATTTAAAGGGGGTGGAGCTGGGGAAAGCCAGTCGGAGGTCAACGTGCGAGGAGGCGGTTTTTCACACACCGCTCCTCGCTGCATCTTCACCATGGCGGACGTCACGGGACTCCTTGAACAGTTGTGGGTGGCGGCGGAGGGGAGGGGGCCAGCTTGGCTTCAAGCTCAGGTCGCGGCGGCGAGGTCGGGCATAGCCAGCGGGTGGCCGCGCGCGGCCGGGTGTCCAGGCCGTCGCTCCGTTATTCTCCGGGGGGGCGGGGGGCCCGCGAGGTTGGCGGGGAGCCCGGGAAGGGATGTGTCTGCCCCGCCGGCGAAGAGGGGCTTCTATTCGCCCGCCGGAGGACTGAAGAGGCCTGCTCGACGGCCTGCAGGTTCGGGGGGCGGGGCCACAGGCCAAGATGGCGCCGATTTCCCACAGCATGGCGGTCGGCCTGGGCGGGATGATCCCCCTGCAGCCCTGCACGGGCTGAGGGGGAGGATTGGGGGGAAGCATAAGGAGAAGAGCTCCGGTGGTGGGAGGGCACGGGGGGGCGGTGGACGGCGGTGGCCAGCATGGGGGGGGTTGTGGCCGGGGTTTCAGCGCTGACGGGGGGGGTGCAGGCCTGGGTAGGCGGCGGGCACATGGGGTTGCAGGCCCGGGGGGAGCTTTGGGGGGACCACCGCTGGATTCGGGCTCCCCCGCAGCCCTGCACGGGCAGGGGGGGCGAACAGAAGGAGGTCGGCAACTCCGGCCGCAGCTGGTTCTGCGGGCCGGGTCTCGGGAATCGCGGCAGGGAGGCGGACGCCTCCGGGCAGTAGCCGACGTGGGTCACGGATTCAGAGTGGTGCCGTGGATGGCCCTTCTGCGCAGCAGCCCAGGAGCGAAGGGGCCCCTGCAAGAAGCAGTGCTTTGTCGGTGTGCCGCGGAACCGAGGGTGGCCGCACTGCGTCCAGGTCTCCATCGCCTGGGGGGCTGCAGTCGGCAAGCGGTCTCCAAGAGGATGGTCGTTCCGAAGGAGAGCTGTCGGAGGACGGTGATGTGTCCGGACGGTCGGTTCCTGTGCAGGCGGTCGGCGCAACGGCTGTGGGGACGGCTCCCAGTCAGCCCGGTAAGTCGAGTGACAACTCCGTTTTTACTAATGCATTGCAATGTTTGTTGGGGGTGGTCTCGGGGGGTGGGGGCCAAGCGTTCCCCCCGGCTGCGCGGGTGACCGCCGCGTGGGTTGGGACGGGGGCCATGGGATCTGGGGGTCAGTTGCATGAGCTACTGGAGGGTTTGAGGGAGTTGGTGGGTCGATTTGATGGGGGTACGGGGCAGTCCGTGGGGGTGGTTCCTGGGGGTGGGCCGGTTTTGGGTGTGGGGGTGACTCCCGCGGGGGGGGGGGCGGAGGTTTCGTCCCACCCGGGTGCGGCGGCTGCTCCCCCGGGGGGCGCCGGCGGTGGCGGACGCAGGGGCTGGTTCCAAGGGGTCCGCGGAGCCGTCCGTTAGGTCGGACATTGTGCGGATAGCGGACACGGCCAAATGTGAGGTGTGCTTCGAGGGGCCCTTGGGCGCACATTTGAAACAGGAGGTCAGGGATAAAATTGTCAAGGGGGAATACGTGGAGATATTTTCACTATTGCCCCTTGAGAAGTTTGATCGGGTGAAGCCGGACGATTCCAAGAAGGAAGATGAAGAGAAGAGGCGTTATAGATTGATTCCGCGAACGTTTGCCAACTGGTTGCAAGCGTTCGCGATCATGGCCAGCGTCATAGGAGAAAAGAACCCCGAGCATTTTGTTATATGGACGCTATCGGGGAGGCTTACAGGGTCTATGGGGGTACTGCTTGGTTGAGGTACGACGAGCAGTTCCGCCAGCGTCGGGCAGTCCGACCCACGCTGCGCTGGGACCATAAGGACATTAGCCTCTGGATGAAGCTCATGGCTGCTGCGCGGACGCCTTCGCAGTTATTTCCAGGGGGGGCCGGGGGTAGCCACTCCTCGGGATTGCCGGCCTGAAAAAAGTGGGGAGTGTGCTGGCAATTTAATGAAGGCACGTGCAAATTCGGGGGGACATGCAAGTTTAAGCATGAATGCTCTGGGTGTGGGGAGCCCACACTTTCGCCCGATGTTTTAAGAAGGGGAGGCGTCCCGGAGAACCTGCTCACAAGAGGGACGACTCCGGTGATGTGGGAAAGGATGCAGCCTTTCCTAAATAGATAATTGGACCGGGCTGTGGCGGGGTTGCTGGGGGCGGGCTTCCGCCATGGTCTTAGGATTCCTTGTGGGTTGTCAGTGGTCCCTGTGCAGGCCGGGAACTTGCGGTCTGCGTTACAACATCCTGGGGTGGTGTCGGAAAAATTGGCAAAAGAGGTGGCGTTGGGGCGCGTAGCAGGGCGGTTCACGAGCAAGTCCATTGGGGATTTGGTGGTGTCACCATTGGGGTGGTCCCCAAAAAGGAACCCAACAAGTTTCGGCTGATCCACCATCTGTCCTTTCCGAAGGGGGGGTCGGTGAATGATTTCATTGACCCGGAGGCGTGCGCGGTGTCCTACACGTCGTTTGATGCTGCGGTGCGTTGGGTACGGCGTTACGGGAAGGGGGCGTTGATGGCGAAGTCGGATGTGGAGGCGGCGTTTCGGTTGCTGCCAGTGCACCCCGAGAATTTTCGATTGTTGGGATGTTGCTGGCAGGACCGGTTTTATGTCGACAAGTGCCTGCCCATGGGTTGCTCCATTTCCTGCGCGATGTTTGAGGCGTTTAGTTCATTCTTGGAGTGGGTGGTACGGGACGTGTCGGGTGTGGAGTCGCTCATACATTACTTGGACGATTTCCTGTGTGTGGGCCCTCCCTCTTCGAATGTGTGTGCGATTTTGCTTTCTACGTTGCAGCACATGGCGGAGAGGTTCGGCGTGCCATTGGCTGCCGATAAGACGGAGGGTCCTAGGACTGAACTGAGCTTCCTTGGCATCGTGATCGATTCCATGGCTATGGAATGCTGGTTGCCTGAGGCTAAGTTGGTGGACTTACGCAGGGTCATCAGGGAAATTCAAGGTTTGCGGAAGGTTCGGTTACGCTCGTTGCAATCGTTGTTGGGCAAGCTTAATTTTGCTTGCCAGATTATTCCCATGGGGAGGGTTTTCTGTAGACGGATGTCTGCGGCGATGGCGGGGGTCGCTTCTCCAACTCACTTCATTCGCCTCACCAAGGAACACAGGGAAGATCTGCAGGTGTGGTATCGGTTCTTGGCTGAGTACAATGGCAGGGCAATGTGGATGTCGGGCCCGGTGAGCAATTTCGACGTGGAATTGGTCACCGATGCGGCGGGGTCCATGGGGTACGGGGCCTTTTTCCAGGGACGGTGGAGTGCAGAACCCTGGCCACGCTCCCTGGTCGCAGCGGGCCTTGTGCGGAATCTGGTACTGCTGGAACTGTTTCCGGTAGTGCTGGCTTTGGAATTGTGGGGGGAGTCGTGTCGGAACCTTAAGCTTAGGCTGAACTGTGACAATATGGGGGTGGTGCAGGTCATCAATAGTATGTCGGCGTCTTCACAACCTGTCGTTCGGCTGATGCGACAGTTGGTGTTGCGTTGCATGCAATTGAACGTGTTTCTTTACGCTGTGCACATCCCGGGGGTGGAGAACACGCTGGCTGACGCTTTGTCTCGCTTTCAGTGGGACAAGTTCAGGGCCTTGGCTCCAGAGGCGGACGAAGAGGGCAGGGATTGCCCGGGCTGGATGTGGGAGCTGGTATTGGAACCGCCGCAGGATGGATCCGGAGGTCGGTGAGTGGCGTGACGTGGGGGGCCTATACGAGAGTGTGGCAGGAATGGTCGGCTCTGGTGCAGGAGGCGGGTGTGGAGCAGGATGGGCCGGCCGTGCAGCTGTTGGTCCTGTATTTTGTGTCCAGAAATATGGAAGAAGGGCGCTCGGTGTCGTCTATCGAGAAAAAGCTGGCGGGTTTGGCGTTTTGGTTCAAATTGGGCGGACAGGCGGATTGGCGCTCAGGGGTTACCGGAAGGCTCACCGGCGACCGGATACGCGTAGGCCTATTACGTTTGCTAATTTGCTGGCTTTGTTGCAACAGTTGGGTTTGGTGTGTTCCTCCTCTTATGAGGTGTCGCTGTTTTCGGCTGCCTATTCTTTAGCGTTTTTCGGGGCGTTTCGAGTAGGGGAACTGGTTAGCCCGTCTAGGACTGTGGCGGGGGGGGGGGGGGTGTTGGTGGAGGATGTACTCCTCGGGGTGGATAGGTTGTCGGTGGTGCTGCGTAAATCGAAAACTGATCAACGGGGAAAAGGGGTTCGGGTGTGTTTGTTTGCGTTGCCTGGGTGTGCAGCGTGCCCGGTGGAGGTGGTGGGGTGTTTTCTCCGTAGGAGAGTGGTTGGAGGAGGGCCGTTGCTGGTGCACGAAGATGGGTCTTGTTTGTCTAAATTTCAATTTGTGGCGGTATTGAGAAAATGTCTTGGTAACCTGGGGATGGACGGTTCGGCATACGCCTCGCACTCCTTCCGGATCGGGGCCGCCACGGAGGTGGCCAGGTGCGGGTTGGACGAGGCGGCAGTGCGTAGGTTGGGGAGATGGGAATCGAGGCGATTCCGCAGTTACGTTAGGCCAGGTTTGGTTTGGGAATGAATTTTCTGTACAGGAACTAAAAATATAAACAATAAAAAAAAAAAAGGGATTGTGCTGGGGGTGGGGGGTATTGCTTGCTGTGTTCCTCTGGGGTTGTCCATTATTTGTTTTGGTCTTTTTGTTTCAGATGGAGGTTACCCACGCCTTGTCTGGATCGTGGGACATTTTTATGTTTCCTGGGGAGCCAGGAGAGGGGACGCCAGACCTGAGGGGAGGCAGTTGGGGATATCTCGGCTGGAGACTCAGATCAGGTGGCTGGGTAGGCCTGGGATGATGTGGGGGGGGGGGGTTGTCCCGGAGGTTAAAAAATGTGTGCGGTTCGGCGGGCCGCCAGATGTGTTGGTGATACACGTGGGGGGTAATGATTTGGGGGTGCGGACAGTCAGGGATCTGATCGCGGACGTAAAGTCGGATCTGGGGTACCTGCGTTCGGCGTTTCCGAACACATTGTTGGTGTGGTCCGATATGGTGGCTAGGACCGTGTGGCGCATGGCTAGGTCCGTAGACAGGCTCAATAAGGCCAGGATTCGGGTTAACAAGGTGGTTGGGAGGTTTTTGGTCCGGGAGGGGGGTTTGGTGGTTCGTCACAGGGAGCTGGAGCAGAATGTTGGCCTTTACCTACGGAGGGACGGAGTGCACCTTACCGATGTGGGACTTGATCTGTGGTCCCTGGGATTGCAGGGGGGGATACAGCAGGCCCTGCGGGTGTGGAGGGGCCCTCTAGGTTGAGGTGTCATCCTATCAGGTTGTGGTGGTGTTTTGTTTGTTGGTCAGTGACGGGAGCGGTAACGGAGGTGACAAAATGGGGGTGGGGGGCTCATCGGTAGTATGGCCCCTCCGGTGTATTCATCAAATGGTTGGTGAATACCAGTGGTTGCACTGCGGGAAAAGGGGGTGTCTCCGAGCGGCACAGCTGGAGGCCTATGATGGTTGATAAAGGTCCCGCAGTGTACTGGTGTGGTTTAGAGGGATATATATATTCGGTGAAAGAGGAGATAGCTACGTCACTGACCAATAAACGTGGGTTGAAACATGTTGTTTCTCATGGTTGTTATTACTTTGTTTTATAAAGTTATATAGTTATAAAGTCCCTGGACGTCCTCCTGTTTACTTCCGCAATGCGTGCTCCTGAGAGCGTGCATCGGGGAAGTTCTGTGCTGGTCGTGTCCCTTGGACACAGCCAATCACAGATCGCTGTAAACGCCCAATCACAGCGGCCGTTTACAGCGCGATTGGCGTGTCCAATGAGAGATGATCTCATATGTAAACATATGAGATCATCTCTCAGTGCCGCTCTCACTCCTCATGCAGAGACGGCGTGTGAGGAGGGAGAGATGAACGGCTGCAGTGGCCGTAAGTTCCAAAAAAAACTTAAAATTAACTGCCATCTGCCCCCACTGCCATCTGTCCCCAGTGCCATCTGTCCCCAGTGCCACGTATAAGTGCCATCTGTCCTCAGTGCCACGTATAAGTGCCATCTGTCCCCAGTGCCACGTATAAGTGCCATCTGTCATCAGTGCCACGTATAAGTGCCATCTTTCATCAGTGCCACATATCATCAGTGCCACATATTTGTGCCATCTGTCATCAATGCCACATATTAGTGCCATTTGTCATCAGTGCCACCTGTCAGTGTGACGTGCCATCTGTTATCAGTGTCACGTGTCATCAATGCCACGTATCAGTGCCATCTGTCATCAATGTCACGTGTTATCAGTGCCACGTACTAGTGCCATCTGTCATCAGTGCCACATATTAGTGCCATCTTTCATCAGTGTCACGTGTCATCAGTGCCCCGTATTAGTGGCATCTGTCATCAGTGCCACATCAGTGTCATGTGTCATCAGTGCCACGTGTCAGTGCCACCTCTCATCAGTACCACATCAGTGCCACGTGTCATTGTCCTGGTGCTCCAGGGCCTTCAAAAGTGTAATAGGTAGTCAACAATTTAGGTGTGTAATTTATGCTCCTAGAACACATGATGGCGCTCCCTGCATGTTGGGCCTCTCTATGTGGCTAGGCTGTGGAAAAGTCCCACACACGTGTTATCATAATACTCAGGAGGAGTAGCAGAATTTATTTTGGGGTGTCATTTGTGGTATACACATGCCATGTGAGAGAAATAACCTATTACAATGACAATTTTGTGGAAAAAAAAGAAAAAAAAAAGAAAAAATCTTCATTTTGCAAAGAATTGTGGGAAAAAGTGACAACATCAAAAAGCTCACAATGCCTCTTACTAAATACCTTGGAATATCTACTTTCCAAAAAGGGGTCTTTTGGGGGGTATTTGTACTTTCCTGGCTTGTTCAGGTCACAAGAATGAGATAGGCCACCAATACATCCATGTGATCAATTTTGTATGATTCGCACCACAGCTTGTAGACTCTAACTTTCACAAAGACCAAATAATATCCACTAATTTGGGTTATTTTTACCAAAGATATGTAGCAGTATAAATTGTGGCCAAAATATATGAAGAAAAATTTATAATTTGCATAATTTGATCACAGAAACAAACTTTTTGGTAATTTTTCATTTATAGCGCAAAAAAAAAACCCAGAGGTGATCAAATACCACCAAAAGAAAGCTCTATTTCTGGGAAAAAAAAGGACAAAAAATTCATTTGGGTACAGTGCTGCATGAGTAATTGTCATTCAAAGTGTGAGAGCACCGAAAGCTGAAAATTGGTCTGGGCAGGAGGGGGGTTTAAGTGCCCAGTAGGCAAGTGGTTAACAACAAACCTACACAGTCCCTGTCTTGTTTGAACCACCTGTATACTGCTGTTCTGAGTATATAGGGCCTAGGGGCCCCGTGCCTTTCCTTTTTTTTAAATTGGGTACAGGGTTCCCCTCAATATCCATACAAGACCCAAAGGGACTGGTAATGGGCTGGGGGGGTACCCATGCAATTTTTCTCACTGATTTTCATCCATATCGCCAGGACCAGATATTACATTAAAACCGCAAGCAGTTTTAAATGACTTTTTTCCATTAGAAATGTCATTTTGTGCAGGGACTGTTCTAAACACGAGAAACACTTGCCACTTCACAGGCATACTATAGACACCCCCCAGGCACAATACTTAAAGGAATATTTCACTTTTTTTTTTTCACTTTAAGCATCATTAAAATCAGTGCTCCCGAAAAAACTACAGTTTTTAAAACTTTTTTTTCCATTGATACATGTCCCCTGGGGCAGGACCCAGGTTCCCAAACCCTTTTAGGACAATAACTTGCATATTAGCCTTTAACATTAGCACTTTTGATTTCAAACATTTGAGTCCCATAGACTTTAACCACTTAAGGACCAGGCCTCTTTTTCAGATTTGGTGTTTACATGTTTAAAACAGTTTTTTTGCTAGAAAATTACTTAGAACCCCCAAACATTATATATTTTTTTCTAACACCCTAGAGAATAAAATAGCAGTCTTTTTTCACACCGTATTTGCGCAGTAGTCTTACAAGCGCACTTTTTTTTGGAAAAAATTCACTTTTTTGAATAAAAAAATAAGACAACAGTAAAATGAGCCCAATTTTTTTTATATTGCGAAAGATAATGTTATGCCGAGTAAATTGATACCCAACATGTCATGCTTCAAAATTGCGCCCGCTCGTGGAATGGCGTTAAACTTTTACCCTCATAATCCTCCATGAGCGACATTTGAAAAATTCTACAGGTTTCATGTTTTGCATTACAGAGGAGCTCGTCGGGGCGGGGTGTTTTAAAAAAATAAAAATAAATTCTTATTTATTTTACTTGATTTTATTTATTTTTACACTTAAAAAAAAAAAAGAAAATACATGGATCACTTTTATTCCTATTACAAGGAATGTGAGCATGACAGGTCCTCTTAAATATGAGATCTGGGGTCAAAAAGGCCTCAGATCTCATATTTGGACTTAAATGCAATAAAAAAAAATGTTATTTGAAAAAATGACATTGAAAAAAATGTACCTTTAAGAGGTATGGGCGGAAGTGAAGTTTTGATGTCACTTCCGCCCTCCTATCGTATAGAGACGAGTGGGGCCCATCTTAGCCTCACTCGTCTCCATACCCAGCAGATGAAAGGACCCGATCGCCTCCGCCGCTACTGATGGCTCCGGTAAGCGGTGGATGGCGTGGGAGAGCGGCGGGAGGGGGCACTTCTCCCACCGCTGATAACGGTGATCTTGCGGCGAACCCGCCACGGAGACCACCGTTATCGCACACAGGACCGCCTCCTGTAAAGAGGGATATCACGGTTGTGGCAGCAGCTGCTGCCGTTACCGAGATATCCCTCTTCAAAGTACCAACGTATATGTACATGAGGCGGTCCTTAAGTAGTAAACAGGGTTCTAAAGTTCGAGCGAATTTTCAGTCCGTTCGCAGGTTCTGGTGTGAACCGAACCAGGGGTGTTCGGCTCATCCCTACCCTCTAGCCATAGCAGCCTTTCCCTTGCCTCAGCAAGGATTGCATAATTTTTCTGCTTTTCCTTGCAGTCATGCACACAGCAACTTGTAACACAGTAACGTCAGTCAGAAACTATATTTTAAGGGCCTGGCAGCCCAAGTGGGAAGTTGGAAGTGCAGTTACTGTCGATCTGAGGGGGGCATGCAAAATAAAAACAGCATTTTTGCTTGCACATGATCTTCCCCTCAAATCTATAGCGACTGCACTTCCAAGTTGCACTTGTATTGCAGAGTGGATTTGCCTTTAGTAAATCAACCCCATAATGTCTCCCACACAGGGGTTCTTTTCCAATAAAAATGTACACAAAAATGCTAGCCCGCCTGACTACTCTCTTTAGCAGTATCTTTGCTCTTTATGCTGGTCACATAGACCACAGGTTCTTCAGTGTGGATGACTTCACACAGCTCCTCTAGTGTGGACGGCAGGGGCGTTGCTAGGTCTGCAAAAGATCTGGGGCTAGAGCCCATAGCAGCGGTCACCTATTGTTACATTCTAATATATAATGAAGTGGTTCAACATATCATAATGCAAAATCAGTGGAAGCTCTAGGCATGTCACTTGCCACATCTCCTGCCACCAGATGCAGCATGTCACCTGTCACCAGATGCAGCTCTTTAACGTGCCACCATTACCTACCACTAAATGTGGATTGTCACTTGCCATATCGCCTGCTACCAGATGTGGATTGTCACTTGCTACATCACCTGCCACCATTTGTAGATTGCCACGTCACCTGCCACCATTTTCAGATTGTCACTTGCCGCATCACCTGCCACCTGATGTGGATTGTCACTTGCCACATCACTTGCCACCATTTGCATATTGTCACTTGCCATGCTACTTGCCACATCACCTGCCACCATTTGCAGATTGTCCCCTGCCATATCACCTGCCACCTGATGCAGATTTGTCACTTGCCACGTCACTTGCCACCATTTGCAGATTGTCACTTGCCACGTCACCTGCCACCTGATGCGGATTGTCACTTGCCACTTCACTTGCCACCATTTGCATATTGTCACTTGTCATGCTACTTGCCATGTCACCTGCCACCATTTGCGGATTGTCACCTGCCACCTGATGCGGATTGTCACTTGCCACATCATCTGCCACCATTTGCAGACTGTAACTTGCCACGTCACCTGCCACCATTAGCAGGTTGTCACTTGTCATGTCACCTGCCATGACCTAGATGTGGGTTGTCACTTGCCAACTGATGTGGATTGTCACTTGCCATGCCAGCCAGTGCCACCAAATGTGCATTGTTGCTGCATTGGTGGCAGGCTGGCAGCACTGGTCCATGTAGTGAGGGCAGGAGAGCGGAGATGTGGGCAGGCAGTGAGAGATGATGTAATCTCTTTGCTCCCCGCTGCACCTCCGACATTGAAGAGGTCTGTGCTCTAACAAAATGAGTACCCGTGCTGTGAGGGTGGAAGAGCGTTGATGTGTGGCGGGCAGTGGGAGATGATGTCATCTCTCTGCTTCCCACCGCACATCGCTCCCACATTGAAATGGCCCAGCTGTGAGAGCCGAAGAGTGGTGATGTGGAGTGGGCGGAGAGAGGTGATGTCATCTCTGCTCGTCCACCCACTCATCTCTCTCCTCTAAACCACCTCTAATGCAGCCAGCCCGTCGCAGCAGCGACCCATTAGGCAGGGACCCAGCGATAAGAGACTGGGCTATAGGCTCCAGATTTGGGGCTACAGCCTCAATAGCCACCCCCTGTTGATGCCTATGGTGGAGGACTTCACACTGATGAAAACGGCTCCTCTGGCCTCAGTCCTTAGGCCGTTAAAAGTCTCTTGCAGATACACATGCAGCCTCTCCGATTCCTGGAGCCCCATGTCTCTCTTGGGTTGAGCATTCTCCAACTGGGAGCACTGAGATATTTCTAAACCTTCAGTATAAGAGCTGTGTGCACACCTGAGCACACACCCTGCTGGTCCTCCACAAGATACAGACACAGGGTTATAGATTCTGTCCACCCCCTGATGACACTATGGAATCTCCAAACTACAGAGCCCCATCCAAGTATACCAAAACCTTGAGAAAGCTGCAAAAGCCGTTTTCTACACTCCACATCTACGCTCTGTAGTCCTGCATGGAGCCAATGTGCACATTCTGTGTCCTTTAACTGACCAACTTTTTAACTGACCAACTTTTTAGTGACAGAGTCTTGTCCTGTCACAATATTTATATAGTATCAGTTATATATGTATTTAGAATGGGTGGTCACTTAGGGGGAGAATCTGGTGCAACTGTGCATAGAAACCAAACAGCTTCTAACTTCAGCTTGTTCAATTAATCTTTGACAATAAATCTAGAAGTTCTTTGGTTCTAATTCTGTGTGCACCGGTTTTAGTAATTCTCCCTCCTAATATTTTAAATAATAGGTTATGTTTCAAAGGAAGGATGGTGGACTTCCAGGTTCTTCTACTGTGTAAAAGCTTGGCATAAGTGGAATAAATGTACTATCTTTGTACCATACACAGTTACATAGTAAGGTTGAATAAAGACACCAGTCCATCCAGTTCAACCTGAGTGAGTGTCTACAATTGTCCCTATCCCTGTACACTTGCACACTCACATCAGTCCTTACCCTCAAAGAGCCCATAATCCAAGGTCCCCATTCATATACTAGGGCCAATTTTGGACAGAAGCCAATTAACCTACCTGCATGTCTTTGGAGTGTGGGAGGAAACTCAGCAGGCACAGAGAGAACATGCAAACTTCAGGCAGGTAGTGTCATGGTTGGGATTTGAACTAGCAACCCTTGTTACTGCTAGGTGAGAGTGCTAACCACTACACCACTGTGCCACCCAGACTATGTTCAAAGTTGAATATCTATATGTTGCAGTGTTTTGAAATGCAGGACAGTCCCTTTTCTTTTGAGGGGTACTATGGTTTAATATATTTTCAGGTTGTTTCAATTGTGCAAGCACATATACACACAATTAATTTTTTTACAATATTGTTTTTTATTTCACGGGGGGGGAGCTGGATCTGGTTAATGGAGACCAGATCCAGGTAAATACAGCTTTGCATAAAAAAAGGCCAAGGATAAATCCAAGGAAAACTCCAAGCTCACTTACGGACCAGCCCACGGACAACCAAATTTACCTGTCTAACAGTATACATTAAGAACAGGGGTTTAGTCTGCGCACATTTGCAAATACATGCGTAAGCTACAGGCCCCGCCAAGGTACCCTGGTATCTGTAGTTCTATCACTAGCTCATGAGTGACTCCACAATGGAAACACATGCATTCTGATGGATAGATGGAGGGCAGATGGACTGAAGGGAGCCCACTCCTTCCTAAAGGTGCAGGGGCAAGCTGAGAACCCAGCACATAGCACAATGGCTGCAAAGGTGTCAGTGCATTGCCTGACCAATATAACAGTAATACAAAAAAGAAAGCCACTGCTCCCACCTATAACTGGCTATTGCAGCAAGCAGCATTGGAAGGCAACATATGTTAGAACAAAGGCCAAGGATATATCCAAGGAATACTCCAAGCTCACTTACCAACTAGCCAGCAGACAACCAAATGAACCTGTCTAACAATATGCATTAAAAACAGGGGTTTAGTCTGCACACATTTGCAAACACATGGATAAGCTACAGGTCCTGCCAAGGCACCCTGGTAGGCCTATCACTAGTTTATGAGTGACTCCACAATGGAAGCACATGCGTTCTTATAGATAGATGGAGATGGAGGGCAGATGGCCTGCAGGGAGCTCACTCCTTCTTACAGGTTATATTGGTTAACCATTAACTTTTGTTTACATTAAAATCTACAGCATACTCCTATGAAGTGGTCTGTAAAACAATTGGAAGTCCAAGAGCTGATTGTTTCAGCTCATTGGCTTGGCACTGATCTGGACACTGCATGTCACTCACAGTCAGCATCTCCTGCACTAGTGCCGGGGGGGGGGGGGGCATGGGGCTGCCAGCTGCCATTTTAAAATGGGACTAAACTTGAAAATTGTAATGATCACATGAAAGTGAAATTTTAGGGGCCCTATAAGAACTAATTTATTAGGCATTTTGGCTAATGACGTAGTTGATGTAGCAACTTTAAAAAGCCGCATACATGATCATTAATGTTTTAATACAGAAAATAAACCAGGTTTGCTGATTCCAAATGACATACTTTTTAACTGACATAGACCATCCATCAAAGGTCATTCTAGCACCCTTTATTATTCAGATTGCATTGCTGATAGGAGTGCACCTACTTTAGGAAGCATAAGTTGCAACCCAGAGACTCAGGGCATTTAGCGAGAAACCTAAAGAAAGTGCCAGGGGCATCGGGAGGGGGGGGGGCTAGGGGGGGCTGAAGCCCCGAATGTGACCCCCTAAAGCCCAGAGTGTCAGCTCTGCAGGGTGTCCATTGCTAGCCCCGAGCGCCGCGGCGAGCGCCGGGTCCAATCTGATCCATCGCTGAGTGCTGTTGAATGCCATAGCAGGTCCCACCTTCTGGAGCCTGCACGTCTATGATGGACGTCTCACTGGTCCAATGACGGGACTGCAGGACGTGTGACGTCCATCATAGGCGCTGTTGGATCCAGAAAGCGGGAATTACAAATCGGCTGCCACGCCACATCTCCGCTTGGCGCTCAGGCGAGCCGCTCTCCTCTCCTCCTCGGCTCCTCCTCTGAGGACTGGCTGCTGTGACACCACACACCATGGCTGAGGTAGGTCAGACAGTGTATGTGGGTCAGTGTAGGTAAATGTCAGTGTAGGTAGGTCAGTGTAGGTAAATGACAGTGTAGGTAGGTCAACGTATGTTAATGTCAGCGTAGGTAGGTCAGTATAGGTAGGTCAGTGTATGTTAATGTCAGTGTATGTTAATGTCAGCGTAGGTAGGTCAGTGTATGTAAATGTCAGTGTATGTGTAGGTCAGTCAGTGTAGGTAGGTCACTACCGTTAGTGTATGTAGGTTAGTGTATGTAAATGTCTAGTATATGTAGGTCAGGCAGGTGAGTGTAGGTAGGTCACCATCGTCAGTGTAGGTAAGTCAGGTAGGTTGGTGTAGGTAGGTCAGTGTATGTAGGTCACTACCGTCAGTGTCACGGCCCAGCCAAAAAAACCTGTCGCGTACAACACCCGACCCCCCGTTTCCGGCCTTGAACTTCGGGCTGACGCCCCTGGTCCTTTTGCCACCTAGCAACGCCCCTGGAAAGTGCCCATGTCCAGATACAAAAATGTTGATGACGTTCTGTTTAACCACTTGCCGACCGCCGCACGACGATATACGTCGACAGAATGGCACGGGCAGGCATATGGGCGTACCTGTACGTCCCTGTCTTCCCGCGGGTGGGGGGCCCGATCGGGCCCCCCCCCCCCGGTGCCAGCGGCGGTCGGTATCCATTCAGGAGCGATCCGGGATGAGGGGGCGGCCATTCATTCATGGCCACCCCCTCGCGATCGCTCCTGACGAATGGAAGTGAAGCATTGCATCACTTCCTCTCCTGTAATGTAAACACAGGCAGAGGAAGTGATGTAATCTCTCCTCTGTGTCGGTATTTTTCGTTTCGGCACCGAGGAGAGAGGATCGGTGAGTTGCACCAACACGACACTACACAATAGAACATGCCAGGCACACTCACACCCCCCCTTCACCCCCCGATCACCCCCCCAATTACCCCTGCCCCCCCAGTCACAGTGACACCAATTGCATTTTATTTTTTTTTGCATTGGTGTCATTTGTGACTGTAATAACTGTTAGGGCAGTTAGGGTTAGCCCCCTTTAGTTCTAAGGTACCCCCCTAACCCCCCCAATAAAGGTTTAACCCCGTGATCACCCCCCGTCGCCAGTGTCACTAAGGCTGGGTTCACATTGCAGCGGGTTATGAGAACGGATGTGATTCGCACCGCACTGCAGTGCAAATCACATCCGATCTCTGTGCGATTCGAGTTCAGCCATACAGATAGTATGGCTGAATTCGCGCCGCACCCGCCGCAAATTCGCACGGGACCCTTTTTTTGGTCCGCAGCAGAATCGGATCGCATGGGTGTTCACACCATGCGATCCGAGTTTGCAGATCGCACTGCAATATGCGAACTGATCTGGGGGTGTCATTAACATTTCACTGACACTCCCAGCAGTTCGCATAGGGCAGTGTGAACTGCCGCCGGGAGGCATGCGATGCGGGAACCCGCCGCGGATTCGTGGCGTTCCCGCATCGCTCCAGTGTGAACCCAGCCTAATAAGCGATCGTTTTTCTGATCGCTGTATTAGTGTCACAGGTGACGCTAGTTAGGCAGGTAGGTATTTAGGTTCGCCGCAGCTTTTTATAGCGCCAGGGACCCCCATATACTACCGCATAAAGCCCCCTGATTGCCCCCTAGTTAACCCTTTCACCAGTGATCACCATATAACTGTTACAGGTGACGCTGGTTGGTTAGTTATTTTTTTATAGTTTCAGGGCACCCGCCATTTATTACCTAGTCTCACTAGTGTAGCCCTAAATTTAGGGGTGTCTACTTTCCAAAATGGGGTCATTTGGGGGGGTTTGTGCCATCTTGGCATTTTATGGCCTTCAAAACTGTAATAGGTAGTGAGGAGTGAAGTCAAAAATTTACGCCCTTAGAAAGCCTGAAGGCGGTGCTTGGTTTTCGGGGCCCCGTACGCGGCTAGGCTCCCAAAAAGTCCCACATATGTGGTATCCCCGTACTCAGGAGAAGCAGCAGAATTTATTTTGGGGTGTCATTTCACATATGCCCATGGCATGCGTGAGCAATATATCATTTAGTGACAACTTTGTGAAAAAAAAAAATAAAAAAAAAAGTTTGTAATATTCCCGCAACTTGTGGCAAAATATAAAATATTCCATGGACTCAACATGCCTCTCAGCAAATAGCTTGGGGTGTCTACTTTCTAAAATGGGGTCATTTGTGGGGGTTTTGTGCCATCTTGGCATTTTATGGCCTTCAAAACTGTAATAGGTAGTGAGGAGTGAAGTCAAAAATTTACGCCCTTAGAAAGCCTGAAGGCGGTGCTTGGTTTTCGGGGCCTCGTACGCGGCTAGGCTCCCAAAAAGTCCCACATATGTGGTATCCCCGTACTCAGGAGAAGCAGCAGAACTTGTTTTGGGGTGTCATTTCACATATGCCCATAGCATGTGTGAGCAATATATCATTTAGTGACAACTTTGTGAAAAAAATAAATAAATAAATAAATAAAAGTTTGTAATTTTCCCGCAACTTGTGCCAAATATAAAATATTCCATGGACTCAACATGCCTCTCAGCAAATAGCTTGGGGTGTCTACTTTCTAAAATGGGGTCATTTGTGGGGGTTTTGTGCCATATTGGCATTTTATGGCCTTCAAAACTGTGATAGGTAGTGAGGAGTGAAATTACAAATGTATGCCCTTAGAAATTCTGAAGGCGGTGCTTGGCTTTCGGGGCCCCGTACGCGGCTAGGCTTCCAAAAAGTCGACCACATGTGGTATCCCCGTACTCAGGAGAAGCAGCAGAATGTATTTTGGGGTACAATTCCACATATAACCATGGCATGTGTGAGCAATATATCATTTAGTGACAACTTTGTGTAAAAAAAAAAAAAAAAAATTTTTTGTCATTATTCAATCGCTTGAGGCAAAAAAATAAAATATTCAATGGGCTCAACATGCCTCTTATCAAATTCCTTAGGGTATCTACTTTCCAAAATGGGGTCATTTGGGGGGGTTTTGTACTGCCCTGCCATTTTAGCACAAGAAATGAGATAGGCAGTCATAAACTAAAAGCTGCGTAAATTCCAGAAAACGTACCTTAGTTTGTAGATGTGACAACTTTTGCGCCAACCAATAAATATACAGTTATTGACTTTTTTTTTACCAAAGACATGTGGCTGAATACATTTTGGCCTAAATGTATGACTAAAATTTAGTTTATTGGATTTTTCTAATAACAAAAAGTAGAAAATATCATTTTTTTTCAAAATTTGCGGTCTTTTTACATTTATATCGCAAAAAATAAAAATCGCAGAGTCAGTCAAATACCTTTAAAAGAAAGCTCTATTTGTGGGAAAAAAAGGACGCACATTTTGTTTGGGTACAACATTGCATGACCGCGCAATTACCAGTTAAAGCAGCGCAGTGCCAAATTGTAAAAAGACCTCTGGTCATTGACCAGCAAAATGGTCCGGTCTGAAAGTGGTTAATAAAAAAGTTTTATACCAACTATATTACAAAATCATAACAGGAATGCTGTCATTTTAATTTTTATCAGCTATTTCTGTTCTTAAACAGAATATATTTTGTCTCTCTCTTCAGTCAATCATTTCTTTTTATTCATCCTACTCACTTCACGTCATAATTGAAGAAATAGAGCCTCCTACATTCTCTAACAATGTACTTTTCACTGTTATTTCTGTGAACAATTACCTTTATGGTACTGACATTTAATCATTAGTTTCTGCCAAAGCTTTCTGCTACCTTTTTTTCTTTAACTGTGCTTTTTAAACTCAGTGATGGTTTGTACACTATCACCTTTTAAAACCGTTTTGTCCCAACCCTATAGATTCAAACAACTTTATGTAAGTGGGCAGATAAAGAACATTAAATTAAAAAAAATTAAAAATAAAAATCTTTCCTATGAGAAACATTTAGGCTTCCTTTGCTGACTTATTATGCAAAGGCCAGTTGCCTGGCTGTCATGCTAAGCCACATTTTCAATACTTAACCACTTCAGCTCCGGACCAATAAACACCTTAAGGACCAGAGGTCTTTTTGCAATTTCGCACTGCGCTGCTTTAACTGGTAATTGCGCGGTCATGCAATATTGCACCCAAACGAAATTTGCGTCCTTTTCTTCCCACAAATAGAGCTTTCTTTTGATGGTATTTGATTGCCTCTGCGATTTTTATGTTTTGCGATATAAATGGAAAAAGAGCGAAAATTTTGAAAAAAAAAGATATTTTCTTCTTTTTGTTATAAGAAAAATCGAATAAACTAAATTTTAGTCATACATTGAGGGCAAAATGTATTCAGCCACATGTCTTTAGTAAAAAAAATGTCAATAAGCGTATATTTTTTGGTTTGCGCAAAAGTTATAGCGTCTACAAACTAGAGTACATTTTCTGGAATTTACACAGCTTTTAATTTATGACTGCCTATCTCATTTCTTGAGGTGCTAAAATGGCAGGGCAGTACAAATCCCCCCCAAATGACCCCATTTTGGAAAGTAGACACCCCAAGGAAATTGCTGATGGGTATGTTGAGCCCATTGAATATTTTTTTTTTTTGTCCTAAGGGATTGAATAATGACAAAAAAAAAAAAAAAAAAATGATATATTGCTCACACATGCCATGGTTATATGTGGAATTGCACCCCAAAATATATTCCGCTACTTCTCCTGAGTATGGGGATACCACATGTGTGGGACTTTTTGGGAGTCTAGTCGCGCACGGCACCCCGAAAACCAATCACCACCTTCAGGATTTCTAAGGGTGCAAATTTTTGATTTGACTCCTCACTACCTATCACAGTTTCGAAGGCCATAAAATGCCAAAATAGCACAAAACCCCCCAAAATGACCCCATTTTGGAAAGAAGACACCCCAAGCTATTTACTGAGAGGCATGTTGAGTCCATGGAATATTTTATATTTTTCCACAAGTTGCGGGAATATTACAAACTTTTTTTTTTTGCACAAAGTTGTCACTAAATGATATATTGCTCACACATGCTATGGGCATATGTGAAATGACACCCCAAAATACATTCTGCTGCTTCTCCTGAGTACGGGGATACCACATGTGTGGGACTTTTTGGGAGTCTAGTTGCGCACGGCACCCAGAAAACCAATCACCACCTTCAGGATTTCTAAGGGTGCAAATTTTTGATTTAACTCCTCACTACCTATCACAGTTTCGAAGGCCATAAAATGCCAAAATAGCACAAACCCCCCCCCCCAAATGACCCCATTTTGGAAAGTAGACACCCCAAGCTATTTACTGAGAGGCATGTTGAGTCCATGGAATATTTTATATTTTGCCAAAAGTTGCGGGAATATTACAAACTTTTTTTTTTTTTGCACAAAGTTGTCACTAAATGATATATTGCTCACACATGCTATGGGCAGAAGTCAAATTACACCCCAAAATAAATTCTGCTGCTTCTCCCGAGTACGGGGATACCACATGTGGGGGACTTTTTGGGAGCCTAGCCACGTACGGGACCCCGAAAACCAAGCACTGCCTTCCGGATTTAAATATAAAATGCTACCAAAAAACCTGTTAGCGATGGCAGGGATCAGGCCTGACTCTGCGATCGCTGCAGTTATGTGTTTAGTGTTTTGTAAGTGACAGTGATCGATCGATACTGCACTTGGGTGGGCTGGGCAGAGGGGCAAAACGCAGGTGCTAGCAGGTATCTGGGCTGATCCCGCTAACAATGCGTTTTTTTGGAACCCTAAACTGCTGGGGACGCTAGTATAGATCTGATCAGATCAGATATTGATCTGTTCAGATTCTATAGCACTACGGGAGGTGTATGCTTTGCGTGTGGGTGTTAGCGGTACTGGCACTAACCTAGCGCTGCCTGGGGCGACGCAGACCCTGACCCTAAAACCTAATTGATATCACCCGCCGGGTGATCAGGGGGTTAAACCTTTATTGGGTAATAAATGGTGGGTGCCCGGATGCTATAAAAAACAAACTAACCAGAGTCACCCGTAACACTTATACGGTGATCAGTGGTGAAAGGGTTAACTAGGGGCAATCAGGGGGTTCAAATTTTTATTAGGTAGTACCCTGTTTCCCCGATAGTAAGACACCCCCGATTGTAAGACATATCGGGAGTTTCAGAGGGGTCGGCTAATATAAGCCGTACCCCGAAAGTAAGACATATGTCTTACTTTCGGGGAAACACGGGGGTATTGCCGCCTCCCTCTCATCTAGCTGCGCGCCGCCTCCTGCCCACGTCCGCACCGTCCCCCTCTCCATACGTCGCCGCGTCTGCCATTTCCCTCTGATCTTAATGAGCGCCGCCTCCTGCCCACGCCTGAGCCATCCCCCTCTCCATACGTCACCGCGCCGTCCCCTGCACTTGTCACTGCCGCCTCCTGCTTAAAATATGGTAATGCACACAGTATTAATCATACATCAGTAAAACATACACACTGGCATACTGGGGTATCATCTGCTGTATGTAACCCAGTGGGTATCAGCAGGTGTCAGACTGGATTAAATACAGCAGGTGGTACTGTATCACACATAAATCTGTTTTATCCTCCAGTATTCCACTGTTCGTTCTTACCATTTTTCATTGTTTTACATGTTATGCAATGTTGTAACAAGACATTCTTGGCACTTCCTTTTATAAAACTGTTTTGTGGTGAATACAATACTGTTCAGGTTGTTAATAAATGTTAATTTTATGGTTAAAACAAAAAATTCGACAATTTTTTTCCAATATAAGACATACCCCGAAAGTAAGACATAGTGGGGCTTTTGGGGATAAAAAGAAAGTAAGACACTGTCTTACTTTCGGGGAAACACGGTATATGGGGGTCCCTGGCGCTATATAAAAACCTGACGGGGAACCTAAATAACTAACTGGCTAACCAGCGTCACCAGTGACACTTATACTGTGATCGCTGGTGAAAGGGGGTGAAAGGGTTAACTAGCAGCAATCAGGGGGTTAAAACCATTATTGGGTAGTATATCGGGGTACCTAGCGCTATAAAAACCTGGCGGTGAACCTAAAAAAATAACTAGCTACCTAGCGACACTAGCGACACTGATGCAGCGATCAGAAAAATGATCGCTTAGTGACACTGGCAAAAGGGGGTGAAAGGGTTAACTAGCGGCAATCAGGGGGTTAAAACCATTATTGGGTAGTATATCGGGGTACCTAGCGCTATAAAAACCTGGCGGTGAACCTAAAAAAATAACTAGCTACCTAGCGACTGTAGCGACACTAATGCAGCGATCAGAAAAACGATCGCTTAGTGACACTGGCAAAAGGGGGTGAAAGGGTTAACTAGCGGCAATCAGGGGGTTAAAACCATTATTGGGTAGTATATCGGGGTACCTAGCGATATAAAAACCTGGCGGTGAACCTAAAAAAATAACTAGCTACCTAGCGACACATGCAGCGATCAGAAAAATGATCGCTTAGTGACACTGGCAAAAGGGGGTGAAAGGGTTAACTCTAGGGGCAATCAGGGGGTTAAATCTTTATTGGGGGGTGATAGGGGGCTACCCTGGACCTAACACTAACTGTCCTGACAGTTTTTACTGTCACAACTGACACTGAATGCATTGATCAGTAAAGAAATGATCAATGCAATCAGTGACACTGTGACTGGGGGGGATCGGGGGGCGATCGGGGGGGGGGGATCGGGGGGGGGGGGGGGGTTTGTGTGCCTGTGTGTACCTACATGTCAGTGTAGTGTTGGTGCACACTTACTATTAGTCTTCTCCTCGTAGTCCGGTCAAAAAGACCGCCCCGAGGAGAATGACATCACTTCCTCCTTCCTGTGTAAACAATACACAGTGGGAGGAAGCTTCTCATTGGCCAGGAGCGATCCAGAGGGGGTGGCCGAAAACCAACGGCCATCCCCTCATCACGGAGCGCTCCTGGAGCGAACCGGACCGTCGTATCCAACGGGAGGGGGTCCGATCGGACCCCCCACCCGCTGGAAGGCAGGCACGTACATTTACGTGATTATGCCTGCCTGTGCCATTGTGTTGACGTACATTGGCAATACGGCGGTCCTTAAGTGGTTAAGTCAACCCAAAAAAGTAACCTCAAAATCTTAAGAGTGTAATATATTTACTTTACTTTGACTTTCCTGATATGCATGTGTGTTTTGGATCAGAAAATCTATGTTTTGAAAAGTGCTCTGTAGGGAGCCGGATGTAAAGCCACAAGGAGTCACAGCCAGTGTCAGGAGACTAGCCAGAGGAGAGTTGCCCATAGGACTGGCACAATGATCAATTTTCAATATGGCCATGCCCACTTGCGCAGTTCACTGTACTCCATTGGCCTCCACAGTCACCTGATCTCAATCCAATAGAACACCTTTGGCATGTGGTTGTGGTTTGGAAGATTTGCATCATAAATGTGCAGCTGGCAAATCTGCAGCAACTGCGTAATGCTATCATGTCAGTATGGACCAAAATCTCTGAGGAATATTTACAACACCTTGTTGAATCTATGCCATGAAGAATTAGTTCTGAATGCAAAAGGCGGGTCCAACCTGGTACTAGCAAGGTGTACCTAATAAAGTGGCCGGTGAGTATATAAACTTCAGTACAAAAGTAGCACTGACCCCTAAAGGAGCTGCTGGTTTTATTGGGCTTACCATTACCTCCTTGACCTTGTGTGCGTCTAGGGGTTTCCCAAGGTATATGGCCCAAAGATTTGTAGAAACCGACACTGGATCCTTTCATTGGAATATGTATTTGAACAAAAATAGGTAAAACTAATTCTCAATGAAGGATAGAGGGTTAGGAAGGAAGCTCATTTACTTTTGGAACTGCAAAAAATAGGAAGTCTCTCACTATAGAAATCCAGAGAATTACCGTTCACAACAGGATTCTCACAGCTACCAGATAGACCTCTTCTCACAAGGCCTAGCAGCTGATAGAGAGTTTAAGTAAAGCAAAGTCTCTGCCACAGACTTGAATGTAGAACACTTGAGCAAAGTCTCTGCCACAGACTTGAATGTAGAACACTTGAGCAAAGTCTCTGCCACAGACTTGAATGTAGAACACTTGAACAAAGTCTCTGCCACAGACTTGGATGTAGAACACTTGAGCAAAGTCTCTGCCACAGACTTGAATGTAGAACACTTGAACAAAGTCTCTGCCACAGACTTGGATTTAGAACACTTGAACAAAGTCTCTGCCATAGACTTGAATGTAACTGAGGGACTTTTAGAGAGCTGAGGGTAAATTTAGAGAGCTATCATACGGTACCAGTATCTTGCAGCCGGTCCGGCGATACTGTATGAGTGTAGATCCACTTTGTGTCCTTCAACTGAGCCTCCAGGCTCTTTATGAGAAGCCAGCCTCATGCATGGGCTTCTCCCGAAGAGTCCTCCCCTGGGTGCTTCTCCAGTTGCTGGGCCTCCCCACAGATGAGACGGCACCGGACCACCTTTGAATCCTCCTCTCAGTTACCTTGTCTCGGGCTATCCAGCCGCGAGACTCAGAATTGGATGGATCCGCACCCCAGTCCATGAGGGCCATGGGGGCTGGTCAGGAGGACCAGGACCAAACAGATAAAAAGATCTTCTGGACCAGAACCCAGAAGCTAGAACCTAGAATGCACAACAGGATGACACACCCACTGGGCTGGTTCTGAGAAAGAATGGCACTCAATACGCCTAGCTAAACTGCTTTCTCACACTTGCCAGCAGTGACAGCGACACCTGTGACCAAGGAGAAACCAGTGCAATCCAGCTAGACTGGTACTGAAACCATAATTTGACATAATTATTCCTAAAACCCAACTGTAGTTTTAGGACCATTAAATTGAAAAAAAAAATGGCATGTGCTCATCAGGAGTCGGCACTACACAAACATTTTCAAAAACTGAAACTTGTTCATTGCATAATATTTTCTGCACACAGAATATAGATAGCACTTTGTCTCAGTCTTAAAGAAACTTAATTAAAATAGTCAATGACTACTTTCCAACAGCAACTGTTTAGAAAATGAACAGGAATATATAATTACTATTGACATAAGTACAGGGATTAGGAATATGTAGAAAAAAAAATGCTGTATGTAACATACCGTCACATAGTTACATAGTAAACTATGTCCAGCGTACAGTATACAGTGGCCATTAAGTATGTAACATACAACCCCATTATTATTATTATTATTATTATTATTATTATTATACAGGATTTAAATAGTGCAGTTTACGCAGCGCTTTACAACACAAGGACAGACAGTACACTTACAACACAAATCAATACAGGAGGGATCAGAGGGCCTTGCTCATTAGAGTTTACAATCTAGAAAGGAGGGTCAAGTGGAAACAAGGTAATCACTGTGGGAGGTGAGCTGATGGAGAAAATGAAATGATGTTACTTAATACTGATTGAAGCAACTCCCTCTCCTGCTCCCCCAACAGTCATCTATTTTTCTCCCTCTGCTTTCTGAGATCCATATGGCAAATTAATCATAGACAACTTAATCATAGACAGAGTGTCTTAAAATGAAAAGGTTCTGCTGTGCTAGTGTAGCACTACCCCCTAAGGAGTTGATGAAGTTAGGGGTCCCCACTGTTGCACAGCCAGTCACACCACATTTTCTTCTTTCATCTGGACACAGAAAATCAGTCTTTGGCTTGTTTTTTTGTTGTTTGTCCTAGGGCATGACCAGGGCTGTCTTTTAGGCAGGGCAAAAAGGACAGCTGCCCTGGGTCCCATCATTGTTGTTAGGCCCAAAGGAGCTGCCTCATACTTGGCAAATATCCCAGTTTAAATTCCATTTTCCCTTGCAGTCTTTTAGTCCCATGCTGTGTCCCAATATCTCAGTGTGAAATTCTGTTACCAATGCTGCTCAGCTCTAAGGTTGAATAAAGACACCAGTCCATCCAGTTCAACCTGAGTGAGTGTCTACAATTGTCCCTATCCCTGTACATTACACACTCACATCAGTCCCTACCCTCAAGGAGCCCACGATCCAAGATCCCCATTCATATACCAGGGCCAATTTTGGACAGAAGACAATTGAACTACCTGAATGTCTTTGGAGTGTGGAGTACCCGGGGGATACCCACGCAGGGACAGGGAGAACATGCAAACTCCATGCAGGTAGTGTTGTGGTTGGGATTCAAACCAGCAACCCCTTTTGCTGCTAGTTGAGAGTGCTAACCACTATACCACTGTGCTGCCCTATATACTTGCCAAAGATTTTCAGCTTTGCTCTACATGATTCAGAACTTGCCACAGTGTAGTGTCTCCTAGTTAATCCTACCCCCCCCCCCCCCCCACCAATACCACTGATCCCATCAACCCCCCAGCATTGCCACTAATCACAACCCTCTTCTTCCCCATCATTTCCTAGGAGTTTTCTGTCTATTAATGGGTCCCTTCACCTCCCCAGTCCAATCAGTGAGCTGTAATGATGTGAACTAACCTCTTGCAACCAATTATTTTAGCGGTAAGGATATGTAGTAACTGCTAGCAACCAATCAGTGAGCAGTATTGATGTACAGTAATCTCTAGCAACCAATCAACAAGCAGAAGTCATGTTCTGTAACTTCTAGCAAAAAATCAGTGAGCCATGTGTGCTGTAACCTCTAGCAGCCAGTCAGTGAGTGGTAATGGTACACTGTAACCTCTGGCAACCAATCACAATCGCTGCCTGATCTGATTCAGTAAACAATAAACTGTATGGAAAGAGGAGTGGGGGGCAAGAAAATGTTTGCCCAGGGCCCAATCAATATTAAAGACAGCCCTGGGGATGATAACTTGGATGGGGTAAGGGAGTGTGGGATGCCCAGTGTTACAACAAGCAGAACTTTAGGGACAACTTCCTTCCTATTTACAGATTGCTTTTCTTACTTTTCCCTGCAAACACTAGATTCATGTACAGATCCTGTTGTTTTATTCTTGAGGGAACTAACAGTATTAAACAGGAACAGATTCTGGACAGCTGCACTTTTGAAAAATAGCTTTTTTGTCTGCTGCGTTTTCCATCTTTGATTTTGATGTGGATTTTTCTTAATAAAAGAAGGCTGACGTTTTGCACTAGCGGTAGTGCTTATTCATAGCTAAAGCCGCGTACACACGGGGCCGTCTGTCAGACAATCCGACGGACAGTCCGTCATACTTTCGAATGAACAGACTTGCCCACACACGGCACTTTTTGAGTGGACTAATACGGCGTACTAAGTCCGCCATACTATCCGCCCTACTTTTGAAATGAACGGACTCGCCCACACACGCGGAGGAAAGTCCGCTCATTTCGAGTGCGTCTCCAGGTAGACGGGGCCCGCGAAGGAGACGTCGCTGACCCCGCCACCTGGAATGGACTTAAAGGGGAACCCCAACGCCGAAAAAATCGGCGTGGGGGTCCCCCCCCAAGTCCACAACAGACCCTTGTCCGAGCACGCTACCCAGCCGGCCAGGAAAGGGGGGCGAGCGAGCGCCCCCCCTCCTGAGCCGTACCAGGCCACGTGCCCTCAACATGGGGGGGTGCCTTGTCCCCATGTTGATGAGGACAAGTTGATGAGGACAAGGGCCTCTTCCCAACAACCCTGGCCGTTGGTTGTCGGGGTCTGCGGGCGGGGGGCTTATCGGAATCCGGGAGCCCCCTTTAATAAGGGGGCCCCCGGATACCGGCCCCCCACCCTATGTGAATGAGTATGGGGTACAATGTACCCCTACCCATTCACCTGTAAAATAAAAGTACAAAAAAAAACACAACACACGAGATAAAATACTTTATTGCACAGCTCCGGGGGTCTTCCGTCTTCGGGGGTCTTCTCGCCGGACTCCTCCGCTATCTTCTTGTAGCTCTTTTGCTAGCGGAGGAGTTCGGCTTTCTTCCTCGCCGCCGGCCTCTTCTCCCGACTTCGGGGGTCTTGTCCCCCTCTTCGGTTCTTCTGCCGGGCCACCGCGCCTTCTTATAGCTCTTTTACAGGCGGTGGCCCGGTCTTCTTGTTGTAACACAATTTACAGGTGAATGGGTAGGGGTACATTGTACCCCATACTTATTCACATAGGGTGGGGGGCCGGTATCCGGGGGCCCCCTTATTAAAGGGGGCTCCCGGATTCCGATAAGCCCCCCGCCCGCAGACCCCGACAACCAACGGCCAGGGTTGTCGGGAAGAGGCCCTTGTCCTCATCAACATGGGGACAAGGTGCTTTGGGGTGGGGGGGCCGCGTGGCCCCCCCTTCCCCAAGGCACCCCCCCATGTTGAGGGCACGCGGCCTGGTACGGCTCAGGAGGGGGCGCTCGCTCGCCCCCCTTTCCTGGCCGGCCGGGTAGCGTGCTCGGACAAGGGTCTGTTGTGGACTTGGGGGGGACCCCCACGCCAATTTTTTTCGGCGTTGGGGTTCCCCTTTAAGTCCATTCCAGGCGGCGGGGTCAGCGACGTCTCCTTCGCGGGCCCCGCCTACCTGGATACCCGCTCGAAATGAGCGGACTTTTCTCCGGGCGGGAAAAGTCTGCTCATTTCAAAAGTACGGTGGACTGGCACACACACGGGCGGATTGTCCGCCGAAATGCGAGTCCAACGGACAGTATTACGGAAATTCCGAAATACTTAGTCCGCCAGACTGCACGCTGAAAAAGTCCGCTGAAGCCCACACATGAGCGGACTGTCCGCTGAAATGTGTTTCGGCGGACTAAGTAGGCCAGACAGTCTGCCCGTGTGTACGCGGCTTAATGATTACAAAAAAGGAAATCAAGTAAATACTCTTTCTAATTACACACATGTGATTGAGTAATTGATAAATTAATTACATGATTTAATACAGATGTGGATGGATACTATTATAGCCAAACCTCACAGGTGAACACCTATTTAGTGTTACAATCATTCCTCATTCCTGGATGTTGCAACACTTCATATCACATGACACTATATATTTTTTATTATTTATTATTTTTTGTTTCATTCACACTGTGTTTTTTCACTTAACATTCATCCATTTCATTACTTTTCGATCACATCCAGGAATGAGGAATGATTGTAACACTAAATAGTAGGGATGAGCCGAACATCCCACGGTTCAGTTCGCACCAGAACCTGCGAACGGACCGAAAATTTGCAAGAACTTTAGAACCCCATTAAAGTCTATTCGACGTGAACATTCAAAATCATAAGTGCTAATTTTAAAGGCTAATATGCAAGTTATTGTCTTAAAAAGGGTTTGGGGACCCAGATCCTGCCCCAGGGGACATGTGTCAATGCAAAAAAAGTTTTAAAATTTGCATTTTTTTCGGGAGCACTGATTTTACTGATGCTTAAAGTTAAAAAAAAGTTAAATATTCCTTTAAATATCGTGCCTGGGGGGTATCTATAGTATGCCTGTGAAGTGGCACATGTTTCACGTGTTTAGAACAGTTCCTGTACAAAATTACATTTCTAACGGAAAAAAGGTCATTTAATACTGCTTGCGGTTTTAATGTAATGTCTGGTTCCAGCAATATGGATTAAAATCATTGAGAAAAATGGCATGGGTAGCCCCCCCTGTCCATTACCAGCCCCTTTGGGTCTTGTACGGATATTGAGGGGAACCCCTACCCAAATTAAAAAAAGGAAAGGCGTGGGGCCCCCAGGCCCTATATACTCAGAACAGCAGTATACAGGCGGTGCAAAAAAGACAGGGACTGTGTAGGTTTGTTGTTAAGTAGAATCTGTTTGTAATTTTGAACTGGTACATTTTTAAAGTGTATTTCCAGTCAAAAAATCTATTTTTTATTTTTTTTTGGAAAACATAGGGAAGGGTTATCACGCCTGTAACATTTTCTCTTCTGTCTGTGCACCTCTTCAGAAGATTTTACCTCACTTTCTGTCCCAATGACCAATGTTTTTTGGAATTTTTTTTTTTTTTTTAGTAAAACAAGGATTGGGATAAAGCATCAGTGGAGAGGAGACACGTTTTTCCCATATCAACTCTTACAGGACAGAATTTCCCTTCCTAGGGGTAGATTTCATCTCACTTCCTGTTGCCTCCTTCCATTTGCAAGTAGTAGACGTTTGTAAGTTGGATGTTTGAAAGTAGGGGCCTGCCCTATGCTCTGCAGAAATTTGGGCCTAAGGTGTTGGTGTTGCCACAAGTAACACTGTAAGCCCTCAAAGTGACTCTTGGTGGGCACTGGAGCGCCCTGCTGTGAACTATTATATCAACAATTGTAATTACATGCCATTGTTGAATGGTGGTAGAAAAATTGGGCCTTTGGTGGTGGTGCTGGTGCCACAACACTGTAATTCCTCACAGTTACTCTTGGTGGGCGCTGGAACGGGCCCTGCTGTGAAATATTATATCAAGAATTGCAATTACATGCACCTGTTAAACAGGGGCAGAAAAATTGAGCCTTAGGCACTGGTGCCACAACACTGCAACACCTCACAGAAACTCTAGTTGGAGAGCAGGAATGAGCCTTGCTGCAAAGTATTGCATAAAAAATTGTAATTACACTCCCCTTTTAAACAGAGGCTGAAAAATTGGGCCTTAGCCACTGGTGGCAGCGCCCAAAACCAAAAATGTTCTTCCAAGCTATCAGCATGATCATTGAGGAGGAAGAGGATAGCCACTCAGCATAACAGGATAGTCACTCAGCATCAGCATAGGCAGTCTTGAAAAGATCTGACATTTCAAAAAAAAATATTTGGTTACATCAGCTTCAGGTGCTTGGTAGCTGGTGGTGATCCAAGACTGATTCATTTTTATGAAGATCAGTCGGTGGACAGGCGCACCCTGTGATCGGTTATGTAGCCTCCTGCAGCACTGAATGTGCGTTCTGAAAGAACGCTGAATGCAGGACAGGCCAGTAGCTCAATTGCATACTGTGCAAGCTCTGGCCAGTGATCCATCCTCAAGACCCAGTAACCCAGAGGATTTCTTGCTCCTAGTTATTCCTACATGTAAATCAGACACTGGTGATGTTGCTGGAACCAATCATGCCTTGGGGCTGCAGACTAAAAAAATTGTCTGAATGCATCGGTCAGACGGCCACCTTCTCCACCACTCCTTCTGTGGCTGACCGAAGCCTCAGCAACACGTTGTCCAGGACCAGAAATTTGTACCCTCCTCAGTCTCTGGAAATGCGTTGCACAGACCTTTCTGCCATGCCTCCTGGAGATGTCTCATCCGTTGCGATGGCAAGATAAGGTCTGCAACCTAACCCTTGTACCATGGATCAAGGAGAGTTGCCAGCCAGTAATGATCCCTCTGCTTGATCCGCTGAATACGAGGATCCTTTGCAGGATCAGGGAGGCCATGCAGCGTAGGTTAGCTGAGGCATTCGGTACAGAGTCCTCTGGGTCACTAAGGATGACATGATCCGCAGCCTCCTCTTCCCAGCCACGTACAAGTCCACGGGTTTCTTGGGACTGTAAATCATCCCAAAAGACTGCTGCTGCTGATGCTGAGTGCCAGGCTCCACCTCCATGCTGACACAATCCTCCTCATCCTCTTCCTGTGTGATATACAGGCCAGCAGGAACACTGTCTGGAAAAAAGGGGGCCTTGAGAAGCAAGGAAGTCCTCCTCTTCCTGCCTCTGTTCTGCTTCAAGTGCCCTGCCCATTATTCTACACAGCATGTGCTCCAAGAGGTGGACAAGAGGTACAGTGTCACTGATGCATGCACTGTCACTGCTCACCATCCTTGTGGCCTCCTCAAATGGTGACAGGACAGTGCATGCATCCCTGATCATGGCCCACTGGCGTGGGGGGAAAAATGTGCTCCCCTGACCCTGTCCTGGTACCGTAGTCGCACAGGTACTCATTGATGGCCATCTGCTGCATGTGCAGCCGCTGCAGCATGGCCAACGTTGAGTTCCACCTGGTGGGCATGTCACAGATTAGACGGTTCTTGGGCAGGTTCAATTCCTTTTGGAGCTCAGCCAGCCAAGCACTGGCATTATATGATGGCGGAAATGCACACATACTTTTCTGGCCTGCCTCAGGCCATCCTGTAAGCCAGAGTATCTGCCCAAGAACCACTGCACCACCAAGTTAAGGACGTGAGCCACACAAGGCACATGAGTCAGTTGTCCCTGTCGGAGGGCAAAGAGGAGGTTGGTGCCATTGTCACAAATCACCATTCCTGGCTTAAGCTGGTGTGACATCAACCTCCTCTCAGCCTGCCCCTGCAGAGCTGACAGAATATCTACCCCAGTGTGGCTCCTGTCCCCCAAGCACACCAGCGCAAGCATGGCATGGCATCTTTTTGCATGCGTACTTGCGTAGCCCCTTGAACGCCTACGGAGCACTGCTGGTTCTGAGGACAAAGCACAGGAAGAGGCCATGGAGGAAGAAGAAGAGGAGGGGGTAGAGGAGAGAGGTGTGTCACAATCACCAGTAGTAGCATTTTGGAGGCGTGGTGGTGGAACAACCTCCAACGCTACTGCACCTTGTCCTGCATCCTTACCAGCTGCCAGAAGAGTCACCCAATGTGCCGTGAAAGATAGGTAACGTCCCTGACCATGACTGCTGGACCATGATTCAGCGGTAATATGCAGCTTACCGCTGACCACCCCGTCTGGCGAGGCATGGACATTGCCTTCCACATGCTGGTAGAGAGCCGGAATTGCCTGCTGTGAGAAAAAGTGGAGTTTGGGAACCTGCCACTGAGGAACCGCATATTGCACCAACTCACGGAAAGGTGCAGAGTCTACCAAATGAAAAGGCAGAAGTTGAAGTGCTAGCAATTTAGCCAAGCTAACATTCAACCGCTGGGCATGTGGATGGCTGGGAGTGAACTTCTTTTGATGGTCCTGCAGCTGGGGCAGGGAAATTTGCCTGTTACAAACGGAGATCGGTGTACCGCTAGCAGATTGCCAGCAAGTACTTGTCTGTGACATACCTAATTCTACACCTTCATTCCTCAGTACAGATTTCAGAAAGGACTGAAAGTATAGTGGGGTTGGAGATCCCAGCTGATGAGGATCAAGGAGAGGTCCACTTGGTTCTTTGGTGTGGGTCTTTAAGGTACGCTTGCCAACGAACCTGCATGGCAGGTCGAAGCATGTGGTGCCCAAGCTGCCGATGTTTTGGCCATGCGAGATACACTTGAGACATATGTTGCAAATAGCAGTGGTGCGATCTGATGCACTCGTCTCAAAAAAGGCCCACACCAAAGAACTTTTAAATTAACTCACAGTGCCCTGCACAGGCGGAGCTCTGCGGTGTCATTCAGTCATGTGCTGCCCTTAAGCTGGCCCCTGGAGGGCATCCTGCCTCATTGGAGATGTGCCTCTTCCTCCTCCTCCCCACTCCTATTAGGCACCCATGTGGAGTCAGTGACCTCATCATCCCCTCCGTCCTCATCACTGGAGCAAACCTGGCAGTATGCGGCAGCTGATGGAACATGACTGCCAGATTGCAGTCTTTCTTGGGCATCCCCTCTCTGGGCTCACGCTACTGCCTTCCTCTAGCTGAGTATCATCATCAGAGCCTTCAAAACACTGGGCACCCTCCTGGAGCATGTAACTAACGCTGTGCTCAAACAGTTTGTGGGACTCCTCAGGAGGACATGGTGGGTCTAGGGAAGGAGTGACTGGTGCCATTGAGATGAGGGAAGAGGCCACGTTGGCAGCTGATTTGCCAGTACCCTGAGCCTGGGTGAGAGAGGATGAGGAGGATTTAGAGGGCTTGGTCATCCACTCCACCAAGTCTTCAGCATGTTACGGCTCAATACGTCCAGCTGCCGAAAATAAAGACAAATGTGTCCCATGGCCACGTGCTGATGAGGATGCACCACGTCCACGACCAGCACTGTTGCCTCTAGACACAGAGCCTACTTGCCCTCTTTTATTGGCTCGTGACTGTCTGCCTCTCCTTGTTGGCCTTCCAGATACACTAATGGCCTGCAGGGAGAAGAGAACACCAGCAATTGGGGTATCTTTAGGTGCACACTGAGCAGATGACACAGTACACTACTGTAATTACTGCAGCTGCCTGCCTGTGGTATAGGATCTGAAGAACACCAACAATTGGGGTAGCTTCAGGTGTGCACTGTGCAGGTGGCACAATACACTGACTGTAACTGCTGCAGCTGCCTGTGGTATAGGACCAGAATAACACCCGAAATTGGGGTAGCTTCAGGTGTGCACTGTGCAGGTGGCACAATACACTGACTGTAACTGCTGCAGCTGCCTGTGGTATAGGACCAGAAGAACACGAGCAATTGGAGTAGCTTCAGGTGTACACTGTGCAGATGGCACAATACACCGACTATAACTGCTGCAGTTGCCTGTGGTATAGGACCAGAACAACACCAGCAATTGGGGTAGCTTCAGGTGTACACTGTGCAGGGGGCACAATATACCGACTGTAATTGCAATAGCTTCAAAGTAAATTAGGACACTGTCTCTCTGTCTATCTCTCTCTATGAGCCACAACACACTATGCAAGGCCACCGTGTAGGCAGCCTTATATAGTGTGGGGTGTGTATTAAACCCCCTGAGCCATATTTGGCCACAGGCTTCCTGCCTATGGGCAATTATGGCTCTCTTCGCTGACGGCGCTGTGATTGACCAAACATGTCGGTCATAGTGCATGCTTGGCCAATCATCAGCCAGCAATGCACTGCGATGCCACAGTGCATTATGGGCCGTGAGCGCCACTTGAATTTGGCACCAACGGCCCATAATGTTCTGGCTTTGCCGAAGGGGCGAACAGCCGGTGTTTGTTGAGTGGGACATTTCACATTTTCACAATTGAGTTCTCCCATTCATTTTTCAGTCCACTCTCTCTTTTTTTTGTTTTAAATGGACTCTTCTATTCTATCCAAACATGAATGCCGGTTTCCAGTGTGTTATGTTTTAATCATTTCTATATCCAATCATTTATAATGCTTTTTAGAGGATATTTCCTAATAGTGATTTGAACTTCTTATAGCTTAGTTTATTATTTTTAAACTTGATATGCCCATTTTTCATTCATATATTCTTATATTCATTATACACAAATGTGTGCTTGTAGATTTATGTGAATGAGGTTTTTTCTGGGCACAGAAAACGATATAATACATTATATTATATTCTTTATTTTTGTTTTCTTTATATTTTTTCTCTTTCTTTTTCAGTTAATTTGATAAATTGACTCATTAATATTTTGTTTTTATATATATATATTATATATATATATATATATATATATATATACACACACACATATATTTTTAATTTATGTAATGTTTTTAAACATGTCAGTTGAATGTTCCTGTTTTTGTATGTGGTGCTGCCTGAAACAGGTGTTTTTTGGGTGTAGCCCAATTTAAGTGATCACCTTAAATGCCTGGTTTGATGAGCACTATCAATGTTATGAATAAGCAACTACACGCTTGTGAAACACGTCAACTACAATCACCTGTATCTGTCTGGCAACTTTTGACAATACACAAGCAAGTTTTGGATTCCCAGTGGGCGACCATTTTGTTTTCTTATTCAAGTTTGGATAAAGACTTGGCACTCCCCTGTCTTCAAGAGAGCACTGCTTCAGCTGGCAGTCTCCCCCTTATCTGTCCCTGCACCGTGCTGATATACTCACTGCCTTTCCTTGCTCTCTCTGCTGCTTCTCCAGATTGAATCCCTCCAACTGCCTCCTGTGGTGGGATCCTTGCAGGTCAGCCTCCCGAGCTCCAGCCCCTGGCAAGGGGTCCCTCAATGGCTACTAATAGCCTCACTCAGCACTGCTTCTCCATTTTCCACCCGAACTCCCTTGCTGGCATGGCCCATGTCTATTTATGGGCTTCCCAGTCCCCTGCCAGGCTCAACCCTGTTGATTGGCTGAGGACCTTCTAGCCTTCTCCCACTAGTTCCAGAACATTCTCCAATGTCCAGAAACAAGGGGAGGTACCAGAAAGCTGCCAGGATGAGTGATCCAGCCCTTGTAACCATGACCCAATTACAGACTCACTAGGTAACATGAGTCAGTGTATAGTTTACCTACTCTCACTACTATTATCACACACTAGAGGTTGCTATACCAGTATAGAGGACACAAATGTAATAAAACTGTTTTTTTTTAAAGTGAAACAAAAATCTTATGCTTTCTGTGTAGCTGATGCAGAAGTACATACACAGGATTCACAGTGAGATGAAAACAAGTCAGACTAGGACAGGATGTTTGCAGAGAGCAGAAGCCACTCAGGGCTACCCTATAGTTGTCAAGACTGGAGGGGCTAACACTTCTGCACTGAACCACACATGCAGTGTCCAGCAACAGTCTGTGTGAGCAAACTGCATCCTGAGCTAATATTTTATTAGAAAGTCTAAGGGGGAGATTCACTAAAACTGGTGCACACAGAATCTGATACAGCTGTGCATAATAACCAATCAACTTCTAAATTCAGCTTTTTAGCTTATTCAATTAAGCTTTGACAATAAAACATAGAAGCTATGTACAGCTACACCAGATGCTGCTTGCACCAGATTCAATAATCCCTTCCTACGAGTCACCCCACAAATAATTATTGGTGCACTATAGTAAATTGTTTTTTGTTACACTTTGCAAAATGAAATATTATTGATTTTCTTGAATCCTGTCATTCTTCCAGAAATTATCACACAGCAGAATCACACTCCTGTCATAGCACTTACTTGTGGACACCTCAAACTTCAGAGTCGTTTACTTTTTTACCAACTCCCCCATGGAATGGTTGCAGACCTACTACAGACACAAAGAAGTGACCAAACAGAAAGGTACTGATTAATGCAGCTCTGCAATCCTTAACAAATCATTACATTTATTTTTATTTAATGCAAGCAGTGTAAGTACCTGAATTTGACATGTTATTAACCTCTTGCAGTTGCTGTAGAGTAGGGCTGGAGTATCTGGGGAAAAAGAAGCATTCAATGCCAACTGGTTCATGTACTGACAAGAAGCATGCTGAGAAGAATAGAAACGTAACAGAACTATGAGCTTACCACTGTTCTACTTCTAGTTTCACTATATATTCTCAAGGCAGGGTGGGTCCTAGACAACCTGGGTTCAGAGGTAGTGGTTGAATGAGCCTGACCATCTGACTGAGGACAGCTAGTAGAAGAAAAAAAGTACAAAAAAGGACAAATCTTTGGATCGAAGATGAATATTACATCAGTGTTTGATGCAATATTCATCTTCAATCCATAGATTTGTCCTTTTTTGTACTTTTTTCTTCTACTACTTTTGCTATTTTATTTTGTTATTTTTTCACTTTTTGGGCTATTGAAGTAGAACTATTGGCAAAACTTTCTTTTTCTATTTTGGATAGAGTAAGGGAGGGTTATAACCCCTATCAGATTTTTTTTCACCACCTGTGTACCATTGCTTCATCCTTCACTTTCTGTCCCATAGCCAAACAGGAAGTGAGAGGAAATCCCTGAAAATTAAGGGAATTCCTTAAGTTGTCCTCCAGGTCACCAGAACTAGTGTCCCCATTGGAAGATTTCCCTGCTGTTACTTTTCTGGGGACAACCCGAAATTTGTGATTTTCTTTAGCTTTCACTTTCAATGATAATGGTAAACAAGACAAATAGAGAATGTTATCTCCCTAAGGCCTGGTTCACACCTATGTAATTTCTAGTGTATTTTCAGTTTTGCAGAAACACACTACAGTCCATTTAACATGGTTTCCTATGGATTTAGTTCACTATGCAACTTATGGAAAGGGACAGGTATTTTTTTCTAGTTTTTGGTTCCATAGACTTCAATGGATCAAAAGCGTGTATTGAAAACCGCAAAATGTATCTGGAATATGCAAACTGCAACCTGCATAGGTGTTAATCAGACCTTATGGGGGGCACAGACAGCAATAAAAACAAATAGGGGTTCAAATCCCTCTCCACTCTATCCAAAACTAAAAATAAGTGTTGCCTTTAGTTAGACTTTAATGTTTATCCTATAATTTTGTCAGGCATTCAGCTTTAAGTAAAAAATGTAACTTGTACCGCATAAAATTAGGAATGCATTGCTCAGTGATGAGCAAATGCTTCTATTTATAATTACAATTTTGTATCAGAAAGGGAATTTAGAATTGTAGGAAGGCAGAAAATAAATTGGAAGTTTTACTAATGATAATTAAAGAAGCCACTGTCTAATTAAACACAAAACATCAGTAAAGTAAAAAGCAAGAAAAAGGATTTAGAGATGTCTTTTCTATATTTATTAAAATGCCAACTACAATAATTAGAGATGTTATCTCTGTAGACTCTTTGAGAACACCAAGAACAGATGACACTTTCTGTGATTCCTTTTTCCCACAATCCTTAGGGCTCCTAAGGGAGCAATGTCAATTACACCAACATAAATGAAAATTGCATTTTAAAGAGTTTGTGCTACCTGACAAGCATACTAATATTTGCCAAACATTCAAACAGTAATCACAATATGTCCATAACCTCTTAAACCCACCCTGTCTCTTTATTCAACTGCTACTAATCCCATCATTTCTTTTTGACAGGCTGCTGCTCCCCCCACTCTACCCATCAATCAAAACCAGCCGCTAAAAACTAAACCATTTTCCGAAGCTACCAAGTGTAGAATTAATTTTTGGCAGTAAAAAGCTAAACTTTTCACTACGCACACTGATTATGGCTCTAGTCAGCTGGCTTTCTTGCTTGATGGGTTATTCTTATTAAGATAAAATGTTTCCCCAAAGCAGCTTAAATACTTATCAAAATACCAAGGCTGTGTGAAAAGAGAATATCTGTATGAAATGCAAAGTAGCAAAAGTAGGAAAAATCCAGGTGTGGTACACTCTATTTCAGTTGTGAACTGAGCTCATGAATAATATTCACTTATAAATAAGATAGGGGTGAATGTATTCATATGGCTTGCTTACATTTGGAAATGAAATATTTTTGCTTTTAATACGCAGGCTGTACTGAAAGTTTTGCTACGTTTTTTCTTAATTGAAATTTTAGTACAGTTTTGTACAAATTACATTTTTTTAGAACAAAATCATACCCCAAATTTTGCCATTCTAAAAGTATAGTATAGTTAGTATTCAATCCAAGCAGATGTGCACAATTTATAGTTAAATATATTGGTTTTGGGTCCATTTTATTTTGTTTTAAAGTTTATAAGTTGTTCCAAAATGTGAAATATAGAGGCTGGAGCATAATGACGTGGAACTGCTTTGCTGCCTTAGGATCTGGATAGCTTGCATCATTTAAAAGCAATAAATTCCAAGCTGTATCCATAAATTATACAACAGAATGCCAGGGCATCTGTGATCTAAACTTCAAAAGATTTTGATTTCAACATGAAAATAATCCAAAACCTAGGAGTCACTCTGTAACAGAAATTATATGAATATAAAGAGAAATTCAGTATATTAGAATGGTAGATACCTGGATGTTGCATGATCTAAAGTAGGCCATTTATTACGTACCTCATAGGAGACTGAAATGTAGAGGGCAGCCATGCTTGTATCTACAGCCCTAGTGCCCCTACAAATAATAGAGATGGTGCTAAGGGACAGGAGGAACGAGAGGACATGAGTCCCAAAAGGTGTTTCTTGCAGAACCTTTGATCAGTGAAGTCGACCAGGACAGACCAATAGAGCATGTCAGGTTGGCGGTCAACAGTATCATAGGAAGCACAAGCAGTGATTAAAGCAGAGGTCCACCCTAAAATGGACCTCCGCTCATCGGAATCCCCCCCCCTCCGGCGCCACAATTGGCACCTTTCAGGGGGGAGGGGGGTGCAGTTACCTGGATAATCCAGGTAACTGCACCCACTTCCGGGATAGCTGTCTGCGGAAAGGGGCGTAGATTACGCCCCTTTCCGCAACTGCCCGCCCCTTTGCGCAAGTGCCCCGCTGCCTGCTGGGAAACACACAGTTCCCAGAGGCAGCGGGGACCGTCCGGATTGCGCCGCGCGGCTCGCGTATGCGCAGTAGGGAACCGGGAAATGAAGCCGAAAGGCTCCATTTCCTGATTCCCATACCCAAGATGGCGGCGGCAGCACCCGAGTGTCGATCTAGAGATCGGCTTCGGGTGCCGACATCGCGGGCGCGCTGGACAGGTAAGTGTCACCATTTTAAAAGTCAGCAGCTGCAGTATTTGTAGCTGCTGACTTTAAAAAAAAAAAAAAAACGCGGAGTCCCGGCGGACTCCCGCTTTAACCACTTGACCATTGGGCACTTAAACACCCTTAATAACCAGACCAATTTTCAGTTTTCGGTGCTCTCACATTTTGAACGAGAATTACTCAGTCATGCAACACTGTACCCATATGACATTTTTGTCATTTTTTTCACACAAATAGAGCTTTCTTTTGGTGGTATTTAATCACCGCTGGGTTTTTTATTTTTTGTGCTATAAAAGAAAAAAGACCGAAAATTCTGTAAAAAAAAAGAATTTTTCTTTGTTTCTGTTATAAAATTTAGCTGATTAGTAATTTTTCTTCATAAATTTTGGCCAAAATGTATACCACTACATATCTTTGGTAAAAATAAGTACAAATTGGTGGATAGTATTTGGTCTTTGTGAAAGTTATAGAGTCCACAAGCTATGGTGCCAATATCTGAAAATTTATCACACCTGAAGTACTGATGGCCTATCTCATTTCTTGAGACCCTAACATGCCAGAAAAGTACAAATACCCCCCCAAATGACCCATTTTTGGAAAGAAGACATTCCAAGGTATTTAGTAAGAGGCATGATGAGTTTTTTGAAGTTGTAATTTTTTCCCACAATTCTTTGAAAATCCAGATTTCTTTTCCTTTTTTTTTCACAAAATTGTAATATTATCAGGTTATTTCTCACACACAGCATATGCATACCACAAATTGCACCCCATAACACATTCTGCTATTACTCCTGAGTATGGTGATACCACATGTGTGAGACTTTTACACAGCCTGGCCACATACAGAGGCCCAACATGCAGGGAGCACCATCAGGCATTCTGGAGCACCCAGGCTAATTCTGACATTTCTCTCCTACATGTAAAAATCATATTTATTTGCTAGAAAATTACATATAAACCAAAAACATTATATATGTTTTTTTAGCAAAGACCCTAGAGAATACAATGGTGGTCATTGCAACTTTTTATCTCGCACGGTATTTGTGCAGCAATTTTTCTAACACTTTTTTTTGGAAAAAAACAGTTTTGTGATTAAAAAATAAATAAAACAGTAAAGTTAGCCCAATGTTTTTGCATAATAAGAAAGATGAAGTTACGCCGAGTAAATAGATATCTAACATGTCACCCTTTAAAATTGCACACACTCGTGGAATGGCGCCAAACGTCACTTCTTAAAAATCCCCATAGGCGAGGCTTTACATTTTTTTGCTGGTTAAATATTTTGAGGTACAGAGGAGGTCGAGGGCCATAATTATTGCTCTCGCTCTAATATTCACAGCGATACCTCACATGTGTGGTTTGAACACCTTTTTCATATGTGGGCAGGACTTACGTATGCGTTCGCTTCTGCATGCGAGCACATGGGGACAGGGGTGCTTATTTTTTTTTTTTTTTTTTTTTTATTGTTCATTTTACTTTATTTATTTTAGTTTGAATTTTTTTTCCCCAAAAATAATTTTTTTGATTACTTTTATTCCTATTACAAGGAATGTGAACATCCCTTGTAATAGGAATATGGCATGATAGGTCTTCTTTACAGTGAGATATGGGGTCAATAAGACCCCATATCTCGCCACTAGGCTGGGAAGCCTGAAATAAAAAAACAATTCTGGCTTTGATCATATTGGCGAGACGTTAGAAGCACGGGAGTGCGGCAGGGGGGGGGGGGAGTCCCCTCTCACCTCCTGTAAGAACGATCAAGCAGTGGAACAGCTGCTATGATTGTTCTTATGGTGTAGGGAATCGCTGGCTGAAAAAGCTAATATCTGAATGAAGCCTGTAGCTGCCCCCATCATTCAGATATCCTTGCACAAAGTCAAGGACATCATATGACGGCCGGCGGGTGGGAAGTGGTTAAAATGCTTTTTTTATTTTAACACAAAGTTGTCCATTTATACAATATTTCTAACACATAGCATGTACATACCAAAAATGACACCCCAAAATTGATTTTCCTACTCCTCCTGAGTACGGTGATACCACATGTGAGACTTCCACAGCCTGGCCACATACAGAGGCTGAGTACAGCCAAGCATGGCCGAGCATGACCGAGCATTGCTGGGTATCACTGAGTATTGCAGGGTATCAACGAGTATTGCTGGGTATTGCAGGGTATCATCGAGTATGACTGAGCATGGCCGAGTATGGCTGGGTATTGCAGGGTATCAGAGTATGGCTGAGCATGGCCGTGTATGGCTGGGTATTGCAGAGTATCACTGGGTATGGCTGGGTATTGCAGGTTATCACCGACTATGGCTGGGTATTGCAGGGTATCATCGACTATGGCTGGGTATTGCAGGGTATCACCGAGTATGGCTAGGTATCACCGAGTATGGCTGGGTATGGCAATTTGTGGCAGAGTATTGGCAGGGTATTGCAGGCTATTGCAGAGTATTGCTGGGTATTGCAGATTATTGCTGGGTATTTCAGAGTATTGGCAGGGCATTGCAGGGTATTGCAGAGTATTGGCAGGGCATCGCAGAGTATTGGCAGGGCATTGCTGGGAATTGCAGAGTATTGGTAGGGCATCGCAGAGTATTGGCAGGGTATTGCAGAGTATTGGCAGGGCATTGCTGGGTATTGCAGAGTATTGGCAGGGCATTGCTGGGTATTGCAGAGCATTGGCAGGGCATTGCAGAGTATTGACAGGGTATTGCAGAGTATTGGCAGGGCATTGCTGGGTATTGCAGAGTATTGGCAGGACATTTCTGGGTATTGCAGAGTATTGAAGAGTATTGGCAGGGCATTGCTGGGTATTGCAGAGTATTGGCAGGGCATTGCTGGGTATCGCAGAGTATTGGCAGGGCATTGCAGAGTATTGGCAGGGCATTGCTGAGTATTGCAGAGTATTGGCAGGGAATTGAGGGGTTAATTGTCGGTGAGCAGCACTGTGGGCACTGCAAATCCAGCCCACAGCACTGCTGACACCAATCTGTCCCTCTCCACTGTACTGATCGGTACAGAGAGGGGAGGGAGGAACCGGCGTCATAACATGACGCCGGTTTGTTTACAAGTGATCGCTCCGTCATTTGACGGAGCGATCACATGGCAAACGGCCGCGATCCATGATGCATGATGCGCCAGATCCTGTGGACCCGGCGGTCACAGATGCTCTCGAGTGGGCGCCCCAGGGGGCACGCGAGAGCAGAATTCTGGGAGGACGTCATATGAGTTGTTAAGCAACCGCCCTGTAGCCGTCATTCGGCTCTGGGCCGGTTGTTAAGTGGTTATAGGGAAACTTTGGCTAGACATTGAGTTCCAAGCAACAGAGTCCACCAATAGCAGTAGCAGAGAGGCAGCAGCAATGGTCATCGAAGTTCACAGCAGGATCTTTGGCGAGAGCAGACACTTGGAACAAAATCAGGGCTGTAGCAAAGTCAGAGAGCAGGCCAGAGTCAGCAATGAGTGGGCAGTGCAGTGCCAAACAGTGGCGGCTGGTGAAGTTTTAGGATGGGGGGCGCCAGACCCCGCCCTTGCTTTTTGACCCCTCCCACTTGGTCAAAATGAGCATAGTTTAAGCAATATAGTGGGTGTGGCTCTAAGGAGGCGTGATTAGCTTCTGAGATGAACGAGGGATGGAGGGAGAAGGAGGGTGAGAGGGAGGGACAGCGGGCCTAGATCCTACACAACAATAGAAATATGTGTATTCCAGAAAGTTTAACAATCAGCAGATAAAGATACTCCAAACACCTGGTGTTAGCACTTCAATCATCCCGGCACCATGGCTGTTATGTTGTCAGGATGATTGAAGCGCATTATTTCTATTGTTGTGGAAATTTTATGAAGATGTATTTTAATATGTATTGTCAAAGTGTCTCGCAGTGTTAGTACTCTACTCTAAAGAGCTGACTGGGGCAGACTGATGATGATTGAGATGTGTTTGGTAGTGGAAAACTTCTTGGGGATGTAGATAAGTGTTTGCGGAGTGTTTGTGGAGTGGGGGCATGTCCTCCAGTGAAGGACCACTGTGCGATGCACCGAACGATCGTCTCAGGGGGATGTGTTCGCTCTACAAAGAGATTATCGGTTTAGCGGGTGTGTGCTCGTATCACCCCTGTATGCCTGTTCAACATATTTGTGGTGCCATGAGCATACACTTGTCCACATCTCTTGTCCACAGAGATAGTAGTATAGTCCGGGTATGCGTTGTTCTCTGAACAACGCAGAATAAGGATTCACGAACAAACAATAAGAACAGGATTCTTTGAATCGTTGTGGTTGGGGGAAGTGTTCCAATATCTCCGGCTTCCTGTGATACAAAAACAGGGGTCTGGAGATTGTACACGCTTCCCCCGCCCAGACACGCCCATAAGACTCCCCTAGTCATTGTTTTGTATTGGTTGTTGTATAATTAGATTTTTCCTGTGTTGACATTCACATCCTGTGTTGTTGCATCCTTGTTTGGTCATATCCTGTGAGTTCACATCCTGTGTAGGAGGCGATTGGCTGTTGGAGGCAAGCCTTCCAGTTTGTGGCTTCCTGTTTGTGTGTGAATAAAAGAAGCAGTGAACTGCTCGGCAGTAGTGATGCTGAGATGAGGATGTAAGAATGTGGTTATGTCTGTTTACTGGGGAAAGTTATGGGTTAGACATGGGTTATTTAAGCATGCATTATACCATTATGGCGAAGGGGCGCATGTTAGCGCAGCATGTGAGCTGCATGCTCAGATAAGCGTCTGGTATGGATTTGGGGGGGGCAACATCAATTTTTTTTACATTTTGGTGTGGGATTGCCCTTAAAGTTCATACCAGACCCGAAGGCCCTGGTATGTACTGGTGGGTGGACCCTACAACGTTTTTTTCCTTGATTTTTGTAATTCCACAACATAATATTGTTGAATAAGTACATACCATTGCATGCATTTAAAGAGTTATGCCCTGTACACACGGTCGGACTTTCTGACGGAAAATGTGCGATCGGTTCGTGTTGTCAGAAAATCCGATCCTGTGTGGGCTCCATCTGACTTTTTCCATCAGAATTTCCGACACACAAAGTTTGAGAGCTGGATCTAAAATTTTCCAACAACAAAATCTGATTGTTTAAATTCCAATCGTGTGTAGACAATTCCGACGGAGAAAGTGCCACACATGCTCAGAATAAATTATGAGACGAAAGCTATTGGCTACTGGCCCGTTTATAGTTCCATCATAAGTGTTCTACGTCACCGCGTTCAGAACGATCAGATTTTCTGACAACTTTGTGCGACTGTGTGTATGCTAGACAAGTTTGGGCCAAAATCCGTCAGAAAAAATGTGACAGATTTTGTCACCGGAAAGTCCAACCGTGTGTACAGGGCATTAAAATATGGAATAAACAAAACTGATGTGCATTGGCTAATCATGCTGCTGAGTACAAGAAGGTGATACCGTCAGTGGGATTTGAATGCATGGCTTTAACCTTTTGAAGATAGCAGGGCATACCCAGGGCTCGAGTCCTGCGGGAACGCATGGGAACGGCGTTCCCGTACTATTTCCACAACGGGAACGCCGTTCCCATTAGCAGCCCGAGTAGCCCGCCGCTTGTGCGTAGCCCGCCGCTCCTCTGCCGCCCGAGTCAGTGACTGGTTGCTAGGCTAGGGCCGCTCCGCGTCTAGCAACCGGTCACATGACATCGGCCGTACGCGTGGGCACGCACTGGAGTCAGTGGGCAGTACGCATACGGCCTCCAGCGCAGCCAGCGGCAGACACACGCCGCTGGCATACGGACTGTCTCCTCCCTCCCCTCTACCCAGTGCTCTCCCGAGAAGTAAACCAGGTTAGTCACTAGCACTCTGCATTACCCTGCCAATACTCTGCATTACTCAATACTCTGCAATACCCCGCCAATACTCTGTATTACTCCACCAATACTCTGCATTACCCCGCAAATACTCTGCATTACCCCGCCAATACTCTGCATTACCCCGCCAATACTCTGCATTACCCCTCCGCCAATACTCTGAATTACTCTGCCAATACTCTGAATTACTTTGCCAATACTCTGAATTACTCCGCCAATACTCTGCATTACTCCGCCAATACTCTGCATTACTCCACCAATACTCCGCATTACCCCGCCAATACTCTGCATTACTCCACCAATACTCTGCATTACTCCGCCAATACTCTGCATTACTACGCCAATACTCTGCATTACTCCGCCAATACTCTGCATTACTCCGCCAATACTCTGCATTACTCCACCAATACTCTGCATTACTCTACCAATACTCTGCATTACTCTACCAATACTCTGCATTACTCCACCAATACTCTGCATTACCCCGCCAATACTCTGCATTACCCCTCCGCCAATACTCTGAATTACTCTGCCAATACTCTGAATTACTTTGCCAATACTCTGAATTACTCCGCCAATACTCTGCATTACTCCGCCAATACTCTGCATTACTCCACCAATACTCCGCATTACCCCGCCAATACTCTGCATTACTCCACCAATACTCTGCATTACTCCGCCAATACTCTGCATTACTACGCCAATACTCTGCATTACTCCGCCAATACTCTGCATTACTCCGCCAATACTCTGCATTACTCCACCAATACTCTGCATTACTCTACCAATACTCTGCATTACTCCACCAATACTCTGCATTACTCCACCAATACTCCGCCAATACTCTGCATTACTCCGCCAATACTCTGCATTACTCCACCAATACTCCGCCAATACTCTGCATTACTCCACCAATACTCCGCCAATACTCTGCATTACTCCACCAATACTCTGCCAATACTCTGCATTACTCCACCAATACTCCACCAATACTCTGCATTACTCCACCAATACTCCGCCAATACTCTGCATTACTCCACCAATACTCTGCATTACTCCACATTACTCCACCAATACTCTGCATTACTCCACCAATACTCCGCCAATACTCCGCCAATACTCTGTAATACCCAACCAATACTCTGCATTACTCCACCAATACTCTGCATTACTCCACCAATACTCTGCTATACCCTGCCAATACTCTGCAATACATACCCTGCCGATACTTACTCTGCAATACTTACCCTGCCAAGACTCTGCAATACTTACCCTGCAATGCCCTGCCAATAATCTGCAATACCCAGCAATAATCTGCCATACCCTGCCAATACTCTGCAATACCCTGCCAATACTTATCCTGCCAATATTCTGCAATACCCTGCCAATACATATTCTGCTAATACCCAGCCATACCCATCCATGCTCAGCCAAAATATTATTGGGGGAGATGACGTGGATATTACAGTAGGGGAGATGTATATTGCAGTGGGGACTATATGGTGGTGACATTTTTCACAGGTTTTTGCAAATTCAATTATTATTTGCTGATCCGAAAAAAGATCCGATCTGTGACTCAGATCCAAGGAATGATCCGATCCGTGAGTTTTTTGATCCGTTGCCGATAATCTTGCACGGCAAGGGCAACGTTATTCCAGTTTGTGTGATATTTTCTAATTTGCTGTATTTGAATTTGGAACAGGGTGTATTTGTGTTAGAAATTCCCTGCGAGGGAAAGATCATCACCCATTGTGTTGATTATTCTGTTTGACAAGTTAACTTATTTTGTATTTGTAAACTGGCACTTTACAATAAATGTACTGTATTTTCTGTGAAATATATATGCATATGAGCGTACCTTTATTTATTTTTTTTTTTTTTGGTGGGGGAGTGGATCTTGGGTGAGAGTTCCCACACTTTTTTCCCCAGCACTTGACCCCTGCTCGCATCGATGTTGGACCAAAGTAGTACAGAGACTACGTTGAAGTCAGTGTGACTTAAAGTCACACAGATATGAATGATACTCATTTAAAATCATGGGGTATGCGACTTTGATGTCCAAAGTCACAGGAAAAGTCACACAAATGTGAAAGGGGCCTCAACCCGACTTTGGGAGCAATTTCAGAGACATCAGTGCACCTTCCTGCACAAATGTTGAGTGAAATCGCATAGGTCCCAACTGTCCCTGATTTGGAGCAAAGTCCATCGGTCCCTCTTTCGTCCTCATTTGTCCCTCATTTTGTTCTGATCTATATAGTTGTATATAAAATGCACTTTTTATCTTTCAAAAGGGTTTTGCAGCGCTAAACCTTTCATCTAATTTCTAAATTGCTTTGTTTGTAATTTTCCAAAGCCAACCTAAAGGAATATTATTGGTAAAAAAAAAAAAGCACTTGGTGGTTTAATTAATAATTTATTGTTTTTTTGGTTTTTGTTTTTTTGTAAATAATGGTACGCTAGGCAGAATTGTATATACATCTTTAATATAGCAAATTACCATGCTATGTGGAGTTTAATGGCCGCTGCCTTTTATTATAGGTTTAAATAATGTTATATATAATCCATTTAATCTTTAAAATATAAATGTAAACCATATTTAAATAACAATAACATTACTAAGGCTTGGCTATCAAAGCTCAAGCCAATTAAATAACCAACATAGTCCCTTTTTTATTAAAAGAAAAAAGGACAAACAACCTCATAATAGGCCGCGACATGGGAAGGGAGGGCGGGATGCTCTCTGATCTTCTTGTCCGGTAAACTGCAGCTGCTGACGCATTTCTTTCTTTTTTATAGGGCATCAGCTCGTGGCTAATCGTTACTATTCAAGTGGACCAATCAGAGGTAAGTACTTATAACCGTTAAACTGTATTATAATAAAATATTTAATTAATTCAATCTACCAGCGCCCCATACATAGTGGGGGGGGGGGCAATGCTTGCCCCTCCCACTATTATTATGGTACGCTAGGCAGAATTGTATATACATCTTTAATATAGCAAATTACCATTAAAATAAATACTAGACACATATCTATATGGAGTTTAACCACTTAACGACCAGCGCACGACGATATACGTCCTATTTTTGAAGAGGGATATCTCGGTAACGGCAGCAGCTGCTGCCACAACCGAGATATCCATCTCTTCAGGCGCCGGTTGGCTGTACGATAACAGTGGTCTCCACGGCGGATTCGCCGCAAGATCACCACTATCGGCGGCGGGAGAGGTGCCACCCCCCCTCCCACCGCCCTCCCGCACCTTCCGCCGCTTACCGGAGCCATCGGTAGCGGCGGAGGCGATCGGGTCCTTTCGTTAGCTGGGTATGGAGACGAGTGAGGCTAAGATGGCCCCCACTCGTCTCTATACCATAGGAGGGCGGAAGCGACGTCAAAACGTCACTTCCGCCCATACCTCTTAAAGGTATATTTTTTTTTAAATGTCATTTTTTTCTTCTTTTTTTTTTGTTGCATTTTAGCCCAAATATGAGATCTGAGGACTTTTTGACCCCATGTATCATATTTAAGAGGACCTGTCATGCTTTTTTCTATTACAAGGGATGTTTACATTCCTTGTAATAGGAATAAAAGTGATCCATTTTTTATTTTTTTTAAACAGTGTAAAAATAAATAAAATCAATTAAAATAAATAAGAAAAAAAAACACCCCGTCACGACGAGCTTGCGCACAGAAGCGAGCGCATACGTGAGTAGCGCCCGCATATGAAAACGGTGGTCAAACCACACATGTGAGGTATCGCCGCGATCGGTAGAGCGAGAGCAATAATTCTAGCCCTAGACCTCCTCTGTAACGCAAAAAATGCAACCTGTAGAATTTTTTAAATGTCGCTTATGGAGATTTTTGAGGCTAAAAGTTTGACGCCATTCCACGAGCGGGCGCAATTTTGAAGCGTGACATGTTGGGTATCAATTTACTCGGCGTACCATTACCTTTCACAATATAAAAAAAATTGGGCTAATTTTACTGTTGTCTTATTTTTTATTCAAAAAAGTGATTTTTTTCCAAAAAAAAGTGCGCTTGTAAGACCGCTGCGCAAATACGGTGTGAAAAAAAGTATTTCAATGACCGCCATTTTGTTCTCTAGGGTGTTAGAAAAAAAACAATATAAAATGTTTGGGGGTTCTAAGTAATTTTCTAGCAAAAAAAACTGTTTTAAACATGTAAACACCAAGTCTGAAAAAGAGGCCTGGTCCTTAAGTGGTTAATGGCCGCGGCCTTTTATTACAGGTTTAAGTAATGTTATATATAATCCATTTAATCTTTAAAATATAAATGTAAACCATATTTAAATAACAATAACATTACTAAGGCTTAGCTATCAAAGCTCAAGCCAATTAAATAACCAACATAGTCCCATAAGCCGGGCTTATCATAAATGAGCATGGCACCCCAACCGGCCCACGGCCAACTCCACACCAGACTGGATATTCAGACTGGATATTCATATTAAAGATATCTAAAGCAATGTCAGACAGGTGAACATAATCAGGGCAAGAACACCACCCTCTAATTCCACGTGTCGATATGAAATACCGTCAATAAGAGGCATAAATTTAGCAATTGCTCTATTAAACTTCTTCCTAATCTTCTCAAAATACTTCCATGAAGGGAAAAGCCACTTCAAACGAGGCACGATCTCCGAAAAAAAAAAAACACACAAATCGGCTTTAATATTAGCTATCAAGTCCAAGGTTTGTCGGAGACCAATGTCATTCCCAGCCAAATGGAAGACTACAACATTGGGACTTGGCCATTTGGAATGCAATAACGAAAAAACACTACGCAAATCATTCCACTTCATACCCCTATGCCCATACCAATGAAAAATATATTGAGAAGAAGGCAAATCCAAATTAGCACGATAACATCTGGACTCAGCTCGTTCATGGGCCCAATACACATACGAATGGCCGATGATCAAGACAATGATAGGTTTATCTGAAATTAAACAAAATTGTTAGGATGAATATATGTGCGAAAACAATTTGAACGCCACCTACCAATGCGTTTAATATCAGGAGCTGAAAAACCTAAACTGGCTGCAGAGGTAGCCGTGCCAATACGAAAAGAATGTGAAGAGATAGCCAGATGGTCTAAATTTAAATAGCGTAGACATTTCTTTAAAACTGAATTAAATTGAAAAATGGTCAACGGGTGACCATTGTCGTATAATAAGAATTGCTTGTCAATGGAAGGTCTCAAAGACAAGTAATTTGCGGAAAGAGAAACAGCACATATAGAAATATTCACATTAGATCTAATAGTAATCCAATGACCCCTGCCAATCTGATCACACTTGCTCTTCGTTATAAACAAACGAAGAACACTTGGATCTATATGCACAGATGACATTGCTAAGCCTAAAGGAGAACATCGAGGCGGGAGGAGTTCAGATATTCTTAGAGCCCCATAAAAACAGACACAAAAAGAAACCTTAAATAACAAAGCTTCCAAAGGCAAAAAACAGACTCGATCAGTGGCAGAGCAAAGCTTACCCAAAAGGTCAATAGATATAGGTAATCTGCGATCTGGCACCAACATTTTTTTACGATAACCCCTCAAGGCCAATTTTACAGAAAAATAAGCAGAGCAGGAAGATCCTCCATGCAAGTTTCTAAAAAAATGATATACCAGCCAGCGTCTTTACAATATATGAATAATGTTTCAACATCAATGAATTCAAAAAGGCCAAAACTATCCCTTCTGAGATAAAATCAATATTCAAATCTAGTTGCTGTAAAAAAGAACACCACTTACTCCACGTGGCTTCATAAAATGCCCACGTAGAAGGCGCTAAAGAATTACACAGCGCAGACCGCACCTGCATCAAATCAACGTCCATAAATGAGGAGGACACGACTCCCCAACTACTTCTGCATCCGGAACCAATTCCCGAAATGTTTTCATCTGTTGACGAGATAGAGAATCAGCCACAACATTGTAAACACCTTTACCAAATTTAGCTTTCAACCATATAGTCAAATTAAGACATTGAAGAACGAAATAACGAAGAATTGTAATAACAGGAAGAGATCTAGACACTAAACAATTACCGCATAGAAAACACCCCTATTGTCAGAATGCAAAAGTATCAGTTTATTTCTGAAATGTTCACCCCACAATTCAAGCGCCACTACAACTGGGAAAAGTTCAAGAAGAACAATATTGTTCACAAAACCTTTAATAATCCAAGAATGGTGCCATAGTTCAGCCGACCATTTACCGTGCCAAAATGCACCATATCCATGACTACCAGATGCATCAGTATATAAGTGAAGGGCTGGAGCCAAACAGAAGGGGGACTGCCACAGAGAGCGACCATTAAAAGAAAATAATTTTTTTTTTCCAAATCAACAAATCCTCATGAATCTCTGACGTTATCCCAATAAAATGTTTAGGAGATTTAACTCCAGCAATCGCTCTATAAAGACGCCTAGAGAAAACTCTTCCCATAGGAATAACCCTAGTAGCAAACGCCAATAAACCTAATAAAGACTGAATAGTTTTCAATTGAATTTTTTGTCTAGTTAGAATAAATTCCAACAAGAGACGTGTTTTAACAATTTTTGCAACCGGAAGGCGAAATTCCATCAGAACTGTATCAGTTTGTATTCCCAAAAATTCTAAACAAGTGCAAGGGAGAACAGATTTTTCTTCAGCAAAAGGTACCCCAATTAATCCACAAACTAATCTAAATTCATTAAAGATAATTAAGCAATCTAAACTATCTTTTTTTCCTATAAACAAAAATCATCTAAATAATGAATGCAATTAGTGGAACCTGATCTATAACACACAACCCATTCCAAAAAAGAAAAAAATGTCAAAATAATAACACGATATAGAACAGCCCATAGGCAAACACTTATCAAAATAAAACTGATTATCAAAAATAAAACCCAAAGAATTAAACGCAGAAGGACGTACCGGAAAAAGACGAAATGCCGATTTTATGTCAGCTTTCGCCATTAGAGCTGACTCACCAACAGATCTGATCTTACTTACAGCATCCTCAATTGAAGAATACAAAACTGAACACAAAGCCGGATCAATTTAATCGTTCAAAGAAAAACCATCAGGGAAGGACAAATGATGAATAATTCTAAAGGAACCAACTTCTTTTTTAGGAATAACCCCTAAAGGAGATATCCTGAAATTAGCAAATGGCGGGGTATCAAAAGGGCCAGCAACCCTGCCATCTGCATTTTCTTTACGAATTTTTTCATGAACAGTATCAGCATGCAACGAAACTGAAGCTAAATTCTGAAAAACAACACAACCAGAACCATAGAAAGTGGGCAAAAGAAACCCTAATCCAAATCCATCAATTAAAATGTCCGCTTTCTTGGGATCTGGATACAGAAGGAGCCAATGCAACATTTTTTACAAATTCACTGGCGTTACTGTTTTTGAGATATGGATCCTTCACAACTGAAGAATTAGGTTGTACTTGTTTCTTAAAACAACGACTAGCCGGGTGCAACCCACCACAATGAGCGCATTCGTGCTTTTATCTACAATTATGAAGCCATTTGCAATGGCCTTCATTAAAATTGAAGCACAATCCTTTGTGAAATGGCCCACCAATAGGCACAAAAGGTTTAACAACAGATTTTTGAGGTAATAACAGATTCAACCAAAGCCCTACATCTTTCATACCCCATTTTAAAGACTTAAGAACAGAAAGTTTTTGTCTAAAGGCTTCATCGTAAGAGAACCAAGACAAACCAGGAAAATTTTTATATGCTTCTACTATAATTTCAACATGCTGGAACATACCTAATTCAAAGTTAAGATGGAGGGATTGAATCGAAAGGATACCATGTCCCAAACTGACATATAGAAACAAAAAAATAGAGGGCCAGAATGGGATGGGGAATACCAACCCAGGGACTTTTACCGGTATCAGATCAATAAGGTCAACAGTTTAAATATCAATTATTAAAAAAAGGACCAATTTTATTTGATACATCATATATAAATAAATAATCAACAAATCACTATATAACCATAAAAAATGATCATACAATGTACAATGTGGAACACCCACAGAATTACCCAAAACTTTTTTATACTTAAATTTAAAAGCAAGGCTGAGCTGCAATTGATGAGCTGCGATTTTCTACAGGTTTCGCTCAAGATTCAAGTTTCTTCAGGAAATAACACAGCTACTGATTGAAGCTAAAATAATGAAATGCAAATAAAGTGTGTTTAGTGTTTATACATGAAAATAGATATCATCTGAAAATGTATACAATCAGAAAAAGTGTGTATTATAATTATCAGTATATTAAATTAGTAATAGTTCGAATATCAGATAGATCAAGATGGAACATGAAAATATATTGTTTAGATAATCTCACCAATGAGCCAGAGTACCCCAAGGTTCGTAGTGCAATCACAAATGTAATTCATAGGATTTAAGTAGAATGTAGAATTAATACATAAATGGCCAGCAAAAAATACGACGCTTCAACAAACAAGGTCTGCTGAGAAAAACATAATATTTTGTATTAAATATTAGTTTTGTGTTTTATGAAAAGGAAGTATAAGCGATTAGGTATAGCCAAATTCTTGCATGCAAAATGCAGAGGGTAAGTTATATACTTAATTTATTGTTACCTGAAAAGACAGGCTGTAGTTGAATCATTGCCAGTATATGCTGATTGCTGATCAGCCATATAAGGAGATGAACAGTAGTGTTGTCAGATAGCAACATGAACCAAAAAATAGTTCAGAATCGTCTGAAATAAAAGAGTAAAGTGGATCAGCTAAACAACAAGTGACCACCAGGAGAGCTCTATGTATTGAATAACCACAGAGAAACTCTCTGATAATGATAAGAATAAATTCATTATAAGTGTGGGCATACCTATTTGTTTGTGATAACAAGTAATCCCCTGGGACCAAGTAACCTCGCTCCTCTCCCGTCAATTGCCAACAGGCAAATGACAGGGAGATGGAAATTAATGTTTTCTCCAGCTCGGCGGCATCTGATGTCACCGCCGAGCTGCGGGCGATGAAGGAGAAAAGAGAAGCTCTGTGTGCGCCTGTGCTGGCTAGATTAAGGTACTGCGCATGCGCCAACGACGCTGACCGCGTGAGCGGCAGCGTCACGGCCATTAAACGCCAACACAAAAAGAGATGATATACATGTTAAAAACCTAAAAAATACAGCGCTGTTCCTATGTAAACTAAATGTGAAGTAATAAAACAATAATTACAAAAAATTGTGAATTATAAACGCAGCAGCAGCTTTAACCGTGAGATACCCACAATTCAAATAATTATTCCCAAATAAGCTGCGCTATACTGATCCGATAAATGCTATGTGAAGCAAATAAGTGAATAAAAAAAAAAAAAAAAAACATGAAATCAAAAATATTAACAAAGTGCAGACAGGGAAATGCATATACTAATGTTCAAAATTTAGTCCATCATCCCATCAACAAAAAATGTTTTGCTTGTAATCTCCAACGTGTTTTAAACACACCACACCGATATAGGAAAAGTGTCATCAGAGTTTGCAGGAAAAAAGAGGACTTCCACCACCAACACTACTGCCGCTTACCAGCTACACTGATCCCATCTCAGAGACCAGATATACACACCGCTTATTCCAATGGTTAGAAAAATCCTACGGCCACACCGCTCATTGCCCAGCACATATAATAACGAAAGGAATCGCCATAGTGTGATAAAGTCACGAAATTTAATATAATAAAAAAGATTGCACTTACATCAAGTAGAAAAAACTTTGCTTTGTAAAACGAACAGATTCACCGGCCGGCTTAGTAACGCTGCCCGTCGCTTCCGGGTCCAGCGTAGATCGCGGTGACGTCAGTACGTCGCTCCTCCCTACGCCGTTTCGTTATAGGTAACGTCTTCCAGGGGCACAGGCGGCGTACTGACTCACCGCATTAAATAGCACTGTGTACAATTAACTCCGCCCCGCTCTGAGCTTCCATTGACCATGTCAGTTAAGGGCAGAATTCCCTATAATGTGGGCGGAAATGAGATCACTTCCGCCACATGTGATCAGCTGTAATGAGATCACTTCCGCCACATGTGATCAGCTATATTGTAAACAACATCGGCCATATTAAATCTAAAAGTAACCATATTAGATCTGGGCAAAAATTACTTTATATCAAACCGAACGCCAGGATATGCATTGACCTTGCGGTCAGTACATTCAAATCAATAAGCATATCGGAGCAAGGGATTAGGGTCTTTAGGGATGTTCACCTACGTGATTTGGAGTCCATTAAAATTAAAAACATCAAAATGGAAAAAAACTTAGAAGAGGGTTTAGACTCATTATGCCAGAACAAAAATCTGGTAATACACCCAGCGGATAAGGGGGGGGGGGGGGGAATAGTGGTTTTGGACCGCAAAGATTACCTGGCAGAGATGCATAGGATACTGGATGATAAAGACACTTATATGATCCTCCCGGGTAATCCGGTCATTCAATATAAAAAAACGTTGCAATTATTGGTGGATAAGGGTTCTCGTTTGAGTATACTAAATGAAAAAGAAAAAATCTTTTTGATCCCTAAAGCACCACGAACCCCAGTTTTGTATTATCTTCCCAAGATCCACAAGAGTCTTACTTGCCCCCCGGGCCGTCCGATCGTGAGTGGTATTGACTCCGTCACGGAGGGCGGGCAAGTACATAGACTTCTTTCTCCAACCCTTGGTTCAATGTATGCCATCATACATCAAGGACACCAGACATGTAATTAATTTACTGTCAGAATTAAAAGTGGGTGTCTCCACCTTCCTAGTAACAGCAGACGTGTCTTCCTTGTACACTATAATTCCGCATGCCATGGGAATCTCTGCGGTAAAATATTTTTTGGAGGGTTTCTCCACTACATCTAAGGTGCAACAAACATTCATTATGGATCTTTTGGATTACGCGGCCAATCATAATTATTTTTGGTTTGAACAAGAATACTATCGACAAATTCGCGGTGTAGCTATGGGGGCAAAATATGCCCCCAGCCTCGCCAATTTGTTTTTGGCCAAGTGGGAGGAGGACGTCGTCTATAAGGACAAGAGTCCTCATCTGTCCTTTTGGGCTAGATATATAGATGACGTCCTCCTCCTATGGGATGGGACAGTTTTGGAATTGGAAGAATTTTTTATGAACTTAAACAATAATGAGAGAGGTATTAAGTTCACATATGAGGCTAATCAAGAGAGAATTAACTTTTTGGATTTAACTATTTGGAAGAGTGGTGATACACTTAAGACAGTCTCTTTTTTCAAGAAGACTGATAGGAATGCGTTTATACCCAAAGGGAGTTGCCATCATGAGGTATGGTTGGACTCGGTCCCAAAGAGTCAATTTTTGAGAATGAGGCGAAACTGTACTGACCTCGTTGATTATAAGCTGCAGGCAGATATAATTAAAAACAGATTAATAGAGAAGGGCTATGAGGTTGAGTCGTTGAATCAGATAATGCACCAAATATTATTATTTGTGGGGTGGCAATTTACATAAATAGCCCACCAATAAACAATCTTAAAAGAAAGGTTTCTGACATACCATATATGATCCATTTGAATTAAATGGGGTCCTTATATATTTTCTATATTTTTTATAGGTTCCCCTCAGAAACGTGTAGAATAGTGGCTGGTAATCCTATAGGTAGAAATAATAATGTAAGGAAATTAAACCCTTTTTTTTCCCTTTTTTTTCCCTTTTTTTTTTTTTTTTTACAAAATTTCTTTATATTTTTTAGATATATATTTTTGTCTCTTAAAATAATTTTAATTTTTTAGATAATTTATATATTATCTTTTTTGTTTCAAATTAATTAATTATTTTCCCTCGCTCCGATATGCCTATTGATTTGAATGTACTGACCGCAAGGTCAATGCATATCCTGGCGTTCGGTTTGATATAAAGTAATTTTTGCCCAGATCTAATATGGTTACTTTTAGATTTAATATGGCCGATGTTGTTTACAATATAGCTGATCACATGTGGCGGAAGTGATCTCATTACAGCTGATCACATGTGGCGGAAGTGATCTCATTTCCGCCCACATTATAGGGAATTCTGCCCTTAACTGACATGGTCAATGGAAGCTCAGAGCGGGGCGGAGTTAATTGTACACAGTGCTATTTAATGCAGTGAGTCAGTACGCCGCCTGTGCCCCTGGAAGACGTTACCTATAACGAAACGGCGTAGGGAGGAGCGACGTACTGAAGTCACCGCGATCTACGCTGGACCCGGAAGCGACGGGCAGCGTTACTAAGCCGGCCGGCGAATCTGTTTGTTTTACAAAGCAAAGTTTTTTCTACTTGATGTAAGTGCAATCTTTTTTATTATATTAAATTTCGTGACTTTATCACACTATGGGGATTCCTTTCGTTATTATATGTGCTGGGCAATGAGCGGTGTGGCCGTAGGATTTTTCTAACCATTGGAATAAGCGGTGTGGCCGTAGGATTCTTCTAACCACTTGAACCAAGCGCTTAAAGAGGATACACCCTCCATGCAGCCCTGACTTGATTTGGCGATATCTGGTCTCTGAGATGGGATCAGTGTAGCTGGTAAGCGGCAGTAGTGTTGGTGGTGGAAGTCCTCTTTTTTCCTGCAAACTCTGATGACACTTTTCCTATATCGGTGTGGTGTGTTTAAAACACGTTGGAGATTACAAGCAAAACATTTTTTGTTGATGGGATGATGGACTAAATTTTGAACATTAGTATATGCATTTCCCTGTCTGCACTTTGTTAATATTTTTGATTTCATGTTTTTTTTTTATTCACTTATTTGCTTCACGTAGCATTTATCGGATCAGTATAGCGCAGCTTATTTGGGAATAATGATATACATGTTAGCTGTATACATATATACGTGGAACGAATATAATCTGTTATTAACAATTATAGTCAGAGTATACATCATTTATCAATGGATAAATGATACATATCTATAGGGGGCATCTACAGAGAGTAAATTCTCCAAAAGGTAAGGGACACCCTAATCACAATGCCTGATTAATTAGCAGGGCCCGAGCAGTGGTGTACCCGGGGCGCCCGTACAGACCTATTTCTTAAAGGAGAAGCTCCGCATTTTTCTCTCTCAAAATTGGCCAAAAATCAATAAAAAACAAAAAATACCAAACAGCATCATATATAATATACAATTCAGATTATGTATCCAAATTGGCTAAGGGGCGGGGGGGGATTCTGGCAAAAAAAAAAGCTGAAGAAGCTCAAACCTTGAGCGAAACATGTGGAAAATCGCAGCTCGTCAATTGCAGCTCAGCCTTGCTTTTAATTTTATGTACAAAAAAGTTTTGGGTAATTCTGTGGGTGTTCCACATTGTACCTTGTATGATCATTTTTTATGGTTATATAGTGATTTGTTGATTATTTATTTATGTACAATGTATCAAATTAGACAAAAGTTATGACATATTCACCACAAAATTTTGCAGAATAGAGGTATCTACAGACTCATCTCTTGGCAAATATGAAACATCTTGAGCAGGAGGAACAGAATTTTGTTGAAAGTCATCAGTAGAAAGGGAGCGACCATCAGCTGCCATATTAGGAGCCCTGTCAGTTACCATGGTATTGTTGTCAAGCACAAGTGCAGCATCACTAACTGTAGCAGCCACGGCATTATCAATATGTACAGCATCTGTTCCTTGGTTTCTAGCAGTGTCTGTATGCCTATCCACATTTAAATGTTTAGTTTCTCTTTTCTTTAAGCCAGCTGTAGCAGTACCTTTTTCTTTTTGAAGAGGCAAAGCTACTGATTCAAACCTTCACGGTTTTCATAGTTAGTAAGGTTGAATAAAGACACCAATCCATCCAGTTCAACCTGAGTGAGTGTCTACCCCTATCCCTGTACATTGCACACTCACATCAGTCCCTACCCTCAAGGAGCCCACAATCTAAGGTCCCCATTCATATACTAGGGCCAATTTTGGACTGAAGCCAATTCTCTTCGTTCTTTTCCGTGCAGCCGGAGGGTCCATAGCACATGCGCCGTCCTCGGAGATCGGAGAATAGGCCGAACAGCTGCGGACATCTCCGAATGAAGGGCCCTGCGTCACAGGGTTAAGAGGAGGGACCCATCGGGAGGAAGAGGAAGCTGTCGGAACAAGAACATCTGGGGGCGCTTGAGAGAAGGCACCACTGTAAACAACCTGCTCTACCGGAGGACAATCCACCGACAGAAGACGACAGGAGGCAGCCAACGGAGACGCAGACAGATACGACCGAAGCCACCGTTCTCCATCCTCGGCACCAGCCCGCTCGATCATCTGACGCAGTAAGGACTCCATAGTGTTGCCCCGGGAGATGCGCTCTGATCTTCTTGTCCAGTAAACTGCAGCTTCTGACGCGTTTCTTTCTTTTTTTATAGGGCATCAGCTCTTGGCTAACCGTTACTATTCAAGTGGACCAATCAGAGGTAAGTACTTATAACCGTTAAACTGTATTATAATAAAATATTTAATTAATTCAATCTACCAGCGCCCCATACATAGTGGGCGAGGACAATGCTTGCCCCTCCCACTATTATTATTCTCCTTTATTGAGGTGTTTTAGGGAGTGTGTCCTATGCCTACATACTTTTGCTAATAGGTGTCCCTTATACCCATCTCAAAAAGTTGGGAGGTAAGAAATTGCCCCCCTGAAGTCGACAAAATGTAGCACGGGAACTACTTTTGGGAATTGGTGCAGACAGTTTCATTGCTGCCAATAGGCGCCGATTTGTCCTGCAATTTGTCATGTCAATTCAGAGCTATGTGAACATGGGTGAAGTTGCATAGCTATAAATGGAAATCATAAGGGGCAACTTTTCATGCAACTCTGAGGTCCAAAGCTGCATGAAAAGTCACCCAAGTGTGAAAGTAACCTAATGAGATTAATTGATAATACCTTTGAATTAGGCCCTAATTGCACTTGTGCGAAAATTGCACAGGTTTGCCGTGATGAGAAGCAATGCCTGTGTAATCTTGTGGTGTATGAACCTCAAATCGCATCAAAGTCAAACCAAAGTAGTGTAGGGATGAATTTGCCCAACTTTCAGGATTCACAAGTGACAATTGGGCCAAATTCAAAGGTTTTATCTATGAATCTGATTCAAACTGCTGCGACCTGAAAGTCACACTAATTTGACTGCCACTTTGCCGCTGCAACTTGGCCCCATCTTCTAGGAATGCCTGTGTAATATAGCGACCTATGTACTACAAGTCATACCAAAGTAGCACAGAGACTACTTTGAAGTTGGTGCGACTTGAAGTAGCACAGATATGAATCGTTATCATTGAGAATCATGGGGTACAACTTGTCATACAACTCAGAGGTCCAAATTTGCTGGAAAAGTCACCCAACTGTGAAACAAGCCATATATATTTTAATGGAAAGGAGCTCTTATTTATATTTGCATAGTCCTTACTGATTTACATCAGCAAAACAAATGCAGTAAGTGATGTGTGCACATGGGCCAGAAGCAAATGTGTGGTGTTGCCAAACAAATCAATGAACCCCACCCACACCAAATCTAACTACTACAACCACCCCCACATTGAGTAAGCACAAGTACATATCCTACACTTACCCTGCAAATGAGCAGCACCTCCCATTTGCTAAAGAGGGACCTCACCATGTCCACCTAAATAGAGATCCTGACCAGCACAGCACCTCCGGGTGATTTCAATAACTCATTTCCGGGTTAGAAGGTGAAACCACACTCTTCTGATTGCACCCTTGAGTACAATTTTTAATTTTTATTTACCGTATATGCAGATACACAAATCTGTATTTCTACATATAACGATATTTGAAGGCAAACTTAAGGGAGCTTGATAAGAAATGGTGTCCCTTTGATTGCAGCAGGTGAATTACAAAAGACAAAGGCCAAGTTTGAGCCATGGTTCAAACTGACAGCGGGAGGAAATCGTGCGAGTTTAGCAAAACTCACACAATTTCATTCCCGTGTGTCAGTCCCGACTGCGGGGGGAATTTCAGACGTGCAAGTTTCTGCAGAGATGCCAATGGAAAATCAAACTCCGAAGTCACCAAAAGTAGTACAGAAACTACTTTTGGAAATTGCAGCGATGCACCGATAAGGATGGTGCAGTTGCCATTGATTTGGCATGCAATTTGACGTGTCAAAATTGCACCAATGTGAACCAGGGCTGACACATACAAACACTGCCTATCCACCAGCTGAATTCATTACCCGCAATTCTCCACAGCTGTTATACACAAAGACTCCACCTAACACCTTTATCATTTACTTGTACTGAAGAGAGATTTGTTTTTCTGGTGCACAATTATATCTTATAATTTCTATGGGTATAAGATATTGCACTTTCCCAAAACTAATTAAAAAGAAGAACGAAAAAAAAAAAAAAAACACAACAAACAAGCTCAATAATGTACTTTTATTTTACCAGCAGAAACAAAATGATCTACATTTACTAGCATAAAAAAAATATATATAGTCTTCAGGATATATGGTGCTACAAAACAGTTAGCAAAACAGTTAGTGCAAAACAGTAAAATGTGTATAAACCTTATGCCACGTACACATGATCAGAATTCTCATCAGAAGAGGCTCTGATGGTTTTGCCGATGGAATTCCAACGGAATTCCGCTCAAGCTGTCTTGCCTACACATGGTCACACCCAATTATGATCATTTAGAACGCGGTGACGTACAACACTTACGACGGGACTAGAAAAAGGAAGTTCAATAGCCAGTAGCCAATAGCTTCTCTCTTGTAGTTGAATCTGAGCATGCGTGATTTCTGGCGTGTCGGAATTGCATACACACGATCGGAATTTCCAATAGAGAGTTTTTCCCTCTGGAAAATTGAGAAAATGCTATCAATTTTTGGCTGGTGGAAATTCGGACAGCTAAATTCCGATGGAGCATACACACGGTTGGATTTTCTGATGAAAAGCTCGCATTGGTCTTTTCCTGGCCGGAATTCCGATCGTGTATACGTGGCATTAGAGTGGACACGGCTTTACTTTCAGTGTATAACGGTTAACACATCACATTTTTATCTGCAAGATTATAGAAACATACTTAACAGTCATTATTCTTACAAAACATTCCAACATAATATTAAAAAAAGGCACATTCAAAATAAAACACCCACTACCATCCCACAATCCACACACACATAGGTGACCATGTTCTGCTGGAAGCTGCATTTCTGTGTACACAATTAAGCAAAGAGATCAAAGAGTAGAAGGTCAGCAGATGCTCCAAAATAAGAATGAGTGGGTTTATGTGGCCATACTGTCAATGTTGTGTATGTATTCCTGTCTGACCATGCATTTATGGTTTGGGAGTAGGGATGAGCTCAGGCATGTTCGCATGGTCCACGTGCAGAGCCCGCCAGGAAGTCGGCGCACCGCTGCGCTAATCACAAGCAGTGATACATTGTTGATTCGTGGCTGCAGAGATCGGGAAATGTCTCACTGCCTGTGGTTAGCGCAGCGCTGTGCCGTCTTCCTGGCGGGCTCTGCACGTGGACCATGCGAACATGCCTGAGCTCATCCCTACTCCCAAACCATAAATGCATGGTCAGACAGGAATACATACACAACATTGACAGTATGGCCACATAAACCCACTTTTGATGGAAAAAATGCACAAGAATTTCAGCAAACAGCTCTAGTTGGGACAACGTATAAACTTCAACACAAGCATTAGCATGCTGGGGAATTGAACCAGCAACCCAAGTGCTGCTAGACAGAATTACCACCCACTTAGCCGGTGGGCAGCCTCACACATGTTGTCTGCATCTCTGTGGTGTGAACCAGCCCTAAGTCCATAGCCATGCTCAGTGTCACAAGCAATATACAATACTGTATATTGGCCTAAGTATTGGGACACCTGCCTTTATACGCACATGAACTGTAATGGCATCCCAGTCTTAGTCAGTATGGTTCAATATTGAATTGGCCCACCCTTTGCAGCTATAACAGCTTCAACTCTTCTGGGAAGGCTGTCCACAAGGTTTAGGAGTGTGTCTATGGGAATGTTTGACCATTCTTCCAGAAGTGCATTTGTGAGGTCAGGCACTGATGTTCGACGAGAAGGTCTGGCTCGCAGTCTCCTCTCTAATTCATCACCAAGGTGTTCTATTTTTTGAGGTCAGGACTCTGTGCAGGCCAGTCAAGTTCCTCCACTCCAAACTCACAAGTACATGTCTTTATGGACCTTGATTTGTGCACTGGTCCAAATCATTTGGTGGAGGGGGGATTATGATGTGGGGCTTTTTTTCAGGAGTTGGGCTTGGCCTTTTAGTTCCAGTGACGGGAACTCTTAAGGCGTCAGCATATCAAGACATTTTGGACAATTTCATGCTCCCAAATTTGTGGAAACAGTGGAGATAGCCCCTTCCTGTTTCAACATGACTGTACACCAATGCACAAAGCAAGGTCCATAAAGACAAGGAAGGGAGAGTTTGGGGTGGAGGAACTTGACTGGCCTGCACAGAGTCCTGACCTCAACCGTATAGAACACCTTTTGGCTGAATCAGAGCAGAGACTGTGAGCCAGGGCTTCTCATTCAACATCAGTGCTTGACCTCACAAATGCGCTCCTGGAAGAATGGTCAAACATTCCCATAGACACACTAAACCTTGTGGACAGCCTTCACAAAAGCTGATACAGCTGCAAAGGCTTGAGCCAAATCTAATTTTAAGCCTATGGACTAAGACTGGGCTGCCGTTAAAGTTCATGTGTGTGTAAAGGCAGGCCTCCCAATACTTTTGGCTAAATAGCATATCCAGCAAGGTTTACAATGGTGGTGGAACCCTCCTACACATAAATACTACATTTAGACATAGCTTTAGGACCTGGGAGATGAGACAACATCTCTACATGAAGCAGTATATTTGGGATTTTAACCCAGACACTCATAGTTGTGAAGCAGCAGTTCTAACCTCTAAGCCACAGAGCTGTCACATGTCAAAACCTCCTACACATAAATACACATATACTGCATTTCTTTGGACATATACTCAAGAGTTATTCTTCTTGATTTATTCTGTGATATTTGGTGGGTGAGTGTAGTAATAGTAATATTACCCTCAAATTTTTGGGAATTACATTTTCATTTCTGATGTTGGTACACATATCACATTTTTTGGGCTCAAATTATGATTTGGAAATAAACATAAAAATTGTGACTCATTTAAAATTTGCATCAGCAATGGTGAAGAGGAACGGCAGGAGGAAGTCCTCCTCTTCCCACGGTGTCAGTGACTGGGAGCTCCCCCGTCCAGGCGGCCGATCCTCTCACCGGTGCCCGGGCAGCAGGAAGAGGTGCCAGGTGACAAGAGGCTTCCTGTCTCCCCTTTTATATACAAAACCTGGTTTGATGCAATTGAGCGATGTTTGGTCATTCACCTAATCCTGAAAGAAGGCATCCATAGCAATCACCTCACAGGCTCTGCACATACTGGAAACCCTCAGGAGGAATGAATAGGAGATCCCCATCTTCCCTTTGAGTGACCGCTCACCTCCTCTGTTTTCTATGAATGCTGCTTACCTTACAGCCGTAAGGTAAGAAGTTAGTACACCTACAGGTGTTATTAGCACTAAAGACCCACAGCACTTAAGTCACAGTGCCACCATTTGTAAGCTAGCCAGAACTTTCTGATTTGCACCTTGCACTTTTCCTTGGTCGGAAGATTTTCATCATTTCCAGACCGGGATTCATCTGCACTATTCATATGGACTACTGTTGAATATTAATATGTATTTGGTGTTTTTTTTATTTGCACATTTTGGGACGTTTTAGCATTTATGTACGTCAGTCACTTTATTTGTATGATTATAAAGTTTTAGTATTTATTCACTACAGTCACTTTATTTTGTTCTAATTGCACTATATTGATTATCACTATAATAGGTGCATTCATTTATTGATTTATGCATACCAGTTTTTTTAATTAAGTGATATCATTAATTTTTGTCATCCTATTATACAGTATTTTGGTTTTGGAGCATGACACCATTTATTGATTTTCCTTTAAATACTTATTGTGGGTAGTGTTTGGCCCTTTTCGGTGTTCGTTGCACCCCAGGAATTTTGATAATAGTCTCCATACTAGTGCGGGAATACTCATTTCTTCATTTTAAGTTTTTTGGTTGTAACATGACAAAATGTGGGAAATTTTAAGGGGTTAGAATACTTTTTCATGGCACTGTGTGTATGTGTGTGTGTGTGTATATATATATATATATATATACATATATACACACACACACACAGTATCTCACAAAACTGAGTACACCCCTCACATTTTTTTAATATTTTATTATATCTTTTCATGTGACAACAATGAAGAAATGACACTTTGCTACAATGTAAAGAAGTGAGTGTACAGATCGTATAACAGTGTCAATTTGCTGTCCCTTCAAAATAACTCAACACACAGCCATTAATGTCTAAAACGCTGGCAACAAAAGTGAGTACACACCTAAGTGAAAATGTCCAAATTGGGCCCAAAGTGTCAATATTTTGCCTTGGGCGGTGACATCATAAGGGGCAGGGTCACCGGATGACATCACCAAGTGACCATGCCCCATGCCTATATACTTCGTTGTGCACCACGCACATGGCATTACATTGGGAGAGAGCGTCGTGTCAACATCGGATGGAGAACGGAGGGAAGAAGCCGATGTAGAAGACTGGGCCAATGCTAGCAAAAGAGCAGGCAAAAGAACAGAAGATAAAAGAGGAGCCCGGAGACCGGGAGAAGAGGCCGGAGAGAGCGGAGAAGTCGGAGGAGACCCCCAAAGTCGGAAGAGACCCCCGGAGCTGCCTAATAAATTACTTTTTAAAAAACGGTCTAGTGTGTTTTTTTTATTGACACTTTTTTTTCCTCCAGGTGAATGGGTAGGGGTACGATGTACCCCATACTCATTCACATAGTGTGGGGGGCCAGGATCTGGGGGCCCCCTTATTAAAGGGGGCTCCCAGATTCCGATAAGCCCCCTGCCTACAGACCCCGACAACCAACGGCCAGGGTTGTCGGGAAGAGGCCCTTGTCCTCATCAACATGGGGACAAGGTGCTTTGGGGTGGGGAGCTGCAGCCTGCTACAGTTCAGGAGGAGGGGTGCTCGCTCATCCGCACCCCCTTTCCTGACCGGCTGGGCTGCATGCTCGGATAAGGGTCTGGTATGGTTTTTTTGGGATAGGGGTTCCCCTTAAAATCCATACCAGACCGAGGGACCTGGTATGCTCCTGGAGGGGGAACCCATGCCAGTTTTTTATTTAAAATTTGGCGCAGCGTTCCCCCTCAAGGTCATCAGAGCACAAGCCACATTCCAAAGTCGGATCAGGCAAGACGGCGATCCAACTTTGATCCGACTTCAATGATATTCAGTGGGCTAAAGTAGGATCAAAGTCGGACCAAAGTAGTGAAGGGAGCATTTTCAAAGTTGGACCAACTTGTGTCGGACTAGTTAAGAAGGCTCCCATAATGAAACATTGATTTTCACACGTCATGCAACATGAGCTCCCAATGTTGGAGTGTTTGTCGCACCACTGTGAACTCGGCCTTCAAGTCACAGGGTAAAGTCGGATCCAAAGTAGGACGAGTCTCATCAGGGCCTCATCAGGGCAAACATTTTCTTGCGCCCCCTCTTCCATGCAATTTCACTCTCCACATGCTTTGAGACATAAAATAAATAGCAGCTAGACTCAAAATTTGTTTACTGAATCAGATCAGGCAGCGATTGTGATTGGTTGCCAGAGGTTACAGTGTGTCATTACTGATCACTGACTGGCTGCTAGAGGTTACAGCACATATTATGGCTCACTGTTATTTTATAGAGGTTACAGCACATGATTTCTGCTTGTTGATCGGTTGCTAGAGATTACTGTACATCAATACTGCTCATTGATTGAATGCTAGGGGTTACTGAACATATATACCACTCACTAATTGGTTTTTAGAGGTTACTGCACATTACAATGGCTCACTGATTGGTTGCAAGAGATTAGTGCACAGCATTACTGCTCACTGATTGGTTACCAAAATTCAGGGTGCTATGGCACCATGTTATTTTGAAGAAGGGTTCCACCTCCAATTTGCTTACTTTTGCAGAACATGATTTTAGGATTGATGACCTCAATTGTAGGCAGGACTTTCACGTATGCTCCTTTACCTCCCCAGTGGGCAGATTTCAGCAGAAGTGATGGTGGATGTGACCTCAGGGGGACATGATATACATATGAATGCCGCCTCTATTTAAATTTTCAATGCTGCGGTCCACGACTATTTACATATTAATGCCATCACTATTTACATATCAATGCAGGTTATTTACATGTAAACACTGGGTCTGCAGGTGAGTCATCTGTACATGGCAATAGGGCAGAGCTGGGCAGCAGCAGCAGCAGAAGTTTACACTGAGATATCAGGACACAGCATGGGACAAGGGGATAAGGGAATTTAAACTGGGATAGTTGGCTAGTATGAGGCAGTTGTGTTGGGCCCCACTACATTGATGGGGCCCAGGGCAGCTGCCCCTTTTTTTTTTTCAAATATAAATTTTTATTACTTTTCAAACAATGCCCAACATGGGCATAAACATATAATACAACATAGAAGTGGGATACAAAAGAAAAGGGGAGGGAGGGAAGAGGGGAACCAACATCAAACCTATTACCGAGTTCACAGGAGGGACAGGGTCATAAAAAAAAAAAAAAAAAAAAAAAAAAAAAAAAAAAACATTGTGCATGGCTCATCCATAACATCTCAAATACCGAAACGTGATTGGGAGCCTTAATCCCTTCAGTTCCCCCATCTCCGGCTCTCATCAGAACCTCGATACCCCGGTAGAGACCCAATACCAAGGCAGAGACCATTAAGAATAGGGGAAGGGGTCCTGACAGGGAAGACTAAGAGAGGGAGGAGAGGGGGGTAAGGTGAGGGGTGGGGAAAGGAGAGGGATGGGGAGGAAGAGGGGGGGGGGAAAAGAAGGAGGGGAGAGGTGGAGGGAGGGGGGGGGAGGGGGGGGATTTCTGGTTGATTCAGGACTGCCCTACCCCCCCCATGCAGTATCTATCGCCGAACATATTACAAAGTTCTCAAAAGTACCCCTTCGGGCGAGAAAATAAATTGGTGCCAGGGTGCCCATGTTTTCCTAAATCTTTCCTGCTGTTGCCTCCCCGTAAGCACCAGGTCCTCCAGTCTACTAATTTCCTCCACCTTACGAACCCAGGACGCCACCGATGGAGGGGCCTCGCTTTTCCAGTGGAGCGGTATACATGCTCTTGCGGCATTCACCAATGGGCATAAAATGGATTTTTTGTACTTTTTAATAGACATGGCATTCATGTGCAGGAGGAAAAAGGCCGGGTCATTAGGGACATTATACTCCGTAAATTTTTGAGTAACGGTCCTCACAGTGGACCAAAAATAAGACAACTTCGAGCATGCCCAAAATACATGCAACAAAGTGCCCTGTTCCAGTCCGCATCTCCAACAAAGCGCAGAGGTGGTCGGATAGAAAGAATGCAAAACCTGTGGAGTTAAGTACCATCTCGTCAAGATTTTATAGTTCGTTTCCTGTATAGTAGTACAGATGGTAGATTTCAGGGCCAATGCTACAATGTTGTGAATCTGGGTCGGAGTAAACGTACAGTTCAAGTCCCTCTCCCATTTTGTCATGAAGGTCAGATGAGCATTATCCCCGGGTGTGATAAGGAGATTATACATTGTGGACAACGTTCTTGGAAGCACCCCGTTACCAGAGCAACATTCCTCAAAGGCGGTCAACGGTCCATCAAATCGGAGGGGGAATGAAAGGGTTCGAAGAAAATGTCTAAGTTGGACAGCAGTCCAGAAAGCTAATTTATAAGGTCCCGATGTATTACAGAGCACCTCTATGGACGGCCAATCCCCATCTATCCGGAAACATCGTGCTTGTGTGCGCCCACTACTGGACATAACCTGTAGAAGATGGGGGTCCATCCCAGGGGAGAATTGTGGGTTCCCCATAATAGGAAATAGCGGGGAGTTAGGCGTGGAAAGCAACCCCTTTGAGCAAATCTGTGACCCCACCCGTAGAGTCGTCCCTATCAAGGGATGCCTCTTCATGTAGGCTGGGAGGTGTCTATAACACCAGATGGCCCCTGTTAGTGGCACCCGGACCAGGGCCTGCTCCAACCGGATCCAAAGCTTCAGATCCCGGTGCCTGCACCAGTCTACAATTCTACCGAGGTGTACCGCCTGATAATATTTCTTTACATCAGGAACGGCAAGGCCACCGAAGGGTTTGGGCATGGAGAGTAAATTCCGGGCCAATCTCTGCTTCTTATGTGCCCAAATAAAACCAGTAAATAAACCGTGAACCTGTCGAAAATATGATGTGGGTACCGAAATAGGGAGTGCCTGCAGCAAATATAAAAATTTGGGCAGCTGCCCCTTTTGCCCTGCCTTAAAAATGGTCCTGAGTGTTGTTTCGATCCAGTGTGAACCCAGCCTGGTCTAAAGACTAGTACTTGTCCTGTCACTTGCAATATAGATGTGTAAGGACTGTTCCTGAGCATATTGTGTTGGAACGCAGTTAGCTTATCCAAATTTTGGGTGGTTTTGCTTTAATATGTCACTTTTCACTGCTAAATGGCACATGGATTGATTTTTAAAAAACATATAGCGCAAAGCTAAATTTTAAATTGTACAGGTTTGGAGGAATTTTCTTTGGGCAAAAAAGATTTAATTTGCAGTTACAGCAAATTAACTCAGACTTTGTGCAGCAGGTATAATGAGCTGCCAAGTTCAATTTACCTGTTATTAGAATGGATATGCCTGTGCTATTGTTTGCTAGCTAAAGCATATTCTATTTCCTGTAAAGAGCTTTCTCATCTGTATTGTGGTATGTTCATCATTAAATTTGTATTAATGTGGTCAGCTCACTGTGATAAGCTTAGCTGAACTTTATTGAATCGTTATTAAAAGTCTAAAAGTGAAGTCATTTACAGCATGTATTACAAGGGCATTTCTTCAGAGGTTTATCTAGCTGAATATCCCTAATGCAAGGGCATTTCCTATTTTATTTCACTTCCTCTTCTAGCCTTACAGTATTTCTATTCCCTTTCTATTTTTCCTTCCTTATTATTTAGTCATAGAGTCTTTTCTCCTCTTATATTTTTTTTTTTCTCCAACCCATTATCTCACTTCATACTACTTTGAATATATACTAAAAGCTGGCTTTGAAAATTCAGTAGGCAGAGAAGAAATGTGAAAGCATGACAAGAATAATTATTTTTAGTTATATAATACACCAGTATATAAAAATATAATATATGAATCTTCAAAATTCTCAACTTGTGTTTTGTTAAAGTTACTGCTTAAAATTGTAAAATTGCAGCAGCAGAGTATTTTATCCATTGATAAAAGCAGAAGTTTGGATGCCATTAATTGGCTAACTTAATAGATTTTAGAGCAAGTTTGCAAAGCACAGAGACCCTCTTCTAGGAACAATATGAACTGACAGAGACAGAAGAGACCACAAATTACTGAGCTGAAGAAGAATTGTAAATGACAAGAAGAAGAATTGGAGTAGGAGTGCAAATTCATAAAATAATTTAGGAATCTGGAATATGGCCTATGGTTCTCTCGGAAAAATAATCCCAAGCACATCTTTACACCAAAGAGATTTTACAAAGACTTGCACCACCCCTCCTTCCCACTTAGGCATGTCATTTGGCACTGATCCCTATTTGTGTATACTACAAAAAATATAGCACCTGATACCACTCACATATGCCAAGTTGATACCATACAGTGCATCATTTTTTTTTCAAATTTCTTTTGCCAGCATTAGGTCTAACAAAGTTGTTGGCATATATGGTTGGACCATCATGGCAAAGTTCCAGATTCAGAAAGGCTAGTCGATCCGAATCAGTGACATAAGTGAAGGAGAATCCTAGGAAATTATTCTTACAATGTTGTACAAACTGGTCAATACTATCTAAGGAACCGTCCCAATAATCCCAGCCTTTCTAAATCTGTAACTTTGCCATGATGGTCCAACCATATATGCCAACAACTTTGTTAAACCGAACGGCGGCAACTCCTTTCTCCATTATTAAAGTTGCCACCATCCTAAATGGCACCATAACATTCCCAAAAGTCAATTCCACAGAATTTGCAAGAATTGCACAAGGGATGTGGACTTCCACACACAGAGTGAGCCTCTCAGCAAAAAATGTTTGGAAAAAGGGTATCCATCTTCGTTGGTGTCTGATGCTTTTCAGCAATATCAAAAACCTCCCTCCATCAACCAGTCAGGAATTCAGAACTTCAGCCCATGCAATTCACCACCCAATTTCACGATAAAGATAAAAACATGGAGAGCATTTTGTCCAGACACTAGTCTATTTTACTTGAGGACCCCTTCCTGCAGGACACCCTTACTCATAAACCAAAAATGTCTTATCAGGGAGCAAAGAATCTAAAAACGAAAATCACACACAGTAAAATCAATCAGTACCCCCTAACTCACAGCAATTACATTTCCCCGATTCCTTTGGTGGGTATGTTTCAATGTCATAAAAATGTATGTTTAGAGGCGCATTCGCGGCGCCGAGCAGGATGGCAGCCTAGAGCGTTAGCTCCGTCTCACTCAGGACTTCATAAGCGCCCTGTGGGCTTCAACATTCATCTTCCACATTATCTTTATCACCTCCCAGGTCCCCTAAGCACGGTGCATGCCGGCGAAGGAGAGGAAATCCCGCAGCGCGAGCCACAACACGCTAACTCACAAGCTTCTCCGTGCACGGAGCTCATGTGCCTTCTTAAGGTGGTCATCCCTAGGTGAGTGTTGGGCTTACTGCAACTTATGCGTTGACTGCAAAGATTGCAGATGGCAACACTATTGTCAGCAGAGGACACGTTAAAAAAAGCCAACACTGCGGAGCCATGTGCCGGTGTCCTGGGAGCGCCAGATGTGACCGTACATGGTTGATGCCTCGCTCCTGATACATTCGCAGTCTGCTTTGTCCCTCCTGTGCAATCTAAGTTCTACCTGCTTCTCCTCCCTATCTGCTGGTCCATATCCCCCCTGAACTCCCCTCCTCTTCCTCTCTTGCTGGCACCCACGTGACATCACTAGACACGTCATCATCGATGTCATCTTCCTCACTGCTATAATTAGAGATCTTGGAGTAGGCAGCAACAGTGGGGACCAACCTCCTCCTTGGGCTAATCTGGGTACTGTCATCAGACTCCTGAGTGGCGGTTGTTGCTACCTCCTCTTCCTGATCCAATGCCAAAAGTGGCTGTGCATCGGAAATGTCTTGATATGGGTCGGAAAATAATTCCTGTGACTCAAGTGAAAAGTATATGGTGGTGGTGGTGGTGTTGGTGGTAGTGTCTTTGGGGGTGCACATAGCAGAGAGTGAAGAAGAGGGTGCAGATCGAGAGAATGAGGAGGGTGCAGAAGAGTAAGGCTGAGTGAGCCACTCAACCAAGTCTGGTGCGTCCTTTGACGTAATTGCACGCACCTTCTGCAATTTGCCACTTTGACTCAAGCCTGTTGCTCCTACCCTACCCCTACCACCCCAGTGGAAGGGCCTGCCTCTTCCTCTGCCTGTCATTTTTTAAATTACCCTGTGACAAAAGTCTCTAGAGAAGTGCAGTATGTATGTGGAAGAAGGTATATAACACCCTGCTTCAATCTGTCGTTTTTGGGGGCCACTGGTCTATCACACCAGTTATAATACTTTTTTTTATTGCGTTTGTCACTCTTTGTAGTATCACTGCAGAATCACTCAGCAGTCACAATGCTGCACAGTGGAAATGCACTATACTATGCTTTCTATATGTGCAAGTATTTTATATGTGTATTACACACCTATATACTGCACACCAAATAGTACACCTATACCAGTCCTTAAAAGGACCTTTGTGGACCTAGTAGCTAGTGATTTGCAGACTGTCCCTCAGTCCCTACACTGATAAAAGACTGCTGCAGAATAGGGCAGCAGTCAGCGGCAGTGCATCACAACCCTATATATTGTACACCTATACCAGTCCTTACAAGGACCTTTGTGGACCTAGTAGCTAGTGATCTGCAGACTGTCACTCAGTCCCTACACTGATAAAGGACTGCTGCAGAATAGGGCAGTAGTCAGCAGCAGTGCACCACAACCCTATATATTGTACACCTATACCAGTCCTTACAAGGACCTTTGTGGACCTAGTAGCTAGTGATTTGCAGACTGTCCCTCAGTCCCTACACTGATAAAGGACTGCTGCAGAAAAGGGCAGTAATCTGCAGCACAGCCCTGCACCAGCACCCTGTGTATTGTACACCTATACCAGTCCTTACAAGGACCTTTGTGGACCTAGTAGCTAGTGATTTGCAGACTGCCCCTCAATCCCTACACTGATAAAGGACTGCTGCAGAATAGGGCAGTAATCTTCAGCACAGCCCTGCACCAGCACCCTATATATTGTACACCCATACCAGTCCTTAAAAGGACCATTGTTGACCTAGTAGCTAGTTATTTGCAGACTGTCCCTTAGTCCCTACACTGATAAAAGACTGCTGCAGAATAGGGCAGTAATCTGCAGCACAGCCCTGCACCAGCACCCTATATATTGTACACCTATACCAGTCCTTAAAAGGACCTTTGTGGACCTAGTAGCTAGTGATTTGCAGACTGTCCCTCAGTCCCTACACTGATAAAAGACAGCTGCAGAATCGGGGCAGCAGTCAAGTATAATATTCTTTCTATATTTGGAAGAAAGCATATTATACGTGTACAACCCTATATACTGTACACCTATACCAGTCCTTAAAAGGACCTTTGTGGACCTAATAGTAATAGCTAGTGATTAAACTGACTGTCCCTGCTCCACACAGCGTCCTGTCCCTACACTGACAAAAGACAGCTGCAGAATCAGTCAGCAGTGCACTCAGCAATCACCAGCACAGCAGTGCACCAGAACCCTATATACTGTACACCTATACCAGTCCTTAAAAGGACCTTTGTGCGCCTAATAGTAATAGCTAGTTAGTGATTAAACTGACTGTCCCTGCTGCACACAGCATCCTGTCCCAACACTGACAAAAGACAGGCTGCTGCAATCACCAGCACAGCAGTGCACTGAACCCTATATACTGTACTACACCTATACCAGTCGTTAAAAGGACTTTTGTGGACCTAATAGCTGGAGATTTGTGTCACTACAGTCTCTCCCTGCTCCACACAGCGTCCTGTCCCTGAACAGACATAAGACAGAATGTAAAATGGTCGCCAGATCATGTCTATTTATAAGGTAGGAGGAATGTCCAATTGTCCATGTGCCGAAATGTCTCAATTGGCTGTCCTGTACCCCATGATGGATGTGTCATCATGGGTCAAAGTTCTTTCACACTTTAAACACATATGTCCGCCAGGCGAACAGCAGCAATGGTCCACCGATCGGGCGAATCTCAAATCGCGAACACGCAAAATTTCCTGCAAACTGACCAAACAGTTTGGCCATCCATAGTCCCTACCCACAATCCAAGGTCCCCATTCATATACTAGGACCAATTTTGGACAGAGGCCAATTGACCTACCAGCATGTCTTTGGAGTGGGGGAGGAAACCCATGCAGGCACAGGGGGAACATGCAAACTCCAGGCAGGTAGTGTTGTGGTTGGGATTTGAACCAGCACTGCTTTTTACTGCTAGGTGAGAGTGCTAACCACTACACCACTGTGCCGCCTAAAAGCATAAAAACATAAAAACATAAAAACATAATGAGAAGATTTACACTGACGAGCAATGTAACTGAGACATTTAGCCTGCGTTCACATTTGTGTGTGTTGGGAACACATGCAAAATCTCTTTCCTGGCACCACAGAAACATTCTGCCAGTGTCAGCTGGTGCTCAAAATTTTTGGGGGGGCGCAAACAAAATGAAAAATACTGAACCCCCCCATCAATTGCAGCCCATTAAATGCAACCATTGTGCCCATCATATGCTGCCATTGTGCCCATCATATGCAGCCACTGTGCCCATCAAATGCAGCCACTGTGCCCATCAAATGCAGCCACTTGTGCCCGTCATATGCAGCCACTTGTGCCTGTCATATGCAGCCACTGTGCCCAAACACAGCCACTTGTGCCCATCATATGCAGCCACCTGTGCCCATCATATGCAGCCACCTGTGCCCATCAAATGCAGCCACCTGTGCCCATCAAACGCAGCCACTTGTGCCCATCATATGCAGGCACTGTGCCCAACGTCCCCTCTGCTTGCGACTCTAGCAGCACCCCCAACCCCCCGTGCGGCTCTGACTGAGGGGACTCACCGCAGCAGCTCCTCTCCATTGCACCAGAGCGGCGGCGACCTCCTCTCCTCTTCCTCAGTGCCAGGCATCCAATATGGTGGCCCGGCACTTTGGCCAATCAGGAAACAGGTCTGATGCCTTGCTTGCTGATTGGCGGGGGGAAGGTTAGTGTGAAAATAGTGGAAATAAATTTGCTATCATCCCACAATTGGGTGGGATCAGGGCGCACTCTCTGCACCCTGAGACCACCCTATTTTGAAACCTATTAGAGCCTCTGGCTCCAATCAGGTGCTTCAAAAAGTACCACCCCCTCCTACCATAGGAATCTATGCGTCCGGTGTCCTAAAAGGGGCCGGGCACATGGATGGGGGGGCGGCCCCCCTTGCGCCACAGTGCACAGGCCTCCACTGTGTTCTGCCCTTTAGCAGATACACAGCAGTGCCATTAATTGTTAATGACACCCTCAGGCATCTGCTGAAATGTGCCTTGGCACCGTGTGATTTTGAAAAAGGGTTTGGGACTTTCTTCCACATTTGTAGCGCATAGAGCAGCCCATTGAAATGAATGGGCTGTCCTACACGTGACCTACATCTTTATCCACCCTGTCAGTACACCTTTGCATCCTAAAACCACTGCTAACCTCAGCTCCCCAAACCTCCCCATCCTCTCCACTCCAATCCCCATCCCCTTTGACTCTACCTGCCTCCTCTGCTCATCTTTGCACCCACCTTCCTTACCTCCATAACCCCTCCTTGCTCACCTGTGCACCCCAAACTGTAATTCCTTCTCTGTCTACCTCTGCACACCCCACATTATCCTCCCCCCCCCCCCCCCACTAATTTGCTTACCTTTGCAGAACAGGCTGATGGTAGGCTTAATAACTTGAGTTGTAGGCAGGACTTTCAAGTATGCCCCTTTACCTCCTCAGTGGGAAGCATTCAGTATAGGTGATGGTGGATATTACCTCAGGGGGTATAATATGCATATGTATACTACCTTTATTTACATATGAATGTTGCCGGTCCGTGGCTATTTATATATGAATGCTGTCGTTATTTATATATCAATGCCGGTATTTACATGTAAACACAGGGTCTTCAGGTGAGTTATCTGTACACAACAATAGGGCAGAGCTAGGCAGCATTAGTAACAGAACTTCACACAGAGGTATCAGGACATGGGACTAAAACCTCAAGGAACGAGGGAATTTAAACTGATAATTGGCAAGTATGAGGCAGCTGCTTTGGGTCCCATAACAATGACAGGGCCCAGGGCAGCTGCCTCTTTTGTCCTGCCTTAAAGACAGCCCTGTTCATAGACATAAATATATTACTTTAGATCAAGTATTCACAAAATCTTGCAAGTACATAAAGTGCAGGATTTGCTACAAGGGTAAGTACAAACACACCCACACTAAATACTAAATTATTTTACATCTGTCAGACATGTCAGTTCACACTGTTTAAAAGGGAAAGAAATACAGTATATTTTGTTGATTAAACCCTTGATGGTGTCTATTTTGATAGAGAGAGTTCAGACATTTGAGGGATTATTGACAACAAATTGTTATTTAAGCAAAAAAGTAAATGTAAATAAAATTAGTTTCATAACGATTTGTTGTCACCAGCCTCAAAAATCCAAACTATCTTTCTGTATAATTACGGATGTGACGCCATACCCACCACTTTGGACATTATATTAGAACAACTATTTATTTATTTATGTTAATATGAGACAGTAAAGGAAACATAGGGAGTGTCAGAGCTTGGATTTGAATCTGGGATTTCTGCTGGGTCTGACAATGACTCTTCTCGCTGAGCTACCTGAGATGCTGATCAGCACCCTGTTTTTTGTTTTTTAACTTAAAGTTTATTGATTTTGTACATGACATGTTAAAACAGCGGTACAGTCTCAGCAATTGTTATTCATAGTAGAACTAAAAATAAAGCAGAGTATTAGCCGTCAACAGTTTGCAATGAGAAGTTGCAATTATAAATTCGGTCAATGCCCTACATTGCGCTAGGTGTGTGTCAAAATATAGACTCAGATAGACGGAGACTCTGATAGGTACCAAATTCCAGTTAGGGTATGATCATGTGGAAGGGGAAAGATAGGAGCCTTTCTAGTGTGGATGTCAAGGCCTCGTTCAATTTAATACATGCTTCTGCTCAACCTCAGCTCTATGACAAGTTAGTTTATCTTTCCTGAGTCCAGGCCACCCAAATTTTACCAAATTTCTTGGACCAGCTTCGTCCCAAGTATGTAAATTTATAACGTGGTAGGGCCACGTCAACGAGGGCCCTCCATTGATGTACTGTTGGGGGACTGGGGTCATTCCATTTGAGGAGGACCGCTTTCCTTGCTTAGAAGGCTGTGTAAAATATAAAGTGCTTCTTCGCCTGCGACGCCTGTATCGTATCAACGATGCCTAGTAGTAATGGTAGCGGGTCACAAGGAACACTAAGTTTGCCTATAGAGTTCATTTCAGAAACCACCTCCCTCCGGAAGACCTGGAGATATTGGCAGGACCATATGACATGAAAGAAGGATTCCGGAGCAGAGATGCATTTGGGGCACAGGGGACTCCTTTTGGGATATATTTTGGCTAGGCGTTCTGGGGAGTAGTAGGCCCAGTGAATGAACCTAAGCTGGGTGAACCTATCCCTGGAATGTATTGCTGTATACTCCCCCCCCACCCCCGTCCTCCAATGCAGGTATATCCACTTTACATTTTGAGAATAGTCGGGAGACTACAGAGGTATCTAGACCAATAAGTTCAGCATAAAGAGCCGACAGAGGATTTACAGTGGTGTGAAAAAGTGTTTGCCCCCTTCCTCATTTCCTGTTCCTTTGCATGTTTGTCACACTTAAGTGTTTCGGAACATCAAACCAATTTAAACAATAGTCAAGGACAACACAAGTAAACACAAAATGCAATTTGTAAATGAAGGTGTTTATTATTAAAGGTGAAAAAAAATCCAAACCATCATGGCCCTGTGTGAAAAAGTGATTGCCCCCCTTGTTAAAACATACTATAACTGTGGTTGTCCACACCTGAGTTCAATTTCTCTAGCCATACCCAGGCCTGATTATTGCCACATCTGTTCACAATCAAGGCATCACTTAAATAGGAGCTGCTTGACACAGTAAGGTCCACCAGAAGATCCTTAAAAGCTACACATCATGCCGAGACCCAAAGAAATTCAGGAACAATTGAGAAAGAAAGTAATTGAGATCTATCAGTCTGGAAAGGGTTATAAAGCCATTTCCAAAGCTTTGGGAATCCAGCGAACCACAGTGAGAGCCATTATCCACAAATGGCGAAGACATGGAACAGTGGTGAACCTTCCCAGGAGTGGCCGGCCGCCCAAAATTACCCCAAGAGTGCAGCGACGACTTATCCAAGAGGTCACAAAAGACCCCACAACAACGTCCAAGGAACTGCAGGCCTCACTTGCCTCAGTTAAGGTCAGCGTTCATGCCTCCACCATCAGGAAAAGACTGGACAAAAATGGCCTGCATGGCAGAGTTCCAAGGAGAAAACCACTGCTGAGCAAAAAGAACATCAAAGCTCGTCTCAATTTCTCCACAACACATCTTGATGATCCCCAAGACTTTTGGGACAACATTCTGTGGACCGATGAGACAAAAGTGGAACTCTTTGGAAGGTGTGTGTCCAAGTATATCTGGCGTAGAAGGAACACTGCATTTCATAAAAAGAACATTATACCAACAGTAAAATATGGTGGTGGTAGTGTGATGGTCTGGGGCTGTTTTGCTGCTTCAGGACCTGGAAGACTTGCCGTGATAAAAGGAACTATGAATTCTGCTGTCTACCAAGAGATCCTGAAGGAGAATGTCCGACCATCTGTTCGTGTACTCAAGCTGAAACGAACTTGGGTTCTGCAGCAGGACAATGATCCTAAACACACCAGCAAGTCCACCACCGAATGGCTGAAGAAAAACAAAATGAAGACTTTGGAGTGGCCTAGCCAAAGTCCTGACCTGAATCCTATTGAGATTTTGTGGTATGACCTTAAAAAGGCCGTTCATGCTCGAAAACCCTCTAATGTAACTGAATTAGGACAATTCTGCAAAGATGAGTGGGCCAAAATTCCTCCAGGACGCTGTAAAAGCCTCATTGCACGTTATCGCAAACGCTTGGTTGCAGTTGTTGCTGCTAAAGGTGGCCCAACCAGTTATTAGGTTTAGGGGGCAATCACTTTTTCACACAGGGCCATGATGGTTTGGATTTTTTTTCACCTTTAATAATAAACACCTTCATTTACAAATTGCATTTTGTGTTTACTTGTGTTGTCCTTGACTATTGTTTAAATTGGTTTGATGTTCCGAAACACTTAAGTGTGACAAACATGCAAAGGAACAGGAAATGAGGAAACACTTTTTCACACCACTGTATGTCCCTATCCAGGGCCAACATGCTCTCTATACGGTTAGCTTCGAGTGTAATAGGCTAGGGAAAATGCGCCCTATAAGCATATCGGAGCTGGATGTACCTAAAAAACATGTAGTTAGGTAGATCATGTCCTCTTTTTAGATCATCGAACATGTGCAGCTCATTTGAGGAGTCAATATCCGCTAAAGTTTTGATACCGCATCAGGCCCATATCGCCGGGTCCGGAATGGATCGGAAGTGTGGCAACCTTGGGTTTCCCCATAGCGGAGTATTAGAGGACCAGCTGCAGGGCTTCTCCCCCTTGGCCCTTGCCGTATCCCAGACCCGCAGCGTGATTGATGGGGTAACGTTGGGGTTGGATCTGGGGCCTCTGTGTATTATATTCCGGAGTTCGGAGTAGGAGCCCAACAATGCCGCCTCAAGCATGGCCACAGGGTTGGCCGACTCCTCGGACAGCCACCATTTAACCAGTAATATTTGACGAAGCAGAGCATTGCCAGACCTCCCAAGGAGACTGAGAAGGATAAATTGACCCAATTCCTTGTGAATAACTATTCCTAGATATTTAAACTGAGAGATTATTTGCAGTGGGGTATCCATAGGCAATCCGATGTCAGAGGGGTGTAGAGCAAATAGAACAGACTTTCACAATTTACCTGATCACCCGAGTATCTGCTGAATCTGTTTATGAGTGAGAGGGCTTCTCTCAAGGAGGTGGTCGTGTCTCTAAGATACATGAGGGTGTCGTCGGCATATAGAGAGATTTTCTCCACCACAGGGCCAAGGGGATGCCACAGACCTCTGATGTGGTGCTATCAGGATCACCATTGGCTCTATGGCTAGCGCAAAAAGCACTGGAGAGAGTGGGCATCCCTGCCTCGTACCCCTGTGGAGGAGAAAGGGGGGAAGATGATCGGCCCAGTGCGCACTCTATCCTCATGGACCAGTGTATGGATTACCTCATTCAATCTCCGCGCTAAGATCTTGGTGAGGATCTTGGTGTCAGCATTGAGCAGGAAAATGGGTCGATAGGAAAAACACAGCTCAGGATCCTTGCCCGGTTTAGGTATAACCACTATGATTGCCTCTGCCATGGATGCTGGTAGTGTCCATTCCCTTAGAGTCCTGACTATCATATGGTGGATCCTGGGCGTCAGCTGGTCCCCGTATTACCTATAGAACTCTGGGGGGATCCCATCTACACCTGGAGTCTTCCCTGCCTGGAGCTCGCCCATAGCTTGCTGGACCTCTTCCACAGTTATGAAGCCATCCAGACGTTCACGTGCTGTGTCAGATAGAGTAGGAAAATTGATCTGGTCTAGAAATTAATTCAGGTTTTCTCTAGAGTAATCTACCCTGGAGGAGTAGAGATCACTGTAGTAGGAAGCAAATCTGGCATTTATGGCCAGGGGGTCCACCATCACTGTCCCATCCAAATCCATGCAAAGTTGGAGTGTGTGGTGTGGTAACAGTGGCCGATTCAAGGTTTCTTTAAACTGAGGACTTTGCTCCCCAACAGGTGTGTCTCCTGTAGGTTGCACATGTGTGGATTATATTTTTTAAGGTGTGTTAGAACCAAGGAGCGTTTCATTTTATCATTTAGTCCCCGGACGTTACAGGAGAGCAGCCTCATTTGTGCCATAGGGATATCTGCAATGCAGAAACGCCAGGGGGGTATATTACAAATGGATCCGGGGAGAGACAAGCAACACACATTACATAACCAGTCACATGCATGGCTCGATGGACCCATATTGGTAGCCTGGGCTGTAGACGGACAAAGCGCCAGAGAGAAGTACCGCAGCAAAGACATTTTAACATGTACAGAGCAACATAGTAAACAAACCCATAATACCCCCACCCCCACCCTACACAACCGTTGGGGATCTCAGAGTGCCCATTCCCTTAACTAAAACTCAGCTCAACTGGAGCAAATTAGGTATATCTCCTACGGGGGCGTGGAGAAAAACAGAAGACTGCCCGGGGTGGCGCTGAAGCAAAGTTCTTGTAGTCAATGTGGGTCTTGAGCCACTGATCCCAACCTGGAAAGTTGAAAATTGAAAACCACCATAGAATGCATTCTTAAGTGGATTTACTTAGCACAAGCTAAGGGCACATACTTGTAAAACATTGCAATGTGAACGCGAGCAGTTCCTTCTAAAAGCCTGTGTCGTCTCATCCTTTGCCAGGCAATAGTTCCACAAAGTCTTCACACACCCCCCACACCGCAGCTCACTCCAACACCACCACCTCCGCCATCAAGCTCCCCCGGCCCGCCGGCAGATACAATTCAAAGCAGTATCCCCGATGGGAGAAGAAGGGGGGGGCAGGGGCTTCAGCTGGCCAGACCGAGGAGTTCTGCCATGCGGTTTGGTTGGGGGAGAGTGGATAGCAGGACCACCTCTGGCCATCCGCATCGGGTGGTACTGTGTAAGGGAAATCGCCAGTTATAGCGGGGACAAGGGTGATTGTTGCCACAAATGAAGTGGCAAGGCGAGGCCAGGAGGGCCCCAGGAGCAGTCCGCATAATTAGCCGCCATAGAGCACCATCAGCCACTCGAGGGGGGGAGGGCGGGAGACAAGATGGACCAGCAGCGGAGACACAGATAAGAAACAGATAAGTAATACAGTTACTGGGATCTAGGAAGAGTGTCCAGCCACTGGGAGGCCTCCTCCGGCGAGGTAAAGTAACGAGTGGATTCTCCATCCACCACCTGGAGGCGGGCAGGGAACAACATACTGTATTTGTTGTTTTTTGAGCGCAGTTGGGCTTTCACATGATCGAAGGTTTTTACTTAGCCTTTTCATTTCAACCAAGTAATCCGGGAACAGCATAAGACGCGTGTTAACAAACCGGAGTTCTGCCACCTTTCTTGCCTCCTGAAGCACCAGGTCTCGGTCCGAAAAATTTAGCAGGCGGAAGATGAAGGTGCGTGGGGTGTACCGGATGGACCCCGCACGGGGGGCATCCTGTGAGCTCTCTCCATCGTGTAATGGGGAGAGAATGCAGCTTCAGGTAGGAGGGTACGGAGCAGATGTTCTATGAAGGCCACCGGATCCGGTCCCTCGGGTAGACCCACAACCCGGAGGTTATTCCTCCTGTTCCTATTTTCACTGTCTTCTGCTCGGGATTCCAGTGCCTTTACCCACCGTGGCGTTCGGCGTCCCATAACCTCTCTCGGAAATTTTCCATATCTCCGCGCATTAATCCGAAATCGGTTTGCAGCAGATCAATCATGGCCGTGAGGGCCGTTTTTCAGCTGGAGATAGCCTGCATTATGGCTTGAAAGCAGTCCTCCTCCACCGTTGCAGGTTTCGAGGCTGGGATTTGGGTCGACATGTGCTTGCCCGCGGGAGGAGGCTGCCTCTGCTTCTGATGCTGTGGAGAGGCTGTAGTGATGGAGGAGTTCTTCCGTCTGGAGCTGGGCTTCCCTTTTCGCATGCCCCGGAGGTCTCTGGAAGGTATCAGGGGGAGATATTCATCAGTTTGCCAGTATTATTCAGATAAATTATCCAGGTAAGAGTGGAGCTCTCGCAAGCACACGTCTGCCCAGGCCGCCAGCTTGACCATGCCCCCCGTCAGCACCCTGTTTGATCCATGGGACAAACCTGCCTTGTGCCTTGACTTCTGTTGAACCTTGAATTATTTGCTCCTCCCATGAACTTCCTAATTTAAGCCATGTCTCTGTACTTCCTGTTTGCCAGATTATTGTGCTCTCTTGAGCCAGTATCTCGCTCTAGTCTTCCCTACTGCCAAATATATTGTGCTACCACTTGTTATGGACCTTGGCTTGTTCCTCGACTACACTTCTGCCTGATCCCAACCTGCAACTACTCATTACTGACATTTGGCTTATTTTACTGACTATGCATCTGTTCGATCCTTACCTGCTTATCTGCTTCTGGACTTCAGCTTGCTCACCTCATGGTGGGGCGATCCTGAGGACCGCGACCTGGTACTAACATGTAGCCAAATCCATAATCACCACCAGGAGCTCTAGTGAACACTGGTTAGTACTTAGTTAGCTTGCACCTCAGTTGAGTCTGTGTCATCTGCCAGGGTGACTGCCTGTGTACCGATTCTGCTGGTTGGTGGTAGTCCCCCTACTGCCAGAGCAACTGGTCTTTAAGCCTGACCCCTGATTGTGACAGGGTGCCTCTAAGAGTACCATCCTTTATCATCTACCATCATCTACCACCCTTTACTATGAAGCACACAAGCCTACATATGTAGCTTGTTCATCTGGATATGTTGCAAGGAAGAATAGTATAGTCTTCCACAGCTTGCCCACTTTTTTTAAAGATATTCCTAATGTTGTAGTATTGTTACCAAAGCTGTTGTAATCTACTGATTACTCATGTTTTGTCAGCGCGGTGGCTGAACCATAGAAATCGCAATGTGTGTACAACCTTTTTAGACTGCAGGACATACAGTACGTGGATCGAAATGTGGCCTGTTCAGCAGGGACCGGCCAAATTTCAATCCATGTATGGGCAGACTTGTTGTACACAAGTCATCTATCGATCAACTTGTGCACAACCAGCCTCTTGGGTTTTTCCTGAATGACCAGTATCACTGGCTATAGCCAGCAACAGAGGCCTTCTTGCCTTCCCCGCCACCAGAATGCAAAAGCACTGCAGGAGAGATTCTCTAATCCACATCGAATGCGTGGATGGGAGAATCAAGGCATTTTCTTTTACTCAATCAGCAGGTGGAAAAAATGCATTAAAGTCTAAAAATAGGCCGATATCGCTCTTACAGAACGATATCAAAATCCTTGCCAAAGTGCTGGCTCTGAGACTTAATACTGTGATATCGTCCTTTATCCATCAGGATCAATCTGGTTTCATACCAGAAAGGTCTACGGCCATTAACCTTTGCCGCTTATTCCTTAACATACAGTCCCGTGTGGATAATACAGGTGACAGGGCGTTGCTGTCACTTGATGCACACAGGGGGGTGTTTGACAGCATTGGATGGCGGTATCTGTGGGTGACTCATGGAAAATTTGGGTTTGGGCCTGGCTTTTTATCATGGGTACAACTTATATATAACTCCCCTTCGGCGGTAATAAGGGAGGCAGGATGGGTGTCTTTCCCTTTCCCTCTATATAGAGGGACCAGACAGGGCTGCCCCCTGTCCCCTCTACTTTTCGCTATTGCCATAGAGCCTATGGCAGCCTTGGTGCGCTCTAACTCTATGTTTAGAATCATTAACTCCTTATTTAGAGCCTTTCCCTGGCTTAACAAACCATCCCAGAATTAGATTGGAACAGCTTCAGAAACCCAAAGAGGCAGGTGGACTGGCCCTTCCCAACCCATGGCTCTATTATTTAGCCGCCCAACTCCAACACATTGCTCGTGCCACATCAAATGGAGGTGGAGGGGGATCCCACAACTGCTCTCTTGAGGCACGCCACTGGCTCGGATAGGGTAGTTATGGGTCTAGAGGCCTAGCCAAGTCAAACAGGCTCTTCCCCACGTATGCCCTGATCCAGAAAATTTGGAATAAAACACGCCAATTACAAGATGTAAAGGGCTTTTCAGAATACAGTCTGATATGGAACAACCAGTATTATAGGAAGCTGCTTCTTTTGACTTGCGCTAAACGTTGGAAATGCTACGGGGTTACAGACTTAGCTCACATTTTTACTAGGGGTAAATTGCTCTCCTTTTCAGAGTTGAGGAAAAGACATGGAGTTCCCCAATCTATGTATTTTCATTACTTGCAACTGTGGCATGCTGTCAAGGCACAAGCAGGAAACCCTTGGATACAATCCCCCACGACAATCTTTCATTATATGATAGAAGTCTCCAGTTACAAGGGCTTTATATCCAGATCATGTGCTATGCTACTTACTGCATTTTTGCCGGGCTTCCCGGCAAAGGTGACTACCTCATGGGAGAGGGATGTAGGAGCATTTGAGGAGGATCAATTGGCAGAGGCCCTACAGGCAATACAAGGGTGCTCACTTAATACACCACAGCGATTGTCACAATTGTAGATTGTAATGAGGGTGCACCTTACGCCAGCCAGACTGTAAAAGGTGGGGATTGGGGAAAATGATCAATGCACCAGGTGCGCCAGGGACCATGAAGATCTCATTAATTTATTGTGGCACTGCCCCAAGCTACATCTCTATTGGAGGAGAGTCATTGAAACTCTCAATGAGGTTTTCATGATAAAGGTTCCATAAGACCTAAAAGTGTGTATCCTAGGCATTGTGGATGATGTCCCAATTGAGGAGAACCTTAAGAAGGCCATTGGTAGAGCTCTTTTCTAGGCCCGTAAACGTATCCTTCAACACTGGAGAGCGAGTGACCCTCCGAGGTTGCGGGAATGGATAGCTCAGATGGGAGCTACATTACGCTTGGAAAAGTACATTTATCAACACAGGGGCCGGTCAGGAAAATTTGAGTTGTTGTGGGCTCCTTGGCTTAATACCCCAGGGCTATCCCCGCTGGAGCTGGTTATAGACAGATTGCTTATCTAAGAAATTAACAGAAGAGTCATAACTGAGGATATAAATGTATAACAACAGAGTGCAGTATAGGCATGCTCGGGTGCAAAGGTGTTGAGGCCTGATAGGCCATATAATCTATTTAAGCTATAATGTTGTATGTAAGGGAGACAATATAATTTATACCGTAGTGGTACGTTGCATTGACAAGTGAGCTGTACTTTTCTTTTTATGTTGTAAGTTTTGGTTCTTGTATGAACATATATGTTACCTTGATTTTTTGTACCAATAAAATCCTTTTTGAGAAAAAAAAAAAAACATAGCTGCCCCTAACCATAACTGCAAACCATTTAGAGCAACAAGTAATTGAATGCAAATAATTAAGATAATTACATTAAGCCAACAAAGTTTATAGAGATATCTAAAATAATTTTAATAAGTCTAGTTACCTTTAAAAAGATAAATAGAATTAATATTAACATGAAGCATTGTTTAGAACTAGATTCTAAGTAATGTGCACATAATGCTCTCAAAGCATTTATTGGAATCAGTATAAAGTGTTATCACTAATTAGGTGGAAGTGATTTATATTGTAAGCTATATTTTTAAATTCTTCAATGGCTTTGATATTTGTGTTATTCAAAATAGAAAATTGTTGAACGTATGTAATGTAACATTTATTTTAAGGCACTTTCTGTGTGATATGTGGGCCCCAGTTCTTACTCGTATCTAATTTGGGCAATGATGTTTGGATGAGTCAGATATTCCAGTTTGCGTCATCTAATGCTTAAGATTGGTGCTCAAATCTTTTCTCTGATTGACTGAATATTGTCTGTCTGTATTCAGAGATCAACAAGTGTACAGTTAAATGGCTTTTTTAAAATGCCAATGCAAACAGCAATAATACTGTGCCTAGTGTGATAATGCATGGCAATCAATTTGATTTACATTTACCAAATTAACATCACTAAAAATGAATTCTGTCTAGTAACTCGGAGGATAGCTTTACATTTCACAGTTATTTTTATTTATTTTTTATCATCCAACATCACCATACCAACTGTAGCTACGTTATCACAGTGAATGATTTACTAAAGGAATAAATATTATTCACATTGGAAAGTGCATGTTTACTTTGCTTAGTGTATGATCGCTACATAAGGATCATTGTTTTATGATCATTGTAACATCATAATATACTAAATTACATAGGCTAACTGGAAATTGTTCACAGAACTATAGGATTTTGGACACATTTTTTACCTTTCACAAATTAGTTGTTTTCACAAAATTAACTCTGGATGGTGGTATATGAACAATTGTAAATTTACATTCAGACTCAAGTTACTGTAACCTGCCTCCAAACACATATCACTGAAATACACTTTCATTGTCTTCATTTTGATTGCACTGAAAAACAAAAAGGTAGATGCTGCAGGTTTAGGTGCCTGGTGATTGTTACCAATGTAATCATATCTATGAAAATTCCATTATATCAAAATTGCATCACTGCAGTTGGCATCACTACAATTGAAAACTGGAACAGACACTCATAATTTATAAAACCAAAAATCTGTGGAAAAAGGGACCCTACCACATTAAACAATCAAAGCAGAGTTCATAATTCATGGACCCTCTTTGATTGTACCTGACATAGGGTTCTCTGTTGCAAATGGAACTAGATGTTTTTCTGGCCTCGATTCACCCAATTATCATCAGTAAACATACAGAGGTGTTTGCGCACAAGAAATGGTGCCATTCCTTCCTGATGACACATGACCAATAGCTACTCTCGAACCTGAGCCACAGCAGGTTTGGTTGACCAAAACCACTGTCTGGCTGTAGGCATGCAAACTTTCTGTGAATAAAATGATACCGGGGGCGTGGTCTGCCAGCGCCGAAGATGGGCGTTTAGACCGAGAGCGCAGCAGCCCAGGGAGAACATAGTCACTACAGCGGCCCATCTCAGCGGACACTTTACAGAGATCCGACATCCTCTCAACCCATGCAACAGTTCCAGTCATGTTGCGGAAGCAGATGATGGAACACTACCCGAGGAAACTCACAACTTTCTTCAAACCCCCTCAGGAGATCAGTCAGCTCCAAAATGGTGGCGGTGCGGCTGTGCCCACGCCATCAGCCGCATATACGGATCTCCCTGATGAGAGTAAAGACTCCACAGACCCCCACGGCTCATCCTCACCTCCGCTAAACAAGACAGGTGTAAACCCCATTACCGGCAGCCCGGTGAAAGCCCTCATGTGGATCGATCCGCTGCAGCCGCATGCAGCCCAAATTGAGGCCCAGGCTCTGAATTCCTTCCAGGCAAACCAGGCCCTACAGTCCTCTATGGTGGAATTCCCCACCTCAGGCCAGCCAGTATTAGACACCACATTAAAGGACATGCTGCTTTCACTCCAATCATCCTTAATGACAGACCTCTCAGCCCTATTTACAAAAATAAATATGTATATGCATGTCATGGATGAATGGGTGTCCCATCTAGAAAACAGCATGGAGGAAGGCACCACAACCGTCAATGACTTGATCGACACCTACACAGAAATTAAAGACAAACAATCCTGGGTCACAGCCAAGCTGGCCGATTTAGAGGATAGATCAAGAAGGAACAATGTGAAATTGAGGGGAGTCCCTGAAACTATTTCACCTGCTGATCTCCCTAAATACGCCAAAGAACTCCCTAAAACATCTCCCAGAGACTTGCTGATCGATCGCATTCACAGAATTGCCAAACCCTCGCATCTTGCAGCCTCTGTTCCAAGGTATGTCTTAATGACAATTTATTTCTTTCACATAAAAGAAAATCTCCTCATGACCGCCTGCTCTTCCAAACCCATACAAGGGAATTCTCCTGTTTCCTGATCTTTCTAAATACACCCTACAGATGAGAAGACAACTCAACCACAAGATCCAATACAAATGACGGTACCCTGCAATGCTGTTGGTGACAAGAAATGGAGCATTGCATGTAAATCATACCCTCCACAAGGGTATGCAACTCCTGCACAGCTGGGGGATCATCCTAGACCCAGCGCAGGACGCCAACCCTCCGTCGGATCAAAGGCCACCTCAAACATCTCATTGCGCTCAAGGACGTTGATACACCTGAACATCTCTGCCATGCTGTCCCATATGGGGCCCACGCATCTACACACACTGGCTTCTACCTGGCCTACAGCTTTAAAGCCTACAGCTTTAAATGTAAATAACCACAAAACTTAGACATTGCAACCCCAAGAGTGGTTTAGTTGACAGTTTGATCATCTATCCCACGCACTACCTTTTCTGGTGGATTACCCACCTGCTTCAAATTGTTACAAGTTTATTGTTTTATTAACTCAGTTCTACTGTTAACATTTTTTTTTTCATAGCCACAAGTTTGTTATCCCACAGTGACGTTCTGCTATACCAGGTACTGAGACCCTATTAGCACCCTTCAACATCAGAGAGACTACCCAGACCTTGGTAACGTAAGTGCTTTACCCACACCACCACTGACAATGCCGGTTACCGTACTGTCCCTCAACGTGAATGGGCTCAACCACCCAGCAAAGAGGCAATCGCTTTGGAGAACAGCACTTGACCTAAAATGTGACATTCTCTGTGTGCAAGAGACTCATTTCAACGCTTTAGCCACGCCTAAATGTTCCAGTAGACACTTCCTCAATGTGTAGCTGGCTTCCTTTACTGCAAAAAAAAAAGAAGGCTATTGATAGCGGTAAGAAATACAATTGATTTCAAACTGCATCACACAATCCTAGACCCGGAGGGTCGGTATATTATCCTTATATGTACTATAAACAAAACGACATACACGCTAGTAAATATTTATGCCCCAAATGTCAATCAAATGAGATTTCTTCGCAGAATTATGCACGTCATACGGCCAATAAAACAGGGCCAACTGATTATTTGCGGTGATTTTAATCTCATACCTGAAGTCCAATTGGACACCACCTCTGCAGCTAAATGCAGAGAATCTCCCTTGAAAAATTTCGGAGGTGTCTTCATGGGGAGGGGAGGGATTATACATATTTCTCTCCTCTCCATGGGACTTACTCATGTATAGACATGTTTCTCACAGAAAAATGGTTGCTTCAAAACATCAGCACATCTGTAATCCACACCGCGACTTGGTCGGACCACATGCCTATCTCTATCTCGATTGTGGATAACACACATCAAAAGAACACATTTTTGTGGAGAGCGAATAACTATATTCTACAACATCCAACATATGCTCCGGAGATATAAAACAAAAACAACGCAGGCACAGTGTCCGAACCAGGTGTTGTGGAATGCGCATAAAGCGTACATAAGGGGCATCTTGATCAAGCTCAGTTCTCACCACAAAAAACTAAGATCAAAACGCATCAACGCCCTCACAGTCCAAATAACCAGCTTGGAAAAACAAAACAAAACTAGATCCCATGCCTCACACTCGGCTCAACTCATGTCCCTAAGACAAGAACTTAGACTCCTGCTCCACTCATATCAACATATACAGAGGAAATGAAAAGCCAACTCATACTCCACATCCAACAAGGCAGGCAAAGCACTTGCTCAACACATCAAAGGCAGGAGACTTGAGAACAAGATAGACCACCTGTATCATCCACACACGAAAGAGAAGCTCGGAGACCCCCAAAAAATAGCTAATGCATTCAGCGATTATTACAGCAACCTATATAACCTACAATGTGACCCTGACACACACTAGCCCTCCTGTGAGGAAACCCAAGATTTCCTACACCACATCAAACTCCCCACACGGACATCTGACCAGCTGTCCCAACTGAATACTCCCTTCATGGAACAAGAAATCATAGCAACCATGCAATCCCTCCCAACAGGTAAATCCCCTGGCCCAGACGGACTTAAAGGGGAATATTGTAAACAATTTGCCCAACAGCTAGCACCACATATAATAGAACTGATTAATCATGCAGCCCTAACATCACAATTCCCTAGAGAGTCCTTTACAGGCAATCATTGTTACCCTTCCCAAACCAGGGAAAGAACCGACATCCCCTGGTAATTTCCGCCCAATATCACTCCTAAACTTAGATTTGAAAATCTATGCGAAGTCACTCGCCACGCAACTCCTCAAAATTATGCCCACACTACTCCATAATGATCAAACTGGCTTCACAACAAGTAGGCAGGCATCTGATGCCACTAGAAGATTGATTGACATCATACATTATGCCAACTCCAACGGAACGCCTTCTCTGCTCCTATCTCTGGATGCAGAGAAGGCGTTTGATCGGATACACTGGACATATCTACACCAAGTACTTAAAAATTGGATTCCAAGACCACATATTGAATGCCATTCTAGAACTCTACACTAATCCCTCGGCCCGAGTATACTCCTATAACATGCTTTCCCAACTATTTGCTATAAATAACGGAACAAGACAGGGGTGCCCACTGTCGCCCTTGATCTTCAACCTGTTAATAGAACCACTAGCAGAACATATTAGACAAAACCCACGAATTACAGGCTTCGTAGTAGGACATAGGATACACAAGATTAGTTTATTTGCGACGTGATTCTCATGTTAACTATCCCATCATCGTCCCTAGTGGACGTTCAAAATACACTCCAATGGTTTAGTAAAATCTCCTATTATAAGGTCAATGAAACTAAATGATACATCTTAGACTTAGGAGTCGACGCCACCACCAGAAACTTACTTCAAACACAGACACTATTCACCTGGGCAGAATAACTTCTCTAGGAATCCAACGAAGTCCACTAACAGCCTTTTTAAACAAAACTTTAAACCATTTCTTATTAAACTCCAAAAAGACACCCAACAACTAGCTAAACATGAACTATCGTGGTCAGGTAGACTAGCAGTTTTCAAAATGGTCCACTTTCCCCAACTACTATTTTTGTTCCGCACCATTCCCATCCCTAAACTGACGCAATACTTTAACTCCCTACAAACAATACTCAACAAACTACTATGGCAAGGCAAGAAACCCAGATTTGCAAAAGACACACTCACGAAAACATAAAAATGCAGGGAAAGCCGGGTCTATTGACTTTGCAGAATACTACTGGGCATCCATCCTGGCCCAACTACAGGATTGTTTCAGACAGAAACCTGAGACCCTATGGGGACAACTAGAGAATGCTCCCCCATAACATCTGGACAAACTTAACTAACCCAACCCCAAAATACAAGGGTACCACACTCATCTATAATACCTTTCACCACAAACAAACATTTACTAAGGCTAAACCCCACAGATACTGGGACACAGACATTTCCCACGATTTCTCTGGCGAGCAATGGCAAACAGCCCTATGCTCTATCTACAAAGCCACCAATAATTCGACGCTCTGGGAACTCACACAGAAAATATCACTGAGATGGTATCTCACACCCACCAAATTGGCATCATTCAACAACAAAGTGTCAGACGTCTGCTGGAGATGCAACTTAGCCAAAGAAGACCTACTCCATATCCTATGGTCATGCACCTCTATACAATACCGGAGAACTATCTTCCACATACTCTCAGACATCACACACAGAAAGATTCCCCCCACACCGGCTTTAGCACTACTCAACCTGACAATCGAAACAATCCCAAACCCAATGAGAAAGGTGATAATGAATGTTCTACTAGCGTCGAGGCTGAGCCTGACCAGACTCTGGAAATCGAACCAAATACCTACTATAGAACATACCTTAGAGATGGTCAATCTACATTATAACTACAAGTTAAGTTCACCTTCAGTAAGGGTTTAGTGGGGAAGGCACAAACAGAATGGTCCCCCTGGTCCCGGTGGACCAGAGCAGCGACATTCCTAACATCCAAACACACTGGAAAGTAACCCATAAGCATGAACCTACACCTGGTGTACTTGTTGTACCTAATGTTTCGTCTTATTTTGGTTAAAGAACTTCAATCTTGAAAAACCTTTTGTATCTTTGAAAAAATGGATTACTTGTAACTATAACATACTTCAAAAGTCTAAAATATTCATCTTTGTTGAATCTTAAAACTAATAAAAACCTATTGAAAAAATAAATAAATAAAATGATACCCACAAGCTATGGTTTTCCAAGATAAATAAGGTTTTAATTATTGCTGGAAAGTGAAAAAAAGCATAAAAATTAGAGGCATTTGTAAGGATGAGTGAAATTCAGCAAAACAATCACTACATTTTGCCATTCTGGTAAAATGCATCCCAGTTAATGGTGAAGGTGAAATAATTGGTGGTTAATGGGTACTTAAGTTGTTAAAGCACTTCTGAGGATTACCAAAACTCCTTTCTACTATCCGTAACCTACTTTTTCCAATTAACAGTGCCCCATTAGCCTCAATTGGACTAACTGGATAATTAGCCTTGATCCAGGTGGATTATGATTCTTATTCACATACTTCTATGTGGGTCAGTAACTGTTCTCTGTACACTTTACAAAAAAAATATTTTACAGACTGATTGAAGCTCAATGTGTTATGGTTTTGCTAGAGCTCCAAAATCTTCTAACGCACTTTAGACAAGAAGACTTCAAATAGCTCTCTGTACACATGCAAAGTAATTTCACCTTCCAAATATAAAACACTAAAAATATCTTGATGTTTATTTCAACCCCTCCTAGGATGACCTTCGGATGCTTTTTACACTTTGGACCCTAAAACACTCTATTCATTCAAAATCCCAAGCATATGTAAAACCCCTAGTATCTTAACCTGTTGTCATTGTCAGGCTTGGAGACCAGTAGCTATCACAGTAGAGATGTTCACACTGACCGGTAGGATAAGTACACAAGCAGGTCACCCTGACAGATGATGCGGGCTCACCCGAGACATGACGTGTAAGCACTAACCAGTCTACTCCTGATCACCAGATGGTGGAGATTGGTTTTGCTATGTGCTAATGCCAGGTCATGGACCTCAGGATTGATCCATCAAAAGGTGAGCAAGCTGGGGTCCAGTAACAGATGGAGCAGGTAGGGATCAAGCAGAAGAATAGTCTATAAACAAGCCAAAGGTCAGTAACAAGTGGTTGTAGGTTGGGAGCAATCAGCAGCGTAGTCTGGGAACAAGCAAAAGGTTAGTAGAAAATGATAACGAAGAAGGGCAACTGCAGGTGCAAGGAGCATGATATTGACTGGAGATAGCACAATAATCAAAAAAATCATAGGAGGAAACCAAATAGAAGGCAAGATTGCCCAAGGGTTCAGACAGGAGCTTTCCATCATCTTAGTTTGCACAGCGAGAGGAGCTAGAACCAGACACAGTAGAGGTCTCAGTTTCAGATCTGGACTCTTAACAGTACTCCCTTCCTACCAAGATGGCCCCTGGATGCTTTAGAGCCAGGTTTGTGAGGAAACCTCAGGTTCCCACAAAATTTTCCTCTGGTCTATATCCTTCCCATTGAACCAGATATTGTGATTTGTTCCTAACGATCGGGAATCAAGAATTCTTTCAACCACAAATTCTTCTTCACCTTGTACCACAACAGATGGAGGAGGTGGAAGAGTTCTTCCAGAAAATGGACTTTCATTAAATGGTAACTTTGTCACCTACATGAAAAATAGAGAGTAATCAGCAATGTCTGTCAGCAGGCTACATGTAATATTCCTGAGTCTCCTTCAAAGTATCAATTTCTATTGAACCTCCTGTAATGTAGTTAATCTGTTGGTATGAGCAGAAACTGCAGTTGAGCTAGGGAGATCAGAAATGAAAACCTGATACCTGGTATTTAGGTCAAAAGGGCTTGGAGCCCTTGGACATGGAGCTATGTTTAGAATTCCTATAAGCAAACCCTGCAGTAGGAACATAGTCCAACCAGTCATCCTGAAGATAAGTTACAAAACTTCAAAGGTACTGCTCCAAAGTTTGATTAGACCGAGGATAAAAAGCAGACAACTTATTAATAGTTACACCTAAAGCTGAGCAAAGTTTTTTCCAAATTTCCAATGTAAACTGTACTCCTCTGTCAGACACCACATCATCAGAATTCCCATGTAGTTTAACAGCTTCAGCCCCGGAAGATTTTACCCTCTTCCTGACCAGAACACTTTTTGCGATTCTGCACTGCATCGCTTTAACTGACAATTGCGTGGCCATGTGACATTGCATCCAAACAAAATTGACGTCCTTTTTTTCCACAAATAGTACTTTCTTTTGATGGTATTTGATCACCTCTGCGGTTTTTATTTTTTGTGCTATAAACAAAAAAAAGCAATATTTTGTACTTTTTGCTATAATAAATATCCCCCAAAAATATATATATTTTTTTTCCTCAGTTTAGGCCAATATGTATTCTTCTACATATTTTTGGTAAAGAAAATCAAAATAAAAATCAAAAAAATCGCAATAAGCGTATATTGATTCGTTTGCACAAAAGTTATAGTGTCTACAAAATAGGGGATAGTTTTATGGCATTTTTATTATTAATTATTTTATTAGTAATGGTGGTGATCTGCGATTTTTATCATGACTGCGACATTTTGGCGGGCACATCGGACACCTTTGACACTATTTTGGGACCATTGTCATTTATACAACGATCAGTGCTATAAAAAGGCACTGATTACTGTGTAAATGACACTGGCAGGGAAGTTAAACACTAGGGGACGATCAAGGGGTTAAGTGTGTCCTAAGGAGTGATTCTAACTGTGGGGGGATGGGATTCCACTCACATGACAGGGAGCAGTGATCTCTGTCATGCCACAAGGCAGAACGGGGGAAATGCCTTGTTTATATCTCCCTGTCCTGCGTCTCCGTGCCACCATTGCCGGGACACCTGGACCTGGACTACATATGCCAGGGATCTTTGCTACTATCAGGGAGATTACTGGAAGGAGCTATAAAAGAAGCCAGAGACCCGCCTCAAGCTCTCTTACTTCTGGGCCTCATGCGTGACAAACCTCTCCATGCAGGGAGGGTGAGGTCACGGCCTACCATGCAGGGTACAAAATTCCAACCCGGCCGAGAAGGACCTGACACTGCTTGCTCTTCATCAGACATCCATACAGCACCATCTCCATCATCCGACAACTGATGCTTCAAGCTTCGTATCGGGGGATCATCACAGCAGGTCTGTTACAAGGACGTCCCTCCGGGAGCTGCTGACCAGAAGACATTGAATCGGCCTGGATGTTGGTGAGAGGGCAATTGCTCACCTTTGCAAACCTTTTCCTATTACTTCACTAGGGCACTGTGTACAGACAGCTTTACCTTGAGAATGCTTTACTGCACCTATCTTTGAACACTGTACATAGACATCTTTACCTTCATCCATTTTAAGAAATACCATTGTCTTGTTGCTGCACCTTATTTGATATAGTTAATGAGCTCAAACTGCCAGTGAATACCATCAGGCCTGCAACGTGGACACTCTGTCATTACTGCTTAAAGGGCCCTCATATCATTCTTAGCTTGTGTTATTGTAGAGAAATTCCTCTACTGAGCTAGGACTCTTACCCAAAGCTCAGTGGATCTATTACCTAATCTGTGTAACAATATTCTCTTTGAGTTATTCCAGTAAATGTTAATAGAATATAAAACGCAGTTGTATAAACACAAAAATCCTGATTCTCTCAGGGGATAGGAGACAGATCATGTGTTCTTCCCCTAGTCAGTCTCACCCCCCCCCCCCCCCACAGAACACACCTAGGGAATACGGTTAACCCCTTAATCGCCCCCTAGCTACATAGTTACATAGTAGTTGAGGTTGAAAAAAGACGATCAAGTCCAACCTATGTGTGTAATTATATGTCAGTATTACATTGTATATCCCTGTATGTTGTGGTCATTCAGGTGCTTATCTAATAGTTTCTTGAAACTATCAATGCACCTCGCTGAGACCACCGCCTATGGAAGGGAATTCCACATCCTTGCTGCTCTTACAGCAAAGAACCCTCTACCTAGTTTAAGTGTAAACATCTTTTCTTCTAATTTTAATGAGTGGCCACGAGTCTTGTTAAACTCCCTTTTTTGCAAAAAAGTTTCATCCCGCGCTGAAGAAGATGGCTGCTTAAGCCTAGAGCTCTCCACAGCCGGCCATTTAACAGGAAAAAACAGGCAGGTATTCTCCTCTAAAAACATACCTAAATACTCTGCAGTACTCCTGGGACAGAAGGGGCAATAATGTCTCGCAAAAGAGGACAAGAAAGAGGACCAAAAAAGCTGTCATCATTTACATTTAAACAGAGCAGTGAGCTGACTAAAATCCAAGATGGCACCACCGGAGCTGTGAGGAAAAATAATAAAACTCACACAAACCTTTCTGATAGCCATCCACCTGAAATGTATGAGGAATTATCATCCTCATATTCTAATAGCTCCTCTCATCTATCCCCAACATCTCAGGGACCCGCAAAATCGCGGATGAAGCTGGATTCATCATGTCAGGCAGCTGATACTGTGAACACAGCTCTGCATAGTGATAATGCTATCTCCTCATTACAGACATCTATAGCTGCTTTCCCAACATCAGGTCAGCCAGTACTAGATACCACAATTAAAGAAATGCTTGTGTCATTACAATCATCTATTATATCGAATCTATCCTCCATGATTCATAAATTCTCTCTTGATATGAAACATATGGATGGTAGACTGCAATACGTTGAAAACAAAATGGAGGAATGCACCGAAACAGTGAATGAGCTAGGGAATGCATGTACAGAACAAAAAGATAATTCCATGTGGGTCAAGATGAAATTGGCAGATCTCGAGGACCACTCACGTCGAAATAACATTAAAATGAGAGGAATACCAGAGTCAGTTCTACCTATGGACTTACGTAACTATGCAAATACACTATTTTCTACATTATTGCCAGAATTATCACCAATTGAACTTACAATCGATCATATTCATAGAATTCCCAAACCAAAACATCTAGAAGAATCAATTCCCAGAGATGTTATTCTGCGAATTCATTTTTATCAAGCTAAAGAGCAAATTCTCTCCAAAGCGAGGGAGTTAACTACTTTGCCACCACCATACTCAGATATAAAATTATTCGCCGATCTCTCGCAATTTACACTACAAATGAGAAGACAGCTCAAAACTGTAACGAAGGCATTATCTAATCATAAGACCACATACAAATGGAGATATCCAGCCACTATCTTGACCACAACAGGAAACATTTTGCTATATCTACCATTGAAGATGGCATGCAATTACTCCAAACATGGGGTATTATAGTTGATCTTCCACATAACACTCCTGCCTTGAAGGAAAAAACTAATTTGTTCCACTTTGGACAAAAACGTGAGCAAAATAGAATTAAATACAAATGAACTACTCCTGCCTGTTAACTCATATGCATTACCGACATATACGGTCTGGTTTGATGCTCAATACCTTACTACTTGAACTTCACTCCCTATCTTGGTCAGCATTCCTTTGAGTGGATTACTGCTGACTCTTGGAAAATAGTTTTTTCTTTACTCTTTTAGTTTTTTTTCTTCTTTCCTTTTTTAATAATTTTTTTTTTCTTTTATTTTTTTTCCTCTTGCAATATATATTGCCAAATAACTACTAATAGAGTAATAACTCGTTTTTTCATAGGTTTGAAAAAAAAAATCTACATTGTTGTGTGTATGATTTAATAGTAACTGTGAACTGATCATATAACAAATACTTAGATATTTAGTTTAAGCGTTATAGAAACTAGAGAATATTCTTTTAGGAATATATAGAATTATAGTAACATCTAATTTTGATATATATTAATATGTCTTTCAAAATATTGTCCCTAAATGCAAGGGGACTGAATCACCCAGCGAAACGAACCTCTATGTGGAGGTCTGCCTTATCCTTTTATTGTGACATATTATGTGTTCAAGAGAAACATTTTGCTAAAGATGCATCTCCCAAATGTCAACATAAACATTTTCCTCATATTTTTCAAACAAAATTCTCCAAAAAAACAAAGAGGGGTGTTAATAGCTATTAGAGATACTATTACATTTCAATTAGATAATTGTATCACTGACCCTGAAGGTCGCTATATTTTTTTTTGATTTGTACCATTAACAATATTCAATACACCCTTGTATCTATTTATGCTCCGAATATGAGGCAAATGCATTTCATAAAAAAAACTATAGAGGAGGCGAAGAAAGTTCAAAAAGGACACCTCCTGATATGTGGAGATTTCAATTTGATTACAAACAATGATATGGATTCTTCTGCTAGGTCCAAACGCTATGCTTTTCCCCTTGATAAGTTCATAACTTCAAATGACTTATTTGATGTGTGGAGATGTGGACATGCTAATGAAAGGGATTACACATATTTGTCGCCACGGCACAATACCTACTCCAGAATTGATTTATTCTTGACAGATAAATGGCTGCTTGACAAGATTTCTTCCTCCCATATACATACAGCCACGTGGTCGGATCACGCTCCCATTAGCATGTCTATAACAACCACATCATCCCAACCAAATTCATATATATGGACAGCTAATAACTATATTCTTCAAAATGAAAATTACTCCACAACACTCCAACAACACCTTACTGAATAATTTTCAATTAATTAGATGTCTATATCTGACCCAATGATATTATGGAATGCTCATAAAGCTGTTATGAGAGGGGTGTTTATGCAATTAGGTTCTAAAGCTAAAAGAAAGAGAACTCAGAGAATAGATGAACTTACTAAGGAAATAGCCAAAGCTGAGCAACACAATAAAAATGATCCTTCTCCTTTCATTAAAACACAAATTTTCCAGTTACGTAATGAATTAAGAACCCTACTTCTAGAGACACATGAGAAATCCTATAAAAAATTCAGAGCTACCACTTATGTAACAGGGAACAAAGCAAGGAAAACAATGGCATTACGCATTAAAGGTTATCGATCTAAGACTAAAATTCCATTCCTCTACCATCCTCACACTAATGAAAAATTGCCTAAGCCTTCTTCAATAGCTGAAGCATTTAGCTCATATTATAATGATTTATATAAGAATGATGGCGATACCCATCAACCTTCTCAGGAGGAGATTGACACCTTTTTGGAGAGTGTCAAACTTCCATCTATTTCCCCACAACAATTAGAATTTCATAATTCTCCCTTTACTATCCCTGAAATTCTACAAACTATCCGTATTCTTCCTAACTTGAAATCACCTGGTCCAGATGGCTTTACAGGGGAATATTTAAAAAAAATTCAAAGTACTCTAGCACCTATACTATGTGACATTTATAATTTAGCAGCCAATTTTTCATCATTTCCCAATGAAATTCTGAATGCTCTTGTTGTAACTCTTCCAAAACCAGATAAGGAACCATCTTCACCTAAAAATTTTAGACCAATTTCCTTACTCAATTTAATGTTAAAATTTATGCAAAACTTATAGCCAAAAGACTAGATCGTTTGGTACCCTCTCTTATCCATAGAGATCAATCTGGTTTCACCAAAGGAAGACAAGCATCGGATGCTACTAGAAGAATGATAAATATAATGCACCATGTAGAACTCACCAAATCGCCATCCCTGTTTCTGTCGCTTGACGCTGAAAAAGCGTTTAATAGAGTTCATTGGGAACACCTGTCATCAGTTCTGACTAAATTTGGCTTAACAGGTCAAATCAACAAAGCAATATTAGCCCTGTACTCTGTCCCCTCGGCTCGAGTGTATGCTACGGATTCTTTATCACCTCCATTCCCAATAACAAATGGTACACGACAAGGATGCCCCTTATCCCCCCTAATTTTTAACCTTGTTATTGAACCCCTAGCTGAGAGTATTAGGTCCAACAAAAAAATTCTAGGAGTTACCATTGCTGAACAAGAACATAAAATCAACCTTTTTGCAGATGATGTTGTTCTTATGACTACTGATCCTGTGAAATCCTTAACGGAAATTCAGGAAACACTAAATATGTTCAGCAAAGTTTCTTATTACAGGCTTAACGCGAATAAATCTTGTATATTGAACTTGGGGATAGATGAAAATACTACTAAACTAAATTCCCTTATACATGGACTGAAAGTACAATTAAATATTTGGGTATTCAATTATCAAATTCATATAAAACACTGTTCCGATATAATTATATTCCACTTCGTAATGCATTACAAGAAAATCTCACTAAACTAGCATCCCATGAATTTTCATGGATGGGACGTTTGGCAGCATTTAAAATGTTTCACCTTCCACAAATTTTATACTTTTTTAGAACTCTCCCGATTCCAATTCCGTTAAAATATTTCCAATCCCTTCAGACTCTGTTTTCTAGATTCATCTGGCAGGGTAAAAAATCTAGATGTGCTCATTCAAACTTAGTGAAGAAACGTCAAGCTGGGGGAACAGGGTATGTGGATTTCCAAGATTATTATTTAGCCTCAGTTCTCACACAGTCTAAGGAATGGTTTCTATCTCCTCCATCTACAATTTAGGGGAAGATGGAAACTGCTAAAATCCCAGGAAATAATCTATCAATATGGATTCCTTCCATGGCACTTGGAGCCAAGATACCTTCTCGCATCTCCCCAACAATATTAGCAACACTTAAATCCTGGGTTCGATGTCTGCATTTAACTTCCTCACACCCTCTTCCTACCAAAGTCCAAATTCTGCTAAATACTCTACATAATTTCATGAAGACAACCTAATTTACACCATGGATAGAGAAGGGAATTAAATACCTATCTGATCTACTTGATAATGGGGTGATCAAACCATTTCCTACACTTTAAAAGAAATTTCAATTGCCAAATTCAGATTTATTCCTCTACATCCGAACTAAGAATTGCATTTCCAACCTCCCATCATGGACCTATAATGTTCCCCAATCGGCTTGGTCCTTCCTTAAGATCCCTATACATCAACAAAAAGGGATCTCTCTTTTCTATAATCTTCTTCAACAAAAAAGTGTATTTACAAAGACTATCCCTTTAATTAGATGGGAAGAAGACTTAGGATACACCTATACAGTTGACCAATGGGAAAAAGCTTGTAACACCACATATAAAGCCACATGCTGCTCTACATTATGGGAAGTATCCATTAAATTGACTCAATGCTGGTATCTTACTCCTGAGAAAATATCTAAATTCAACGGCACATTTGATGACAAATGTTGGAGATTGTGCGGCAAAAAAGGTGATATGTTACATACATTTTGGACATGCCCTAAACTTGGGAAGTATTGGGAACAAATCTTTCAAGTTATGTCTGAAATTACCAAAACAGTCATTCCTCCAAATCCCTCACTGGCTCTATTATCCATTGATCTTGATCGATAACCTATCCGGTTTAGAAATGTGTTTACACATATTTTGCTGTCAGCCAGGATCAGTATAACGAGGAACTGGAAAAATCCTGATCCTCCTTCCATAAAAGAAGTGATAGAATCGACTCAAACTCATTACATTTATAAATCAATTCTAGCTCTTCGGCCTCACAAAAAAGAACATACTCATAAAATATGGCAGCCATGGTTAAAATGGGCTAGTCCCCAAAACATTGCACAAGTTCTTTGTTCCTAGATAACTTGAATTAAAAAATTACTTACCATGCTCTAATATTTTAAACTTTGTTTTGTATCTATTAAATGACAGGTTACTATTACTGTCCCGAACACAGTTTAGCACACATAGGGGAGTTCAGGAATATATTTAGGTTCATCATCTTTGAATTACTTGAATTGGCAGTATATAAATATATGAAGATAATATTTATATCACTTTTGTGTATTGTCTCCACAATGGATGCATTAATAACCTCCCGATCGTTATCTTTATTATACCTATTATAATTGAGATAATTAATATGGTTTTCTTTATATTATATTTTTTTATTATTTTTGGATACTATTATCTATGTATCTAAATACTGTAACTGATCTGTTATTTAGTCATAATTTCTGTCATTTGTCAGATGTAAACTTTAATAAAAACTATTGATTAAAAAAAAAAAAGGTTTCATCCCTATTGTGGGGTCACCAGTATGGTATTTGTATATTGAATCATATCCCCTCTCAAGCGTCTCTTCTCCAGAGAGAATAAGTTCAGTGCTCGTAACCTCTCCTCATAACTAATATCCTCCAGACCCTTTATCAGCTTTGCAGTACATTTCCAGTACATCCTTCCTGAGGACTGGTGCCCAGAACTGGACAGCATATTCCAGGTGCGGCCGGACCAGAGTCTTGTAGAGCGGGAGAATTATCATTTTATCTCTGGAGCTGATCCCTTTTTAATGCATGCCGATATTCTGTTTCCTTTGTTAGCAGCAGCTTGACATTGCATGCCATTGCTGAGCCTATCATCTACTAGGACCCCCAGGACCTTTTCCATCCTAGATTCCCCCAGAGGTTCTCCCCACAGTGTATAGATTGCATTCCTATTTTTGCCACCCAAGTGCATTATTTTACATTTTTCTACATTGAACCTCATTTGCCATGTAGTTGCCCACCCCATTAATCTGTTCAGATCTTTTTGCAAGGTTTCCACATCCTGAGGAGAAGTTATTGCCCTGCTTAGCTTAGTATCGTCCACAAATATAGAGATTGAACTGTTTACTCCATCCTCCAGGTCATTTATGAACAAACTAAATAGTATTGGTCCCAGCACAGGTCCCTGGGGGACCCCACTACCCACCCTTGACCATTCTGAGTACTCCCCATTTATCGCCATCCTCTGAACTAGCCCTTGTAGCCAGTTTTCAATCCATGTACTCACCTTATGGTCCATACCAAGGGACCTTATTTTGTACAGTAAACGTTTATGGGGAACTGTGTCAAATGCATTTGCAAAATCCAGATACACCACGTCTGTGGGCCTTCCTTTATCTAGCTGGCAACTCACTTCCTCATAAAAGGTTAGTAGATTGGTTTGGCAAGAACGATTCTTCATGAATCCATGCTGATTACTGCTAATGATACCATTCTCATTACTAAAATCTTGTATATACAATGATTGTAAACATTATATTTCCTTTTTTGTTCTCTTCTTACTGTCTTCCACTTAACGGTCATTCTGCTAAACTCCCATGTGTTTCCCTTCACCCCTTCCCCCCACCCTTCTACTATTGATACCTAATACTTGAAGCATCATTACTTTCCTGTTAATTGTTTTAAGTTCACAACTGATATCTCCTGTACTGAGTCTCAAATGTCTAAAAACTAATTGCTGTAATTCAAATTGTCTTATTATTTTTGCAATCTGAAATTTTCTGAATAAAATTTGAAGTAAAAAAAAAAAGTATATGGTCTAATTATTAGTTTCATATATAGTACTTGTTTATCATGTTTATATTCTTGTGTTCATTTATATGGCAGTGTTGTATTGTCTATAATTACACATGTCCATAAATTTCATTTTATTATTAACCTTGATGCTGTTTTGTTGTAAAGATAATTTCTTGGTTCCTGCTAGCTAAATGATAAAATTCATGTAGAAACAATTAATATAATAAATGTAAATCTGCATTTAAAAAGGTTACATAATCAAATGCAGTTTATTGTACCCCTGATTCTGCAACTTTTGTTTGACTCGCTTTGCAGATTTATGAATCATGTGTAATAAGGTAAGAAAATGATTTATTCTAATGAGAAAAAAGTGACCCCATTAATATTTAATGATTCCCCTGTGGATTTTAGCAGTGCCTAATTTTCCAGAACTGCATGGAATGCAACAAAGTACTGCGTGTATACACAAAATAGTACATCATATTTATAATTAGGGGTGAGAAAATGTGCCTGGGTTCAGTTCGTCGGGCATTAATTAAACCTATTGTAAAGTCCTAAAAATGCGAACTTTTGTGAAAACTATCAAGGCAATAAATAACTAAAATGCATTTTTTTTTTTTTAACTTGGCTTCAGTACAGCAACAGCCCTCCAATCTGATCAGACTGTGGCACCTGCTTTTGTTTTATTTGATAATAGGCTTGAATTGAATGGTGGAAGTAGAAACCACAGCAGAACTTAGAGCTAAAGGAAGATTTACGCTTACACAAAGCTAAAGCTCAAGCACTCAAATACAAGCTAGTGACTAGCACAACAACTAAAGGATCACGTTTTGTAACATGTTACACCCATATTCAGGGTCTATCTAAAAATCTATCTAAGGGGAATCTATCTAAAAATCTAACTAATCTATTTGAATCTAAAAAAAACATGGCCAAGTGGGGGGGGGGGGGGCTCCTCCTGCCCTGTCACGTTATCCATTCACAGTGTTCCTGTCCATTTTTGCAGCAGTCAGCTTGTGGTTCTCCATGAACATACCACAGCTCTGTTGAGTGCTTCTCTATCCCTGTCAGTATGTATCTACCTGCTCATATGAGGTACAAGCAGATAGATACACTGACACGTCTTCAGGAGTTCTGCATGGCACTCATGATCTGCATGGCAAGAGCTCTGCATGGCACCTGTTGATCATGGGTGCAAAACTTTTCAGACTCCATGTAAAAAAGATAATAAAATAATAATAAAATGCAAAAAGATGTGCATTTATTTTTATTTTTTTTTAAAAAAGGTAAACTTATCCTGTAATGCCCCGTACAGACGAGCGGATTTTCCGCCGGAAAAAACTTGGACGTTTTTTCCGATGGAATTCTGCTCAAGCTTCGCTTGCATACACACGTCACACAAAAGTTCTCTGAACTTTCATCCGTCAAGAACTCGGTGATGTACAACACTACGATGAGCCGAGAAAATGAAGTTCAATGCTCCAGAGCACGCGTCAAATTATTTCCGAATTCCGAAAATAGGAATTTTGCACGTCGGAATTGGTACAGACGATCGGAAATTCCAATCGGAAATTTTTTTCCGACCGAAAAATGGAGAACCTGCGTCCAAATTTCCGACCAAAAGCTCACATCTGACTTTTGTTGGTGGAATTTCCGATCGTGTGTACGGGGCATAACAGTATTGTTTCTGACCTTATTTCACAAGTCCACACTTTAATGTCTTGAAAGTTTAAATTAATGTCAAAGCAGAGTGCACAAAAACTCTTTAAAACACAACTCTTTATCTGCTGAACCCCCTCCTATTCTCATATGCCCAATTATTTTGAAAATATAATTAAAATATAGACTTCCGGTATGTTTTTGGTGAAAATTGCCTAGCTATCAACCTTCTATGTGATAGCAATAAAGTTAGGTGTAAAAAGTATTAAAATATGTAATAAATAAAAAACACACAAAGTTATTCACCATACACACAAGCATCAGGTGTGCCTGTGTATAAAAATGATGATGAAATGCACTTCACTTTATATTTTACAAAAAAATGGATAATACTATATATTGTGTCAATGCATACTAAAATTAACGTTGGTGTATGTTTTACAAAAAAATCTAGATGGCAAGCAATTGTGCTGCAAGTTTGAAAATGACTTGCATGACTCTAGTCTAGATCAACTTTCTTTGCAAACATTATGCAAGTATGCTGCAACTTCCGATTCAGTTATGTTGTGCAATACTCATCCCACCAGAGGGGTCACTGTGGCTGAATTTTCATGCTGTAGATCAGCGTTTCTCAACTCCAGTCCTCAAGGTGTCCCAACATGTCATGTTTTCAGGCTTCCCATTATTTTGGGCAGGTGATTTGATTAGTTTCATTGCCTTAGTAATTACCACAGCTGTTTCATCTGAGGGAAATCCTGAAAACATGACCTGTTGGGATGCCTTAAGGACTGCAGTTGAGAAACACTGCTGTAGACTTGCAGATCTCCTGCTGTAGACTCACCACTGCAACTTTGCTCTTGCTAGAGACTTACCACACTCATTTGCTACAAATTGGAAACGTGTCAACTTGTGCTTCAAGTGCTCTGCAAGTGAAAATGCGCAGTAAGTTAACAGACTTATATTTCAACACTGCCACAAATGTGTGGCAAGTTATCCTTGCTATCTGGGAAAAGGTTTTGATAAATATGTGCTAACATGTAACATAACAAAAAAAAATGACCACCATTTTCCATGGTCTCTGCTTTTAGAAAATATATGCTTTAGGGGAGTTATAACTAATCTTCAGGCCTAAAATATGCATTTTATTATGAATGCAAAAAAGCCTAAACAATTCAATCCTTATAGCAGAATCACCTTTTTTATTAGGGAAAGTACAAGAGTATTTTATCTGTTTATGCATCTTGTTCAGTAAAGCCTAATGCCGCGCACACACGATCGGAATTCTTGTCTGAAAAAGCTCTGATGGTTTTCCCGACGGAATTCCTCAAGCTGTCTTGCCTACACACGGTCACATCAAATTCCAATCATTTATAACGCGGTGACGTACAACACGTACGACGTGACTAGAAAAAGGAAGTTCAATAGCCAGTAGCCAATAGCTTCTGTCTCGTAGTTGAATCTGAGCATGCGTGATTTTTGGTGTGTTGGAATTGCATACACACGATCGGAAATTACCGATAGAAATTTTTTTCAGTCTGGAAAATTGAGAACATGCTATCAATTTTTGGCTGGCAGAAATTCGGACAGCTAAATTCCGATGGAGCATACACACAGTCACATTTTCTGATGAAAAGCTCTCATCGGTCTTTTTCTGGCTGGAATTCCGATCGTGTGTACGCGGCATAAGGCTTAATGTACATGGGACATTTTACAACCTCTCCTGAATGATATAACTGGACAGATAGTAAAATTTAAAACATCAGTTTTGCCGTGAAGTATGTAGAAGTATGGTTTTTTTTTTTCAAATAGTCAAAAATTAAAAACGCCTGTAAACCAAACGTGGCTAAATGCAAGTTACCACGTTTACACTCTGTTACAGACGTTTGATATTTAATTTCAAATGCCTCTGAACATCCGTCCTGGATGCAATTTTTTTGCTTTCCCAAAAATGCTTCTAAACTCAACTGCTTAGAAACGACCCTGTGTACATGTACTGATAACAGAGGAGAGATCAGGGGCCCAACTGTTGGGCCCCTGATGCCCGACTGCTCTGATGCCCAAAATGCCCAACTGCTCCTAAATATACATTTAGCAGCAGTGTACATGAGGCCTAAGGCTACACTAGCAGCTCCTGGCAGCCCCTAAACTTGAGTTTAGGAGCTATTGCCATTTTTTGCCAAACTTCCTAAACTCAACTCCATAAAAGCCCTTGTATCCATGTACACATAGGCTTTTAGAAGATTTTAGGAGCTGCCTCATTTAGGTGAGGTTAAACTGCTCCTGAATGCAGAGAAATCACATTCAGGATAGGAACATTTTTTTTAGATTCATGGAAGTTGGCTGAATCATCTTTTTTATATGTTGTGGTCTCCAGCCACATAATTTCTATTTTTGAATTACAAATTCTAGCCAGCAACTTTATTTACTACATTGCATGAATGCTAATTCAAATTCTTGCTAAAAGTATTTAGCTATTTAGCTCCACAAATGTAGCAGTCAGAAGAATGAGACTCTCACACCTGACTTTGTTATAGCAATCAAAGAGACCCGTGGAAAGATTTGTATACAAATGTGTCACCAAAAATTCATAACGATTAATTAATTTGATTAATGTTTTATATCACTATAGTAGTCAGTTTTTCTGGGCTTTTCACTTTGGTATCTATGAAGTCTACTACCTAGGTGCATTTTGCGGTCTGACAATATATCGGCGTTTAATAACCAGTATCAGTCTGCCTTTAATTAGCATCTTACCCACTACCTGTCTATTTTGTCCATTTCCAGCGAGCTGCATCTATCTATTGTTACATTACATACAAGTGACTCTGAAACACAAAAGCTCCTTCTCCTTAACTGATTTAATCTTTTAAGTTACACTCTGTCATAGATGCAGAGGGCAAGGTCGCATTAATTCATTACATCTCCAGGAATAAATGAAAGCTAACATTGCAGAGTAGTGATAATTACTATTCTTTTCAATCATTCTGTGAGATGATCTCAGATTGAACAAATTCAGCTGAGCTGAAAAAGATGTCCAAGCAATGCTTAATCAGACAGGCTACCCTATTAGAATAGCAAATACTGAAGGAATTTGGCCAAATTTGCATATTCAATAAAAGAAGAATGTGACCTTGTACTGATTGATTTTAAGTATTCTGTGTATTTAGCCCCATGGCTACTCAAACATAATTGATATTTTCAATTAAGTGACAAAGACAAGATACCAATGTAAGGAATAAACACATCATACTGTCCAAAATAAAGGGGAGCTCCACTCCCAAGGATTTATAATGTTATACATAGTGGGCTTCATGCTTATATGACACCAGGAACCCAATACCCACACTATCTTAGGCCGACCATACACGGTTCGAATCTTGGCCGATTCAGCAGGAACCAGCCAAGATTTAAACCATTAATGGGGCAGGCTGAATGTACCAAAAGTACAACCAGTCTGTGGGATTCTCTTACGATTATTACCTGTAGTGGCTGCTATAGCTGCTACTTTCACTTTTCTTCTCCCAGCAGGGATGCCTTCCCCCCGCAGGGAGCAGACAATAGCTCATCAGGAGAGATTCCTCTGTCAGCACTATCCGTGTTCATGGGGGAATCATGTGAATTTCAGGTTGCAGGAAAGAAGTTTGCACCGTGTATGGCCCACCATAGAGACACAAGCAGATGTCATTAATATCTAACATGATCATATTATCTTTTGAAAGTGTTTTGTCTAATGCACAAAATAAATTTGATCCCTTCATCCCCTGGGATATCTGCATTATTTCCTAGAGTTTTCTAGAGTCTTCTGAGGATTCAGGGTGCTATTGGACAGGTAGGTAGGTGACATAGTGAAGTGTAATTTTGGCATGCCACCGAAGATGCAGTGCCATGGGCACCATCGTGCACATCCTATGGTCTTGCAAAAACTTACAAATAATATTAGACATAACTGGCACCATAATCCCTTCAACCCTGCACTAGCCCTACTGAATTTGGGCATTGACAAATTTCCGGTTATGGACCGTGGCATAGTGGCTAATATTCTACTTGCCACTAAGCTTACCATCACTAGATACTGGAAACAAGACCTATCTCCTAACACTTCTAAAAATCTATAGCCCTACAGCACAAATCCTTCTGTTCCTTTGACCTTATACGGGAAACCTTGGTCCCTTTGATACCCATCACGTGATTCCTAAACTTCAACTTACCTATCTGACTTAACTCTGTAGCTATGTATATGACTAGATCCTACTGAAACACTCTGCACCGATATAGTACTGTTATTGTCTTGTTCTTTACATATTCTGTATTGTATATTTGTTTTTCTCTGACATCCCACCCTTCCTATACATCTGGAATTTGTACTACATACTTAATCCATATATTAATGTTAACATCACCTTGCCCTTACCTTTGTTATAATACTTGTTTGAATTACTATCAAGCGGTTGCGACTGCGCGATTCCTAACATTGTATACTCTGTTTCTTTAAAAACACAATAAATATATTTGAAAAAAAAAAAAGGAAGGTTTATCTGAGCTCAGGAGCAAATATTTAGGATAACAAAAAATGAGCCAAGATACCAAACTTTTGTGGCTGGGCTTACATAATGTATCAACTTCCAAAACTGTTTTTGCACCTGTTTTAAAAAAAAGTTAGGCCTGAAGATTACATAAAACCCCCACATTATATATTTTCTAAAAGCAGACACCCTAGCCACTTAAGCCCCAGACCATTTGGCTGGCCAAAGACCAGACCACTTCACGATTCAGCACTGCATCGATTTAACTGACAATTGAACGGTCATGCGACGTGGCTCCCAAACAAAATTGACGTCTTTTTTTCCCATAAATAGAGCTTTTTGGTGGTATTTGATCACCCCTGCGGTTTTATTTTTTGTGCTATAAACAAAAAAAGAACGACAATTTTGAAAAAAATGCATTACATTTTGCTATAATAAATATCCCCCAAAAATGTATAACAAAAACATTTTTTTCCCTCAGTTTAGGCCGATGCGTATTCTTCTACCGTATATGCCGGTGTATAAGACGACCAGGCATATAAGACGACCCCCTAATCTTACTGTTGTATAAGCATTTTTTCTTGTACTTACCGTATAAGACGACCCCCTTCCAAGGCTTCCGACGCTTGATATTCCGTCCGTCCTTGCTGAAGCAGGAGCTGGCGCCATATCTTTCTTCCTGCTTTTGCTGGAACCAATCACAGCGAGCGATGTATTCTATTAATGAATACAAAGCCTGCTTGGATTGGCAGAGGCTGTATCATCATCAGCCCGCGCCTCTGACTCTCAAAGCCAATCCGAGCAGGCTACAGAGTAGCCTGCTTGGATTGGCAGAGGTTGTTGCTCCAATCCGAGCAGGCTCTGTATTCATTTGAATACATCGCTCGCTGGGATTGGCTCAGCGGTATATACTGTATGTAGCCAAAGCTACATACAGTATTACCGAACCCTCAGCAGGCATCGGAGGGGCTGATCCGGCGTATAAGACGACCCCCGATTTTCGGCCAGTTTTTTTAAGTGTAAAAGGTCGTCTTATACGCCGGCAAATACGGTACATATTTTTGGTAAAAAAAAAAACACAATAAGCATTTATTGATTGGTTTGTGCAAAAGTTATAGTGTTTACAAAATAGGGGATAGTTTTATGGCATTTTTATTATTATTTTTTATTTTTTACTAGTAATGGCAGCAATCAGCAATATTTATCACGACTGCGACATTATGGCAGACACGTCGGACATTTTTGACACATTTTTGGGACCATTGTCATTTACACAGCAATCGGTGCTATACAGATGCACTAATTCCTGTGTAAATGACACTGGCAGTGAAGGGGTTAACAACTAGGGGGCAGTGCAGGAGTTAAGTGTGTCCTGGGGCATGTTTCTAACTGTGGGCGGCGTGGCTGTGTGTGACACATAACTGATCTTTGCTCCCAATGACAGGGAGCAGAGATCAGTGACCCTGTCAGTAGGCAGGACGGGGAATGGCTGTGAGCACCGAAAGCTGAAAATTGGTCTGGTTAGGAAGGGGGTTTAAATGCCTAGAGGTCAAGTGGTTAATAAGGAATCCAGGGTCTGAATGACCCTGGATGTCTCCCCTGTGCTCTGCTGAATATAATGCAATGCATATCTCATTGCAATACATTCCTTTCCAGCCATGCTGGCCAGGGACACTAACAGAAGGACCCGGAGGGGACGTTTTACACAATGCTTCTGGGTCAGCAAGAGGGGGGTGTCAACTCTGCTCCCTCCCCTTTACCTAGCAGTACAAGCTATGAGCAAGTGGAGCCTGGGATACATGGCAGGGGTCTGTGAAAGCAATCGGGCAGCAGCACAGCCATCGGAATGCTTTCACCTGATGGGCAGGAGTCCGCTTGTCAGATTCCCACACAATCTCAGTGGTTTTAAAGGCAGAAAATGTTTTACCTTATTGCATTATATGCATTAAGGTAGAAAACTTTCTGCATGCAGCTCCCTCTTATGTTTACCTGAGCCAGATCTCCATCTAGCACTGTGCAGGAGAGCAGAGACTCTGCTATCTCCCTCCTCATTGGCTCAGAGACAACAGCGGGAGCCATTGGCTCCTGCTGTTGTCAATCACAGCCAGTGGGGAAGGACTGGGGGGCATGGCTGAGCCATGCTCTGTGTGTCTATTTAGTGCACCTTTTAGAAAAGCAGCTTGCTAACACGAGCATAAGCTTGTACACCAAAAACTTTAAAATGGCTGTGTCACAATGCATTCCATAATTCTCCCTCCTCTTCTACTAAAGCCAAGCTTGATAGAGCCCACTTAGAATTCAACCTATTTCTCAACCTGTTTCTGCAGATAAATTAATACGTACCCTATTAGCTTGAACCTTACGCACACTGCAAAAACCTAGGACATCTGTGCGACTCAAACTAAATCGTGATTCATACACAAGTAACCCTGTGACAATTTTACACAAATTCCGCTCAAATCTTGCTAAATTATATTTGCCCAACCATCATTTTGACCAAGCTGCTGCTGATTCCATTTTTTCACAAATTACCCTTCCAACACTTTTACAAACCCACTGAACCGCTCAAGTGTCCCATCTCTGCAACAGTAGTCATCGCGGCTGTGAAGGCTTTAAAACTTAATAAACAGTGAAGGGGTTAACAACTAGGGGGCAGTGCAGGAGTTAAGTGTGTCCTGGGGCATGTTTCTAACTGTGGGCGGCGTGGCTGTGTGTGACACATAACTGATCTTTGCTCCCAATGACAGGGAGCAGAGATCAGTGACCCTGTCAGTAGGCAGGACGGGGAAATGCTTGTTTAGATTAGCATCTCCCTGTTCTTCCTCTCCGTGAGTTGATCGCGGGTTTCCCCACGGTGACCGAGTCCGTGGGACCCGCGACCCGACTCACGGAGGTCCCAGCCATCACGCGTGAGCCGCCTGAGGCATGCACATGATGGCACGATGGCAAATTTAAAAGGACGTACAGGTACGTACATTTGGAAGTGGCTAGAGAAAAAAATAGTGTCGTTTAAATTTTTTGTCACACGATATTACCACAAATATCTAGAAAATGCAAAATGTAAGGAATAAATACACAAGTTCATTTTAGTGCACATAAAATCAATAAATTACTCAATTGTTTTGTAAATTATAAAAGACACCCAACATGTCAAACCTTAATTTTGTGTGAGCCTGTGAAATGGTGACAGATGTAAAAAAAAATGCTGCGCAAATACCGTGTGAGATAAAAAGTTGCAACAACCACCATTGTATTTTCTAGGGTCTTTGCTAAAAAAACATATATAATATTTTGGGGTTCTATGTCATTTTCTACCAAATAAGTTATGATTTTTTACACGTAGGAGAGAAATGTAAGAATTGGCCTGGGTGCTCCAGAACACCTGAAGGTGTTCCCTGCATGTTGGTCCTCTGTATGTGGCCAGCCTGTGTAAGTCTCACACATGTGATATCACCATGCTCAGGAGTAATAGCAGTGTTGGAGTGTAATTTGTGGTATCCATATGCTGTATGTGAGAAATGACCTGCTAATATGAACATTTTTTGAAAAAATAAAAAAAATCTTGATTTTGCAAAGAACTGTGGGAAAAAATGACAACTTCAAAAAACTCACCATGCATTTTTCTAAATAGCTTGGAATGTCTTCTTTCCAAAAATGGGTCATTTGGAGGGCATTTGTACTTTTCTGGCATGTTAGGGTCTCAATAAATGAGATAGACCGTCAGTACTTTAGGTATGATCAATTTTCAGAGATTGGCACCACAGCTTGTGGACTCTATAACTTTCACAAGGACCAAATAATATACACCGATTTGTACTTATTTTTACCAAATATATGTAGCAGTATAAATTTTGGCCAAAATTTATGGAGAAAAATTACTAATTTGCTAAATTTTATAACAAAAGAAATACAAGACATTTTTTTTTTACAGAATTTTCCGTATTTTGTTTTCTTTTATAGCACAAAAGAAAAAAAAAGTGATTAAATACCACCAAAAGGAAGCTCTACTTATGTGAAAAAAAGGACAAAAATTTCATATGGGTACAGTGTTGTATCACTGAGTAATTGTCATTCAAAATGTGTGAGCACCGAAAGCTGAAAATTGGTCTGGTTAGGAAGGGGGTTTAAATGCCTAGAGGTCAAGTGGTTAATAAGGAATCCAGGGTCTGAATGACCCTGGATGTCTCCCCTGTGCTCTGCTGAATATAATGCAATGCATATCTCATTGCAATACATTCCTTTCCAGCCATGCTGGCCAGGGACACTAACAGAAGGACCCGGAGGGGACGTTTTACACAATGCTTCTGGGTCAGCAAGAGGGGGGTGTCAACTCTGCTCCCTCCCCTTTACCTAGCAGTACAAGCTATGAGCAAGTGGAGCCTGGGATACATGGCAGGGGTCTGTGAAAGCAATCGGGCAGCAGCACAGCCATCGGAATGCTTTCACCTGATGGGCAGGAGTCCGCTTGTCAGATTCCCACACAATCTCAGTGGTTTTAAAGGCAGAAAATGTTTTACCTTATTGCATTATATGCATTAAGGTAGAAAACTTTCTGCATGCAGCTCCCTCTTATGTTTACCTGAGCCAGATCTCCATCTAGCACTGTGCAGGAGAGCAGAGACTCTGCTATCTCCCTCCTCATTGGCTCAGAGACAACAGCGGGAGCCATTGGCTCCTGCTGTTGTCAATCACAGCCAGTGGGGAAGGACTGGGGGGCATGGCTGAGCCATGCTCTGTGTGTCTATTTAGTGCACCTTTTAGAAAAGCAGCTTGCTAACACGAGCATAAGCTTGTACACCAAAAACTTTAAAATGGCTGTGTCACAATGCATTCCATAATTCTCCCTCCTCTTCTACTAAAGCCAAGCTTGATAGAGCCCACTTAGAATTCAACCTATTTCTCAACCTGTTTCTGCAGATAAATTAATACGTACCCTATTAGCTTGAACCTTACGCTCACTGCAAAAACCTAGGACATCTGTGCGACTCAAACTAAATCGTGATTCATACACAAGTAACCCTGTGACAATTTTACACAAATTCCGCTCAAATCTTGCTAAATTATATTTGCCCAACCATCATTTTGACCAAGCTGCTGCTGATTCCATTTTTTCACAAATTACCCTTCCAACACTTTTACAAACCCACTGAACCGCTCAAGTGTCCCATCTCTGCAACAGTAGTCATCGCGGCTGTGAAGGCTTTAAAACTTAATAAACAGTGAAGGGGTTAACAACTAGGGGGCAGTGCAGGAGTTAAGTGTGTCCTGGGGCATGTTTCTAACTGTGGGCGGCGTGGCTGTGTGTGACACATAACTGATCTTTGCTCCCAATGACAGGGAGCAGAGATCAGTGACCCTGTCAGTAGGCAGGACGGGGAAATGCTTGTTTAGATTAGCATCTCCCTGTTCTTCCTCTCCGTGAGGTGATCGCGGGTTTCCCCACGGTGACCGAGTCCGCGGGACCCGCGACCCGACTCACGGAGGTCCCAGCCATCACGCGTGAGCCGCCTGAGGCATGCACATGATGGCACGATGGCAAATTTAAAAGGACGTACAGGTACGTACATTTGGAAGTGGCTAGAGAAAAAAATAGTGTTGTTTAAATTTTTTGTCACACGATATTACCACAAATATCTAGAAAATGCAAAATGTAAGGAATAAATACACAAGTTCATTTTAGTGCACATAAAATCAATAAATTACTCAATTGTTTTGTAAATTATAAAAGACACCCAACATGTCAAACCTTAATTTTGTGTGAGCCTGTGAAATGGTGACAGATGTAAAAAAAAATGCTGCGCAAATACCGTGTGAGATAAAAAGTTGCAACAACCACCATTGTATTTTCTAGGGTCTTTGCTAAAAAACATATATAATATTTTGGGGTTCTATGTCATTTTCTACCAAATAAGTTATGATTTTTTACACGTAGGAGAGAAATGTAAGAATTGGCCTGGGTGCTCCAGAACACCTGAAGGTGTTCCCTGCATGTTGGTCCTCTGTATGTGGCCAGCCTGTGTAAGTCTCACACATGTGATATCACCATGCTCAGGAGTAATAGCAGTGTTGGAGTGTAATTTGTGGTATCCATATGCTGTATGTGAGAAATGACCTGCTAATATGAACATTTTTTGAAAAAATAAAAAATAAAAAAAATCTTGATTTTGCAAAGAACTGTGGGAAAAAATGACAACTTCAAAAAACTCACCATGCATTTTTCTAAATAGCTTGGAATGTCTTCTTTCCAAAAATGGGTCATTTGGAGGGCATTTGTACTTTTCTGGCATGTTAGGGTCTCAATAAATGAGATAGACCGTCAGTACTTTAGGTATGATCAATTTTCAGAGATTGGCACCACAGCTTGTGGACTCTATAACTTTCACAAGGACCAAATAATATACACCGATTTGTACTTATTTTTACCAAATATATGTAGCAGTATAAATTTTGGCCAAAATTTATGGAGAAAAATTACTAATTTGCTAAATTTTATAACAAAAGAAATACAAGACATTTTTTTTTTTACAGAATTTTCCGTATTTTGTTTTCTTTTATAGCACAAAAGGAAGCTCTACTTATGTGAAAAAAAGGACAAAAATTTCATATGGGTACAGTGTTGTATGACTGAGTAATTGTCATTCAAAATGTGTGAGCACCGAAAGCTGAAAATTGGTCTGGTTAGGAAGGGGGTTTAAATGCCTAGAGGTCAAGTGGTTAATAAGGCATCCAGGGTCTGAATGACCCTGGATGTCTCCCCTGTGCTCTGCTGAATATAATGCAATGCATATCTCATTGCAATACATTCCTTTCCAGCCATGCTGGCCAGGGACACTAACAGAAGGACCCGGAAGGGACGTTTTACATAATGCTTCTGGGTCAGCAAGAGGGGGGTGTCAACTCTTCTCCCTCCCCTTTACCTAGCAGTACAAGCTATGAGCAAGTGGAGCCTGGGATACATGGCAGGGGTCTGTGAAAGCAATCGGGCAGCAGCACAGCCATCGGAATGCTTTCACCTGATGGGCAGGAGTCCGCTTGTCAGATTCCCACATAATCTCAGTGGTTTTAAAGGCAGAAAATGTTTTACCTTATTGCATTATATGCATTAAGGTAGAAAACTTTCTGCATGCAGCTCCCCCTTATGTTTACCTGAGCCAGATCTCCATCTAGCACTGTGCAGGAGAGCAGAGACTCTGCTATCTCCCTCCTCATTGGCTCAGAGACAACAGCGGGAGCCATTGGCTCCTGCTGTTGTCAATCACAGCCAGTGGGGAAGGACTGGGGGGCATGGCTGAGCTATGCTCTGTGTGTCTATTTAGTGCACCTTTTAGAAAAGCAGCTTGCTAACGCGAGCTTAAGCTTGTACACCAAAAACTTTAAAATGGCTTCAATCTGTGTCACAATGCATTCCATAATTCTCCCTCCCCTTCTACTAAAGCCAAGCTTGATAGAGCCCACTTAGAATTCAACCTATTTCTCAACCTGTTTCTGCAGATAAATTAATACGTACCCTATTAGCTTGAACCTTACGCTCACTGCAAAAACCTAGGACATCTGTGCGACTCAAACTAAATCGTGATTCATACACAAGTAACCCTGTGACAATTTTACACAAATTCCGCTCAAATCTTGCTAAATTATATTTGCCCAACCATCATTTTGACCATGCTGCTGCTGATTCCATTTTTTCACAAATTACCCTTCCAACACTCTTACAAACCCACTGAACCGCTCAAGTGTCCCATCTCTGCAACAGTAGTCATTGCGGCTGTGAAGGCTTTAAAACTTAATAAACATCCCGGCCCAGGTGGATTTTCTGCTTCCTACTACAAAAAAAAATTCTAATATATATTATCTCCTAGCCTAACTGAGTGCTTCAATACGTTGTTGAGGGGACACTCTTTTCTTTCTGAATCCTTAATGGCCATAATTTTCATACTTCTCAAATCTAAATCTGATACAACCTCTTGGACAAATTACTGTACTATTTTGTTTCTTAATATTGACATTAAACTTTTAGCTAAAATAGTTATGTCCTGATTCAATCAAGTAATAGGCAACTTGTTCAGTGAGATCAAATTTGGTTTATCCCCTCACACCAAGTGATAATTTTTGTAGAGATTCTTTACTCGCCCATGTTGCTAAATCCAGACATCAACGTCATCACATCGCGACCCGGAACGATACGAACGATCCATCAGCTGACCCCCGTAACGCTGCGATACCGAGCCGGTGACGCTGGGAACCACCGGCGCCACCTGACGAGAATCCACAGCCAAAGAGGACAGCTTACCCCAGGGAACCCTGTGATGTACCTGATGACCATACATAAGATGTGCCTAAATTAATAGTCCTGGGAGTGCATGCGCGGAGTCTCCCAAGATGGCCGCTGGCTTCTAGAGCTCCGCTCCACCACAGCCCTGCAGTGACCACCGGAGCACATAGAGCGCCCTAACACGCAGCTTACCGGCAGATTCGAGCAGGGGAACACACCGGGACACCGTGGATGGTGTCCCCGAACGCCAGGAGAGATCTATCCGGCCGTATGAAGGCTGAAAACGGCCCAGTCAGCTATGCCAAGATGGCGGCGGCTTCACGAGGCCTCCCGGTCACAGTGCCACAGGTCACATCCATTGCGGACCAGGACCAAGATCAGCTGCCATTTCAAGGTACAGACTGTGCTCCTTTACAGACAGTTAACTCTCCCTCTTTCACTGAGTCTCTGCTGGGCGGATTGAGCACAGGATATCCCTCTACCCCTATGAGGGATCCCCATACAGGCCTGCTGCTGACAGTCAGTGAGGCACAAGAAGATTTCCCTCCCCCCACGGACTTTCCTTCCATGATGACTGCTTTCTCACACATGTTATCCAAAAGCCTAGCTTTACAGGCAACACAGATCACTACTTCTTTACAAGCAGATCTACAGCAAATAGGTCTGAGGTTGGACACTGTGGAACAGAAAACTGACCAGGCAGTATCCCGGATCAATCAAAATTCTGCTAGACTAGAGGAGGTTCAGGACCAATTAGAGACTGTTTTTGCAAAAATCGATTCCCTCGAAAATAGGTCGAGAAGATACAATTTCAGGGTTCGGGGGATCCCAGAATCTGAAAAGGAGGTCCATAAGGTGGTGAGATCTCTCATAAAGAATTTAATCCCGGACATTCCGGATCGCCATTTGGAATTGGATAGAGCCCATAGGGCACTCCAGGCTCCCTGTTCTGACGTATTACCCAGGGACATTATTGTCAAACCCCATTAGTACTCGGTGAAGGAAGAGGTCATGCGTAAATCCAGATATGCGGAGAATCTCTCGTTTCAGGGTCACAAGATCCAAATATTCGCTGACCTCTCCCCATATACTGTACAGAAGAGACGATCGTTCAAACCTTTGCTACAAGTTTTATTGGACAAGGAAATCGCTTACAGATGGTCGTTCCCTTTGCGGCTTAACTTTTCATACAAGAACAAAAGCTTTGGTTTCTCCTCGTTCCTGGAAGGCGAAAAACTTTTAACTAAAATTGGGCTGATACAGTTGGAACCCACAATGGAACACTCTAACAGGGGTACCCCTGTGTCGGCCAAGAGACCATTCCCAGCGAGCCCGCTGCAACAGATCTGGATGACACAAAGCTCCAAACGCTCAAAAGAAAATCTACCACCATGAGACTGCTTTTGTTTCCCCTTATGGGGATGAACCTTCTCTCTTTTTTAAATCCCTTGATTGTCCCTCAGGTTCCGGGATACAGGGGACTCTAGGGGCTTCCCTTGCCACCTCTTTCTTATAGGGGGAAGCGAGAGGGAGGAATCCCCGCATCCTGAGCTGTATGGTTGGGCCCTCACTTGTTTTTTTTTTTTTCTTGCTCAGCTTCAGTCTGGTCGCAGTGTGCCAGTCAAGTTTGGCCCATTGTTCTCCCTGCAGAGGGTTGTTTCTTTTTCCCCTTTTTTTTGGACTGTTTGTATGCTCTTTATTTTTCTATTTGCAACAACTCTTTTTTTTTTTTGCCATTGGTCCTGGTTGGCTTCATTCGAATTCGGACCAAGGTGTCAGGCCTTGTTTCTCATGACTTAAGCAGTAAGCACAGTGGAATAAATCTACAGCGGGAAGGCCAGACACGTGACTCTCTTGTCGGTGATAATATTGGGACTACTGCCAGCGGCAGAAAGGGGTGCTCCAGGGGACCTGGGTTTTTTTTTTTTTTACAGTATTCAGTACGGGTTATAGGTAGTGGTTCAGTAGGGGATAGGTCCTTCCACCGCCTTCCCTATTTTGGGGGGGGGCGGGGGTGGTGGGACTGGAGCGGGCTACTGGGGTTGTCCCCTTTGCTACAGGTCTAAAATTACAGTCCCCCTGTTACAGTTTGTTATGGGCGCTCGGTTAGCAGTTTGATATGGGCCCTTGCCGGCTCAATAGTTTATATAGTCAAAGGTGGCGGGGCGGTGGTGGTTTCAGTGTGCTCCCCGGGATCAGAGGCACTTGCGGCGCTTCTGAGCCACATACGGGGTACCCTTACCTAAGGTTACCCCGACTCTTAACGGATGAGGGTTGGTTGGAGGGGTTCCGACCACTCTGGGGGGCGGAAGGGGTCTGGGGTCCCCTGTATGTACTTGTTTGGCCACATAATGGTAATGTGACATGGTTCTTCTTATGATGCTGTCCTTTCTCTCTATGATTCTTCATCTCTCTTCATGTTCATCTCTTTCCTTCTTCTTTCTCCACATGTATATTGCAGACATCGAGACGACAGCCGTGGCTTCCGGCCTGCACTCCCGGACTTTTGTGAGACTTCTTGGTGGCTCCTGAATCGACGACAGCGAGGCCCTCTTCGTAGGAGCGGTGAGTCTCTGATCAATTGTGTAGATCACCCCCCTCTGGTTCATGTCTGACACACCCGCTAAAGTGCCCACCCTTAAAATTGTCTCACACAACACTCAAGGCCTTAACTCCCCACTCAAACGTAGGAAGCTTTTAGAGCATTACCGTTCCGTGCACGCGGACATTCTCTTACTCCAAGAAACACACTTCCCTTCTACTTTCAAACCCACATATTTACATCAGCACTATCCTCAGTTTTTCTTAGCGTCCGCAGAGAACAAAACTAGAGGGGTGGCAGTGTGTTTCTCAAAACATATTAACTTGTCTCAACCTGAGATTTTTACGGACCCTCAGGGTCGCTATATATTGGTTTCAGGATACATAGATGGGGAATGCTACACTTTTGTTTCCTATTATGCACCCAACAAGGGCCAAAGCTCCTACTTTGCATCTATGCTGGGGAAGCTGCAGAACCGCCTTCAGGGCACGGTGTTTATAGGAGGAGACTCGAATGTAGCATTTGATTTCTCTCTTGATAAATCTGCGACTGGTAGGTCCAAACCCAAGCGTCCGTTGAAACAGAGCGTTCAAATTGCCCAAATGATCCACTCCGAAGGTCTGATTGACACTTGGCGAGAAATGAACCCACGTGCAAAGGATTACACACTTTTCGGCACCTCACCACACTTATGCCAGAATAGACCACATTTTTACGAAATCTCAGACGATCCCTTTGATTGTTCATGCGAGGATTTTGGACTCGTCCTTATCTGATCACTCCATGGTGGTTGTAATGTCCAGGAGACCCATGGGATCCGGGAGTCGCCCATGTTGGCGCCTCAGGGAATCCATTTTGAGCGACCCTGCCCATGGCGCAGCTTTGGAGGCTTCTATACGAGAATACTTTGAACTGAATGACACAGGGGAAGTATCACCGGTTACTCTATGGGCTGCACATAAAACTGTAATGAGAGGCAAACTGATACAGTTGTCCTCTACTCTCAAAGCACAACATCAGGCCGACACTCTTAAATACATGGAGGAGTTTCGTTCACTAGCCAAAGCACATAAACAGCGTCCCACAGCAGATTCACTAGCCAAACTAGATACGGCCAGGGCCCGACTGAACATGTCTTTAACTACAGCGGCTGCTCAACATCTTACATGGACAGGGGCCAAATTCTATGCCCAGAAACACAGGGTTGGTTCACGACTAGCGGTAAAACTGACCCCCAAGCCACGCTCACAATCTTTTCCCAAAATTAGGGTTCTTTCAGGGGACCTTTCTCAGAGTCCTACTAAAGTAATGGAAACTTTTTTGCGGTTTTACTCAGATTTGTACAAACAAGGGCCCATCTCCCCCAAATATGCTTGTGAGACGCTCCTGAACGCTCTCCCATTGCCCACGCTGTCCCAGGAACATAGGGATCTTTTGGAGGACCCGTTCACTCACGCAGAAGTTCTTGACACTATTAAATCTCTCACTTTGGGCTCTGCACCGGGCCCGGACGGATTCTCCAATGGGTATTATAAGAAGTTCGGTCCTTGTCTTACCCCCTATCTGGTAAAAATGTTAAACTCTCTCAGGGATGGAGCCACCATGCACCCGGACATGAATTCGGCATATATTTCTGTTATTCCGAAACCCGGGAAAGATGGCAGCGAGGTGGGCAATTTTCGCCCTATATCGCTTATCAACAACGACATTAAGATAATGACGAAAGTACTGGCGAACAGACTTTCAAGCTTTATCCCTCGGTATATAGACAAAGACCAGGTGGGTTTCATCCCTGGGAGACAAGGACCAGACCAGATTAGGCGTGCAGTAGATATTATTTCACTCCTAAAGGCACAATGGGACCGGGGTGGCCCCGCAACAGGGGTTCCTGTTGTCTATCGACCTGCATAAGGCTTTTGATTCCATTGATTGGACATACCTGACTGATATCCTGGGGAGATGGGGATGCGGCCAGTACTTTCTTAATCTTATTTCGGCACTCTATTCTAATCCTACGGCTCAGGTGCGTCTGTTGGGCAGATATTCTGACTCATTCAGCATTAGTAGGGGGACTAGACAGGGATGCCCACTATCACTGCTTCTTTTTGCCATAGCCATAGAGACTTTAGCCATTGCCTTACGTTCCAATCCCGACATTAGGGGGGTCATGTGCGGGTCATGCGAACACAAATGCGCTCTTTATGCGGACGACCTCCTCCTTTTCGTTACTTCACCCTTGACCTCCATGCCCATAATTAACCGAACTCTATTGGACTTTAATAGGATATCGGGGCTTCGGGTCAATATGGAAAAATCTTTAGCTCTGAATGTTACGATCCCCACAGACACGCTCTCACAACTTTCGAATAATTTTACCTTCTCGTGGGCGCACTCTCAGCTTCCATACTTGGGAATCAAACTCACTTCAGACATGCATACTCTATTCCGAGCTAACTATCCCAACATGGTGGAAAAATGTAGAACGGATATGGTTCGCTGGTCCGGATACGGCATTTCCTGGCTGGGTAAGATTAATGCGGTGAAAATGACACTCCTACCACGGTTATTATACTTGTTTCGTTCACTCCCAATTCCGGTCCCCAAACCGTTCCTGACCAAAATGCAATCGGATATTGTGAGGTTTGTTTGGGGGAAGAAAGGTTACAGATGCTCCTCAGACATACTTTATCATTTGAAATCTCAAGGGGGGTTAGGTCTTCCCAACTTATGGGGTTATTATCAAGCGGCGCAATTGGCCCAGATCTCAATGGCTTTCTCTGGTTTTGTGAAACCGGATTGGTTATTGATGGAACGTCAGTCTATTCCCCACCACACAATAGATTTCCTGATGGGATGCGACCCCAAACGTAGACCTGCGATTCTGGCTCCCACCCTTTCACACTCCATGGCGCTGAGCTCCAACCTATTTAAACGGGACTCGCTGATCTCCCCACTGAGACCGCTAACACATATTTTTCATAATGGGGACTTCCCCCCGGGGGAAAATATAGAAGCCTTTAAATGGTGGACGGACAAGGGGTTATACAGAATTGGACACTTCTTTTCCCATACCGGCCCTCTTTCTTTAACACACTGCAGGAAGAAACTAGACATGCCTGATTCGGAACTATACAGATTTACGCAAATTTCTCACTATTTAAATTCCATTTGGACCTCTAAGCCACTTCCCCCTTCTATAACACAATATGAACAATGGTGTGCACAGGCTACGGACCAGAGGGGGGGCATCTCGTTGATCTACACAGCTCCCTTATGCCCGGGCATGGGAAGCTTACTTGGGCGGCACCTGGGAGTCGAAACAATGGTTTGGGGCCTCGATGAGAGCTCACAAAGGTATCCTTAATGTTTCGATGATCGAGGCAGGTATCAAAGTTTTATTTAGGTGGTACTATGTTCCTTCCAGACTGGCTAGAATTTTCCCGGGCTCTTCGCCAGTGTGCTTCAGAGGTTGTGGTCTGGTAGGGGACATGTTTCATGGTCTTGTCCACGCATCCGCTCTTTTTGGCGGAAAGTATTTTGCACGGCTAGTTCCATTACAGGGGGTCACTTTAGTTAGTTTAGTTTAGTTTAGTTTAGACACCCCAGTACGGCCTTACTAAATCATATCATCCCGGCTCTACCCAAACATTTTCAGCAACTGGCGTTTTTTATCTTTCTTGGGGCCAAAGTTACAATAGCCAAGGCCTGGAAGAAGCATACGGTTTCCTTTACGATGTTTAGAACTAAGGTAACTTGGATTATGGTGCAAGAACAAGTGGTGGCCAAATGGAATGACAAAACAGAGAGATTTCGGTTGATCTGGGAACCTTGGGCAAGGATGTGTAATATTTCTCTTATTCCGGGGGTGCAGCCTGGTAATCTGTCCTCCGAGGCAGGTAGCACTTGAATAGCATATTATACCCTCTCTTCTCTTCTCTCACAGGTTTTCTCTCTTTCCTTCTTTGACACCTCCCTTGGTGGTCCGTGATGTGTCTCTAATGGGGTCCTAAGCAAGACAGCAGCCATGATATGAGCTAGTTTGTCGCCCAAAATACCTATCGGCATCCCAGGTAGTGTAACCCAGAGGGGATGGGATGGGAGTACCCTGGTTTTAGTGGGCGGGCCGACCCTTGGTCAGCAGCTTGATCCCATTTGGGGCGCCAGGGGGACTAGGGCCCGTGTGCTTCAACTAGACATAATCCTTTTAGAGGACTTGACTAGATTATAGGGGTGCACGACAATACAATTGATGCATCAATATAATGCCTGATTGTTTTACAGACCTGTTATGTGATGCTGTAGACTAGGTCTATGTTTGTCTAGAGTGGCTATATATATGCACAGGTGGATATTGTCTGTTTGTTTCAAGGAATGTTCATCTTTATTGTTCTGATGAAAATCTTCAATAAAAAATTATTGAATTGAAGATGTGCCTGATTTACTCCAATAGAGAGTGAGTGGATTACCTTGTGAATAAATATCTGTGTTTGATTGTTTGATTATACTGCACTTAGGTTGGCGCTGTTTTTTTTCTGTTTGTATAAATCCAGACATCTACATGTGTGTTTTTTATCACCCGATATAAGAAAAGCATTTGACACTGTCTCATGGCCATACTTATAATATATTCTTCAAAAATGGGGGTTTGAACCACATTTTTGAAGTGGATTTCAACCTTATATGACAAGCCAAATGTATTTATCAAATATGCTGATTTTAAATCAGACCCTTTCCCTATTGGAAAAGGCTCTCATCAAGGATGTCCTCTCCCCCTCCCCCTATTTGCACCCCTTTATCGAACCCTTGGCCCATTTAATTAGATCTGATCCAAACACAAAAGTTATTGAATTAGCTGGATGCCATCAGAAAATATGTCTTTTTGCAGATGACATCTTACTCTTCATGCCATCTCCCCATATCACAGCACCTAATCTCTCTGTACTAAACCATTTTGCACAAATGAACAGTTAATTATCAAAAATCAACTGCATTCAAAATTCCCTTGCCTCATTAAGACCTTCAGCTTGCTAGAGATTCACTTTCCTTCTCTTAGACACCTCATAGACTTCCATAGGAATACAACTCATTCCTAAGATAACCGACTTAAACCCAGCTAACTTGCCTCCAGTACTAAAACAGTTTACTGAATTATTATCACAATGGTCCTCTATCAATCTATCCTGAATACGAAAAAATTCATGTAATTAAGATGGCTGTATTGCCCTAATTTTAATATCTTTTTAGAGTCTTGCCCCTCCCAGTTCCATCTAATTATTTATGGCTTATACAGCACAGTGTTATGCCCTTTATCTGGAATAAAACAAAACCTTGAACCTCTAATTCCACTCTCTGTCTCCTACAATGCTGCATAAGTTTAGGTCTCCTAAATATTTCTGCTTACTATCATGCTGGACACCTTGCACATTTACCAAAATACCATACAATCAAAGAAATTACTTCATGGGTAACAATTGAATCTATTGACTATGACCCTATTTCAATATCTAACATGTTATAGTTAAGACTAAATGATCGTACTTTTATTTGCAATCCTATCACAAAACATTGTTTATCCATCTGGGACAGATTCAAAACTTCTCTTGGCCTTCAATCTTCTCATTTATGGCTTCTTTCTTTTGTTAAAAATCCCCTGCCTGGATCGTTTCTAATTCTTTCAAAGGATGGAATACAGCTAATGTTTCCCATTTATAGAATTTGGTATCTGCCTCCATACATTATTTTCCTACTTGTGTGTGATAAATGTGGACTTCCTCAGTCAGAACTGTTCCGATATTTGCAATTCAAAAATGTATTCCAAACTTATCTCAATTCCAACTCCCAACTATCCCAGATGTCGTGTTTTGAATGCATATGTATTTCTGCTCATGCTAGAGGACTTGTTTCCTTTCTCTATAAGCAAATTTTAGCTAGTACTAACAGTAGCCCCCCCTCATATGGCTTCAAATCGGAACTAGACCTTAATAGTTTATTTAATGCTACTGAATTGTCTAGCATATGGTCCATGACTAAGTCTGCTTCTTCTTTTTTTTTCCCACTTCAGCGAAATTTCCCGAGAGACTTATTTCAACTTTTCCAGTTGGTCTCTTTTGACATCACTGTGGCTTATATTTTTATAACTGAATTTATTTGTTTATCTGGAAATTTAAACTTACATACAAAAAGAACAATCCCCCCTATTTCAACCCTCTAAACCCCCCACCTCCACCCCCTCTCCCCTGTTTGTTTTATTTAGGTTCTCTCCTATTCCTGTATTACATTCCTCTGCCTGCTATTATCTTCTCTAGATATTTTTCTGAGGGTTTGAATTTTTCCCAACTTTCTCAAACACGAGTGTAGGTCCGGGATCATCCTTTATCTCTACTCCCCAGACATTCCATTTTATTATAATACTCTATTCTGTCGAACCAGTCTCTTATACTTGGTTTTTCACTATTTAACCGATTCTTTGGGATCAGCCCTTTCCCGGCATTTAAGAGTGTCGGAATAATTGTTTTCCTTGTCTGCTTCTTCGACTTTTTAAAGTCTTGAAACAGACAAGACGTAGATTGTATTCTATTTTCTCATTCATTATTTCTTTTATAATGCTCACTATCTCTTGCCAATGCTCCTTTATCTTTGGGCATTCCCACCAGATATACACCATTGTTGCCCTTTGATTACACTTCCTCCAGCATAATAGTGAACTCTCCACTTGGTATTGATGTGTTCTCACCAGGTTTAAGTACCATCTAGATAACAATTTATAGTTCATTTTGATGGTGTTCATGTCCCACACATTCTCATGTACGGCTCCAATCATCCTCTCAACTTGACCGTTGTCGAGTTTTAGATCCATTTCTTTTTGCCCATTAATCTATATAAGCCGGTCTTCCTTGTCCTTCTAGATCTGAGAGTATTTCATACACTTTTGATATTCTGTTTTTTAGTGACTGTTGTGTATAGAAGAGCTTTTCCAAGAACATCTTTTCTCCTTCATCCCGTATTGGATGTGGAAGTGTTTTTACAAAGTGTTTTATTTGTAGCTGATTCCAATCATTTATCTTCCATCCTGTAGATTTTTCTATTTCTTGTCGTGTTTTGGTCTTACCCTTTATGGTAACATCTTTCAATTCAGGGTTTTTTATTTTCCGTGCCGTGAATATCTCTCTCCCCGGTGCCAAAAAATGAGTTCCCGTAGGCGCCAGTAAAGGAGAATTATACTTCCATTTTTCTTTCCGGTTCACGGTGTCCCAAATTTTAAAACATTTTTAGTCAAATCGTGTGTGTCTTGGTCCAGTATCCTGTATTTTCATGGTACCCAAATATTTTTGTGTAATGTGCTTCTACTTATTGTGTTTTCTATCTCTACCCACATTTTCCCACTATTCTCATTTGTCCACTCTATCATATGTGCCAAAACTACTGCTTTATAATATCTATTTATATCTGGAGTTGCCAATCCCCCATGTTATAAATAAAAAGCAGTGCAGTGCAAAACAATTAGACACAGAAAAACGTAATGTATAATAATATGAAGGAAAAGAAAGCCCATAGAAGCACCGACAAGTGTCCATACAGGGTGATACTATTAGTAAACAAGCATTCTCTTCAACCAAGTGATCTCCTCCACCAATCGAGAGTGCTAGCAGCTCACCTCACTTGATGGACCCCTGAGGGTAGATAGGGTCAAACAAGCAGTCCCTTAATACAGGGTAAATTAAGTATTCCACTTTAACATCTACAACACTAGGGATATACTTCTGAGCAATGTAGATCACATGTATCCAAAAATGGGCTCCACAAGCTATCCTGCTCGGAGGGTGTCAGAGCTGCTGAGTCACTGCAACCCTCAGGCTGCACAGTATGAGGGTAGAGTTTTTCAACAGTTGGAGTTAGTTTGATTCCCAAATATTTTAATTCTTTTTTAACCCAAGTAAATGTGAATTATTTTCGGAGAATCTGGGCCTCACTTTCCTCTACCCCTATATTTAATATTTCTGTTTTAATATAATTTATTTTAAAATTTGAGAGTTCCCCATATTATTTTACTTCTTTCATTATATTTGGCAGAGTCACATACATCAGTACATCATGTGTGTATGCCGCTATTTTATGTACCTTCTCTCCCACTCTCACCCCTCCTATATCCCAATTGTTTCGTAAACTTGCCAAGAAGGGTTCCATTGATAGAACATATAGGAAAGGTGAGAGTGGGCAGCCTTGACGCGTTCCGTTACACATCTCAAAACCGGAAGACAGTCTCCCGTTGACCTTTACCATAGCTGTTGGGCCATTGTATAAATTCTTAATCCATTGCATGTACTTTGGTCCTATTCCCAGGTGCCATAATGTATCCATACCTTTTCCACATCTGTTGACAGGAGTAGAGCTGGGGATTCACTTAGCTTTCTCTTCCCTAGCAACAGGATTGTTTTTAAACTATTGTCTCGTCCCTCTCTACCTGGGACAAAACCGGTCTGGTTAGGATTTGTCCAGCATGGTATTCGTTTTTTTAATCTAGTGTGCAAAATCTTTGCATAGATTTTTATATCAGCATTTAAAAGAGCAATGGGTCTATAACTCGAACAATTGGTTTTATCTTTCCCTTCTATAGGTATTATTGTAATGCATGCCAATTTCTGATTTCTTCTTCTTCTCCTAGATTGTTTGTCTGCTTTTTCTAATGTTGTTGCTGTGGAAACTAACTTTAAGGTGCTGACCCATTGTTATTTTGTTCCAGTTGGAATATCACAATATGCTTCTGATTACCCTGCAGCTTGTTTTCGCGGCTGTTCAGTCTGGCACTCAACTTCATATTTGGTGGGATTGCCCAAAAATTCTGGAAGGTAGTTTTTGACTTAGCCCTCAAAATCTTTGATACACCTATACAGCCCAATCCTACTGGAGCCCTAATAAAACTGAAACACGATGGGATCACACAGAATCAATTTTGCCTTCTTTTACAGTTCCTAACAGCTGCAAAACAAACCATTGCTAAGGCATGGAAAACTAAATATTTAATTCTAGCTGAAACCATACACAGAACTACCCTGTTTCCCCTAAAATAAGACCTAGCGTGATTGTCGGTGTTGGCTGCAATATAAGCCCTACCACCCAAATAAGCCCTACTCTGTTTCCTCAAAAATAAGCCCTACCCTGAATAGAAGACCTACAAGGACTTTAACTTAACTTTAACTAGGGCTTATTTGGGGGGTAGGGCTTTTATTGCAGCTATCACCGACGATCACACTAGGTCTTATTTTAGGGGAAACAGGGTAATAAAGCTCTTATTCATGCTAAAATTAAAGCAATCAAAAGAGATTGAATTGGTCAATTTGAGAAACTCTGGCTTCCTTGGGTTAAGCATTTGTTTACCTGCAGACTTTGATGATACACTATTGGTGCCTGGGTAATTTTACTCTATTTCCCTTATCTACTCCTATTTTTTGTTTTCTACCCTTCTTTTAATATTGTGTGGTTCTTATAAACACATTCCCTCTTCTGTTTTTATTATATACCTGTTAGATTGATCTCCTTATTACCGCTCTTGCAAAATGAGCCAACAGTTACTGCTTACTTTTTTCCTTCTGATGGAATTTTCTAATGCTTTTGATGTAATACTTTCTTGGTTTACTCATTGCTTTACTTTTACATTGTTATATACTCTTTCTTTTCATAAAGTGATTTATTTAGCTTTATTTCTATGTGAATATTGTACCACCATCTTTGTATGTACTAAATTTGTCAATCTTTGTTATATTTAAAAAAAGAATCAATTTGACGAGAAAATCGGCTTGCTATGGGGACACTTAGCAGAAGAAGCCAGGAGCGCCATTGGGGGACCCCAGTAAAGGCTGCACTGCGCCGCTATTGAGGTGCCATTGGAAGTGACGAGGATCGCAAGGGTGTACAGTAATTTGCCATGATTCAGGATCGTACCGATTCCACCTGTGATTCGGGATGCCTAGATGGGAACAGAGCCTAAAATAGAAATGAAAGGCAATAAATTTGTGTATAGATATAAAAAAGGTATTTGTAATGTTGTTTTATAAGTGATCACATTCCCTCATTGGGGAGAAGAACCAGCAGCACACCGAGCTACCCAGTGAAAGGCTGTGTGTGGGGAAGGGTATCAGGACAAGCCTGATCATTGAAGGAGAACAGGCTGAGTTACCAACATAGCTAGAGGACTGACCACACTGTGCTCTCATGCTTAGAGTGGTCAGTTGTTTTTAAGAGGAAAGCACAGGGACTATCGGGACCACCAGGGATTTGACACAAAAGAAGCACTAGAGAACAGGATCATTTTTCACATAGTACAGCAGGCACATATCAAAAATACGAAATGTTGGGTTTACATACTCTTTAAGCAGTGACAAAGTTAGGCCACTTTCACACTGAGGCGCATTACAGGTGCTATAGTACTAATGTAGCACTGACCCCCAAAGGAGCTGGGTTTTTACTGGGCTTACCGTTACCTCACCTGTTCAATGTGTCCATCTAAGCCCTTGTACACACGGTCAGAGTTTCGGACAGAATGTTTCCGATTGGAGAGTTTTGTCGGATATTCCGACTGTGTGTGGTCTGCATCGGACATACAATTTTTCCAATAGCACATTCGTCACGCTGCAATGTTAAAAATTATTTCATGAAGCACATTCTCTTGTTCTTTACAATGCTGCAAGAATGAACTTCTTTTGATGCTCATGGTCACACACTTCTCCCAAATGTATTTCCTGACTCTTTTTTACTCATTTCAGCAATACAATTTTTTAAATCGTCACATCTACGCAATTTTTATTTTTTTTTGGGAGAATTTTGTGTTTGTTTTTTTTCATAAACATATCTTTTTTTGACAGTTTGCTCATCTTTGCATTTTTTGGGGTGTGTTTTGTGTGTCAACTTACCACACCAACATTATTATCTTTTTTATATTTTCTTTTTCTTTTTTAACCACTTACTTACTGGGCACTTAAACACCCTTCCTGCCCAGACCAATTTTCAGCTTTCGGTGCTCTCACACTTTGAATGACAATTACTCAGTCATGCAACACTGTACCCAAATGAATTTTTTGTCCTTTTTTTCCCACAAATAGAGCTTTCTTTTGGTGGTATTTGATCACCTCTGGGGTTTTTATTTTTTGCGCTATAAATGAAAAAAGACCGAAAATTTTGAAAAAAAATGCATATTTCTTTGTTTCTGTGACAGAATTATGCAAATTATTAATTTTTCTTCATAAATTTTGGCCACAATTTATACTGCTACATATCTTTGGTAAAAAATAACCCAAATTAGTGGATATTATTTGGTCTTTGTGAAAGTTAGAGAGTCTACAAGCTGTGGTGCGAATCGCACAAAATTGATCACATCTGATGTACTGGTGGACTATCTCGCTTCTTGTGACCCGAACAAGTCAGGAAAGTACAAATACCCCCCAAATGACCCCTTTTTGGAAAGTAGACATTCCAAGGTATTTAGTAAGAGGCATAGTGAGCTTTTTGATGTTGTCATTTTTTCCCACAATTCTTTGCAATATTAAGATTTTTCTTTTTTTTTTTCTCCACAAAATTGTCATTGTAATAGGTTATTTCTCTCACATGGCATGTGTATACCACAAATGACACCCCCCAAAAAATTCTGCTACTCCTCCTGAGTATTACAATACCACATGTGTGGGACTTTTTCACAGCCTGGCCACATAGAGGCCCAACATGCAGGTAGCGCCATCATGTGTTCTAGGAACATAAATTACACATCTAACTTGTTGACTATTTATTACACTTTTGAAGCACCAGGACAATGACACGTGACACTGATGACAGATGGCACTGATACGTGGCAATGATGACACTTATACGTGGCAATGATGACACGTGGCACTGATGACAGATGGCACTAATATGTGGCACTGATGACAGATGGCACTAATATGTGGCACTGATGACACGTGGCACTTATACGTGGCACTGATGACACGTGGCACTAATGCGTGGCACTGAAGACACGTGGCACTAATACGTGGCACTGATGACAGATGACACTAATACGTGGCACTAATACGTGCCACCGATGACAGATGGCACTAATACATGGCACCGATGACGCGTGACACTGATGACAGATGGCACTGATAAGTGGCATTGATGACACGTGACACTGACAACAGATGGCACGTGAAATGACAGGTGGCACTGATGACAAATGGCACTGATACGTGGCACTGATGACAGATGGCACTAATACGTGGCACTGATGACAGATAGCACTATGTGGCACTGATGACAGATGGCACTTATACGTGGCACTGGGGACAAATGGCACTGGGGACAAATGGCACTGACAACAGGTGGCACTGGGGGCAGGTGGCACTGGGGTGGATGGCACTGGGGTGGATGGCACTGGGGGCAGGTAGCACTGGGGTGGATGGCACTGGGACGGATGGCACTGGGGCAGGATGGCACTGGGGCAGGATGGCACTGCTGGGGGAGGATGGATGGCACTGCTGGGGGAGGATGGATGGCACTTTTTTTAAACTTTTTTTTTTATCAAAACAAAGCAAAGCAGAACGGCTGCCGCTGCAGCCGTTCATCTCTCCCCTCTCAGACTCTGTCTGTGTGAGGAGGGAGAGCGGCGCTGAGAGATGATCTCATATGTTTACATATGAGATCATCTCCCATTGGACACGCCGATCGCGCTGTAAACGGCCGCTGTGATTGGCCGTTTACAGCGATCTGTGTTTGCCTGTCCCCGGGGGACACGGCGAACACAGAACTTCCGCGATGCGCGCCCGTGGCGGCACGCATTGCGGAAGTAAACATTAGGACGTCCAGGGACGGCCTCCCGGACGAACGCGCCTGCTCTACGGCCGTCATTCGGCTATAGGGCGGGCGCGAGGTGGTTAAGCTACAGGAGGTTGTTTAGTGTTGGTGCCCCTTGTTATTCATTTCACTTTGTATTTTTGAAATGTACCTGCCTGCACCACAAATAAACTGGCCTTTTTGAAGTAAAACACATACGCAAGTATTTCTTCAAACAAAAAAAACCTTTATTTAGGTCTCAAACAACTAAAAAGAGGAAGGCAGCGCTGGATAAACTTAATTAATTTGGCAAAAGCCTTTGGCCCCCAGCGCAGACATGAACTAATTAGAAAAAGAAAAATTGGTGGCCTGAGGAGTACATATCTCAGGGAGAGAAGTCTGGTCCAGAAGTCCTAGAGATCAGGAAAAGCAGATGCCATCTATGTCCCCAGGATGTGGTTCTTCAAGGGGCTGCATCTTCTGTCAGACCAGACTGAACCCAGGCCATCACTCTCTCATCTTCCTTAGGCACTTCCCGTCAGGCATCCTTCCAGGCTGTGGCTGGGCTCCTGTAGTTGTGGCAGTAGGAGGAGAAGGAGGGCGTTGGTCGACCTCCTGGCTGCCACTTGCCACAGCCTCCCCCCATCTGAGGTCTTCCTGTGTATGAAAATGGGACATAGTTTTCGTTTTTTGCTCATCAATCACTCAATTTTTAGCTCATGACTGTTGCAAATTGAATGTTACCAAATAGAACATACTATCATTCTGAGCCCAGCATTTTTCATTCTTGTCCCAATCATTTTTGGTCACTACTGTCTATTGATATGTAAACCACTTTGTTAAATCACAACTTACTGATCAATAATAACATCTAGTTAACATCATTAAGTATGACAAGAAATATGTTCAACAATGCAATACCTGTCTCAAGCTGGGCCCCACCACATGTTGCTGCCTGGAAGGCCCAGGTTGGACGTTGGAAGCCTCAGCTGGGGGTGAAGGAAGCCTTGAAGGAAGACGGTCGAGTGGTGGCCTGGTTTCCCCCTGGTCTACCAGAAAATGCAGCCTCTCGAAGTAAACCATCCTGGGGAAATAAATGGCATCTGGATCTCCTGATCTCAAGGACTCCAGGTGCTTCTTTCTCTCCCTGAGATATGTACTCTTCATGACACCAATTTTTCTCTTCACATAGGCCATGTCTGCCATGGGGACCATGATCCGCACCAAAGAAAGAAGTTTCTCCAGCGCTGCGTTCCTCTTTCTTCGGTCCTGATAAAACGGTTTGTTGATCTGCCACAGGCAGGGCAGCTCCCTGTACACTTCAAGGAGAAGCCCCATAAAATTGGCATTTTGGAAGGGATCCATCTTGTCTGCAAGACACAATACAAGACAAACCCTAAAATACTAATAATGCCATGATAAACCCTCCTAATCTTGTCCCAACATCGGCCTAGATAGAAGCAGTCTAGTCTAGTGATGTACCAAGTTCAAAATGTTACCTTCGTTTGCACAATCGTCACGTCATCTCCTCACTCTGTTCACAGATCGTACGGACGGCACACGCGTGTTGCGTTTTATATACAGTGCGCATGCGTGAAACTCCGCCCGCCCCTGACGTTCTTTCTAGACTATTCCCCACCCCTTCGCTTTCGGTGCAGTGGGGAGAGCACGTGGCGGAAAGAATGCAGGTGCGCAATCAGAGTTCCACTAACGAGGAGGAGGGTGAGGAAAGCCCGGAGCCTGAAATGTCCCGATCCAGGAAGAGAAGATTTAAGGCCTCAAATATGTCTTTTGTAGAGATGTTGGAGATGGTGGACATATTGAACAGGACCGACAATGATGGGAAGTATGGACCTTACCCAAACCCAAATATCAGAAAGGCCAAGATCATGACTAAAGTTGTGAAGAGTCTTCAGAAGAATTTTGGGGTACGACGATCCAAGGATCAACTGAGAAAACGCTGGGTAACACGATCAGTACAGAAGGATCAAGCGTGTTCTTCAAAAAAGTAAGTAGTTGTCGTGTGTTCATATGATTATTCTTGCTTGCATACTGCTCCATGTGCTTTGATTTCATGTTGTGCAGTTTAAAATGGCCACTTTCAAGTTCATGGTTTCATTCGTTCGTAAGAAACATTGTTCTGCAGGTAAGTATTCCAGCTTAACAAAGTGTCCACAATGATGTTCTCACCTTTGAACTCGGCCAAAAAACACAATTGTACAACACTTCCAAGCAATGTTTCATATTCCTATTTCTGCCCTGTGTGCTAATTATTCCTTTTTTACATTCTCATAGGGGAGAGAAGACTCGGCAAGTCTGAGGACACCAGGGACCCCACCCCTCCCAAAGAAGGCAAAATTCCAAAACCAGAAGCAGAGGAGCAGGAGGAGGAGGAGGAAGGAAAGATTGTTGAAGTTGGACAAATTGTCACCACAACAGGTGAGTGTCGGAGAACACAGCTTCCGGTAAGCTCATCAATGTATGTCGTCATATTTATAATCATGGTGTGTTTTTTTGCTTTGTTTTGTAGGTGATGTGGAAGAAGAATCACATTTTACCAGTGAAAGTGCCCAGATCCTAATTGGGGAGATAATGGGGTGCAATCGGGATTTAGAAAATATACAGCAAAACATCAATGATGTTAAAAATAAAATGAAGAACATCATTGATGTTTTGGGGAGAGTGTGAAACACCCCAAACTAGCTAGGGTTTTATTTTTTGGCTTTTAAACAACAACTTTTGTATTTTATAAAAATCAAAATTTGGAAGCTGCACAGAGTGTGTCAACATGCGCTATTTCCCATCATGGGGGATCAATGTACGTGTTTTGTGGAAAGTGGCTGAGATGAAGGGATTGCAGCCCCAAAACATGTACATTGATCCCCCATGATGGGAGATAGCACATGTTGACACACTGTGTGCATCTTCCAAATTTGGCTTTTCCAGGGGTGACACCCCATGTGATGAAGGCAATATCAGCCCAGTTTGTACATACTCATGTCTGATATTGTCTTCACTTTTCAAAGTTGAACTTTGTAAGTTCCTGTGTTCTGTATGTTAAGCTTTGATACATGCCTGTTTACACAAAAACACCAAGTTACAAAAAAATTACCTGAAATAATGTTTTTGATACACCCAATATGTTGGTTTGTTGTAAAAACCCTTTTCTAAACGCACATGTGAATGTGCTTGGATTAAAAAGTTAAATTATCAACAATGTGTGGTTTCCTTTTTCAATGCGCAAAAACAGTATTTGTAGTAAAATTGTTGTTTTCGGTGACAATGAGTGTTATTTACTAAAGGCAACTCCACTTTGCACTCCAAGTGCAGTTTCAGGTGTACTTTTGCAGTGCACTTGTAGTGCATAGTGGATGTGCCTTTAGTAAATAACACCCACAGTGATGTGTTAATTTTCACAATCATGCCATTTTCTGTCATGGTGCTGAAAATGAGCAAGATTTTGGTCAGTTATGCACTACATACATTAGTTAACAAAAACAAGGTGTGTGTAGCAGACCCACAACATAATAAGCTTATCTGAAGAAGAGACTGTCCCCTCATCTCGCTCAGAAATTGGGCTTGCACTGTTGTAGAAAAAGGCACAACAAGAAAAAACATAAATTTACCTAGGAGACACCTAAAACCAAGCCAAGCAGTAAATGAAAACAAATATTGGAGTTTCAAAGAAAAATGTATTGCAAAAATGCCGCTCAGACATTGTCTGGCATATCAATGGCCCCCCTACCCACAAAGTACTCCATGTATTGGTTTCTAACCTCACGGGCGCTTTGGGGGGGCAAGCCTGGATGAGCAGCTTCAAGGCCCGTGAGGTTCTCATTTTCTATCAAGTCTGCTTCTTGGACAACTGAGACCGCATAGTTTGCAGAATGTCTTTTTAGGAAATTGTGAAGAACACAGCACGCCAGCGCAATGTGATTTAGTTTTGTATTCCGCCATGTGGATAGGCGTTAAAAAAAGGCGGAACCGGCTGGCCAGTATACCAAAAGTGTTCTCCACCACTCTTCTGGCTCTGGACAGGCGGAATTTAAAAATCCTCTGGTCCGGGATGAGGGTCCTCATTGGGAAAGGCCGCATCAGATGGTTTGCCAGGGCAAACGCCTCATCCTCGACGAAGACGAACGTTAGTCCTTCCTGATTCTCTTCTGGGGGTGACAAGCCCAGACTGCCACTCTGGAGACACCAGTAGAACTCCGTCCGTGCGAACACTCCACCATCCGACATCCGGCCATTTTGCCCCACTTCCACATACAAGAAATCATAGGTCGCAGACACCACCGCCAACATCACGATACTATTAAACCCCTTGTAGTTAAAATAGTATGACCCCGAGTTGGGTGGTGGGACGATGCGGACGTGTTTCCCATCAATTTCCACAGTTGGGAAAGTTCCAACGGCTGGCAAAGTGGGAGACCACAGTCTGCCATTCCTGTGGCGTTGAAGGACACTGTGGAGTGAAACAAGACCAAAAATTTGTAATTTTGCAAACCAACATTGCAAGCAGATTAGACACCAACATTTTTGGCCAAGATCAGTATAACATTTTGGGAACTGAGTATTTAAAGCCTAAAGTATAAGGTCCCCTTATCAGAGTCATCACCCCCCCCCCCCATCTGATGGGCCCTTGCTAAAAAATGAGGGGGGGATGTTTTGGACAGGTAACCCTCTCCACTTGATTGAGAGCTGAATGCCTAAATAATGTGTGATACTTTGGGAAGCCCCTCCTTACTTACACTATTGGCAGCCCACCGGACAGGTAAGAAGTGTCATAATACCAAAAAGAAACCAAAATGGAAGCACATTTTCACATTATGCTATTACATATCAAGATAATAATAGGGGTAAAAAATTATAGCATTTGAAAGTATTGAGGCAGGCCCTTGCACTACATGCTTTGGTGAATTCATCCATAAATGTGACCATCAAAAAGGTAGATATAGTGTGTATTGGGTTTGGTAAAGTCAGCAGATAGAGGATTGCTAGCAGCTGACCTAGCAGTTGGGGGGGAGGGGGGTTCCTAATGAGTTTGGCACAACCAAAAAAAAATGTCACTCTGCATGAATTGAAGCACACACATAACATTTGTAGACATTTTAGGGGGTGTTTAGGGGAAAGCAATTCTATGGAGCTGACAAAAGACATTGGTAAGTGACTAGACTATAGTTTTATGGGCTGTGAGGGGTTAGCTCGGCAGCGGGTGTGTGTGACCCCCTGGATGGGTTCACAACACAAAGTCAGGCACAGCAGACAGCGGTGTAGGTTCAAAAAACAAAAGATCCGGTTTATTTATGCTCCATGCAGTGATACATATAACAGCCAAACAAAATAAAACAAGAAAATAAATCCTGGTCAGCTTGACCTCTAACTACACACGTAGACTCCCTGTCTAACAACTGGGTACAGCCTTGTGCTGTACCAGTCCCTGCCTTTGTTGTAAAGGTTTTGCCACACAGGCGTTAACTCACCGCACAGTACAGGTGACACACTCCCCAGTCTATACACACAAAACTGGTTCCAGGATGGAGCATCTCCCTATGCATGCTTGGGTTTTTTGTAGAGGCCTTAATGAGCCCACTTGCTTCAGCTGGGCTCATTAACTCTTCCCCTCTAATTGTAAAAGTCTGCATAAAGCCTGAATCTAGGACACACATATTTACCATCCTGGATACAACCAGGTGACTTCACCTGCCTGCTGCCACATACCCCCCCCTCTTGTTTCAACCTTGGGGTTGTAACACCAGCAGTCAGACACGCATGTATCCGAGACAAAGCATCCACATTCCCCATTTTAACACCAGGGCGATGCTTAACTGTAAAGTTAAATTCCTGTAGGGCCAGGAACCACCTATTTACTCTTCTATTGGTCTCCTTGTTCTGAGCCATCCACTTTAAAGGAGCATGATCAGTCACCAGGTCAAAGTGCCTACCTAGCAGATAGTACCGAAGGGAATCTAGAGCCCACTTCACTGCTAAACATTCCTTCTCAATCGTGAAGTAATTAACCTCATGGGACTTTAACTTCCTGCTGAGGTAAATGACTGGGTGCTCTTCCCCGTTCCAGACCTGGGATAACACTGCTCCTAACCCAACGTCTGATGCATCAGTTTGTACCACGAAGTCCTTAGAGAAGTCTGGTGAGTACAACACTGGCTGGCTACATAAGGCTGTTTTTAAGGACTGAAATGCTTCCTCAGCCTCTGGGGACCATTTAACCATAACCGACTCTTTCCCTTTTGTCAGGTTGGTGAGGGGCACAGCCTGAGAAGCAAAATGGGGAATGAATCATCGATAATAGCCAGCGATTCCCAGAAAGGCTCGTACCTGTTTCTTGCTGTTGGGACGTGGCCAACTCTGTATGGCCTCGACTTTATTGACTTGGGGTTTTATCACCCCCCTCCCAATAGTGTACCCAAGATATTTGGCCTCCTCCTGTCCAATGGTACACTTCTTTGGATTGGCCGTAAACCCAGCTTCCCGGATAGAGTCTAGGACTGCTTGTACTTTTGGCAAATGTGAGACCCAGTCTGTGCTATGGATAATCACATCATCCAGGTAAGCTGCAGCATATTTCTGATGGGGCCTCAGAATCTTATCCATTTTCCGCTGGAATGTTGCCGGTGCATTCTGTAACCCAAACGGCATTCTCTTATATTGGAATGCCCCATCTGGGGTTACAAACACAGTTTTCTCCTTGGCCGACTCGGCCAGGGGAATTTGCCAATACCCTTTAGTGAGATCAAGAGTTGTCATATATCGGGCTGTTCCCAGCCGGTCAATCAACTCATCTATACGTGGCATGGGGTAGGTGTCAAATTTTGTAACTTTATTTAATTGTCTAAAATCGTTACAAAACCGCCAGCTCCCATCAGGTTTGGGCACTAGTACGATAGGACTGGACCAGTCACTCTGGGACTCCTCTATCACACCCAATTCCAGCATCCTTTGAACCTCCCCACGTATTGCCTCCCGTCGGGCCTCTGGTATTCTATAAGGTTTTAGTTTTACCCTTTCTCCTGGCGGGGTGATAATGTCATGCTCTACGCCAGATGTTTGTCCCGGAAGCTCAGAGAAAATCTCTTTGTTACGAAGTACAAACTCTTTAACCTCCTGTTGTTGGGGTTTCGATAAGGTGTCTGCTATTCCAACCTCAGGAACTAAGCAATCAGGCTGTACTTGTGACAAAGTCTCTGCGACTAGGGATTCCCTATCCCTCCAGGCTTTCAGCAGATTGACGTGATAGATCTGCTCCGGCTTTCGCCTTCCTGGCTGTCTAACCCTGTAGTTCACCTCACTCATTTTTTCAATTACTTCATATGGACCTTGCCATTTGGCCAGAAATTTGCTTTCAACCGTAGGGACTAGCACCAAGACCCTATCCCCGGGGAAAAAGTACGTGTCTTGGCCCCACGGTTGTACACTCTCTGCTGTGCTAACTGCGCTTGGGTTAAATGTTCCTTTACAATTGGCATTACCTGTGCAATTCTATCTTGCATCAGGGCGACATGCTCAATCACACTCCTGTGAGGAGAACTCTCATTTTCCCAAGTTTCCTTGGTGATATCCAGCAGCCCTCTTGGGTGTCTCCCATAGAGCAACTCGAAGGGTGAGAAACCCGTAGAGGATTGGGGTACCTCCCTAATGGCAAACATCAGATAGGGTATTAGACAATCCCAATTCTTTCCATCTCTATCCACCACCTTCTTTAACATTTGTTTTAGGGTTTTGTTGAATCTTTCAACCAACCCATCTGTTTGGGGGTGATACACAGATGTACGCAATTGCTTCACTTTGTACAACTTGCATAATTCTTTCATAACCCGGGACATAAAGGGTGTACCTTGGTCCGTAAGCAGTTCCTTACAAATACCCACGCGGCTAAAAACAAGAGATAGCTCTTTGGCTATGGTTTTGGCCGAGGTATTTCGGAGAGGAATTGCTTCCGGATAACGGGTGGCATAGTCCAAAATAACCAAAATGTACTGATGCCCCCTAGCAGACTTCATTATCGGACCTACCAAATCCATTGCGATCCTCTCAAAGGGGACCTCAATGATAGGAAGAGGTACCAGTGGGTTACGGAAATGTGGCATAGGTGCCGACTTCTGACACACAGGGCAGGAGGAACAATACTTTTCTATTTCCTTCATGACCCCAGGCCAATAGAATCTCTGCAGTACCCTCTCTCTGGTTTTCTCTGTCCCCAGATGACCTCCCAGTATGTGTCCATGAGCCAATTCTAACACCAACTTCCTGTAAGGTTTGGGCACTACAAGTTGCTCAATGGTTTCTTCTGCCCTTTGAGCCACTCGATATAGCAGGTCCCTTTCCATAGTGAAGTAAGGATAAGGGCAAGTCTTATCTGGGTTCACAAACTCGCCATCTATTTTCACCACATTTTCCCGTGCCTTTATTAGGGTGGGGTCTTTTAACTGTTCTGTGGCAAAATTTTCCCTGTGAACCTCAAGATCCGAAAACTCCACAGACGGCATGTTTTCATCTGAGGATGTTGGCTCCTCCCCAGTTTCTCGAGTTTCCCCCGCCAATACCGACAAGGGAAATTCAGGAGAGTCCTCACCACTCCCAGAGGAATTCTGGTCATCTTCCTGGTTTATAGGGGCACCAATGGGGGCCTCAGGACAATCCCAGAGTTCCCAGAATTTTGGAAAATCCCTTCCCACAATAGCATCATGTGGTAAGTGAGCCACTAACCCCACCTGATGAGAGAGGTTACCTTTGGGGGTCTCAAAAAACACTGAAGTTACAGGATACTCTCGGGTGTCCCCATGCACACAAATAACAGCCACCCTGTTCTTCCCAGAGACCTCTGTAGTAACTAATTCAGCTTTTATCAATGTTACCAGGCTACCTGAATCTAGCAACACATCAACATGTCTACCATTAATACACATTTTACATAAATGTTTCTCAGGTCCCCGAATGGCAGTGCATGCAACTGTCGCAAACAGCAACTGACGTCTCTCCCTTATAAAGTCACATTGCATAGGCTCATCCACAACTGGGCAATTGGCTGCAATATGTCCCTCTTGCCGGCAGCGGTAGCAAATAATCTTTTTCGCTGCCTCTTGCAGCATGGGCTTCCTGGGCTGCTCCCGCCAGACCTTAGGTAGAACTCCCACCCTCTCACTCTCTCCACCCTCACCCCTTGGAGTCATCTTACCCGCCACTGGGGATGATCTGGTCTTAAGGGGGAAAGTCCGTGAGTCCCTGGAAGAGGTGGTCAGGTTCTCTGTAGCCAAGTACCTCTCAACCAGATCCACAAGTTTATCTGCATTTTCTGGGTCTCCATGGCTTACCCATTTTTGGATGGCAGTAGGAAGAGCTCTCAGGAAACGATCCATACCCACACGTTCCACAATGTTTGGTGCAGTCAAAGTCTCTGGCTGCAGCCACTTCCTGCTCAGGTGAATGAGATCATACATTTGAGACCTGGGAGGTTTTCCAACCTGAAAAGTCCAGTTATGCACACGCTGAGCCCGGACGGCCAGGGTGACACCCAGCCGTGCCAATATTTCTGCTTTTAGCACCACATAGTCTTTTGCTTGGTCAGGCTCTAGGTCATAATAAGCTTTCTGCGATTCCCCAGTTAACAGAGGGGCCACCAGTCCAGCCCATTGCTCTTAGGCCACTTTTCCCTTTCAGCAGTCCTTTCAAATGTGGTCAAAAACACCTCCGGATCATCCTCTCCAGTCATTTTTGTCAGTAAACGGCTCACACCAAAGGATGCGGTATTATTGTAACCACTTGCTTCATTGGTCTGCGGACGTTGCTGTATTAATGTCTCTATTTTCTGTTGAAAATTCTGCTCTTGCTTCTGCAACAGGTCTATGAAGCGGGCTTCAGATCGCTGCTGGGCTTGTTGCTGAGCTTCCAAACTCTGCTGGTGAGCCTTCTGCTGATTTTCCAAACTCTGCTGCAAAGTTTCATTTGTCTGCTGCTGGGCTGCAAGGCTCTGTTGTTGAGCTGCAAGGCTCTTTTGTAAACCTGCATTTGTTTGCTGCTGATTTGCATTTGCTTGTTGCTGGTTTGCATTTGCTAGAGCCAGCTGTCTCAGTATCTCCTCCATGCTGGCCTTAACAAAAAAAAAAAAAAAAAGTGCCCGCATTCTCCACCAACTGTGAGGGGTTAGCTCGGCAGCGGGTGTGTGTGACCCCCTGGATGGGTTCACAACACAAAGTCAGGCACAGCAGACAGCGGTGTAGGTTCAAAAAACAAAAGATCCGGTTTATTTATGCTCCATGCAGTGATACATATAACAGCCAAACAAAATAAAACAAGAAAATAAATCCTGGTCAGCTTGACCTCTAACTACACACATAGACTCCCTGTCTAACAACTGGGTACAGCCTTGTGCTGTACCAGTCCCTGCCTTTGTTGTAAAGGTTTTGCCACACAGGCGTTAACTCACCGCACAGTACAGGTGACACACTCCCCAGTCTATACACACAAAACTGGTTCCAGGATGGAGCATCTCCCTATGCATGCTGGGGTTTTTTGTAGAGGCCTTAATGAGCCCACTTGCTTCAGCTGGGCTCATTAACTCTTCCCCTCTAATTGTAAAAGTCTGCATAAAGCCTGAATCTAGGACACACATATTTACCATCCTGGATACAACCAGGTGACTTCACCTGCCTGCTGCCACAGGGCCAAGAAGAGCATGGTGGGGAAGTTAGTGAGGCAAATATGCATGAGGACAAAGGGGCAGAGCATATGAATTAGAGCATATTGCAATGATGGTAATTGGGGAATGAGGAAAGAAATGCAAGACATTAGCAATTATTAAATACATAGAATGTGATGTTAAAGGATAAAACTTACCTTCATATAGTCCTTCTGCAGGACCTGAATGATGGCAGAACAGGTCTCTGGAATAATGATCCTCAGAGCCTGGGGGGAGATGCCTGTAGAGAACTTGAGGTCCTGAAGGCTTCTCCCTGTCGCCAAGTAGAGCAACGTGGCGATGAGCCTCTGCTCCGGAGTGATGGCTTGCCGCATGCAGGTATCCTGCCTGCTGATATAAGGGGTCAGCAAAGCCAGCAGACGGTGAAAAACGGGGTCCGTCATCCAGAGATAATTCCTGAAATCATCAGGATTATTCTCCCGGATCTCATGGAGCAAAGGCATGTGCGAGAACTGGTCACGCTGGCGCAACCAATTCTTGGTCCACAAATGCCTCCCCTCCCTGTTCATGGACCGGGCTTGTGTCAAAGTAAGAACCCCAACATGAAGCCCCTGCACAGCACAAACTCTACGACGAGTACGTTAAGGAAACATGGTTTGAAAACGGTCGGCTGGTCAGAATGGACAACAGAAAGCACTGATAAACAGCAATGCCTGAAATAACGACCTGAATAGCAGAAGCAAGCAGACAATAAGCAATGCAAATCAAAGCGTACTATACCAAGATATAGTCCACAATGAGAAACAAATACTTACTGACTACACGCACTGATTATCAGATACGCAAAGACAAGCAGAAACTGAAGAGCAGTAGCGAACTGAATCACAAATCTGAAAAGCGCGAATCGTCTCTCACCAAACTTCTACAAAAATGCGATGCACACGAGATCAGCAGAAGGAGCCCAAAGGGTGCCGGACGTGGTGCTGAACTTCCCTTTTCTAGGCCCGCCGTACGCGGCTTACGTCACCGCGTTCTTGGCAACCCGAAATTCCGACAACTTAGTCCGACCGTGTGTATGCAACATCACGTCCGGAATTAATCCGTCGGAATAACTCAGACGAATTTGGTTGTCGGAATCTCCGACCGTGTGTACAAGGGCTTAGGGGTCCCGTTGTAGAGTGGATTAAAGAATATAAGCTCTGACACTTAGTCCTTTTTCTGGATGTTTATTTAACAAAAACACACACTTTTGCAGTAAAGGGGTAGAGGACAAGGGGAACGCAGGCATCTTTGTAGTTTTGCGCGTTAAAGGTTTTTTCCTTGATCCAGAGGACAGAAGATTTCCACAAGCTGGATCTAGCAATCACCGGATAGGCCTCTCTCATTGACCTAGCAGCTGGTGAGATGCTCAAACAAAGTCTCTGCCACAGACTTGGTAAGTTTAGCAATCTTGTTATGCAATCCTCTGCCACAGGAAGGCGCAATAAGCTTCTGGTTGCAAAATTAAAGAGTTTTCCCACAGTACCCGATTCTTTTAGGTGATACTGTGTGGTAGACAACCCAGGATGCATCAGTCAACTGAGTCTCCAGGCTTCTCCATGAGGCCCCAGCCTTATTGCTCGGTCCTCTTCAGAAAAGTCCTCCATTGGATCCTCCAGTTGCATGGCTTCTCCCCTCAGGCAAGACAGCACAGGATCATCTCTGGATCAGTAGGCCCCAGAACCTCTAGGGCCTACTCTTCAGTTGCGAAGCCTCAGGCCAGCCGGCCTTGAGGAATTGATCAAAGCAGCACATACCCCAGGCCAGGAGGGCCATGAGGTCAGGAAAAACGAACCCCAGAAAATGGTGTCGGTACCTTAAGTACCTTTGCCCAGAATGCACAGCGAGTAGACTACTCCCACCGGGCTGTTTCTGAGTAAAGGGGTACCCAATACATTTAGCCTGTTATATTTCCAACACTTACCAGTGGTGACAGCGACACCCATGGTCAAGTGGAAACACAACCCAGCCAAACTGGTGCAGAAGCCAGAACTTTAGCATAATTAGTCTGAGCCAAACTGCAGCTTCAGGCAACCTTAAATTTGCAAAAATACTAGCATCCGTATTAAAAATACCAGCACTACACTAAAAATAGCTCCTGCAAAGCGCCTGAAAAGTGCCTCTGCTGTCATAGGAGAGGGCTTTCACACTGGAGTGGTGCACTTGTGAGACCTTAAAAAAAGTCCTACAAGCAGCATCATTGAGGTATCATTAAAATCAATGCTTGTAACCCTTTATTAAGCCGCTAGCAGGGGTTAAAAGAGTCCCACTAGTGGCCAAAAAGCACATCTAAGACAGGAAAGATGCCCCCGCGCCTCAGTGTGAAAGTGCCCTTAGGGTTATTTCATTCTGGCCACCCACCCAAAACTTAACATTACAGCCTGACTTCGTTTTGAGGCCTCGGCGATTTTAACTTGGGCTGCAAAGTTTGATAGGAGGTACTCTGCAATGTAAAATTCTTCCTCAGCAATTAAAAAACAAAAAGGAAAAAAAAAAAAACACAGGCATCAGGAGGTAACCATAGCACCCGTTGCTGCTCTACCACTCTCTCTGAAAAGAAATTCATTGGTGGATCGTTTTTCAGAGGGTGCTCATTACTGCCACCTCTCTGAAAAAAGCCTTCTTGTCTAAAAAGCAGATCCATAGCAGAAATGTAAAACTTGCTCTGGGTTATTAGAAATGTACAGATGGGAGAGCTGAAATAGGTAAAGCCGATTACTTTTGGTCGCCTAGTGCTTTTTCACAGGGAGCTAGGGTAACAAACAGGGTTTTTTTAAAACTTATATTGGTTCCAGTAGAGATATTAGGTTAATGCTGCTACTGTTGAATCTGTTCTAATAATCCCCAATTTATCGCTACTGGTGTGTCTGTGAATTGATGTGTCCCATTAGGAGGATCACCAATAGGAATAGCAAGACAACCCAACAATCCAACAACCCTGTAGCACGTCAATGTCCTATTAAGATTTGGTATTATGAATTGTTTCATGTGGTGTTTATTCAATAAGATTGGCCTGAGTTTGCCCCAGTTTCAATGTGGTCCATCGATTGACATGGGTACAACCAGCATGTCGGATTTCTAGCATGTGATTATTGCCAGCAGCTATAGCCACTAGCAATAGTCATTGTGTTCTCCAGGCAGGAACAGCTCCTAGTGCCCACCCCCCCCCCCCCCCCCAGGGGAGAAACACAATAGCTCCACAGGAGGGATTCCCCCAACAACACTGACTGTGTTAATGGGGCAATCCAGTAATTTTCTTTCCTGCAACCCAAGGTTGCAGAAAATAAAATTGCATAATCTATGGCCTGCCTTAATCGATTGAATCCTGTAACAGCTCTCACCATGCGATTGCCTCCATGGCAGGTGTCACTGGATAGAGGGGAGGCAGACCAGTGATTGTCCATTTGCTTATCTGTTCTAGCTAGTAAGAATCCAGAAGTGACATGCATAGTTATCACCTCCAGTTTCTGCTGTTACTTTGCCCTGTCAGTATCTATTTACTTTGTACAACCTTATGTAATTTTTTTAAAAACAATGTGAAAATATATTGCATTTGCACACACTAAAATTTGCTTTAGTGCATTTTTTACTGAAAATTTGACTTGGTAAACCATTGCTGCCAATATCATGTGACAAAAATTGGAACTACCAACATGTTGTTCTCTGCTTTCATATATAATGTTTGGGAGTTTTAACTAATCTTCAGGTGTACATTGATTATGTGAACACTTGTGCAAAAAAATGGCAACCTGGCTCTGGCAGTGAAAGGCAGTAAATAAATCTGCAGGAATGAAAGCTGTCATTGTTAACCTCTCTAAAAAATACATGTTCCCTGGTTGTCATGACTTCAGTACTTTCTAAGTCACAAACCTAGGGAATCATGCAGACTAGGAGTTCTCTTACTGTCCAGATTACAATACGTATTTTAGGCCAGTGTTTTACATTGTACAATATTGCAACCAGAGACAGCCAAGGGACCAAAATGTTTAATGGCGGCAGGCTCTGTAATTCTTTCAATACACATTTCCTGTAAGAGACTTTTTATCAGCTGTATTTAATAAAGATTCCTTATTCTTAAAGCAAACCTGTAACTTCCTAATAAGTACTGTAGTAATTGTGAATTGGTGTCAATACAGGTAGCACAAACATATGCAAATAGGGGTGCAGTAGAAGCTTATTACAGGTGATGGGGACCACATTTCTTATGGCTGTACTGCCGCTTACGCTAAAGTGATAAGATTTTTTAAATTAAATATATATATTTTTTTTTTTATTGGCAAATGGTAAACTTTTATAAGCATATTTTCTACAAATGATAAATGCAGTGTATGTGGTATGAGCTTTTGGAATGATTGTATGATATATACTGTACGTTATTTCTCACATTTCGTCCACAAGATAAAAAAGATACTTCTTAGAATTGTTTGGGATATGACTACCAAATGTTAAGAAGATAAATCTTTTCAATGCATATTCTGTATTTTATTCTGACCAAAGAAGCACAGAGGTGCGCTATGTGCAGCGTGCAGAGTTCAGGGGTGCGCGATGTACGGAGTGCAGAGTTCAGGGGTGTGCGATGTACGGAGTACAGAGTTCAGGGGTGCGCGATGTGCGGAGTGCAGAGTTCAGGGGCGCACGATGCATAGAGTGCAGAGTTCAGGGGTGCGTGATGTACGGAGTGCAGAGTTCAGGGGCGTGCGATGTACAGAGTGCAGAGTTCAGGGGCGCGCAATGTATAGAGTGCAGAATTCAGCGGCACACGATGTACGGAGTGCAGGGGAGGAGGATGAGCGGGACTTCTTTTTTTAAGTTGAAGTTCCAGTTTAAAGGTGAACTGTGGGATCAATAAATATTCTAAATCCATTTGTCAAGTGTAATCTTCTTGAATCTCTTGTTTGTGCATTTCTTTCAGATCTGTGCAGTCATCCCATGTGAAATCTTTGGGGGAGATTTACTAAAACTGGAGTGCGCAAAATTGGATGCAGCTCTGCATAGAAACCAATCGACTTCCAGGTTTATTTGTGAAAGCTTAATTGAACAAGCTGAAGTTAGAAGCTGATTTGCTACCATGCACAGCTGCACCATATTTTTCACTCTCCAGTTTTAATAATTCTCCCCCTTTCCCTCCTGTAATAAAGACTGGTCTTTCTGTCGTTTTTTAGTAGTGGGTGGAGCCTGCTCTCTGTGCAGGTCATGTACACAGGGATAATTAATTCCCACAGCCCCCTCCTGCGGTCTGTCCCACCCCACTAGGACACCCCATAGACCAGCCAGCTCTTCTGCTGTCTGATCATAGAGGTGGACAGAGACCGGATCTGCTCTGCCCTCTTGGATATAGGATTCAACAGGATTAAACTGGGGATTAAACGCAGCATTGTTAACAGATTAAATAATACAAGCAGACATTCATAACTCAAAGACTATTTTGAGATCAACTCAAACTCTGTCAACCTCCAAACAGTTGGAAAGCACACAAAAGTGTCAGAGGGGACTTGATGGAGTGGGGCACTAGGCAGAAAAAAGAACGTGAAGGGGGCGTGGCCTGGACATGGCGGAGTGAAGAAGCAGTTTTACAGAGCTCCCGGCCTTAGTCCCCTCTCTCGGCTTTTTTCTTACCAAAACCCAGTATGCTGCCTTCTAAAAGACACAGGACAAGAGCTGCTACCCAGGGGACCCTAGCTGCCAAGAATCCAGGAGAGATTCCCCGCTTTTTTAAGCAAATCCCAGATCACTCTGCAGGATCAGGGAAGACTTACCCGGCTCCCTCAGCATTTCTTCACAGCCTGGTGCTTGCTGTGAACCCACTGAGTGGCCCCGGTGCGAGATGTCATCCGGGAGCCCCGCCGCACCTACAGACATGGATCATGACATTCAGGCCCTCCTCCAGGCACTCCCAACGCGGACGGACATTGAGGCCTTGATTCTATGCCTTGAGGATACTCACCGTCGCGATATTCAGGAGGTGCGGGGTGAGGTCAGCGGCTTAGCAGAGCGAGTGTCCACGGGCAAAACCTCGGTTGCCTCACTGGAGGGCTGTGTGCTGGCTCTGGAGCAAGCGAGGGATCAGCACCGGGCAGCGGCAGTTGCCTTGCAGCTCCACCTGGAGGACATTGAGGACCGGAGCCGTCGCTCTAATGTGTGGCTCCGTGGCATCCCGGAATCCTCGGGAATGGATGGCTTGGAGGACGTGGTCCTGGGTATTTTTCGTGAGATGGTGGCCGACCCAGACATGACTTTTGAATTGGACAGGGTGCATAGGACTCTGGGCCCTAGATCAGCAGATCCCACGAGACCTCAGAATGTCGTCTGCCAGTTTCACCGCTATGTACAGAAGGAACTGGTCCTCCGACGTGCGTGGGACCATGGCGCGGTGGAACTAGATGGCGCGCAGATAAAGCTCCGGACCTTTCCAGGGCCACACTGCACCGCAGAGCCTTGCTCCGTCCCCTGCTTGACCTGGCAAGACAACGTAGCTTTACCTACCGATGGTTGTACCCTCTGTCGGTATTCTTCCGGAAGGAGTCCTCTTCCTTTATGCTCCAAACTCCATCGGATCTACCAGCCTTGTTCAGGTTTCTGAGTGAAGAACCGATCCCGGTTCAGGATTGGCTCCAGCTACTGCCCTTTGTCCTTATGTGGTGGGGGTGGGGATTTTGGGGGGTCCGAGGGTTGGCTGATGGGAGTGTATCAGTGTCCAATGCAGTTTGGTATTTATGTCTTCTCTCCCTGGCGGCCCCCCCCCTCTCGTCCCCCTCCCTCCCGTCCTCCCCTTTGCTTCTCGCCACCTTCCTTCCCTCGCTCTTCTCCTTTTCCCACCCCCCTTTCACGTCCCTGTTCCCTCCTTCCCTCTCCATTTCCCTTCCCCTCTTTCCCTTTCCCCTTCCGCCCCTCCCTTCCTTCCTCCTCTCTGCCTCCTCCCCCGCCCCGCCTTCCATTACCTTTTCCCAATGGGGGAGGGTGCGGTATTCAATTGATCGGGATGGGATAGAGAGTGGACATTTTGCTACAGAGTATTGTGGACTTATTCGGGGGCTGTGTGTGTGCACTTTGATGGTTTGTGGGGGGGGGATACTGGCTCCCATTCTGTGCTGCCTTTTGCCGCCCTGGCGGGCACTCTCGTACATGCCCGGGTTTGGGGCGTGCCGGGGTGGCCCCTCAGTGTTGCTGGTTTTATGTTTTACTACTGTTTTGTTTATTCTTTTGGTTTTATGTGCTTACTAACTGCTCTATATATGCATACCGGTATTAGAAATTACACCTATCAATGCCGATCTCGGGAGGGCTGAGATCTGGGGGCTCCCTCTCCGACCTGTTTATCCACCCACCCAAGTAGGACGGCGCTTTAAATCCAGTGTATTTCTGGTAAGTGCCATAGCATAATTGTGCTATCTTAGTATATCTTCCACGTGCTGGCATGTCTTCCCTCTCTATTCTCCCTTGGGAAGTAAGGCCCTGTTATCCCCCCACCCCACCTCCCCCTCTCTTCCCACAGTCCATTATTCCCCATCTTTAGTCTCTGCCCCCCGTTCCTTACCCCTTACCCGTCTGGTCTGCACTTTCTTTACTTTTCCTGACGTCTTCTTTCGCCTCTCCAAAGCGCGATGGCAGGCCCCATTAAGGTCATTTCCCTGAACGTTAAGGGACTGAACTCCCCTGAAAAGCGGCGGATCCTCCAGCGGGAACTGAAGACCTCTTCCACAAATGTGGCGTTCATCCAAGAAACCCATTTTAAAACCACTGGTCTCCCATTCCTACGATCACGTTCCTTCCCCCAGGTCTATCACTCTACTAACCCTCTAAGACTAAAGGGGTCTCTATTCTGATCTCTGGCAGGATCCATTGGGCCCTCTGTGATTCATTGGTGGACCCTGAGGGCCGCTATCTTTTCCTTAATGGCCACGTTGGAGAGCTCCTTTTTACTTTTGCTACTGTGTATGCCCCCAACGATCACCAAGATGTGTTCCTTAGAAATACACTCCACAAACTAAGTGACTTTCGGGAGGGCCAATTCATCCTGGGTGGGGATTTTAATATCCCCCTCTCCCCATCGGTTGACACTTCTACCTCCTACTCCTCGGTCCCCGTCTCGTCTAGACTGACTGACCAGTTGGCGAACGTTTGGCGCCTGCAACACTCCGGGGAGCGGGATTACTCTTTTTACTCTTTCCCTCACAAATCATACTCACGGATAGACTTCTTTTTGATTCCACATGACCAACTGCACCTGGTGAGTTCTTCCTCTATTGGTCATATTACTTGGTCTGAACATGCCCCAGTAGCCATTATCTACACGCTTTCAAGGAACCCCTCGCCCAGGTCTCTATTCTGGCGCCTTAATGAGAGTCTTCTCCAAATGCCGGAAGTCTTGGCAGATGTGACTAGGGAGCTGGATCTCTACTTCCAGGAAAATGAAACGCAGGACTGAGACCCGGGGATAATATGGAAAGCACACAAATCTGTTCTCCGCGGGGTACTTATCAAACATGGGGCGAGTATCAAACGTTCGCGGAAAGAACAGCTGACCAAATTGTTTTGGGATCTTGCCCACGTTGAGGCACAACACAAGCATGCTCCCTTACGGCCCTTAGGCCGCGTACACACGGGCGGACTGTTCGCCCAACTTTGTCCGCTGAACAGTGTTTGGGCGGACAGTCCGCTCGTGTGTGGGCTTTCAGCGGACAGTTTCAGCGGACAGTTGGACGGACAAGGTTTTTCGGAATTTCCGAAAAACTGTCCGCTGAAACCTTGTTTCAGCGAACAGTCCGCCCGTGTGTAGGCTTGTTCGTCAAACAAAGTTGCGCGCATGCTCAGAAAGGATTTTCACGCCGAAAGCTATAATGCAGTGTATAGGACGTCATATTTTTCGTCCCGTCGTACGTGCCGTTCACGTCATCGCGCACGGTTTCAGCAAACTGTTCGTCCGTCGTGTGTGGCCATGTCCGTCCATGCTAAGTTTGAGCGGACTGTTTGCCGAAACTGTTGGACGGACAAAGTTGGGTGAACAGTCCGCGCGTGTGTACGCGGCCTTAGAGATTGAATTGGGTACGCTACGTACCCAGATTACAGACTTACTCCATTATAAAGCGAAAGCAGCACTTCAGTTCTGCCGTAAACTGATGTACGAGTCGGGGGACAAATGCGGGAAACTCTTGGCCAGGTCAGTTAGGGAGTTGAAATCTGCCTCTTACATACCGCAGTTGACAGATGGGAATGGCCAAAAGGTCTCGACACAGACACAGATAGCCGAAGTCTTTGTAAAATGTTATTCTAATTTCTACAACCTACCAGACTCAGGGGCCGGACAGGCTGATATAGACAGATATGTGGCCGGTGCTGGTCTACCGACCCTCTCACCGGAATCACGGGAGCTCTTGGAGTAACCAATTACCCTGGAGGAAGTCCAGACGGCCGTGGGCTCTTTGAAAATGGGCAAGGCCCCGGGCCCGGATGGGTATACCGGGCAATACTATAAGACCTTTCTCCCTATTCTCAGCCCACGCTTGGTGAATTTATTTAATGCTTTAAGCTCAAGTGGAGATTTTCCTTTGGACACCCTTAGAGCCCATATTTCACTGATCCCTAAGGAGGACAAAGACCCGGGATTATGCCGGAGTTACAGACCCATCTCCCTGCTAAATTTGGACCTGAAATTATTCTCTAAAATCCTCGTCATGCAACTGGCTCAACACTTGCAGTCCCTCATACACGTTGACCAGGTGGGTTTTATCCCCTCCAGGGAAGCTAGGGATAACACCATTAAAGTACTTACTTTGGTGCACAAGGCAAAATTATTGAACACCCCGTGCCTCTTTGTGAATACTGATGCCGAGAAGGCCTTTGATAGGGTCAACTGGCCTTTTATGTTTTCAGTCCTCCGCCATATAGGTCTGGGTGACCGGATGATCACATGGATCAGCAAAATATACTCGCGACCCTCAGCTCAAGTCAAGGCGAATGGGGTGCTTTCATCTCCCATAGATATTGGGAATGGGACCAGACAGGGCTGCCCCCTGTCGCCCCTTTTGTTTGCACTGTCCTTAGAACCCTTTCTATCCACAATTCGACAAAACCCAGATATAACGGGTCTCCGCATGGGCACTACTGAGTGCAAGATATCTGCTTACGCAGATGACATGCTGTTTTCCCTGACAAATCCCAGAATTTCCTTGCCGAACCTCCTACGAGAATTTCAGACTTATGGGAGGCTTTCTCACTTGAAGATAAACTTCTCGAAGTCGGAGTCCATGGGGGTGGCTATCCCCCCGCACACATTATTAGACCTGCAATCCAATTTCCATTTTAAATGGACACACACGGCCCTTAAGTACTTGGGTACTTACATTCCACCAAACATTGCGAACACGTTTATGCTGAACTTCCCTCCCCTGATCACTAGGACCCGCAGCTTGCTTCACAAGTGGCACTCTGGCCTCCACTCTTGGTTCGGGAGAGGCAACTTAATTAAAATGAATATACTTCCTAAGTTTACCTATCTCTTCCAGGCTCTCCCAATCCGGATCCCGGCCCCATTCTTTAAACAAGCACAGTCCTTGCTCACTCAATTCGTATGGGCCCACAAAAAACCCAGACTTCGGTGGTCACAGTTGACCCTGTCTAAACAGCAAGGGGGGTTGGCTCTGCCTGATCTGCGGCGCTACTATCTGGCTTCGCATCAGGGGCGCATCTTGGATTGGAATCGTAACAACCTCACTAAGCTCTGGGTTCAACTTGAACAATCTCAATCCCGCTTTCCACTAAGGAGCGCTATATGGTGCTATCAGGCTTTACCAGCAGAATTGAAATCTCATCCTACTATAGGCGCTTCTCTGAAAGTCGGTTATCTGATTGCTTCCCAGAACATACTCACGTCTTTGACCTACCTTTGTACCCTATACTGGGTCACCCACACTTTGAACCGGGGACCCATTCAGGGGATTACAACTTGCTTAGGGACTCCAACGTAGACCACGCGTCTAAATTCGTCATTGATGGGGGGTGGCCCTCTATCGCTTCCCTAATTGACCAAACAGGTCTGTATCGACTATCTTTTTAGAGGGCGGCGCAACTACACCATTTTCTCCACTCCATTCCCAACCCTCAGGCTTTCGCCTGCCCTCAGACGGAGTTTGAGACTCTATGTAGGTGCGAAGGCCCCTTGGCCCACATCCTCTCTCAGACCTACGCTCTCTTGAATAGGCCGCCAGATCACCCTCATTTGACCTGCTTGTCCAAATGGAAACGAGATCTTGGTTGTTCGTTTTCCCCGACACAAAGACAACGCATTATCACCTTGGCTCTCACAACCTCGTTGTGCACTAGGATACAGGAGACGAACTTTAAACTTCTCACCAGGTGGTTTTTGACCCCAACAAAACTGCACAAATGCTTTCCTTCCACTTCCGACAGATGCTGGAGGTGTGGAGAGGAAGAGGGCACGTTGCTCCACATTTTTTGGTCATGCCCGGCTTGACAGACTTCTGGACAGAGGTCCGCCACATAATACAAACGTTCACGGAATTCCCCATCCCGGAAGAAGCTGCTTTCTTCCTTCTGCAACACTCACGGATTCCCATTAAGCAGTATAAAAAATCTATTTTGCGGCATTTGATAAATGCGGCAAAATCCTGCATTCCTCTCTACTGAAAACAGCACACCTCTCCTTCTATTGTGCACTGGATTAGGAAAATAGAGGACATTAAAAAAATGGAAGACCTGATTCTGACGTCCCAGAATAAACAAGAAACTTTCAAACAGACATGGGACAATTGGAATGCCTTTATATTCTCGCTGGAGGGTCGTCGCCTGCTAGCGTCATAGTGACGTGGACTGCCATCGCGTCCCGCCCGGTTCCTTTCCCCTCTTTCTGTTCTTTCACCCCTTTTCTCTTCTGCCTCCCTCCCCTCCACCCCTCCTCCCCTTTGGAAAGAGTGAAAATCGGAATGACTCCCCCCCCCCCTCGGTTGATGGATAATGCCAGAAGGGCCTGGTGTTGGTGTGACCCCGGATCTTGGTACTGCACCTCCTATATACCTCAGAATGTTTAGATTGATGAAAGGCAGGCTTACAGTGACATGTATATCTACGTCAAGTTTTATTTGACTGCCTTTTGTTCCGCTTTACTTTGTTTTACTATGTACCATGAGGACCGTCTTCCCCCATTTGGAGTTGAATAAAATTATATTTGAAAAAAAGAAAAAAGAACGTGAATAAGAAATCACAGCACTATCCACCAAATTGCTAGACTGGAAACACAACATAAGCAATCCCTAACCACCAAAATAGAAAACTCACACAATGCAGAAAATGGTTGAAACAAATTCCAGACCTAAAAACTAAAAGATCTCTTTTCTAGGGATAAGCAGAACACCCCCCTGTTGGGTTCGCAGCAGAACATGTGAAAAATTTGGCAGAACATAAACACCATTAAAGTCTATGGGACATGAACATGAATAATCAAAAGTGCTCATTTGAAAGGCTTATATGCAAGTTATTGTCATTAAATGTGTTTGGGGACCTGGGTCCTGCCCCAGGGGACATGTATCAATGCATTTTTTTTTAAACTGACGTTTTTTCAGGAGCAGTGATTTTTTTAATGCTTAGAGTGAAACAATAAAAATTAAATATTTCTTTAAATATTGTGCCTGGGAGGTGTCTATAGTATGCCTGTAAAGTGGCGCATTTTTCCCGTGTTTAGAACAGTACCACAGAAAAATGCCATTTCTAAAGTAAAAATTGTTATTTAAAAGTGATTGTCGGATCTCGGCAATATAGATAAAACTCATTGATAAAAAGAGCATGGGATCCCCCCCCCAGTCCATTACCAGGGTCTGGTATGAATATTAAGGGGAACCCTGAACCAAAATAAGGAGGGTGCTTTGGGGTAGTCCCCCAAAGCACCTTGTCCCCATGTTGATTTGCATTGATACATGTCCCCTGGGGCAGGTCTCCAGTCCCCAAACACTTTTTTTGACAATAACTTGCATATAAGCCTTTAAAATTAGCACTTTTGACTTTTCATGTTAGGGTCCCATAGACTTTAACAGCCAGACTTTGGCAGCTTTTGAACTTACGCTCGACTTGAACATCGGGCTCATCTCTACTCTTCTCTTCAAGAAAAGTATCTTCTATGAACATGGAGACAAAGACAGGAAATTTCTAGCCAGAGCCCTAAAAGATGTCAAAACCTCGAGCTACATTCCCGCCATTCGCAACACAGACGGGACGCTTGAAAATAACCCAGAAAAAATAGCAGCCATATTTCACAAATTTTACAACAAACTATACAATCTTCAACTACAACATAAATCCCCACATATACCAACCACAACACAAGAAATAATCCAAAAATTTCTAGAAGACAGCAAACTCCAATCTCTTAAAAAAGGGCATATAGATCAGAGGAACCCATCACTATAAATGAAATACGTGAGGCAATCAAGGACTACAAACCTGGGAAAAGCCCAGGCCCTGATGGATTTACATCCCAATATTACAGAACTTATGCCCAACCCCTATCCAAACATCTTACAGCTTTTAATTATCTAGTAAAAAAGGCCTTTGACCGAGTAGCATGGGAATATATGTTCTCAACTTGCTCATTTATTGGCCTGGGAAATAACATGCTAAATTGGATAAAAGCTTTTTACCAAAACCCCCAAGTTAAAATTAAAATAAACAACATTTTCTCTGACCCAATAAATAAACGCAATGGGACCAGACAGGGATGCCCCCTTTCACCTCTCCTTTTTATACTGACCCTCGAACCCCTCATCAGAACAATGAACCTAGAGAACGCAATACACTGCTTTCATGTAAACAAAACATGACGACCAGCAGACGACCTACTATTTTTCCTCACCCAACCACACATCTCCATCCCCAACCTTAATAAAAATTTTAAGACCTTTAGCTATATTTCCAATTTTAAAATCAACCACAACAAATCAGAGGCACTTAAAGGGGATGTAAACCCTCAGCTTTTTTAACTTGTTTTAACTACTATTGGTATTAGCATGTTATATTACTGCATATTTTCCTGTTTTTTAGCTTACAAATCTGAGAATATTCCTGGTTTCTTTCTCTGTAACTTCCGTCCTACTGACCGAGCTCCTGGCCACTACGTCACATAGCTTTAGGAACTACATGTCCCAACATGCCTTGAGCTATTGCGCATGCACTTCCCTTCAATTCCGGGACCGCTTGCTCAAGGATGCGCCGAGTTCTTCTCATCCACTCGGTGCTCGGCAGATGCTCCTCCCAACAGACAAGGCCATTCCGACCCACAGCACGCCCATATTCTTTTGGATGGCCATCCCTCCATGCTGCAAGTAATGTGACAGTGGAATTGTTACTTGTCACTTACTTACAAAGATAATATTTTTTTTTTCATTGCTAGCTTGTATTTTGTTATTATGTTTCTAATGCAAATTTATTTTTCATTAAGGTTTTTAATTAAATTTTTTAACAAAAGTACCTTTATTTATTATTTTAAAAACAGCAATATTTTTTCTTCTTTTTTATATAACACCAACCTGTTTTTTTTATTTGTTTTTTTTTTTTTTTAAAGGTGGATGATGACATTACAGAATGCCATGATGTACTATCATACTGGACACCATTATGGCATCTACACACGGAATACTACACTGGACACCATTATGCACTCAGACATCATTGGACACCATAAGTGACGCAGAATGAATGGTGCCATGATTGATGTGGATAATCTCGCTGGACGCCTTTATTGATGTGGACGATCTCGCTGGATGCCGTGATTGATGTGGACGACCTTTGTACAATTGTACAATGGTTCACTTATTATTTATGTTTTAGAGTCCATGCACAACTTCATAGGAAGTGGCGCTTCAACAAAAAGTGAATAAGCTCCGCTTGTTCACTTTCTCCAACACCCTTGTCTGAAATATTTTTCAACTTTATGTGGGGTAGCAGTTAGCGGTTTTTTAAAGTTACCCATAACCAATTCAGGATGAATTTGAGGCAGTGTGATCACCCCAGAAGTTCAGCCAACCTCCTCCTTCCCCCTCCACTGGGCCATTTGCAGAGCACTGTGCAATTTGCACACACGCAGTAGAGAAATGGAGTGAAAAAGCAAGGCTTCACTGCTGCTTAATATTACATGCATTGCTGATGGCAGCACACAAGAGTTTTTCGAAAATTCTGCATGCGGTAATGACATTGCATGATCCATGGACAGGTCATGTCCTAAGTATTTGTGGCTGTTGAGTTTTAATTTTTAGTTGGGGGGGTTGGAGCTGCTCTTTTAGAATAAATAAAAAAAAAAGGTACATATGTATTCTTCCTATAATTTCTATGGTCTTTTATATAAAAAAAAAATGTTGATTATAAAAAAAGCATAAAGTGAGTTTGACATCATTTTAAATTTTTAAATGGGTTATAAACGCAGAATGATTTTAATCTTAATGCATTGTAAAAGCCTTCTGTGTGCAGCAGACACCCCTAATACTTACCTGAGGTGCCTCTCTGTCCAGCGATGTCCACTAGTGTCTCAGCTGTCCAAGATTCTCCTTCCTGATAGTCTGAGACACAGCAGCAGGACCATTGGCTAATGCTGTTGTCAATAAAAGGCATTTAGCCAATGAGGGAAGAGATGGGGCAGGGCTGGGTCACAGCTCTGTGTCTGAGTGGACACAGGGAGGTGTGACTCAGCGTTGTGTGACATTACAAGCAGCTTGATTTATTGATCTATATTCAATTTTTACATTGTTCCTGATAATATTTTTCTGGGGTCCCCCTCCGGCAGTCAATTCTACTCCTCTTTGGTGGTTGCCAAAAATGCTGAGCTGCTTTAGAGGGTGTGCTAGCTGCATAGCCCTAATCATGTGTCACAGGCAGCATTTGATTGGCAGCAGCGTGAGCCAATGGCTGCCTCTGGTATCAATATGCACAATTTGCATCAACAAAGATAATGATGGTCAACTGCACTCATGCACATTGCTTGCTTGATCTGATTCTCAGGGCTGCTGTTAGAAATCATGGGGCCGCATACAGTCTACCTGACGGGGCCCCCTTGACTCCGCCCACAACCCACTCTGGCCCCGCCCACAACCCCGCCCCTCGTTCTGCCCCTGCCTCCATGCTGTCAGGGTGGGGGGGGGGGGGGGTGTCTGGAGGCAGGAGCTGGAACATGTAACATTTACAGCACCCCACCAAACATAACTGTATCTGAATGGGAGAGATGTCAGTGTTTTGACATCTCTGCCCATTCAGTTTGTGTCTTCATACACCACCGACTTGTGTCCATTTACATCAGGCTACCTCTGATCTGTCACATTTAGGTCTGGAAAAATAGAAAATTATATTCTTTTCCAATTTTTTTTTCCCCAGCTGAATGGACACGGAGGAAGGTGGATCTAAATGCACACAAGTCAGTTCATACCTGTAAACCTACATGGAGCTTTCAATCAGGTCTGCATGAAAAAGGACCTAATTGCAAAGCGTGGGTGAAAGGTTATCAAAGGGGAGTGGTTTAGGGGGTGGTAAAAATGCAGCTTGACTGTGTGTTTTTACTGTCCCTCCCCCCCCCCCCCATTACATGTGTAAAAGTAGCATCTCACCCTGTGCTCATGGTCATTATCATTATGATGATCAGAGCACAGCAGGTTCTCTATGGCTGTGTCAGTGTACGATGACTGTGTGGTGCTGACTAGTGATGGACGAACTTCCGACGGGACGTTTCGCGAACGCGAAACGCGAACGGACACAAACGTTCGCGAAAACGACCGTTCGCCGCGGGCTCCATTGACTTCAATGGGAGGCGAATTTCGCAAACCTTTAGGTCGAATTTGCGGCCACGGGGTAATTATTAGGGGGTAGCACGTAGTCCCACCACCTGGACAATAGCATAATACATGTATGAGGTGAATTTGGGATCGATAACTACAAGCATTTTTTTTTTATTTGGGAAATTGTTCTGACAATTCAGGACTATGGAGCTAATGAAGGCAATGGAGGAGAGGGAAGGTCAGGGACCAGGGTAGGCAAACAAGAGGGTGCAGGAGATACAGAGCACTGACAGCAGCACCGTAATACAGAGCACTGACATCAGCACCGTGACATACAGCGCTGACAGCAGCTCCGTGACATACAGCGCTGACAGCAGCTCCGTGACATACAGCGCTGACAGCAGCTCCGTGACATACAGCGCTGACAGCAGCTCCGTGACATACAGCGCTGACAGCAGCTCCGTGACATACAGCGCTGACAGCAGCACCGTGACATACAGCGCTGACAGCAGCTCCGTGACATACAGCGCTGACAGCAGCTCCGTGACATACAGCGCTGACAGCAGCTCCGTGACATACAGCACTGACAGCAGCTCCGTGACATACAGCGCTGACAGCAGCTCCGTGACATACAGCGCTGACAGCAGCACCGTGACATACAGCGCTGACAGCAGCTCCGTGACATACAGCGCTGACAGCAGCTCCGTGACATACAGCGCTGACAGCAGCTCCGTGACATACAGCGCTGACAGCAGCTCCGTGACATACAGCGCTGACAGCAGCTCCGTGACATACAGCGCTGACAGCAGCTCCGTGACATACAGCGCTGACAGCAGCTCCGTGACATACAGCGCTGACAGCAGCTCCGTGACATACAGCGCTGACAGCAGCTCCGTGACATACAGCGCTGACAGCAGCTCCGTGACATACAGCGCTGACAGCAGCTCCGTGACATACAGCGCTGACAGCAGCTCCGTGACATACAGCGCTGACAGCAGCACCGTGACATACAGCGCTGACAGCAGCTCCGTGACATACAGCGCTGACAGCAGCTCCGTGACATACAGCGCTGACAGCAGCTCCGTGACATACAGCACTGACAGCAGCTCCGTGACATACAGCGCTGACAGCAGCTCCGTGACATACAGCGCTGACAGCAGCACCGTGACATACAGCGCTGACAGCAGCTCCGTGACATACAGCGCTGACAGCAGCTCCGTGACATACAGCGCTGACAGCAGCTCCGTGACATACAGCGCTGACAGCAGCTCCGTGACATACAGCGCTGACAGCAGCTCCGTGACATACAGCGCTGACAGCAGCTCCGTGACATACAGCGCTGACAGCAGCTCCGTGACATACAGCGCTGACAGCAGCTCCGTGACATACAGCGCTGACAGCAGCTCCGTGACATACAGCGCTGACAGCAGCTCCGTGACATACAGCGCTGACAGCAGCACCGTAAGCAGCCCCAGGAGGAAGTCAGCACAGCACAGGGATGGTGTGATCCCCTCATAATAAGAACCCCCAGGAGGAAGTCAGCACAGCACAGGGATGGTGGGAGCCCCTCATAATAAGAACACCCAGGAGGAAGTCAGCACAGCACAGGGATGGTGGGAACCCCTCATAATAAGCAGCCCCAGTAGAAATATGACACCGCTCAACCTCTTCAAAGAGGAGGGTAGGGGCATATAGTACGGTGTGCTTTTTTGGGTCAGGGAAGTGAGCCAAATGAATTAAGAAGGTCTGTGTGCTTGATTCCAAAAATTGTTTATAGACATATACATGGTCTACTGATCACATGTGTTGAATTCCTCCGAGATCCATGCCTCATTCATTTTTAGAAATGTGAGGTAGTTAACACTGTGGTGAGCTAGGCGAGTACGCTTATCGGTCACAATCCCCCCTGCTGCGCTGAACGTCCTTTCGGACAGGACACTGGATGAGGGGCAAGCCAACAGTTCGATTGCAAATTGGGCAAGCTCTGGCCAGAGGTCAAGCCTGCCCACCCAGTAGTCTAGGGGTTCATCACTCCTCAGAGCGTCCACATCGGCCGTTAACCCAATGTAGTCGGACACCTGACGGTCTAGGCGTTCCCTGATGCTGGATCCGGATGACACCTGTCGATGGGTCGGCTGAAAGAATGACCTCATATCCGAAGTCACCAACACATCTTCAAACCGGCCTCTTCTTGCAGGCGCTGTTGGATTGGTACCCGCAAATCCTTCTCTGGGAGTGGGAATTGCTCCTCTGCCAGCGCACGCAAAAGCAGAATGCAGCATTTCTCGAAGCAAGGCCTGGAAGTGCTGCATTCTGACAGCCCTCTGCGACGGCGGTAACATTTCCGCCATTTTGTGTTTGTACCGGGGGTCTAAGTACGTTGCCACCCAGTACTGGTCCTTGACCCTCATGCTTTTTATACGGGGGTCCCTATTAAAACACTGGAGCATGAAGGCCCCCATTTGCACTAAAGTGGAAGCGGTGTGGTGGCCTGGCTCCTGCTCATCATCCAGGATAATGTCGTCCTCTTCATTCTCCTCTCCCCATCCTCGCACAACAGGGATCCCAGAAAGGTTTAAAGCATGCTCTTCTTGCTCCTGCTCATCCGCCCCGGCACCATCCTCCTCTGACTCCTCATCAGACTCCTGTTGTTGACTTGTCTCAGATAGAGTAGCCCCCCCTGGGAATTCATCCAGCATTGCGACTTCCTCATCTTCCCGCTCCTGCTCCTCCACAGCCTGATCAATGACACGACGCAATGCACGCTCCAGAAAGAAGGCATAAGGTACCATGTCACTGATGGCGCCATGGCTGCGACTGACCAGTTTGGTGATCTCCTCAAATGGCCGCAGAAGTCTGCATGTGTCGCGCATGAGCAGCCACTGGCGCGGTGAAAAAAAACCCAGCTCCCCAGAACCGTTTCTTTCGCAGAGTTCATACAGGTAGACGTTAACTGCACGTTTCTGCTGGAGCAGCCTATCAAGCATATAGAAGGTTGAGTTCCATCGCGTCGGGCAATCGCAAATAAGACGTCTGACCGGCAGATGGTGTCGCCGCTGAATGTCAGCAAGGCGAGCCATGGCCGTGTAAGATCTTCTGAAATGGGCCGAGATTTTCCTTGCCTGCCGCAAGATGTCCTGGACCCCAGGGTATTTGACAAGGAATCGCTGCACGACCAAGTTTAAGACGTGTGCCATGCACGGCACGTGCGTGATTTTGCCCTGTTTCAATGCGCTAAGCAGATTGGCACCGTTGTCACACACCACTTTACCAACTGTCAAATTGAGCGGTGTTAGCCACTCATCTGCCTGTGAACGCAAAGCTGAAAGGAGTGCCGGGCCAGTGTGGCTCTTTGCTTCCAGGCACAACAGACGCAGCACGGCATGGCAACGTCTCACCTGGCATGTGGAATAGGTTCTGGGGAGCTTGGGCGGTGCAGTGGAAGAGACGCTAGCAGCGGAAAAGGAGGAGGCAGCTGAGGAGGAGAGGGAGGAGGATGGAGTAGGAGGAGGAGAAGAAGAGTCAGGCCTGCATGCAATCCGTGGCGGTAAAACCAAATCTACACGGGTGCCACGGGTTACATGCTTGACGGCCGTCAGAAGGTTCACCCAGTGGGCAGTAAAACTGATATACCTTCCCTGCCCGTGTTTGCTAGACCACGTGTCTGTGGTCAGATGTATCTTGGCACCGACACTGTGTGCCAGAGATACATTCACTTGCCGCTGAACATGGCCATATAGCTCTGGGATGCCCTTCTCTGAGAAATACTTCCTTCCTGGGACCTTCCATTGTGGTGTTCCAATGGCCACAAATTTGCGAAAGGCCTCCGAGTCCACCAGTTTATATGGCAGTAGTTGGCGGGCTATGAGTTCTGACAAGCCAGCCGCCAACCGTTGGGCAAGAGGGTTATCCGGCGTCATCATTTTTTTACGCTCAAACATTAGGCCCACGGAAGCCTGCCTTTTTGCAGAAAAATGTGAGCTTGGCGTGATGGAAGGTGGAGTGGAGGACAATTGTGAGGAGAGAGGAGAAGGAGAAGTAGAAGACGAGGCTGGACGGTGAGAGCCTGCAGTGTGGCTTTGTGTGTTCCGTTGCTCCCACTGGGCTCGGTGATGGCTGCTCATGTGCCTTCTTAAGGCGGTCGTCCCTAGGTGAGTATTGGGCTTACCGCGACTAACGCGTTGACTGCAAAGATTGCAGATGGCAACGCTATTGTCAGCAGCGGACACGTTAAAAAAAGCCCACACTGCGGAGCCATGTGCCGGTGTCCTGGGAGCGCCAGATGTGACCGTACATGGTCGATGACTCGCTCCTGATACATTTGCAGTCTGCTTTGTCCCTGCTGTGCAATGTAAGTCATTGCTGCTTCTCCTCCCTATCTGCTGGTCCATATCTCCCTCTGAACTCCCCTCCTCTTCCTCTCTTGTGGGCACCCACGTGACATCACTAGACACGTCATCATCAACGTCACCTTCCCCACCGCTATAAGTAGAGTAGGCAGCAACACCGGGGACCAACCTCCTCCTTGGGCTGATCTGGGTACTGGCGTCAGACTGCTGAGTAGCGCTTGTTGCTACCTCCTCTTCCTGATCCAATACCAAGAGTGGCTGCGCATCAGAAATGTCCTCTTGATATGGATCGGAAAATAATTCCAGTGACTCAAGCGGAAGGTATGTGGTGGTGGTGGTGGTGGTCGTGTTGTTGGTGGTAGTGTCTTTGGGGGTGCACATAGCAGAGAGTGAAGAAGAGGGTGCAGATCGAGAGGATGAGGAGGGTGCAGAAGAGTAAGGCTGAGCGAGCCACTCAACCAAGTCTGGTGCATCCTTTAAAGTAATTGAACGCACCTTCTGCAACTTCCCACTTTGGCTCAAGCCTGTTGCTCCTGCCCTACCCCTACCACCCCTGCGGAAGGGCCTGCCTCTTCCTCTGCATGTCATTTTTTAAATGACCCTGTGACAAAACTCTTAGTCCCTATACCGCTGAAGGACTGCTGCAGTATAGGTGAGCGGTCAGCAGTGGTGCACGTCAACCCTATCTATTGTGGACCTATAGCGGTCCTTACAGAACAGCAGACTGTACCGCACTCAAGCCTATGTACCGTAGCACCCTATACCAAGTTACCAGTCCTTATAAGAACTTTTGTGGACCAAGCAGGTTGTGTATTAGTGTTTAGCAGACTGTACGTCAGTCCCTATACCGCTGAAGGACTGCTGCAGTATAGGGCAGCGGTCAGCAGTGGTGCACGTCAACCCTATCTATTGTGGACCGATAGCGGTCCTTACAGAACAGCAGACTGTACCGCACTCAAGCCTATGTACCGTAGCACCCTATACCAAGTTACCAGTCCTTATAAGAACTTTTGTGGACCAAGCAGGTTGTGTGTTAGTGTTTAGCAGACTGTGCGTCAGTCCCTATACCGCTGAAGGACTGCTGCAGTATAGGGCAGCGGTCAGCAGTAGTGCACGGCAACCCTATGTATTGTGGACCGATAGCGGTCCTTACAGAACAGCAGACTGTAACGCACTCAGGCCTATGTACCGTAGCACCCTATACCAAGTTACCAGTCCTTATAAGAACTTTTGTGGACCAAGCAGGTTGTGTGTTAGTGATTAGCAGACTGTACGTCAGTCCCTATACCAATGAAGGACTGCTGCAGTATAGGGCAGCGGTCAGCAGTAGTGCACGGCAACCCTATGTATTGTGGACCGATAGCGGTCCTTACAGAACAGCAGACTGTAACGCACTCAGGCCTATGTACCGTAGCACCCTATACCAAGTTACCAGTCCTTATAAAAACTTTTGTGGACCAAGCAGGTTGTGTGTTAGTGTTTAGCAGACTGTGCGTCAGTCCCTATACCGCTGAAGGACTGCTGCAGTATAGGGCAGCGGTCAGCAGTGGTGCACGTCAACCCTATCTATTGTGGACCGATAGCGGTCCTTACAGAACAGCAGACTGTACCGCACTCAAGCCTATGTACCGTAGCACCCTATACCAAGTTACCAGTCCTTATAAGAACTTTTGTGGACCAAGCAGGTTGTGTATTAGTGTTTAGCAGACTGTACGTCAGTCCCTATACCGCTGAAGGACTGCTGCAGTATAGGGCAGCGGTCAGCAGTAGTGCACGGCAACCCTATGTATTGTGGACCGATAGCGGTCCTTACAGAACAGCAGACTGTACTGCACTCAGGCCTATGTACCGTAGCACCCTATACCAAGTTACCAGTCCTTATAAAAACTTTTGTGGACCAAGCAGGTTGTGTGTTAGTGTTTAGCAGACTGTGCGTCAGTCCCTATACCGCTGAAGGACTGCTGCAGTATAGGGCAGCGGTCAGCAGTAGTGCACGGCAACCCTATGTATTGTGGACCGATAGCGGTCCTTACAGAACAGCAGACTGTAACGCACTCAGGCCTATGTACCGTAGCACCCTATACCAAGTTACCAGTCCTTATAAGAACTTTTGTGGACCAAGCAGGTTGTGTGTTAGTGATTAGCAGACTGTACGTCAGTCCCTATACCAATGAAGGACTGCTGCAGTATAGGGCAGCGGTCAGCAGTAGTGCACGGCAACCCTATGTATTGTGGACCGATAGCGGTCCTTACAGAACAGCAGACTGTACCGCACCCAAGCCTATGTACCGTAGCACCCTAGACAGACCAAGTTACCAGTCCTGATAAAGAGCTTTGTGGAACAAGTGAGTTGTGAATGATTAGCAGACTGCAGCAGAAGGGCAGCAGTCAAGTATAATATTCTTTCTATATTTGGAAGAAAGAATATTATACGTGTACAAGCCTATTACCGTACCACTGATACCAGTCCTGAAAAGAACCTTTGTGGAACTAATAGTAACAGCAAGTCTTTAAAATTATCCTCACTGCCTGACACACTGCTTCCTGCCTGTCCCTATACAAATTGGCAAAAAAGAGTAGGCTGGAACGATTAGCTGGAACAGCTCTTTTGTGGACCTGATAGTAACAGCTAATGATGATGATGATGATGATGATGAAGAAAGACTAATCTGGCTGAGCTGTCCCTAAAATAGCAGCATACAGCGCTCTGTCCCTTTATCTAAACTGACAAAAGAAACTCAGGCTGCTGACCTAACACCTATACCAGTCCTGAAAAGAACTTTTGTGTACCAAATAGCTAGCGTTTTCTCTGTCCCTACTCCACACAGGATCCTTTCCCTACAGTGACAGAAGAAAGAATGTAAAATGGCCACCGGATCGGGTGTATTTATAGGTTAGGGGGAATGTCCAAGTGTCCATGAGCTGTCATGTCTCAATTGGTTGTCCTGTAACACATGATAAACGTGTCACGAAAGGTTAAAGTTCTTGTATACATTAAACACGTAAGTCCGCCGGGGCGAACGACGGAAAAAGGCGTTCGAACCCGCGGACGGCGAAAGTCGGAAATTCGCCGCGAAACGACCGCCGGGCGAACCGTTCGGCCATCACTAGTGCTGACTTTGTTATGGCTGTGCTGAGTTATAGTCTGTAACACACAGTACAGCCATATATCAGGAAAGTCAGCACCCAACAGCCATGTTACACTGACAGAGCCATACAGCACCTGCTGTGCTCTGATCATCATAATGATAATAACCATGAGCACACAGAGTCTGGGGACTGCACATTCTACAATAGTGTGACCTATCAGTGTGTGTGTATGTGCAGGGGACTGCTTGCCTGTGCACCACTGCCATTACGAGATTACTCCTGCTGCTCTGTCTGTCTCAGCCGCTTCAGTAATAAGTCCCTCAAGCTGCAGCACTTACTGAATGAAGGGAGCCGTATAACAGTAATATCCATCCGCCGGAGAGGCATACATTGAGCAGGAAGAACTTTAGTTTGTGCAGGTATACTGAGAGCAGCATGCTGCACGATATTGTATCCCTGCACCTGAAAATGGAAAAAAAGTCCCTCTTCTGCTTTCACCTCCTGGGCCCCTCTGGTAACCTGATGGGGCCCAGGAAATGAATATATATTCCTTATATACCTTGGTAATCAAGTGGGTGCGGGTTAACCAGTTGCCGACCGCCGCACGCCGATGTACGTCGGTGCAATGGCACGGGCAGGCATAAGGACATACATGTACGTCCCTTGCCTCCCGCGGGTCGGGGGCCCGATCGGGCCCCCGCCCGGTGCCTGCGGCGGTCGGTTTTCGTACGGGAGCGATCCCGGACGAGGGGACGGCCATTCATTCATGGCCACCCCCTCGCGATCGCTCCCGACGAATAGAAATCCCCGGTGACATCACTTCCTCTCCTGTAATGTAAACACAGGAGAGGAAGTGATGTATTCTCTCCTCCGTGTCGGTATTTTTCGTTCCGACACGGAGGAGAGCGGATCAGTAAGTTGCACCAACACTCTACACACACAGTAGAACATGCCAGGCACACTCACACCCCCCCTTTACCCCCCGATCACCCCCCCAATTACCCCTGCCCCCCAGTCACAGTGACACCAATGTCATTTTTTTTTTTTTTTTTTTTTTTTGCATTGGTGTCATTTGTGACTGTAATAACTGTTAGGGCAGTTAGAGTTAGCCCCCTTTAGTTCTAATGTACCCCCCTAACCCCCCCAATAAAGGTTTAACCCCGTGATCACCCCCCGTCGCCAGTGTCACTAAGGCTGGGTTCACATTGCAGCGGTTTATGAGAACGAATGTGATTCGCACCGCACTGCAGTGCAAATCACATCCGATCTCTGTGCGATTCGAGTTCAGCCATTCGCCGCACCCGCCACACCCGCCGCACCCGCCGCAAATTCGCACGGGACCCTTTTTTTGGCCCGCAGCAGAATCGGATCGCATGGGTGTTCACACCATGCGATCCGAGTTTGCAGATCGCACTGCGATATGCGAACTGATCTGGGGGTGTCAGTAACATTTCACTGACACTCCCAGCAGTTCGCATAGGGCAGTGTGAACTGCCGCCGGGAGGCATGCGATGCGGGAACCCGCCGCGGATTCGCGGCGTTTCCGCATCGCTCCAGTGTGAACCCAGCCTAATAAGCGATCATTTTTCTGATCGCTGTATTAGTGTCACAGGTGACGCTAGTTAGGCAGGTAGGTATTTAGGTTCGCCGCAGCTTTTTATAGCGCCAGGGACCCCCATATACTACCGCATAAAGCCCCCTGATTGCCCCCTAGTTAACCCTTTCACCAGTGATCACCATATAACTGTTACAGGTGACGCTGGTTGGTTAGTTATTTTTTTATAGTTTCAGGGCACCCGCCATTTATTACCTAATAAAGGTTTAACCCCCTGATCACCCGGCGGGTGTCATTTGTGACTAATAACTGTTAGGGCAGTTAGGGTTAGCCCCCTTTAGTTCTAAGGTACCCCCCTAACCCCCCCAATAAAGGTTTAACCCCGTGATCACCCCCCGTCGCCAGTGTCACTAAGGCTGGGTTCACATTGCAGCGGTTTATGAGAACGGATGTGATTCGCACCGCACTGCAGTGCAAATCACATCCGATCTCTGTGCGATTCGAGTTCAGCCATTCGCCGCACCCGCCGCACCCGCCGCAAATTCGCACGGGACCCTTTTTTTGGCCCGCAGCAGAATCGGATCGCATGGGTGTTCACACCATGCGATCCGAGTTTGCAGATCGCACTGCGATATGCGAACTGATCTGGGGGTGTCAGTAACATTTCACTGACACTCCCAGCAGTTCGCATAGGGCAGTGTGAACTGCCGCCGGGAGGCATGCGATGTGGGAACCCGCCGCGCATTCGTGGCGTTCCCGCATCGCTCCAGTGTGAACCCAGCCTAATAAGCGATCGTTTTTCTGATCGCTGTATTAGTGTCACAGGTGACGCTAGTTAGGCAGGTAGGTATTTAGGTTCGCTGCAGCTTTTTATAGCGCCAGGGACCCCCATATACTACCGCATAAAGCCCCCCGATTGCCCCCTAGTTAACCCTTTCACCAGTGATCACCATATAACTGTTACAGGTGACGCTGGTTGGTTAGTTATTTTTTTATAGTTTCAGGGCACCCGCCATTTATTACCTAGTCTCACTAGTGTACCCCTAAATTTAGGGGTGTCTACTTTCCAAAATGGGGTCATTTGGGGGGGGTTTGTGCCATCTTGGCATTTTATGGCCTTCAAAACTGTAACGCCCTTAGAAAGCCTGAAGGCGGTGCTTGGTTTTCGGGGCCCCGTACGCGGCTAGGCTCCCAAAAAGTCCCACATATGTGGTATCCCCATACTCAGGAGAAGCAGCAGAATTTATTTTGGGGTGTCATTTCACATATGCCCATGGCATGCGTGAGCAATATATCATTTAGTGACAACTTTGTGAAAAAAAAAAAAAAAAAAAAAAAGTTTGTAATTTTCCCGCAACTTGTGGCAAAATATAAAATATTCCATGGACTCAACATGCCTCTCAGCAAATAGCTTGGGGTGTCTACTTTCTAAAATGGGGTCATTTGTGGGGGTTTTGTGCCATCTTGGCATTTTATGGCCTTCAAAACTGTAATAGGTAGTGAGAAGTGAACTCAAACATTTACGCCCTTAGAAAGCCTGAAGGCGGTGCTTGGTTTTCGGGGCCCCGTACGCGGCTAGGCTCCCAAAAAGTCCCACATATGTGGTATCCTCGTACTCAGGAGAAGCAGCAGAATTTATTTTGGGGTGTCATTTCACATATGCCCATGGCATGCATGAGCAATATATCATTTAGTGACAACTTTGTTAAAAAAAAAAAAAAAAAAAAAAAGTTTGTAATTTTCCCGCAACTTGTGGCAAAATATAAAATATTCCATGAACTCAACATGCCTCTCAGCAAATAGCTTGGGGTGTCTACTTTCTAAAATGGGGTCATTTGTGGGGGTTTTGTGCCATCTTGGCATTTTATGGCCTTCAAAACTGTAATAGGTAGTGAGAAGTGAACTCAAAAATTTACGCCCTTAGAAAGCCTGAAGGCGGTGCTTGGTTTTCGGGGCCCCGTACGCGGCTAGGCTCCCAAAAAGTCCCACATATGTGGTATCCCCGTACTCAGGAGAAGCAGCAGAATTTATTTTGGGGTGTCATTTCACATACGCCCATAGCATGTGTGAGCAATATATCATTTAGTGACAACTTTGTGTAAAAAAAAAAAAAAATTTTTTTTTTTGTCATTATTCAATCGCTTGAGGCAAAAAAATAAAATATTCAATGGGCTCAACATGCCTCTTATCAATTTCCTTAGGGGGTCTACTTTCCAAAATGGGGTCATTTGGGGGGGTTTTGTACTGCCCTGCCATTTTAGCACCTCAAGAAATGAGATAGGCAGTCGTAAACTAAAAGCTGCGTAAATTCCAGAAAACGTACCTTAGTTTGTAGATGTGACAACTTTTGCGCAAACCAATAAATATACAATTATTGACTTTTTTTTTACCAAAGACATGTGGCTGAATACATTTTGGCCTAAATGTATGACTAAAATTGAGTTTATTGGATTTTTCTAATAACAAAAAGTAGAAAATATCATTTTTTTTCAAAATTTGCGGTCTTTTTACGTTTATATCGCAAAAAATAAAAATCGCAGAGGCAATCAAATACCATCAAAAGAAAGCTCTATTTGTGGGAAGAAAAGGACGCAAATTTTGTTTGGGTACAACATTGCATGACCGCGTAATTACCAGTTAAAGCAGCGCAGTGCCAAAGTGTAAAAAGACCTCTGGTCATTTACCAGCAAAATGGTCCGGTCTGAAAGTGGTTAATATAGTTATTTTGCTTTTTTTTTTTTTTTTTTTAGCTAGAAGTTAAAAGCTGCTCGGGCCCCCCCCCCCCCTGTTGGCCGGGCCCGGTACAACAGGGCTGGTTGTACTGGCCTATCAGCGGCCCTTCTGATTAGTAAACCTGATGGGGCCCAGGAAATGAATATATATTCCTTATTAGGGATGAGCCAAACACGCCCCGGTTCGGTTCGCACCAGAACTTTTAAACGGACCCCAAATTCGTACGAACGTTAGAATCCCATTGAAGTCTATGGGACTCGAACGTTCGAAATTAAAAGTGCTAATTTTAACGGCTAATATGCAAGATACTGTCCTAAAAAGGGTTTGGGGACCTGGCTCCTGCCCCAGGGGACATGGGTCAATGCAAAAAAAAGTTTTAAAAACGTCCGTTTTGGCGGGAGCACTGATTTTAATGACGATTAAAGTGGAAAAAAAAGTGAAATATTCCTTTAAATATGGTGCCTGGGGGGTGTCTGTAGTATGCCTGTGAAGTGCCACGTGTTTCCCGTGTTTAGAACAGTCCCTGCACAAAATGACATTTAACGGAAATAACGTCATTTAAAGCTGCTTGCGGTTTTAATGTTATATCTGGTTCCTGCAATATGGTTGAAAATCATTGAGAAAAATGGCATGGGTAGCCCTCCCTGCCCATTACCAGCCCCTTTGGGTCTTGTACGCATATTAAGGGGAACCTCGTACCCATATTAAAAAAAGGAAATACGTGTGGCCCCCAGGCCCTATATACTCAGAACAGCAGTATACAGGCGGTGCAAACAAGACAGGGACTGTGTAGGTTTGTTGTGTTAAGTTGAATCTGTTTGTAATTTTCAACTGGTACATTTTTAAAGTGTAGCTCCAGTCAAAAAAACAATTTTTAAGCTTTTTGGAAAACTTAGGGAAGGGTTATCACCCCTGTATAATTTGTTTTGTCGTCCATCTTTTTTCATCTCACTTGCTGTTGTCTCCTTCCGTTTGCAAGTAGAAGATGTTTGTAAGTTGGATGTTTGAAAGTAGGGGCCTGCCCTATATGCTCTGCAGAAATGGCGGAACAAGGTGTTGGTTTTGCCACAACATTGTAAGCCCTGAAAGTGACTCTTGGTGGGCGCTGGAGCGCCCTGCTGTGAACGATTATATCAAGAATTGTAATTACATGCCTTTGTTGAACAGTGGTAGAAAAATTTACCTTTGGTGGTTGTGGTGCTGGTGCCACAACACTATAAGTCCTCACAGTTACTCTGGGTGGGCACAGGAACGGGCCCTCCTGTGAAATATTATATCAAGAATTGTATTTACATGTCCCTGTTAACCACTTCCCGACCGCCGCACGACGATGTACGTCGACAGCATGGCACGGGCAGGCATATGGGCGTACATGTACGTCCCTGCCTTCCCGCGGGTCGGGGGCCCGATCGGGCCCCCGCCCGGTGCCTGCGGCGGTCGGTATCCGTGCAGGAGCGATCGGTGATGAGGAGGCGGCCATTCATTCATGGCCACCCCCTCGCGATCGCTCCTGACGAATGGGAGTGAAGCATTGCATCACTTCCTCTCCTGTAATGTAAACACAGGAGAGGAAGTGATGTAATCTCTCCTCCGTGTCGGTATTTTTCGTTCCGGCACCGAGGAGAGAGCATCGGTGAGTTGCACAAGCACTACACTACACAGTAGAACATGCCAGGCACACTCACACCCCCCCTTTACCCCCCGATCACCCCCCCAATTACCCCTGCCCCCCCAGTCACAGTGACACCAATGCATTTTTTTTTTTTTTGCATTGTTGTCATTTGTGACTGTAATAACTGTTAGGGCAGTTAGGGTTAGCCCCCTTTAGTTCTAATGTACCCCCCTAACCCCCCCAATAAAGGTTTAACCCCGTGATCACCCCCCGTCACCAGTGTCACTAAGGCTGGGTTCACATTGCAGCGGTTTATGAGAACGGATGTGATTCGCACCGCACTGCAGTGCAAATCACATCCGATCTCTGCGATTCGAGTTCAGCCATTCGCCGCACCCGCCGCACCCGCCGCAAATTCGCACTGGACCCTTTTTTTGGTCTGCAGCAGAATCGGATCGCATTGGGTGTTCACACCATGCGATCCGAGTTTGCAGATCGCCCTGCGATCTGCGAACTGATCTGGGGGTGTCATTAACATTTCACTGACACTCCTAGCAGTTCGCATAGGGCAGTGTGAACTGCCGCCGGGAGGCATGCGATGCGGGAACCCGCCGCGGACTCGTGGCGTTCCCGCATCACTCCAGTGTGAACCCAGCCTAATAAGCGATCATTTTTCTGATCGCTGTATTAGTGTCACAGGTGACGCTAGTTAGGCAGGTAGGTCTTTAGGTTCGCCGCAGCTTTTTATAGCGCCAGGGACCCCCATATACTACCGCATAAAGCCCCCTGATTGCCCCCTAGTTAACCCTTTCACCAGTGATCACCATATAACTGTTACAGGTGACGCTGGTTGGTTAGTTATTTTTTTATAGTTTCAGGGCACCCGCCATTTATTACCTAATAAAGGTTTAACCCCCTGATCACACGGCGGGTGTCATTTGTGACTGTAATAACTGTTAGGGCAGTTAGGGTTAGCCCCCTTTAGTTCTAAGGTACCCCCCTAACCCCCCCAATAAAGGTTTAACCCCGTGATCACCCCCTGTCGCCAGTGTCACTAAGGCTGGGTTCACATTGCAGCGGTTTATGAGAACGGATGTGATTCGCACCGCACTGCAGTGCAAATCACATCCGATCTCTGTGCGATTCGAGTTCAGCCATACAGATAGTATGGCTGAATTCGCGTTGCACCCGCCGCACCCGCCGCAAACTCGCACGGGACCCTTTTTTTGGTCCGCAGCAGAATCGGATCACATGGGTGTTCACACCATGCGATCCGAGTTTGCAGATCGCACTGCGATATGCGAACTGATCTGGGGGTGTCATTACCATTTCACTGACACTCCCAGCAGTTCGCATAGGGCAGTGTGAACTGCCGCCGGGAGGCATGCGATGCGGGAACCCGCCGCGGATTCGTGGCGTTCCCGCATCGCTCCAGTGTGAACCCAGCCTAATAAGCGATCGTTTTTCTGATCGCTGTATTAGTGTCACAGGTGACGCTAGTTAGGCAGGTAGGTATTTAGGTTCGCCGCAGCTTTTTATAGCGCCAGGGACCCCCATATACTACCGCATAAAGCCCCCTGATTGCCCCCTAGTTAACCCTTTCACCAGTGATCACCATATAACTGTTACAGGTGACGCTGGTTGGTTAGTTATTTTTTTATAGTTTCAGGGCACCCGCCATTTATTACCTAGTCTCACTAGTGTACCCGTAAATTTAGGGGTGTCTACTTTCCAAAATGGGGTCATTTGGGGGGGGGTTTGTGCCATCTTGGCATTTTATGGCCTTCAAAACTGTAACGCCCTTAGAAAGCCTGAAGGCAGTGCTTGGTTCTCGGGGCCCCGTACGCGGCTAGGCTCCCAAAAAGTCCCACATATGTGGTATCCCCATACTCAGGAGAAGCAGCAGAATTTATTTTGGGGTGTCATTTCACATATGCCCATGGCATGCGTGAGCAATATATCATTTAGTGACAACTTTGTGTAAAAAAAAAAAAAAAAAAAAAAGTTTGTAATTTTCCCGCAACTTGTGGCAAAATATAAAATATTCCATGGACTCAACATGCCTCTCAGCAAATAGCTTGGGGTGTCTACTTTCTAAAATGGGGTCATTTGTGGGGGTTTTGTGCCATCTTGGCATTTTATGGCCTTCAAAACTGTAATAGGTAGTGAGAAGTGAAATCAAAAATTTACGCCCTTAGAAAGCCTGAAGGCGGTGCTTGGTTTTCGGGGCCCCGTACGCGGCTAGGCTCCCAAAAAGTACCACATATGTGGTATCCCCGTACTCAGGAGAAGCAGCAGAATTTATTTTGGGGTGTCATTTCACATATGCCCATAGCATGTATGAGCAATATATCATTTAATGACAACTTTGTGTAAAAAAAAAAAAAAAAAAAAATTTTTGTCATTATTCAATCGCTTGAGGCAAAAAAATAAAATATTCAATGGGCTCAACATGCCACTTATCAATTTCCTTAGGGGGTCTACTTTCCAAAATGGGGTCATTTGGGGGGGTTTTGTACTGCCCTGCCATTTTAGCACCTCAAGAAATGAGATAGGCAGTCGTAAACTAAAAGCTGCGTAAATTCCAGAAAACGTACCTTTAGTTTTTTTTCAAAATTTGCGGTCTTTTTACGTTTATATCACAAAAAATAAAAAAAGCAGAGTCAGTCAAATACCTTTAAAAGAAAGCTCTATTTGTGGGAAGAAAAGGACGCAAATTTCGTTTGGGTACAACATTGCATGACCGCGCAATTACCAGTTAAAGCAGCGCAGTGCCAAAGTGTAAAAAGACCTCTGGTCATTTACCAGCAAAATGGTCCGGTCTGAAAGTGGTTAAACATGGGCAGAAAAATTGGGCCTTAGGCACTGGTGCTGGTGCCACCACACTGCAACCTCTCCCATATACTCTAGTTTTATTGCAGGAATTAGCCCTGCTGCAAAGCATTGCATCAAAAATTGTAATTAAACGCCCCTGTTAAACAGGGGCAGAAAAATTGGGCTTTAGGCACTGGTGCTGGTGCCACGACACTGCAACCTGCAACGTACAACACGTACAACGTGACTAGAAAAAGGAAGTTCAATAGCCAGTAGCCAACAGCTTCTGTCTCGTAGTTGAATCTGAGCATGCATCCTGCCTGTGGCCAATCATGGCTCTCCTCGCTGCTGGCGCTGCGATTGGCCAAGCATGCGGGGTCACAGTGCATGCTTGGCCAATCATGAGCCAGCAATGCACTGCGCCATCGCAGTGCATTGTGGGCCGTGAGCGCCACACGAATTTGGTGCGAACGGACCAAAATGTTCGGACTTCGCCGAACGGACGAACAGCCGATGTTTGAGTCGAACGTATGTTCGACTCGAACACGAAGCTCATCCCTATTCCTTATATACCTTGGTAATCAAGTGGGTGCGGGTTAATATAGTTATTTCGCTTTTTTTTTTTTTTTTAGCTAGAAGTTAAAAGCTGCTCGGGCCCCCCCCCCCCCCTGCTGGCCGGACCCGGTACAACAGGGCTGGTTGTACTGGCCCTGCTGATTCTGATTAGTAAACATGAAAGTGCATAGTGTTTGCCTGCCCCCCCCCCCCTATTTAAGGCCCCTGTACAGAGAACTTATTTAACACTATGAGGATACAGGACTGAATCTTTTTTAGATTTAAAAAAAATGTAATTAAATATTTTTTTTAAAGAAATGGAGCAAATTCAAAATGTAAACAGTACAAATTCAGAACTATTAACAAATATTTTCTAAAGAATTTTTTTTCATTAAAATGAGAGAGATACTTAAAAAGAAGAACATTTTTAGACAACAATGTTTACACCGTGTTCTGTCTAGATTCCCATGGAAAAATTTTAATTCCTGCAGCAAGGTCAATTTCACAGACGATGTCTTTCATGAATTCCTGAGATGTAGGTTCATATAATTTGCTGACGACCCAGTCTTTTTTTGCCTTGCTGAAGCCATAATGGTAACGCAAGGACCCCTTGGGTTGTGAATATTTTTTTGTTTTTCTAACAACTGATTGCAGCCTACTAATGTTATGATCATGGTCCATGGCAGCCAGTTGTGTTCTTGCAACCATGGTCTCCATATAGAAATGATGGCGTTTGGATCGATATGTTAAAACCATACTATGAAATACTTCCACTTCTCCAGTATGGTAAAAACAGAAAGATTATCAAGGTCTTTTAGGAGTCTTGCATTTAATATTATGGCATTAAGGTTATGTAGAGCTACAGATCTGTGTTTTAGCCACTCATATTGCCTTTCTTCATCATTTTTTAGTGGTGGATGAGAACAGTGACGGTAGAGACATATTCCTGTCCATTCATGGACATTAGCTGCATGATAACTCATGGAAAGCCATTTTTCTTTAAGTAGCATTGCATTATCTTGGCAATTACTGGGTGACCACCACAAATGATTTTTTGCTAAAGGAACCCAGCCTGCAAGTTCTCTACAATTACTTTTTTTACTAGCAGCAACAAGTTTTGCTCCAATCGATTTTGCCACATGCCATACATCAAATTCGTACTTTATTTCAGGATATTTCTCCTTTATTATTTTTCTGATGGAGACATGTCTGTCGGTTGCTATGATTTTGACCTTAACTTGTTCCCCCAAAACACGCTCCAATGCCTCAAATGCCAACTTTTCAAAAGACACTGAGGTCTGACGTGGTTGTGGTTGATCAACTTGAAAATTAATGATACAATCTTTTTCTGCATTCATTAATGTATAAGTGCAATACTTGGCATTGAAGCCAGGTGAATCACATTGGTCATCACCAATCAATGCAACACCATTCTCTCCTATATTTTGAATAATCTGTTTTAATTGAGTGGTCCTATGATGCTCAATTGTTGGAAATATTACATTTTCTTTGGTTATTATAATGAGTTTTTGCCAAAATGATATACATTTCCAATATTGAAAAAAATTAATAAATAAAAATCGTAATCTTAAAAAAAAAAATTGGATCTACTGCGTACTATTGCTGATAAATTCAACAAGCTTCCTGCTGGCATGCACCCTATAAAGGGTTGGCTTCTCCACAGTTTAAATTTAAGTTTACAACTGCACTCGGCATGCACTGTTAATGCAGATGTAATTTTAAGTGCTATTATGCTCCCAATGCAATGCGGATCTTGCAAGCAATGAGATTTCATCAACAATTCATCTAAACATTCTTCAAAAAAACTAAAAATGCCTTTTGTCTTGCCACATTGGCAGGTCCTTTTTCTTGTGACAAATCCAAAAAAGAAAGGTCGGGATTCTTTAAATCAACGATTAAATCGTTCATCCTCCATTTCTTTGTAATAGATTTGCTCCTCTTCTTATGATGGATGATAACATTCGTCTCTTTTTTTTTTTGGGAGGAGTGAAAGAAATATCCAATTCATTACTTTGTACAGCAACAGATGTGTCAGGAGAACTAGTTGACCAGACTGTGTGGACTGCACGGAGACAACCATAAACACATATAAAGTGAACAGTAATGATATTTCTTAAGATAGGTGATAAAATAAGAAAATACAAGCAGTGCACAACTAACCCAACAAACCCACCAACAAGAACAATATATGCAGTGAGGGACAGTACCAGAAACACCAATGTCAGCCAGGCCACTGCCATACACAGCAGATCAGCAGAAGGACAAGGGATGTTCCAGAAACATAAACGTTTAGCCAGGCCAAGGTCATACACAGGGAGATCAGTAGTAAGGGACAGGAAACCAACAGGACAGGGAGGGGATGGATCGAGCTGAAGGGTCACTGTATGGGTACAGGTACAGGAACACAGGAAGGACCAGGTCAGGGTACACTTGGGAACAAGGTCTGATATAGGATCGGGTAACAGGCAGCAAGGTCAGAGCCCAAGGAGAGAGATACCAAGGCAAGCATGTGAGGGCTTGCCGGGTATTTATAAGACTGCCAGTGATTCACCTCACGTAACAGCTGAGCACAGAAGGGGCTGTCTGCTCCACACTGCCGGAGTACACCCGCTGGTGGACACTGGTACTATGGCCCAAGGATCCAACAGTGCCACCAACAGGCGAGTCCTCTTATTACAGGCCCTGGGTGTTAGAAGACACCTGCTGGTGGACACTGGTGCTGAGATCCAAGAGACCGACAGCGCCACCAACGGGCAAACCTTTTCATGACAAGATGTTACTGGTTCTTGTACTGTAGTTTTAATTGGAGACAATCGAAGATGTTAGGATTGTGATGTATTATTGGCTTGTATTGTTGGCCCTCTACGTGTTCTTGTTCTGTTTTAGTGTGACAGATTTTCACAAAAAGAGGAATGTAAAATGTCATCAGAGGCTGTTTCCTGAGGTATAAAATCGAAAACACTTTTTTCTGATGTTGGTAGTAGGGTTAATGGAAGTAATTCAACCAGAGAGCACTGTGTAGCAACAGACACTGTAGGCTTGCATAGGGATAACTGAATCTTTTTTGTTCGAACATCTTTTCAGTGACACTGGATGCCACAATGCATTTTCTTGATCCTTGGATTAAGATGGATTGTAAGACCATGCTTTTGTTTCGATCTCTGTGTAGAAGATAGATCAATATCTACACTCGGTTCTGTATCAACATTACTGCAAATAATACTCGCATCCAAGTTACAGTCCACATATTGGCTCTCTTCAATATCACAGTCAGCAATTTCTGATACAGATCCCATAAAACTATCTATTGCTTCCGAAGTTGTTTCCATAGCAGTTAGATTAGCTTCAGAGATAATCCCTATGATATTTATAGAGGATTCAGAAGGCATAGAACTTTTTCTTTGATGTTTGTAATAACTGCGTTCATCTTTGGCTTGAGAGGTTTCACTAATTATTTCCAAATTTATTGTAGGTTATGCTGTTTTCCTTAGAACCTTTTGTGTACCTCTCATCTCAATATTGGTTTCTTGAAAATGTCTGGAACAAATTCTAAAATTTCCCTTTTTCTGATTTATAAATCCTTTCTCAATGATAATCAAAATATTGTCCAGGAATTTTTAGTTTATCTAGCCATATTCTGATTCGATCAGGCATACAACAAATTATCCTCTATTCTTCATGAAACTGAGCAGAATTTCACAAAACAACTCGCATTCTGAAATATTTTAAATGATTTAATATTAATAATTTTATAACAATAAAACTAAAACTAATACAATTGTATATTTATTCTAATTTAATTAAAAAATAAACCATAACAACAATTTAAAATACATAATAAAGCAGAGATATTGTTTTTCATTATACAATACAATTTTAATTTGTTTATAGTGATTATAAAGTCATTTTTTTCTTTATCGGCTTTATGATGTTTTTGTGTACAATGAAGACACAATCTTTGACGGGGTGTGGGATGGGTGATACACAATAACAGGATGGAGGATGGGTAACACACAATGATGGGTGGAAGATGGGTGACACACATAAGGGGGGTAGAGGATGGGTGACATACATTGACGGGGTGGAGGATGGGTGAGACGCTATGACATGATGGTGGATGACAGGGGTGGATGAGTTATAATTGGGATGAATGATCCAGAAATGGGATGGAGGAATAGATGAGGCAGAAACTGGATGGATGAGCTAGAAATTAGATGCATGGGCCAAAAATTGGATGGAGGAATGGATGAGCCAGAAATGGGATGGATAAGGCAGAAATTGGATGGATGAGCCAGAAATGGGATGAATGAGTCAGAAATGGGATGGCCTCCCATTGATGGAGGAATGGATGAGCCAAAAATGGGATGTATGAGCCAGAAGTTGGATGGAGGGATGGATGGATGAGCCAGAAATGGGATGGATGAGTTAGAAATGGGATGGAGGGATGGATGATCCATAAATGGAATGGAGCAATGGATGATCCAGAAATGGGATGGAGAAATGGGATGGAGAAGTCAGAAATGGGATGGCGAGATGGCTGAGCCAGAAATGTGATGAATGAGTGAGACATGGGATGTAGGGATGGATGAGCCAGACATGGGATGGATGAGTCAGAAATGGGATGGAGGGATGGGTAAGCCATAAATGGGATGGATGAGTCAGAAATTAGATGCATGAGCCAGAAATGGGATGGAGGAACGGATGAGCCAGAAATGGGATGGATGAGTCAGACATGGGATGGAGGGATGGATGAGCCAGAAATGGGATGGATGAGTCAGAAATGGGATGGACGAATGGATGAGGCAGAAATGGGATGGAGGAATGGATGAAACAGAAAGTGGATGGATGAGTCAGAAGGTAACCGCATGTGCCGGTCCCATGTGCATGCAAACAGCGATCGTCCCACACACATGAGGTACCACCAGGAACATCAGATCATAGGCAGTAATTTTAGCACCAGACCTCCTATGTAAATCTAGTAAGGGCTTTTAAAGTGTCGCCTATGGATAGTAAAATTCACGTGGTTTGCCGCTGTTACACGGACGTGCACAATTTGCAAGCATAAAATGTTTAGTATCTATTTACTCAGTTTAACTTCATCACTTATATTTTTCCAAAAAATTGGGTTATGTATTGCGTTTTTTTTTTTTTTGCATTAAAATTAAAAAAAGAAAGTGTATTTTTATTTTTAATTGAGTTTGAAAAATCACTGTGACATACAAAATTGCAACACCCACACCCATATATATATATATATATATATATATATATATATATATATATATATATATATATATATATATATATATATATATATATATGCACAGTTTAAAAAAAAATAAAAAAAAATAAGTATGTGTGTATAAATATATATATATATATATATATATATATATATATATATATAAATAAATCTATATATATGTGTGTGTGTGTATATATATATATATATATATATATATTTTTTTTTTTTTTTTCAATGGAGCAAAAACATCCAAACTGGTGAGCCACTTTGCTGCATTTAGCAGCATTTTTTAAGCTGAAAACAGCTAAAAAACTCCTCTCAATACCCACTGTTTTTTTTTTTTTGTTTTTTTTTAAAGCCAAGAAACGCCCCAGCCAAAAACTCCTTATAACAGCCTATGTGTGCATGGACACATAGGATAACATGAGAAAGAGTTTATTGACTGTAGAAAAAAGCCAAAAACAGCTGCTGTAAAAACTTCCAAAAACATCCAGTGTGCATTAGGCCTAAAACTTTAGGTCAACACAAAGCCCAATTCCTTTTTAAAAGCCCCTAACATTAGTATGCAAGTAAAGATTTTTGTACCTGGAGTTCAACTTAAAAAAAAAAAAAAAAAAAAAAAGTGTTCCATGGTGTGTGTGTGGGGGGGGGGGGGGGGTTGGGCTTAGTGCGGTCCTGTACTGTTCCCCCCCCCCCCCCTTGTAGGGTGTACATCTCCCATGGAAAGCTCCTCTCCACCAAAGGATGTGGTGAAAGGAGCGGGGCTCATGCAGCACCATGTATACCATACCATGTGCTATAGAATGAGTACACAGGGGACAGGTCCTCTTTGTCCATGGAGGAGGGCTGACCAAGGCATTGCCAGTCCCCGGGGATGGGGGTCCTGCTAACCTTTCCTGTGGAAGAAGGAAATGGCGCCGGGCGGACATGTGGCAGTCAGCTAATCAGCACATAGCTGGGCGCCCCACTTACCGACCCCGGCTCTCCTAACATGAATGACACTTCCTCCTTCCTGCACACTCAGCTCCGCCATACTGTGCACAAATCCTGACCTTCCAGCGAAATGCGTAGCCTGCTGGGTAATCTCCCAGAGCTGCTGAAGCCAAGCTGGCCATCTTTGTTAGCCTTAAAACACACCCAAGTCCCAAGCACCCACCTAGCGGCGCCCAGTGTTGCCAACCGTCAGTATTTTTACTGGCAGCCAGTAAAAAACAGGCAATTTTTCCTGCCAGTAAAAAGAAAACGTCAGTAAAAAATATGGCTGTGACGCTCGGCCCAGAGTCAGCCAAGACCATACAAGGGCCTGCTACAGTGTGTTCGGGCGGCTCTGGTGCAGGCGGTGCCTGTGCATGTCCTGTGATGTTATGATGCAAGGGAGCCAAGCAGAGCGGTCAGAGCCTTGTGTGTGGGTCTGCGGGATGAGAGCAAGGTAGGCTAGGAGCAGGACCATCAGTGCTGTTTGGACACTGCTGTCAGTATCACTGTGAGATTCAATTTCATGTGTGTGCCGCCTATTCTAATTTATTACAGAAGAAAAATAAGTAGGGACTTTGGGATTTTAAAGGCACCAGTATAGGTTCAAAAAATTTGAAAAGTAATAAGTTAGTATTCTTTATATATAAATTTATTCAAGAATAGAAAGACATACATGATAGGAAAAGTTAAAAAGATTTTTTGACACAAAGAATATGTCCACACATATGAAGATCTACATCAGATACACATCGCAATCCAGAAAATACAAAAGTTCAAAATCTATACAGGAGAACTGGTCACCCAACAGTGGAGCATATAGATTGATGTATATGGGTGCTATGGTGAAGAGCTGATGTAGAATCCACAGAACTTGCCTGACATGTTTTGCGTTGTTGGAGAAAACGCTTCTTCTGGGGCGTGAGTAAAAAACACTTCAAAGTTCAAAAAAAGAGACAGAATACATAAATACATCTTACAGATAAATTACAGAGTTTTAAATAAAACATATATGTTACTACATGCATATTGCTCAGAAATGTATATAAAGCACAAATGTATATAGAGATAAAAAAACAATACTTGTCAGAGGGGGACCACGCGGACTTAAGGGCCATGTGCGCCGGACGTATATAGGGCACTGTGGGGGCATATACGTTGGATATGAAAATATTAGTTAAAGATAAATTTATTTAGTTAATTTTTTAATTAAGGGAGTAATGTATGAATATATATATATATATATATATATATATATATATATATATATATATATGTGATTCAAAAATTGGATGTCCTACCCCAAAACTCTCTGTAGATGGCGCTGGTAGTACACAATAAAGAGGGTATTGTTTATACAGTGTGGTAGCTTGATTCGTGTGGGTACAGCTGGAAGTAGACATATCATCAGTATGGACAGAGAATTTCCATAGATGCATATACCAATATAAAGTGTAGTTATACAGGCACTCACCACGCACGGTAGGTACAATATATGCCAGCCAGAAAAGTAGGGAGAATGCTGATGTCCTTTTTTAATTATTAGTGCAGTAGGGTAGAGCTGCACAAGCCAAGTCTATAAGGATACAAGTAAATGCTAATAGTGAATCTGTCCCAGAATGAGAGGGAAGGCATGTTTTTCATGTTAGGGTCCCATAGACTTTAACAGTCAGACTTCTATGAACATGGAGACAAAGACAGGAAATTTCTAGCTAGAGCCCTAAAAGATGTCAAAACCTCGAGCTACATTCTCGCCATTCGCAACACAGACGGGACGCTTGAAAATAACCCAGAAAAAATAGCAGCCTTATTTCACAAATTTTACAACAAACTATACAATCTTCAACTACAACATCAATCCCCACATATACCAACCACAACACAATAAATAATCCAAAAATGTCTAGAAGACAGCAAACTCCAATCTCTTAAAAAAGGGCATATAGATCAGAGGAACCCATCACTATAAATGAAATACGTGAGGCAATCAAGGACTTCAAACCTGGGAAAAGCCCAGGCCCTGATGGATTCACATCCCAATATTACAGAACTTATGCCCAACCCCTATCCAAACATCTTACAGCTTTTAATCATCTAGTAAAAAAGGCCTTTGACCGAGTAGCATGGGAATATATGTTCTCAACTTGCTCATTTATTGGCCTGGGAAATAACATGCTAAGTTGGATAAAAGCTTTTTACCAAAACCCCCAAGTTAAAATTAAAATAAACAACATTTTCTCTGACCCAATAAATAAACGCAATGGGACCAGACAGGGATGCCCCCTTTCACCTCTCCTCTTTATACTGACCCTCGAACCCCTCATCAGAACAATGAACCTAGAGAACGCAATACACTGCTTTCATGTAAACAAAACATGACGACCAGCAGACGACCCACTATTTTTCCTCACCCAACCACACATCTCCATTCCCAACCTTAATAAAATGTTTAAGACCTTTAGCTATATTTCCAATTTTAAAATCAACCACAACAAATCAGAGGCACTTAAAGGGGATGTAAACCCTCAGCTTTTTTAACTTGTTTTAACTAATATTGGTATTAGCATGTTATATTACTGCATATTTTCCTGTTTTTTAGCTTACAAATCTGAGAATCTTCCTGGTTTCTTTCTCTGTAACTTCCGTTCTACTGACCGAGCTCCTGGCCACTACGTCACATAGCTTTAGGAACTACATGTCCCAACATGCCTTGAGCTATTGCGCATGCACTTCCCTTCAATTCCGGGACCGCTTGCTCAAGGATGCGCCGAGTTCTTCTCATCCACTCGGTACTCGGCAGATGCTCCTCCCAACAGGCAAGGCCATTCCGACCCACAGCACGCCCATATTCTTTTGGATGGCCATCCCTCCATGCTGCAAGTAATGTGACAGTGGAATTGTTACTTGTCACTTACTTACAAAGATAATATTTTTTTTTTCATTGCTAGCCTGTATTTTGTTATTATGTTTCTAATGCAAATTTATTTTTCATTAAGGTTCTTAATTTTATTTTTTAACAAAAGTACCTTATTTATTATTTTAAAAACAGCAATATTTTTTCTTCTTTTTTATATAACACCAACCTGTTTTTTTTATTTTTTTTTATTTTTTTTTAAAGGTGGATGATGACATTACAGAATGCCATGATGTACTATCATACTGGACACCATTATGGCATCTACACACGGAATACTACACTGGACAGCATTATGCACTCAGACATCATTGGACACCATAAGTGACGCAGAATGAATGGTGCCATGATTGATGTGGATGATCTCGCTGGACGCCTTTATTGATGTGGACGATCTCGCTGGATGCCGTGATTGATGTGGACGACCTTTGTACAATTGTACAATGGTTCACTTATTATTTATGTTTTAGAGTCCAGGCACAACTTCATAGGAAGTGGCACTTCAACAAAAAGTGAATAAGCTCCGCTTGTTCACTTTCTCCAACACCCTTGTCTGAAATATTTTTCAACTTTATGTGGGGTAGCAGTTAGCGGTTTTTTAAAGTTACCCATAACCAATTCAGGATGAATTTGAGGCAGTGTGATCACCCCAGAAGTTCAGCCAACCTCCTCCTTCCCCCTCCACTGGGCAATTTGCAGAGCACTGTGCAATTTGCACACACGCAGTAGAGAAATGGAGTGAAAAAGCAAGGCTTCACTGCTGCTTAATATTACATGCATTGCTGATGGCAGCACACAAGAGTTTTTCGAAAATTCTGCATGCGGTAATGAGATTGCATGATCCATGGACAGGTCAAGTCCTAAGTATTTGTGGCTGTTGAGTTTTAATTTTTAGTTGGGGGGGTTGGAGCTGCTCTTTTAGAATAAATAAAAAAAAAAAGGTAAATATGTATTCTTCCTATAATTTCTATGGTCTTTTATAAAAAAAAAGAAAAAATGTTGATTATAAAAAAAGCATAAAGTGAGTTTGACATCATTTTAAATTTTTAAATGGGTTATAAACGCAGAATGATTTTAATCTTAATGCATTGTAAAAGCCTTCTGTGTGCAGCAGACACCCCTAATACTTACCTGAGGTGCCTCTCTGTCCAGCGATGTCCACTAGTGTCTCAGCTGTCCAAGATTCTCCTTCCTGATAGTCTGAGAAACAGCAGCAGGACCATTGGCTAATGCTGTTGTCAATGAAAGGCATTTAGCCAATGAGGGAAGAGATGGGGCAGGGCTGGGTCACAGCTCTGTGTCTGAGTGGACACAGGGAGGTGTGACTCAGCGTGGTGTGACATTACAAGCAGCTTGATTTATTGATCTATATTACATTTTTACATTGTTCCTGATAATATTTTTCTGGGGTCCCCCTCCGGCAGTCAATTCTACTCCTCTTTGGTGGTTGCCAAAAATGCTGAGCTGCTTTAGAGGGTGTGCTAGCTGCATAGCCCTAATCATGTGTCACAGGCAGCATTTGATTGGCAGCAGCGTGAGCCAATGGCTGCCTCTGGTATCAATATGCATAATTTGCATCAACAAAGATAATGATGGTCAACTGCACTCATGCACATTGCTTGCTTGATCTGATTCTCAGGGCTGCTGTTAGAAATCATGGGGCCGCATACAGCCTACCTGACGGGGCCCCCTTGACCCCGCCCACAACCCACTCTGGCTCCGCCCACAACCCCGCCCCTCGTTCCGCCCCTGCCTCCATGCTGTCAGGGTGGAGGGGGGTGTCTGGAGGCAGGAGCTGGAACATGTAACATTTACAGCACCCCACCAAACATAACTGCATCTGAATGGGAGAGATGTCAGTGTTTTGACATCTGTGCCCATTCAGTTTGTGTCTTCATACACCACCGACTTGTGTCCATTTACATCAGGCTACCTCTGATCTGTCACATTTAGGTCTGGAAAAATAGAAAATTATATTCTTTTCCAATTTTTTTTTTCCCAGCTGAATGGACACGGAGGAAGGTGGATCTAAATGCACACAAGTCAGTTCATACCTGTAAACCTACATGGAGCTTTCAATCAGGTCTGCATGAAAAAGGACCTAATTGCAAAGCGTGGGTGAAAGGTTATCAAAGGGGAGTGGTTTAGGGGGTGGTAAAAATGCAGCTTGACTGTGTGTTTTTACTGTCCCTCCCCCCCATCACATGTGTAAAAGTAGCATCTCACTCTGTGCTCATGGTCATTATCATTATGATGATCAGAGCACAGCAGGTTCTCTATGGCTTTGTCAGTGTACGATGACTGTGTGGTGCTGACTTTGTTATGGCTGTGCTGAGTTATAGTCTGTAATACACAGTACAGCCATATATCAGGAAAGTCAGCAACCAAAAGCCATGTTACACTGACAGAGCCATACAGCACCTGCTGTGCTCTGATCATCATAATGATAATAACCATGAGCACACAGAGTCTGGGGACTGCACATTCTACAATAGTGTGACCTATCAGTGTGTGTGTGTGTGTGCAGGGGACTGCTTGCCTGTGCACCACTGCCATTACGAGATTACTCCTGCTGCTCTGTCTGTCTCAGCCGCCTCAGTGATAAGTCCCTCAAGCTGCAGCACTTACTGAATGAAGGGAGCCGTATAACAGTAATATCCATCCGCCGGAGACGCATACAGTGAGCAGGAAGAACTTTAGTTTGTGCAGGTATACTGAGAGCAGCATGCTGCACGATATTGTATCCCTGCACCCGAAAATGGAAAAAAAGTCCCTCTTCTGCTTTCACCTCCTGGGCCCCTCTGGTAACCTGATGGGGCCCAGGAAATGAATATATATTCCTTATATACCTTGGTAATCAAGTGGGTGCGGGTTAATATAGTTATTTTGCTTTTTTTTTAGCTAGAAGTTAAAAGCTGCTCGGGCCCCCCCCCCCTGCTGGCCGGGCCCGGTACAACAGGGCTGGTTGTACTGGCCTATCAGCGGCCCTGCTGATTCTGATTTGTAAACGTGAAAGTGCATAGTGTTTGCCTGCCCCCCCCCCCCATTTAAGGCCCCTGTACAGAGAACGTATTTAACACTATGAGGATACAGGACTGAATCTTTTTTAGATTTAAAAAAAATGTTATTAAATATTTTTTTTAAAGAAATGTAGCAAATTCAAAATGTAAACAGTACAAATTCAGAACCATTAACAAATATTTTCTAAAGAATTTTTTTTCATTAAAATGAGAGAGATACTTAAAAAGAAGAACATTTTTAGACAACAATGTTTACACCGTGTTCTGTCTAGATTCCCATGGAAAATTTTTAATTGCTGCAGCAAGGTCAATTTCACAGACGATGTCTTTCATGAATTCCTGAGATGTAGGTTCATATAATTTGCTGACGACCCAGTCTTTTTTTGCCTTGCTGAAGCCATAATGGTAACGCAAGGACCCCTTGGGTTGTGAATATTTTTTTTTGTTTTTCTAACAACTGATTGCAGCCTACTAATGTTATGATCATGGTCCATGGCAGCCAGTTGTGTTCTTGCAACCATGGTCTCCATATAGAAATGATGGCATTTGGATCGATATGTTAAAACCATACTATGAAATACTTCCACTTCTCCAGTATGGTAAAAACAGAAAGATTATCAAGGTCTTTTAGGAGTCTTGCATTTAATATTATGGCATTAAGGTTATGTAGAGCTACAGATCTGTGTTTTAGCCACTCATATTGCCTTTCTTCATCATTTTTTAGTGGTGGATGAGAACAGTGACGGTAGAGACATATTCCTGTCCATTCATGGACATTAGCTGCATGATAACTCATGGAAAGCCATTTTTCTTTAAGTAGCATTGCATTATCTTGGCAATTACTGGGTGACCACCACAAATGATTTTTTGCTAAAGGAACCCAGCCTGCAAGTTCTCTACAATTACTTTTTTTACTAGCAGCAACAAGTTTTGCTCCAATCGATTTTGCCACATGCCATACATCAAATTCGTACTTTATTTCAGGATATTTCTCCTTTATTATTTTTCTGATGGAGACATGTCTGTCGGTTGCTATGATTTTGACCTTAACTTGTTCCCCCAAAACACGCTCCAAGGCCTCAAATGCCAACTTTTCAAAAGACACTGAGGTCTGACGTGGTTGTGGTTGATCAACTTGAAAATCAATGATACAATCTTTTTCTGCATTCATTAATGTATAAGTGCAATACTTGGCATTGAAGCCAGGTGAATCACATTGGTCATCACCAATCAATGCAACACCATTCTCTCCTATATTTTGAATAATCTGTTTTAATTGAGTGGTCCTATGATGCTCAATTGTTGGAAATATTACATTTTCTTTGGTTATTATAATGAGTTTTTGCCAAAATGATATACATTTCCAATATTGAAAAAAAAATAAAAATCGTAATCTTAAAAAAAAAAATTGGATCCACTGCGTACTATTGCTGATAAATTCAACAAGCTTCCTGCTGGCATGCACCCTATAAAGGGTTGGCTTCTCCACAGTTTAAATTTAAGTTTACAACTGCACTCGGCATGCACTGTTAATGCAGATGTAATTTTAAGTGCTATTATGCTCCCAATGCAATGCGGATCTTGCAAGCAATGAGATTTCATCAACAATTCATCTAAGCATTCTTCAAAAAAACTAAAAATGCCTTTTGTCTTGCCACATTGGCAGGTCCTTTTTCTTGTGACAAATCCAAAAAAGAAAGGTCGGGATTCTTTAAATCAACGATTAAATCATTCATCCTCCATTTCTTTGTAATAGATTTGCTCCTCTTCTTGTGATGGATGATAACATTTGTCTCTTTTTTTTTTTGGGAGGAGTGAAAGAAATATCCAATTCATTACTTTGTACAGCAACAGATGTGTCAGGAGAACTAGTTGACCAGACTGTGTGGACTGCACGGAGACAACCAAAAACACATATAAAGTGAACAGTAATGATATTTCTTAAGATAGGTGATAAAATAAGAAAATACAAGCAGTGCACAACTAACCCAACAAACCCACCAACAAGAACAATATATGCAGTGAGGGACAGTACCAGAAACACCAATGTCAGCCAGGCCACTGTCATACACAGCAGATCAGCAGAAGGACAAGGGATGTTCCAGAAACATAAACGTTTAGCCAGGCCAAGGTAATACACAGGGAGATCAGTAGTAAGGGACAGGAAACCAACAGGACAGGGAGGGGATGGATCGAGCTGAAGGGTCACTGTATGGGTACAGGTACAGGAACACAGGAAGGACCAGGTCAGGGTATACTTGGGAACAAGGTCTGATATAGGATCGGGTAACAGGCAGCAAGGTCAGAGCCCAAGGAGAGAGATACCAAGGCAAGCATGTGAGGGCTTGCCGGGTATTTATAAGACTGCCAGTGATTCACCTCACGTAACAGCTGAGCACAGAAGGGGCTGTCTGCTCCACACTGCCGGAGTACACCCGCTGGTGGACACTGGTACTATGGCCCAAGGATCCAACAGTGCCACCAACAGGCGAGTCCTCTTATTACAGGCCCTGGGTGTTAGAAGACACCCGCTGGTGGACACTGGTGCTGAGATCCAAGAGACCGACAGCGCCACCAATGGGCAAACCTTTTCATGACAAGATGTTACTGGTTCTTGTACTGTAGTTTTAATTGGAGACAATCGAAGATGTTAGGATTGTGATGGCCCTCTACGTGTTCTTGTTCTGTTTTAGTGTGACAGATTTTCCCAAAAAGAGGAATGTAAAATGTCATCAGAGGCTGTTTCCTGAGGTATAAAATCGAAAACACTTTTTTCTGATGTTGGTAGTAGGGTTAATGGAAGTAATTCAACCAGAGAGCACTGTGTAGCAACAGACACTGTAGGCTTGCATAGGGATACCTGAATCTTTTTTGTTCGAACATCTTTTCAGTGACACTGGATGCCACAATGCATTTTCTTGATCCTTGGATTAAGATGGATTGTAAGACCATGCTTTTGTTTCGATCTCTGTGTAGAAGATAGATCAATATCTACACTCGGTTCTGTATCAACATTACTGCAAATAATACTCGCATCCAAGTTACAGTCCACATATTGGCTCTCTTCAATATCACAGTCAGCAATTTCTGATACAGATCCCATAAAACTATCTATTGCTTCCGAAGTTGTTTCCATAGCAGTTAGATTAGCTTCAGAGATAATCCCTATGATATTTATAGAGGATTCAGAAGGCATAGAACTTTTTCTTTGATGTTTGTAATAACTGCGTTCATCTTTGGCTTGAGAGGTTTCACTAATTATTTCCAAATTTATTGTAGGTTATGCTGTTTTCCTTAGAACCTTTTGTGTACCTCTCATCTCAATATTGGTTTCTTGAAAATGTCTGGAACAAATTCTAAAATTTCCCTTTTTCTCATTTATAAATCCTTTCTCAATGATAATCAAAATATTGTCCAGGAATTTTTAGTTTATCTAGCCATATTCTGATTCGATCAGGCATACAACAAATTATCCTCTATTCTTCATGAAACTGAGCAGAATTTCACAAAACAACTCGCATTCTGAAATATTTTAAATGATTTAATATTAATAATTTTATAACAATAAAACTAAAACTAATACAATTGTATATTTATTCTAATTTAATTAAAAAATAAACCATAACAACAATTTAAAATACATAATAAAGCAGAGATATTGTTTTTCATTATACAATACAATTTTAATTTGTTTATAGTGATTATAAAGTCATTTTTTTCTTTATCGGCTTTATGATGTTTTTGTGTACAATGAAGACACAATCTTTGGGATGGGTGATACACAATAACAGGATGGAGGATGGGTAACACACAATGATGGGTGGAAGATGGGTGACACACATAAAGGGGGTAGAGGATGGGTGACATACATTGACGGGGTGGAGGATGGGTGAGACGCTATGACATGATGGTGGATGACAGGGGTGGATGAGTTATAATTGGGATGAATGATCCAGAAATGGGATGGAGGAATAGATGAGGCAGAAAATGGATGGATAAGCTAGAAATTAGATGCATGGGCCAAAAATTGGATGGAGGAATAGATGAGCCAGAAATGGGATGGATAAGGCAGAAATTGGATGGATGAGCCAGAAATGGGATGAATGAGTCAGAAATGGGATGGCCTCCCATTGATGGAGGAATGGATGAGCCAAAAATGGGATGTATGAGCCAGAAGTTGGATGGAGGGATGGATGGATGAGCCAGAAATGGGATGGATGAGTTAGAAATGGGATGGAGGGATGGATGATCCATAAATGGAATGGAGCAATGGATGATCCAGAAATGGGATGGAGAAATGGGATGGAGAAGTCAGAAATGGGATGGCGAGATGGCTGAGCCAGAAATGTGATGAATGAGTCAGACATGGGATGTAGGGATGGATGAGCCAGACATGGGATGGATGAGTCAGAAATGGGATGGAGGGATGGGTAAGCCATAAATGGGATGGATGAGTCAGAAATTAGATGCATGAGCCAGAAATGGGATGGAGGAACGGATGAGCCAGAAATGGGATGGATGAGTCAGACATAGGATGGAGGGATGGATGAGCCAGAAATGGGATGGATGAGTCAGAAATGGGATGGACGAATGGATGAGGCAGAAATGGGATGGAGGAATGGATGAAACAGAAAGTGGATGGATGAGTCAGAAGGTAACCGCATGTGCCGGTCCCATGTGCATGCAAACAGCGATCGTCCCACACACATGAGGTACCACCAGGAACATCAGATCATAGGCAGTAATTTTAGCACCAGACCTCCTATGTAAATCTAGTAAGGGCTTTTAAAGTGTCGCCTATGGATAGTAAAATTCACGTGGTTTGCCGCTGTTACACGGACGTGCACAATTTGCAAGCATAAAATGTTTAGTATCTATTTACTCAGTTTAACTTCATCACTTATATTTTTCCCAAAAATTGGGTTATGTACTGCTTTTTTTTTTTTTTTGCATTAAAATTAAAAAAAGAAAGTTTTTTTTTATTTTTAATTGAGTTTTAAAAATCACTGTGACATACAAAATTTCAACACCCACACCCATATATATATATATATATATATATATATATATATATATATATATATATATATATATATATATATATATATATATGCACAGTTTAAAAAAAATAAAAATAAAATAAGTATGTGTGTATAATATATATATATATATTTATATATATATATATATATATATATATATATATATATATATATATTTTTTTTTTTTTTTTTTTTTTTAATTAATTAATTAATTAATTAATTTTTTTCAATGGAGCAAAAACATCCAAACTGGTGAGCCACGTTTGCTGCATTTAGCAGCATTTTTTAAGCTGAAAACAGCTAAAAAAACTCCTCTCAGAACCCACTGTTTTATTTTTTATTTTTTTTAAAGCCAAGAAACGCCCCAGCCAAAAACTCCTTATAACAGCCTATGTGTGCATGGACACATAGGATAACATGAGAAAGAGTTTATTGACTGTAGAAAAAAGCCAAAAACAGCTGCTGTAAAAACTTCCAAAAACATCCAGTGTGCATGAGGCCTAAAACTGTAGGTCAACACAAAGCCCAATTCCTTTTTAAAAGCCCCAAACATTAGTATGCAAGTAAAGATTTTTGTACCTGGAGTTCAACTTAAAAAAAAATAAAAAAAATAAGTGTTCCATGGTGTGTGTGGGGGGGGGGGGGGGGTTGAGCTTAGTGCGGCCCTGTACTGTCCCCCCCCCCCTTGTAGGGTGTACATCTCCCATGGAAAGCTCCTCTCCACCAAAGAATGTGGTGACAGGAGCGGGGCTCATGCAGCACCATGTATACCATACCATGTGCTATAGAATGAGTACACAGAGGACAGGTCCTCTTTGTCCATGGAGGAGGGCTGACCAAGGCATTGCCAGTCCCCGGGGATGAAGGTCCTGCTAACCTTTCCTGTGGAAGAAGGAAATGGCGCCGGGCGGACGTGTGGCAGTCAGCTAATCAGCACATTGCTGGGCGCCCCACTTACCGACCCCGGCTCTCCTAACATGAATGACACTTCCTCCTTCCTGCACACTCAGCTCCGCCATACTGTGCACAAATCCTGACCTTCCAGCGAAATGCGTAGCCTGCTGGGTAATCTTCCAGAGCTGCTGAAGCCAAGCTGGCCATCTTTGTTAGCCTTAAAACACACCCAAGTCCCAAGCACCCACCTAGCGGTGCCCAGTGTTGCCAACCGTCAGTATTTTTACTGGCAGCCAGTAAAAAACAGGCAATTTTTCCTGCCAGTAAAAAGAAAACGTCAGTAAAAAATATGGCTGTGACGCTCGGCCCAGAGTCAGCCAAGACCATACAAGGGCCTGCTACAGTGTGTTCGGGCGGCTCTGGTGCAGGCGGTGCCTGTGCATGTCCTGTGATGTTATGATGCAAGGGAGCCAAGCAGAGCGGTCAGAGCCTTGTGTGTGGGTCTGCGGGATGGGAGCAAGGCAGGCTAGGAGCAGGACCATCAGTGCTGTTTGGACACTGCTGTCAGTATCACTGTGAGATTCAATTTCATGTGTGTGCCGCCTATTCTAATTTATTACAGAAGAAAAATAAGTAGGGACTTTGGGATTTTAAAGGCACCAGTATAGGTTCAAAAAATTTGAAAAGTAATAAGTTAGTATTCTTTATATATAAATTTATTCAAGAATAGAAAGACATACATGATAGGAAAAGTTAAAAAGATTTTTTGACACAAAGAATATGTCCACACATATGAAGATTTACATCAGATACACATCGCAATCCAGAAAATACAAAAGTTCAAAATCTATACAGGAGAACTGGTCACCCAACAGTGGAGCATATAGATTGATGTATATGGGTACTATGGTGAAGAGCTGATGTAGAATCCACAGAACTTGCCTGACATGTTTTGCGTTGTTGGAGAAAACGCTTCTTCTGGGGCGTGAGTAAAAAACACTTCAAAGTTCAAAAAAAGAGACAGAATACATAAATACATCTTACAGATAAATTACAGAGTTTTAAATAAAACATATGTTACTACATGCATATTGCTCAGAAATGTATATAAAGCACAAATGTATATAGAGATAAAAAAACAATACTTGTCAGAGGGGGACCACGCGGACTTAAGGGCCATGTGCGCCGGACGTATATAGGGCACTGTGGGGGCATATACGTTGGATATGAAAATTTTAATTAAAGATAAATTTATTTAGTTAATTTTTTAATTAAGGGAGTAATGTATGAATATATATATATATATATATATATATATATATATATATAGGTGATTCAAAAATTGGATGTCCTACCCCAAAACTCTCTGTAGATGGCGCTGGTAGTACACAATAAAGAGGGTATTGTTTATACAGTGTGGTAGCTTGATTCGTGTGGGTACAGCTGGAAGTAGACATATCATCAGTATGGACAGAGAATTTCCATAGATGCATATACCAATATAAAGTGTAGTTATACAGGCACTCACCACGCACGGTAGGTACAATATATGCCAGCCAGAAAAGTAGGGAGAATGCTGATGTCCTTTTTTAATTATTAGTGCAGTAGGGTAGAGCTGCACAAGCCAAGTCTATAAGGATTCAAGTAAATGCTAATAGTGAGTCTGTCCCAGAATAAGAGGGAAGGAAAGGAGGGGAAGGGAGGGAGGGAGGGGGAAAGGGGGCGGGAGTATGAACTCAAGGAGTAGGTTATCATGTACTGAGGGAATGCTTACCTAATATGTGTACTGGCGTGAGACATCCGCCATACACATGTACCGCTCAGCAGAGTGAAAGGGCATCTAAGGGAGACGCTGATGATTGCGTCTCCCTATGTACGTGCATGCCCTGCCCACTGTTATCTGACTGGCCGAAACGCCAGTCCGTAAAGTGTAGTGGGCCGGCCGATGCCTCCGGGCGCACCACACCCCCTCAAACCGCCCACACCCCCTGCACGCGACTGCGTCATGCCCAGGCGTGGAGGGGGCGGGACGTAGGGATAGGCAACGCCTGGGGACGGAGTCAGGAAAGTAGGGCCATGTGATATAAATATGGCCCACGTCCTGACTCCTAATGCGCCAGAGAACATAGAATGCCAATGATGCTTACCGGCCGCACAGTGTCCGAACGGCCGGCACAGCGCCCCCCACCGCAAAGTCCCCGAATGACAAGGCTAAAATAGACATAGAAGAAACATATAATAAAATAAACATAGGGATGAATTTATTGTAAATAGATACAGGTATGTGATCCCACTGGACAGAAAGAAAACCAGAAAAAAAAATAAAACCACAAATAAATACAAGCATAGATAAATACTATATTGAAAACAAAAGGGAAAAGAAGGGATAAAAATAAATTGCGAAGAAGAGGAAGAAATGACTTCTGTGAGTTCATACTAAATTTGTTATGTTTTATTCTTACCCACAATTCTTTTGTCTTTGGAGATTCCCACTTCCTCCAGGTACAGGACGTAGCTATGGGGACTGTGTGTGCCCCGGCATACGCTAACCTGTACCTGGGGGGGTGGGAACGAGACATTTTTTCCAGCGAGGCCTTGTCGATGTATACGAGCCAGGCCCTCTGCTGGCTCCGATACATCAATGAGGTTTTCGTTGTTTGGACTGGAACCCCAAGTGAGCTCATATCCTTTGTTGCACAATTAAATTCAAATAATTTTAATTTGAAATTTATTTTTTCTAGTCATCCATCTCAAATTACTTTTCTCGATCTCACTATCAAAAAAGATGAGAGTGGCTACATTACCTCCAGTCTCTTTCGCAAAGAGACGGCAGGCAATACCCTTCTGCACGCTACTAGTGCACACCCAGACCCCTTGCTGCGGAGCATTCCTTATGCTCAATATATTCGGCTAAGCCGTAATTGTACATATACCTCTGACTTTGAGGTTCAAGCCAAATCACTTCAAAAACGTCTAAAAGCCAGGGGTTACAGTAAATCAACATTGCGTAAAGCATATAATAGGGCTAAACGCCAGTCTCGTGCTACCCTCCTATACAAATCACAAGACAAGTCGAAACAGATAAATAGGGTACGTTTCATAACTAAGTTTTCCAACCATCATTTAACTCTACGTGATACTCTGGATACCTTCTGGCCTCTCCTTACAGAGGATCCTATTGTAGCTAAATATATAGAAAAGAAACCTCAAATTACGTTCCGCAGAGCTAGATCCCTACGTGACATTCTTACTACTAGTCACTTTAATTTGAATCCCCGGAGCCGCCCATCTTGTGGTATTTTTAGATGTGGAAAATGCCCATTTTGCCCCCTGATCAGAACTGGCCAATCCTTTGTTCTGCCCAACGGAGAAACCTTTACTCCAAAATTTTTTGCGGATTGTGATACACGAGGCGTCATCTATCTGATGACGTGTGAATGTTCAGCTTTTTATATAGGTAAAACGATTAGACAATTTAGGACACCAATAAAGGACCATGTCTACTTCTCATCAGGGGGCAAAATGGTGACATCAGTAGACACCTGGATCTCTACCATAGTTTCAATACATCAGTGATATCGTTTATCGCATTGGATGTGATACCACCCAGTCCCCGCGGTGGAGATTGGGACAAATCCATCTTGAGAAGGGAGACTTTGTGGATAGAAAAACTCAATGGGATTTTTCCCCCCGGAATAAACGAATCGCATTCCTACAAACCCTTTTTATAAATAATTCTTCACCCTGTTTTTCTCATTACAATGCTTTGTGCTTTTTCAAAATTGACGATTGCATACCTAATCCCTTTAGCAAACATCTCTCCCTTCATTACATTATATACAGTGACCTGATTCTATACGACTTCTCACACATTTCTTCCTCTTCTTTGCAATTTATTTGTATCCCTTCTCTTCCCTTTTGTTTTCAATATAGTATTTATCTATGCTTGTATTTATTTTTTTTTTTTTTTTTTTTTTCTGGTTTTCTTTCTGTCCAGTGGGATCACATACCTGTATCTATTTACAATAAATTCATCCCTATGTTTATTTTATTATATGTTTCTTCTATGTCTATTTTAGCCTTGTCATTCGGGGACTTTGCGGTGGGGGGCGCTGTGCCGGCCGTTCGGACACTGTGCGGCCGGTAAGCGTCATTGGCATTCTATGTTCTCTGGCGCATTAGGAGTCAGGACGTGGGCCGTATTTATATCACATGGCCCTACTTTCCTGACTCCGTCCCCGGGCGTTGCCTATCCCTACGTCCCGCCCCCTCCACGCCTGGGCATGACACAGTCGCGTGCAGGGGGTGTGGGCGGTTTGAGGGGGCGTGGCGCGCCCGGAGGCATCGGCAGGCCCACTACACTTTACGGACTGGCGTTTCGGCCAGTCAGACAACAGTGGGCGGGGCATGCACGTACATAGGGAGACGCAATCATCAGCGTCTCCCTTAGATGCCCTTTCACTCTGCTGAGCGGTACATGTGTATGGCGGATGTCTCACGCCAGTACACATATTAGGTAAGCATTCCCTCAGTACATGATAACCTACTCCTTGAGTTCATACTCCCGCCCTCTTTCCCCCTCCCCTCCCTCTCTCCCTTCCCCTCCTTTCCTTCCCTCTCGTTCTGGGACAGACTCACTATTAGCATTTACTTGTATCCTTATAGACTTGGCTTGTGCAGCTCTACCCTACTGCACTAATAATTAAAAAAGGACATCAGCATTCTCCCTACTTTTCTGGCTGGCATATATTGTACCTACCGAGTGTGGTGAGTGCCTGTATAACTACACTTTATATTGGTATATGCATCTATGGAAATTCTCTGTCCATACTGATGATATGTCTACTTCCAGCTGTACCCACACGAATCAAGCTACCACACTATATAAACAATACCATCTTTATTGTGTACTACCAGCGCCATCTACAGAAAGTTTTGGGGTAGGACATCCAATTTTTGAATCATATATATATATATATATATATATATATATATATATATATATATATATATATATATATATATATATATATATATATATATATATATATATATATATATTCATACATTACTCCTTTAATTAAAAAATCAACTAAATAAATTTATCTTTAATTAATATTTTCATATACAACGTATATGCCCCCACAGTGCCCTATATACATCCGGCGCACATGGCCCTTAAGTCCGCGTGGTCCCCCTCTGACAAGTATTGTTTTTTTATCTCTATATACATTTGTGCTTTATATACATTTCTGAGCAATATGCATGTAGTAACATATATGTTTTATTTAAAACTCTGTAATTTATCTGTAAGATGTATTTATGTATTCTGTCTCTTTTTTTGAACTTTGAAGTGTTTTTTACTCACGCCCCAGAAGAAGCGTTTTCTCCAACAACGCAAAACATGTCGGGCAAGTTCTGTGGATTCTACATCAGCTCTTCACCATAGTACCCATATACATCAATCTATATGCTCCACTGTTGGATGACCAGTTCTCCTGTATAGATTTTGAACTTTTGTATTTTCTGGATTGCGATGTGTATCTGATGTAGATCTTCATATGTGTGGACATATTCTTTGTGTCAAAAAATCTTTTTAACTTTTCCTATCATGTATGTCTTTCTATTCTTGAATAAATTTATATATAAAGAATACTAACTTATTACTTTTCAAATTTTTTGAACCTATACTGGTGCCTTTAAAATCCCAAAGTCCCTACTTATTTTTCTTCTGTAATAAATTAGAATAGGCGGCACACACATGAAATTGAATCTCACAGTGATACTGACAGCAGTGTCCAAACAGCACTGATGGTCCTGCTCCTAGCCTGCCTTGCTCCCATCCCGCAGACCCACACACAAGGCTCTGACCGCTCTGCTTGGCTCCCTTGCATCATAACATCACAGGACATGCACAGGCACCGCCTGCACCAGAGCCGCCCGAACACACTGTAGCAGGCCCTTGTATGGTCTTGGCTGACTCTGGGCCGAGCGTCACAGCCATATTTTTTACTGACGTTTTCTTTTTACTGGCAGGAAAAATTGCCTGTTTTTTACTGGCTGCCAGTAAAAATACTGACGGTTGGCAACACTGGGCACCGCTAGGTGGGTGCTTGGGACTTGGGTGTGTTTTAAGGCTAACAAAGATGGCCAGCTTGGCTTCAGCAGCTCTGGAAGATTACCCAGCAGGCTACGCATTTCGCTGGAAGGTCAGGATTTGTGCACAGTATGGCGGAGCTGAGTGTGCAGGAAGGAGGAAGTGTCATTCATGTTAGGAGAGCCGGGGTCGGTAAGTGGGGCGCCCAGCAATGTGCTGATTAGCTGACTGCCACACGTCCGCCCGGCGCCATTTCCTTCTTCCACAGGAAAGGTTAGCAGGACCTTTACTTAAAATTACTTTTCTAATTTTTTTGAACCTATACTGGTGCCTTTAAAATCCCAAAGTCCCTACTTATTTTTCTTCTGTAATTCTATTCATTAAGGATGATGGCACCTTTTTATATCAATATACCTGAGATATCCACTACTTAGCCACAAAGTGTTTTTTGATATCTCGTATCCCCATTTTTCTATTCTAATTTATTGCCCTCCTGAGTCCTGTTCCTCAGCTACTTACTATATATAGAAAATAAAATAAGAAATATGTTTTTTGCCTTATTATATACCTTAAATCGCATTGCTAATTACATATTGTACTTGTTTGTAGCCTAAATAGTGAAATTTGTACTTAAAACTGTAATTTTTTAACTTTTGGAAATGCCAGTAAAAACTTGGCTGTGCCAGTAAATTTTGGGTGTCGTGTCAGTAAATTTCAATCTGTTAGGTTGGCAACACTGGCACCGCCCCTGATGGGGGAAAAAACCGGGGACAGACTTGGTCTGGGGACAGTGTCTTCAGTCCGGGGACGTCTGGTTACCCTAGTATACGCCCTTAAAGTTCCACTTTAGGAATAAAAATTCTTTATTAAGTGAATCCGTATGAAGATCTGTACATGTAAAAAAAAAAATTGAAAATGAAAAGGGTGGAATGTTTTATAATGTATAAAAAGAATGGAAAGGATTTTTTAGGGAGAAACAATACAAAAGAGGGGAAGGCGCACTGACCTAGTGCATTACCATAAAACAGCTTTATTTAAAAATAAATCAAATAGCAAAATGGCTACTCACAAACGAGTATTGATCAAAGGCAAAATCAATACAAATAGATCCATCGCACCAAACGTTTGGCGAATCCAGACCAGATGTCAGAAGAATTGGTAAATACCTCTACAGAAATGGCTAACGCATTTCGGGAGTGACCCCCTTTCTTCAGAGCCAAAAAGGGCAATGGTCTCTCGCTGGAGGCTACCAGTATATATATATATATGGAAGCCTCTAAACCCATGTGGTCGGAAGGTCACTCCCGAAACGCGTTAGCCATTTCCGTAGAGGTATTTACCAATTCCTCTGACATCTGGTCTGGATTCGCCAAACGTTTGGTGCGATGGATCTATTTGTATTGATTTTGCCTTTGATCAATACTCGTTTGTGAGTAGCCATTTTGCTATTTGATTTATTTTTAAATAAAGCTGTTTTATGGTAATGCACTAGGTCAGTGCGCCTTCCCCTCTTTTGTATTGTTTCTCTCTAGTATTTGAACACCCAATGTTCTAAAGGAGGGCTGCAAGACTTAGTGACAACACCATTTCAAACTGTATATATCACATTTCAAAGACCAAGAAACCAGAGCGCAGGAGAATTTGTTGTTTTTGTTAAGGATTTTTTAGGCTCACTTACACCAAGGTGCAATAATCTGCATTGATCAACAAAGGCATAGCAGAGGGGCACATAGAAAACTATTGTTCTCTATGTGCCACGTTCACACCATACATATGCAGTGGTGTGTGTTGCGTATAAATGCATCATGTCTGTATTTTTGCACAGTGCAAAGCAGGTCACAGCACTTGGATTAGAGTTAAATGAAGTACTTTTTGTTGAGTTCCATAGAGTTATAACAAAATTAAAAACATCACACACCAATGCGCACGTTATGTGGAGTGAGCCCTTAATCTATATCATGTACTAAGAGATTTTTGAGGTTAGGCTATGAAGCCTTATAAGCTAAATATAGAACCACAGTGACATCTACAGGCTGTTGAAATGTTTGCTCTTATACAACATATTTTTTATGAATGTATTAGAAATTGCAAGTGGAATTTTGTACAAGCTGTTACAATAGTGACACCTTTAAGCAGAGACACTTTCTGAAAGAATGGGAATACATTTATGCGGTTTTATTGCAACACGTCAATGCATGAAAAATCACAGGTAAAACACTCACTTGAAAAAAAAAACATTAAATGGTGTAAATGACCAGGTTATAATATTCCGTCACACACATTCCTGGAAACTACCAGTTGGACAAACAGGAATTTCTAAGAATAGGTAGCTGTGCATGGGGACACACAGAGCAGGAAACAGACTAGAAATACAATGGAAGACACTGAAGATGATACCAGGATTTGCTAACATATAGCAGATGGGATATCACCAAGGGCTTGGACATCTTAAATGGGATTGCATGAAGTACCACACATTCTCACAGATGGATATATTGTGTACAGACTGATATACCTCTTTGCTAATGCATCGTGCATGCCTGGACACTTTGCTTAAGGTCTGGAGAGACAGGTTATTGAAAATAGTAACGTGTGTGCGTGCGAGTGCCTATTGGACTTTCCCTGGTTAGTGTCAGCAGTGGGGCACTTTGTGAATTGGAGGTATGCACTGGAAGTGATGTCTCATTTCCGCTTCTGGTGGTCAACTTGCGCTCTGGGGACTTCCGTTATAGCGTCCGCGTGACGCCACGGCAGCGTGACATCACATGCCGTCGTTTGGCGCCACGGAGAGGGATTATTTAAGCCTGGAGTGCAGTGGAGTTTGGTTTCTTTTGGATTTTGCAAGGTTTATGTATTTGGTGTTTATTCGATATATGTTTATTCGATATATGAATAACAAATTAATATATAAAATCTATTTCTGCTTAAACCAGCTGAACCATTGGGAGGTCTTGACCTCTTGTGGAGGAGGCTTACCTCAGTGTGGGGATGTGGGGGGCTGGTGGGACCATGCCTTTTCCCCCTTTTCGGGGACCCCGTGTGATGCCACATATAAGGGTCGCCATAGAGAGGAAGTCAGGAAGGTGAGAGCTTTGGCCTATATTGCTAGATTTGATTAATTAATTTAATGCTCTGATATCCTGATCTATGATCAGTGGAGTCCGCAGTGCGGTGGGATTATATATATATAATTATTAAGGTGGGCCCTCCCTATGTCTATTACCATATAATATTTCATTGTACCACCTCTTTGATATTTTACATAGATCCCGTTGATGTGAATACCTATCCATCAGGCAATTGCGGTTTACCTGAGCTCCCAGAGTCATTTTAATATATCCTTATCCATTTTCTGGTGAGAGGTAGGTACAGTTCAGCATTAATGGCCTGTCCTGGACTGTTTTCCTGCTTCCCTCCACTTTAATTTGTTCATTCCCTTTTTTTATCATTTTTAATTTTACAGGTATTATATTTTTTATGGCAACAAGGAAATGCTGTAGCGAATATATCCCTCTCTACGAGTTTTCTGACTGTTTATGGACCAATTTCTGGCTTGTGTGTATAACGGGATCTTTTGGGAACCTTCTTTGTACTGGATTTGACCTACATGCCCCCCCTTGTTGGAGGTAGGGGAAACATGTGATATCATGTTTTGTAGTGGGACATACATTGAGTACTTTCTTTTTCCACGTCACTGCACTTCTTAGGTAACACTTATGTTTCACCTTACTAGCACATCTCATATGCCCACGTTTTTAGTTTTTTTGTATTTTATTCACACTTCACCTTTTTTTTCCTGCATGTTTCACCATCACTTTTTATGCTGCATCACTACACCATCATCATCACTTTTTTTTTTCTCTCCCCTTCCCCCCCTCTTTTCCATTTTTCTTCACTGCTCTGGTGTCCTCTCCTTCACTATCCTTCCTCACTTTTATCCTTTCACTCCTCGTTTTCCTTTTCCCTCCCCCCTTTTCCACCCTTCCTTCCCTCCCCATCTTCCCTCCCCCCGTTTTTTTTTTTTTGCCTGCTGGTTACAACAAATAATAGTAATAATAATAATGAAAATTAGATTTACTATCTCTTATTTCTTTTCATTTATTTATATAATGGCTATCTATGCCTAATATATTGCATTGATAGCACGGTTATTGAATGCCTCAACTGTAGGGGCTGCTTGCTTGCCTTCATGCCCCTCTCTGCTTTTTGGGAATTTTCCACTCTGTAATTCCTCACAAGTTTACTCATTGGTTTTTGACTCTCCCTGCTGGTGTGTTGGCTGGCAGGGGACCCCTATCGGGACTGAGTGGAGGAAGTCTTGGAGGATCTTAGGCTTAGGAGAAATTGCCATTGCATGTGATTGGTAAATATATAATTGTCAGAACATTTGGGGTTAAAAGAATTTATATTCGTACATATAAAGTCACATATTGTATAATTTTTCATATGTTTCTATTATGTATATTTTCATGGATGCTTTGAGCAGAACCAAAGCCATCTTGTTAAGGAATTGTTCTTTTTAGAGGTTAATTTGAGTTCATTGTCTTTAAAGAAGACATTGTATTTCGGTCTTACACGGAGGTTGTATAAGTCTTGTCTGTACCACCTTCCCAGACCATAAATTTAAAGGTTATATATCTCTTGTCGTTGACACTTATAGATAAGGGGAGTCCGTACAGACTTAAACAGATTACAGACCTAATTGGTATTTTAGAATGAGCCACAGAAACCAGAGGGCTTATTCACAATTCCTCTCATATTGTATTTTAAATGATGTTTTCTTTTATAATACGGTTCTAAATATATCTGTATTAATTATTCATTTATAAACCTGTCCATGCATCTTATGAGGTTGCAAATATGAGGTCTTATGAAGAGTTTGTTCATGATTAACTTTTTAGGCTAAGCCCTTGTACACACGGTCGGACATTCCGACGGAAAATGTCCGATCGGACCGCGTTGTCGGATAATCCGACCCTGTGTGGGCTTCATCAGACATTTTCCGTCATGTTACGATCAGACTTTGTTCGATCGTTTGTAGAGAATTCCGATCGGACAAAGTGCCATGCATGCTCAGATCAAATTCCTAGACCAAAGCTATGGGCTACTAGCCTGAATGTACGTAAGGAACAAACGTCATCACGTTCTGAACGATCAGATTTTCCGACAACTTTGTCCGACTGTGTGTATGCACCAGTTTCTGACAAAAAAGTTTTGTCGGAATGTCTGACCGTGTGTGTAAGGGCTGAGTTATATTCTGGTGACTTAAGGTCATAGGAATGTACAAACCAACATAACGAATTGTGTGGGTACTTGTTCTCATGACTATATATTTTAAAGAAGAGCCAGGATGGCTAGAGGAAATGGACACATGTTGGACAGTATTAGACAATTAATGGTGTTTTGTTAAGCCAAGGTCAGAAGGTCATGCCAATCACATTTAAGGTAATTTCTGATACAACACTGCCCCTAGGGGGCTAAAATTGGTAATTATTCAAAATGGCGTTGGTTGGGGTTTCCAAGGTAACATATAAACATCATCGTCATATGACAATAATAAATTAAATACACACCCACTTTTAGGGTTAGATAAAAGTAGCTACAGACCACAGATCTGGAGTCTGATGGGAAGAAAGAGGTGGCTGAAGGAATGTAGTGAGATTAGAAGGAGTCCCTTTGGGGGACTCATCATCGCCTAACTGATGCTTCTCAAGATGACAGACTTCTTAGAATTTTGGTAAAGTATTGATCTTTCCATATTATACCTTTTTAGGTAATTGAATTGTTTTGGCATATACAAAACAGAACCATTTGATATTGTGGCCTAGCATTTGGAGTTGTGTTATGTCTACCTGCAGCATGATATAATTATACTCCAATTAATAGACATACACATTTGTTGTCTGTCTCTACAAAGCTAAGACCAAAGTCTGCATAATGGTTTTGTCGTGATATGTGTTTTAAAATAAATTCACTCTAAATTTAACAGAAGCTTTGATCAAATTATCAAGCTGTGCACAATATAACAATTTTGTTTGTGCATTTAAGAGTGTTAGGAGATCTTACCTTGGTTGGAGTCCAAGGGCTTACCTTGGTTGGAGTCCATATTGCAGAGATGTATGCTCACCCTTGCAAATACACACAGCTCACGGTAACAAGGTAAGAAGCTACCTGAGCTGTGAAAAAGTGCACGGGGGCTTAACAGGAATTTGCCAAGGGATAGTCGAGGTAAAGCCGTAGTCAAGGATTCCAGAAGTAATGATAAACGATAAACAGAGCCAGGGTCTAAGGCCGGGGTCAGTCTTGGAACACTGCAACAGAAACCAGGCCCACTTGGCAAAACATGAGACAATGAACTGACCAAGCCCTCAGAGTGAGGCAGTGTTATATACCCAGTAGATTAGGTAACCTGCCTCAGCTGATCCGGGTGTGACAAGTACTGATTGCGAGGAAATATCCAGTGTATGGCCCTAGTATTTCATGCAGAACTAGGCGAGCTGGAAAACAGGTTCAATAAGGAACCGAGGTGTAGCTCAGAGGCAAAGAAACAGGAGCACTAAACAGGCAGTCTTGAGTTCAACACCTCCTTGAGCCACTTGGGGCATGACCACACTTGGCCAACTGCAGGGCATGGTAGGGACCGTAACACCAATTAATTCTTTCATCAAGAGTACCTCTATAAGGTTACAGTGTGAAGGAACCCCCAAAGACCAATTTTTCCGCACCTGTTTGACCGGAGCATCAAATTTACATATTTTACAGCAAGGCCAATTCTTGTTTTCATCAAGAATATCAAATGTTACTAAACCACAACCGTAAAATCAGTCTGTATTTGCAGTAACCATGCTTGTTCCAACCATGTCCCCACGTGGGGGCGCACAGGAGGGATGGAGGTGCTGCTAAAGCTGCTGTGACCGGGGAACACAGGACTTGTACTCCAGAGAAGATCGGTGAAGGAGAAGTAACAGTAGGATTGAGAAGAGCAGACTTCTGTGTCCGGGGAACACATAACTTGCCCTTTGGGGAAGGTCAGTGTACAAGAAGCAACAGGAGAGGTGTTGAGACTAGTGCAGAATGTTGTGGCTGGGAAGCGCAGGGTTTGCAGATATGGACTGGCTGGGAACAGTAGTCCACCTATTACCATGTGCTAGGCCGTCGGGAAGAGGTACTGTGTATCTTTGGCCTAGTAAAGCACTTTGGTAATACCTTCCAAAAGACCGTGTAGCTACCAAATTCACTGAGCCACCGGGGAGAGGTAGTTGCATGCCTCTGGCTTATTGCTTTGCTGAGGCAACACCATTCAAGTACTGCCTGCAAACTGGGATTATTCAGAGTGGTCCCTTTTTGTAATACTGGAAGTGAAGCAACAGTAATCTAAAGCCGTGTACACACGGGCGGACTGTATGGCCAACTTAGTCCGTCAGACAATCCGACGGACAGTCCGTCCTACTTTCGAATGAACGGACTTGACCACACACGGATGCAAAACAGTCCGTCGAAAGTTTGCGCGATGACGTGTACAGCACGTAGGACGGGACTAGAAATAGGAAGTCCAATACACAGCAATGCAACCTTTCGCCGTGTAAATCCTTTCTGAGCATGCGACATACTTAGTCCGTCGAACTAGCCTACTCACGAGCGGATTGTCCGCTGAAACCAAAGTACGACGGACAATATTACGGAAATTCCGGAATACTTAGTCCGCCAGACTGCACGCTGAAAAAGTCTGCTGAAGCCCACACACGAGCGGACTGTCCTCTGAAATGTGTTTCGACAGACTAAGTTGGCCAGACAGTCCACCCGTGTGTACGCGGCTTAACAGTTTTCAGTAGAAGATTTGTAAAGAGGATTAATAGTCTGCAGGAGTGAGTGCAGAGGAAGAGGAGCAATAGTCTGCATTGGAGATAGGTAGGGGAAATAGACTGTGAATGTTAGAAGTGCATAATTTTCCAGGCTAAAGCTGCTAATCAATGTCTTACCAATGTGATGACAATTCGTTAAGTGCTATGGGTATCTCATATCTTCCTTTACCCCTCCCAAGTTGTATCCCGCAATAAATGCAACAAAGCTATGCAAATGACTGCTCATTGTCTCAAATTATATACGGGGGTCTGGTAGCAGGGTGATTGGCAGATTGTTTGTCAAGAGTGCTCACACCATGGCTACATGTGTACTGTAGGAGATCAGATATTGTGAATGCAGGGTCCTGGGTTAAGTAACACTTTACGTTTGTGTGTGATGTAAATGTATGTATGTGGGTTGGGGGGGGTTGTATGTGCATCCTCAAATGTATTTTTAACCAGTCCCTGGAAGGATTGTGTTTGATATAAGCCTCCAGCTCAGTGAAATGTATGTTCATGGGTGGGGTTATGTGTATCCCTAAAAGTTTTGCCTGGTTAATATTAGGCTGTCATACCCAGACTAACACTGTAAAGGTTGTGTACAATATAAGACTTCAGTGGCGGTTGGTGCTCAACATTTTTTGGGGAGGGCGCAAACAAACTGAAAAGTTAAACCTTACACAGCCTCACTGTGCCCATAAAATGCAGTTTCATTGTGCACATAAAATGTGGCCTCACTGTGCCCACCATATGCAGCCTCACTGTGCCCATCAAATGCAACTTCACTGTGCCAATCAAATGAGGCCTGTACAGTATGGAGGGTGTACAGTATGTGTATATAAAGGAGGTGGATGGTATTAGTATATACAGGAAGGAAGGTGGGTGTATACAGCTATATATACACACCAACCTTCCTTCCTGTATATAGAGACCTTCCTCCATCATCACTGACTGCAGATATACATCATCTGTCCTGTATACAGCAATATATACACCCACATTCCTTCATGTATAGAGAGACATTCCTCCATCATCACTGACTGCAGACATACATCATCTGTTCTGTATACAGCTATATATACACAGTAACAGGACAGATGATGTATAATTCTGCAGTCAGGGATAAAGAACAGCCCAGAGGATAGACAGAGGAAAACAAATGGACGGAGGCAGGCATGTACTGGCCATCGGGACTACCGGGAGATTCCCGGTGGGCCGATGGCTCAGTGGGCCGGTTTCAGTGAAAGCCTGCCAAATTAATGGCTGCGCTACTCGCGCAGCCATTAATTTGAGGACCGCTGTGCTTCCCGAGCGCACTTCGGCTCTTTCCGCCCCCACTCGGCGCTCTCAGAACACTGGCACTGCACACATCTTCGGCCACCTCTGGCCCACAGTCGTCTTTTTCCATCACCGCTCAGCTTCCCCCGCCCCCCTCCTCTCCGACAGCTCTTCAGCTTCAGCAAACAAAACTTGGCTATCTCCGGCGGCCCCCGCGGTAACGGACACTGTGAGATTAAATGAGCAGGGGCCGCCGTGTGATGTCCTGAGAGCAGCCGACAGGCAGAGAAGTCCCTGAAGCAGACGAGGGAGGCCGGGGGATGGCGGTGCTGTGTATAGAATATGGCTGTGTGTATATATATATATATATATATATATATATATATATATATAACAAAGGATATGGTACTAAATAAAATAACATAAAAAATCCATTTGGTGAAAATAATGTTTAAAATAATATGCAAAATCCAACATAGCTAAAAGTTCACCAAAACTGTCAATTAATATTAAAATGTGCATAAAAATATTTTCAGCAAAAAATTCATATATAAACCATGCTTATAATTAACCCCCCCCCCCCTTTTTTTTTTTTTTGCACTCTTTTTGCACTTTAATACCAAGGACATAGTTTGTATAAAATGGTTTTAATTATAGGCATGGTTTATATATGAATTTTTTGCTGAAAATTTTTTTATGCACATTTCAATATTAATTGACACTTTTGATGTACTTTTAGCTATGTTGGATTTTTCGTATTATTTGAATCATTATTTGCACCAAATGGATTCTTGATGTTATTTTGGTTAGCGTCACATCCTTTGCTATATATTCAATTTATCTGTGGGTTTGTGTTAACCTGTTTGATGTTGGCAGCTTCTCACTACTGCGGTTGATCAAAAATAGGTGTGCGCATTAGTTGTTTATTTTAAAATATATAATGCAGAGCCAGGCTTCAGGCAGGTGACAGGGGGACACCAGGGGGTAGAGGGGGGCTGGAAAATAAAAGATTACCAGGGGGCCCATGGAATGAAGAGGCTTTTGTGGGAAGAAGGGGTCCTAAGGAATGAAGATTTGAGATGTAGAGGCCCTATCAGAAGGACCCTATGGAATGAAGGGGGCCCCCAATGAGAAGAAGGACCCTATGGAATGTAGGGGGTTGTATGGTATGTAGGGGGTCTAGAAGAAGGACCCCGTAGAATGAAGAGGGCCCCAATGGGAAGAAGGACCCTATGGAATTTAGGGGGTTGTATGGTATGTAGGGGGCCTAGAAGAAGGACCCTATAGAATGAAGGGGGCCCAATGGGAAAAATTGGTTTCCCATTGATGACATCAGAAGACCCAGTCTAACAGGATGGAGGATCAAGTAAGCAAATCTTTTTTCATCCTAAACAAGCCCTTGTAGTGTGGCCACGATTTTATTGTCACATGACAAACTTATCTTTGAAGCAAAGCCCCCCAGCAGTGTGCTGTCGGCTTCTGGGTTTGCATTCTCCTGCTATGTGGCCGGGCCGTGATGACGTCACTCTCGTGCAAGTGCGCAGCATAATGTTTTTGTGCGTTTGCAAAATTGGAGTGGGCCGGTCTGGATGAAGTCCAGGGCCAAATTTTTGTCCCAGTCCAGCCCTGGACGGAGGGCTGGCATGATAGAGTTAACTGGGAAGACTGTTCCCTGGTGAGGAGTAGTGATTGGTCCAGGCAGGGGTTTGGGTGGAGCTAGCAGTGAAAAGTATCCGGGATCCCTCCCCAGCGTCAGTGCGATGAGGAAAAAGATTCCGGTGGCATGGCGGCATCCCTGGAGGAGCTAATGAGCCGGCTGTGGGCCGCGGCGGTGGAGCATGGTGAGCGCTGGCTCAGGGAGCATGTGGAACAGGCCTTGGGGGAGAGGAGGGAGCCTGCAGCTGCAGCAGGGAGAGATCCAGCCTGGGTGCGGCGATCTCGCCCGCTGGCCCATTTCTCCCCAGAATGCCTCATCACCAGGCGGCCAGGAACAGCCCTGCCACCACCGAGCCCCCTGCAAAATGGCCGGCCCTCAGGAAGGAAGGGGATACAGGAGGATGCACAGCCAGGAGGAGTGGAGCGGAGGGAGGGTCAGCAGGGAAGTCTGGGACACGTGGCAGGCCCGCCAGACCCGGCAAGAAGCGGTGCATTCAGGCGCAGTCCCTGGCTCATGCCTCAGCCAGCGGTGCCCAGCCCCAAGATCCAAGACAGGGGGTATCGAGCCGTGGAGGCACACCAAGAAAGGGGGAGGATGTCGGCGACAAGGGCCCAGGAAAGGCATCCCGCAAATCAGTTGGCGGACGGATGAGGGGCCGACCCAGGCGCGGCTCATCAGCATCTAGGGAGGGGTCGTCTGGAGGGCCTTCATTGAGAACAACAGATGAAAGCGAGGAACGGTCGGAAGAGAGAGCTGTCCAGGTCGGAGGAGGAGGAGCCACAGCTGTGGTGGAGACAGGAGCGTCGGCTGGTGGGACGTCTTCCAGGCAGCCCGGTAAGTCCAATTTTATTTCGGGGTCTTTGAATGGGGCGGGCAGGTTGGGGTTGGAGAGCAGGGGTGTTAGTGGACCCCCCAGGACTCCTAACAGCGGGGGACCCCTTCTTGCGGCCCTCCCGCTGGCCATACAGGTCCAGGACCATGCCTGGTGGACTGGGGGTTACAAGGGTTCCTGGCGGGGCTTAAGGAATTATTGGGCAGGTTCGAGCCTGGCATTGCAGGCAGTTAGGCTCGCAGGCCAGCTCCGGGACTGCAGCAGGGGCTGCGACGTCTGCTGGGGTGGACATTGCGGTGGCGACACCGCCCACAGTACCCCCGGTGAGGCCGTCAATGGGTGCGGGGGACACAGTGGTGGCGACACTGCCTGCAGTGCCCCCAGTGACCAAAGGGGACAAGACGGGGAAGCGGGAAAAAAGCAAGATGTGACCAGGTAAGCGGACGCAGAGCGGTGCGAAGTTTATGTGTGCTTTGAGGGCCCTCTGGGGGCCCATTTGAAGCAGGAGGTCCAATAAAAGATTTGGAAAGGGGAATATGTAGAGATTTTTTCACTACTACCCCTGGAAAAGTTCAATTTGGATAGGGTCAAGCCTGAGGACCACAAAAAGGAAGACGATGAGTGGAGGAGATACAGACTGATACTGCGGACGTTCCAGAATTTGCTCCAGGCGTTTGCAATTCTAGCCAGTGTGATAGGGGAGAGGAACCCGGAGCATTGCTCGGCGCTCTTCTGCTACCTCGATGCGATAGGGGAGGCTCACAGAGTCTACGGGGGACTCGCTTGGCTGAGATACGACAAGCAATTTCGTCAGCGGAGGGCGATACATCCTGCCCTACGTTGGGATCACAAGGATATTAGTCTTTGGATCTGCCTGATGTCGTCAGCGTGGACACCCAAACAGTTTTTTAAGGGGGGGGGTGGCTCTGGGGCTTCCGGCCAGTCGGTCACAAGGAAAAAGGGAGTCTGTTGGCAATACAATGAGGGAAGCTGTAAATTCGGGGGAAATTGTAAATACAAGCACGAGTGTTCTGGTTGTGGGGGAGCTCACACAGTGTCTCGGTGCTTCAAGCAAGGAAAGAGTAGGGCTGGAGAGCCTGCGAACAAGAGGGATGACACCGGTGAAAGTGGAAAGGATGCTTCCTTTCCTAGATAGGTACCCTGATAGGGAGGCAGAGCGGATATTGGGACAAGGGTTTGCGGAAGGGTTCCGGATACCAGCAGTCATGGTCAAGTCCCCTCCAATGTCCAAGAACTTGCGGTCCGTGTTGCAGCACCCGGACGTGGTTTCAGAGAAACTGCGGAAGGAGGTTGCATTGGGGCGCATGGCGGGCCCTTTCTCTCATATCCCGCTTCCGGATTTGGTGGTTCCTCCATTAGGGTTTGTGCCCAAAAAAGAGCCAGCCAAGTTTCGGCTGATCCATCACCTTTCTTACCCGAAAGGGGGGTCGGTTAATGACGCCATTGATCCACAGATGTGTGCGGTTTCATACACATCTTTTGATGCAGCTGTGTTTTGGGTACAGCGATATGGGCAAGGGGCGAAGATGGCCAAAATGGACATTGAGGCAGCATTTCGATTACTTCCCATCCACCCCGACAGTTTTCATCTGCTGGGCTGCCACTGTGTTTGCTCATGTGCTCTTTTCGAACGATTCAGTTCGTTCATAGAATGGGTGGTTAGGGACGTCGCGGGAGTAAACTCCATCATCCACTACCTGGATGATTTCTTGTGTGTAGGCCCGGCCTCCTCAGAGGTCTGTGCGGTGCTGTTGACGACGTTGGAACACGTAGCAGGGCGCTTCGGGATTCCACTGGCTCCAGACATAACGGAAGGACCAACTGTGATTATCAGCTTTTTGGGCATTGTGTTGGATTCTGAGGCGATGGAGTGTCGACTGCCGGAGGACAAGTTGAGGGCCCTACAGACCGAGATTTGAGGTTTGATAGGGCTTCGTAAAGTACAGCTCAGGACCCTCCAGTCGGTCTTAGGAAAGCTGAACTTCGCATGTCGCATGTCGGATAATACCCATGGGCAGGGTCTTTAGCAGGAGGCTGTCGACTAGCACTGGAGGAGTGGAGTCCTCGAAACACTTTGTGAGACTGCAGAGGGAACATATGGAAGTCCAAGGGAAATGGTGTGCAGGCCCATGGCCTGACTCCTGGAAATTGGAGGGCTGTTCAAGAACATGGTACTGCTAGAGCTCTTTCCGGTGGTATTGGCGGTAGAGATATGGGGGGAGTCCTTCAGGGATCTAAAGGTACGGTTCCATGGGGATAACCTGGGTGTGGTCCAGGTCATCAACAGGGTGTTAGCGGCATCTCCACCGGTGGTGTGATTGTTGAGGCACTTGGTGTTACGGTGCATGCAGTTGAATATTTTTATACGGACACGCACTGGGTCCCCTGTCCCTCGGGGCTATGGAAGATTGCCTTGGACGCGTCTCCGGCTGGATCAGTAAAGTATGGTCTGAATGGGAATCTTTGGGGGCACAAGTAGGGGCGGGTATTCGGGATCATAGACTGATGATGATTTGCTTTATATCCCAGAACCTGGAAAAAGGGATATCGGTTTCAGGGCTGGGTAAGAAGTTGGCCGGTCTGGCCTTTTGGTTTAAGTTACAAGGAGAACAGGATTTTACAAAGGACAAGCAGTTAAGGGTTACAGGAGAGGTCGACAAGTCAAGGACAAGACAAGGACGACAGACGGCCGGTGTCGTTCGAACTTCTGCGTAGACTTTTTGAGCAATTACGGGTGATTTGTGTATCACGATATGAGGGGGTTTGTTCCAAACTGCTTTTGCGCTGGCGTTTTTTGGGGCGTTCAGGATTGGCGAATTAGTCAGCCCAGGAGGGTTAGGGTTGGAAAAGGTTAGGTGCAGTACTGACAGGTTGGCAATGCAAGTGAGGAGGTCGAAGATTAATCAGGAAGGCAAGGGTAGGGAGGTGGTAGTTTTTACCATACCGGACTCCCTGATGTGCCCGGTTCTAATAGTGCAAAAAATGTTGGCGGTCCGCCCTGCAGTGAAAGGCCCCCTGCTTATACTTGAGAACGGAGAGGTGTTATTGAGATTTCAATTTATAGCAGTTTTCCGCAAGTGCCTGAAGGCGCCGGGCTTGGAGGGGATGAGATTTTCCCCGCAATTATTCAGGATAGGGGCAGCAACGGAAGCAGTCAGGTGGGGTCTGGACGAGGAGTCAGTGAAGCAGATTGGTAGGTAGGAGTCCAGCAGGTTTAGATCATATGTTAGGCTGGAACTGTTGGAGGTATAGAGCATTTCGGACAAGGGGTTGTCCGGCATGGGTTTGTGTGGAGGAATGTTAATTTACTGTCACTTGGTTTTGTTTTCTTGCAAATGCTACACAGGGGCTGGTCTGGATAATGGGGCACTCTTTTGTATGCTGGGGAGCTAGGAGAGGTAATATGAGGCTAGAGGGAAGGCAGCTGGGCATTTCCAGGGGGGAGGCATGCATCAAATGGTTGGGTTTCCCAGGGATGCTTTGGAGCAGGATTGTGCCCGAAGTGCACCATTTTGCATGTCTAGACAGGCCCCCGGGCGTATTGTTACTACATGTGGGGGGCAATGATCTGGGTCTCAGGACTAAGTTGGATATCACGCGGGATATCAAATGTGATTTCCTGCATATTCGTGCGGCTTTTCCCAAAATGGTAATAGTGTGGTCGGACATGGTAGCCAGGACCACATGGAGGTTGGCGAGGTCAGATGAAAGGATGAATAAAGTGAGGAGAAAAGTCAACAAGGAAGTCAGCAGGTTCGTGGTGAAGAATGGGGGTCTGGCTGTCAGACACATGGAGTTGGAGGTGGACATTTGGCATTGCCTACGAGATGATGGTGTTCACCTTAATGCAGTGGGGATAGACATGCGGGCCATAGGATTACAGGATGGCATTGAGAGAGCATTGAGGGTGTGGAGGTGCGTGCAAGGATAAGGTGTTATCCTTGTTTGCTGTGGCGGGTGTTGGTCGTTGCAGGTGGCTGGGCGGTAGAACGGTCAACATCTGTTATACTATAATCAAGAACAGCCCGGAGGATAGACAGAGGAAAACAAATGGACGGAGGGCTGGGGAGACTGTTCCCTGGTGAGGAGTAGTGATTGGTCCAGGCAGGGGTGTGGGCGGAGCTAGCAGGGAAAAGTATCTGGGATCCCTCCCCAGCATCAGTGCAGCGAGGAGAAAGATTCCCACCCTCCCTCCCGTAGAATAGGTACAGGTGGTACGTGCTAACATGTATTCCTTTACAGAGGATTAGTCTGGATATCGTAGCAGTTGGTGGGTGTTGGTCGTTGCAGGTGAAGGAAGATACCCCCCCAGAGAAGGTAATGTGGGACCTATTGGAGATATGGACTCGTTGGGGATATTTCATATAACAACGGTTTATATGGAATCTGGTGAAAGGGTGCACTGCAGTCAATTGTTGGTTGTCCCTGAGCTAGCATGCCAGCTTGAGGCCTAGTTTTCAGTTAAGAGGACCGCAATGTATGATTGATTGTTATGTTAATGGGGTGGGGGAGGGAATGCCCTGCATATAACCAAAGCGATCAGTTTTCGGTTAACAGATGTTTTGTTATTACATGTTAAATTATGGTTTTGTTAATAAAGGGGCTGCTACAGCCGCCAATTACTCCAAAAAGGTGTGGTCTCCTTTAATGGGTAAGGGGGAAGGTATGGAATGGGTGGCTGGGCGGTAGTAACGGTCAACATCTGTTATACTATATCATGGAGGAATGTCTCTATATACAGGTAGGAAGAAGGCATCCATCACAGATCCCCCCATCACAGACTCCCCTCTTCACAGAGCCCCCATCACAGATCTACCCCCTATCAGAGACTCCCCACATCACAGCCCATCCCATCAAAGACCCCCCCATCACACAACCCTCTCCATCACAGATCCCCACAGCCCCAGACCCCCCTCCTCACAGATCCCCCCTTCACAGACCCCCCTTCATAACATATCCCCCCTCATCACAGACTCCCCCCATCACAGATCCCCCACTAACACAGACTCCCCTCATCACAGATCCCCCCATGACAGACTCCCCTCATCACAGACCATTCCATCACAGATCCCCCCATCGCAGACCCCTCTCCATCACAGATCCCCCCCACCCCAGACCCCCCCCATCACAGATCCCTCTCCATCATCACATCCTCCCTTCATCACAGATCTCCCATCACAGACTCCTCTCCACCACAGATCCCCCTCATCACAGATTGCCTTCATCAAAGAGCCCTCATCACAGATCCCCCCCATCACAGATCCCCCATCACAGACTTCCCTCATCACAGAGCCCCCCATCACAGACTTCCCTCATCACAGAGCCCCCATCACAGTCCTCCATCGATATTACAGACTGCCCCTTCCATAAGATCGCAGCACTCCTCCTCCCATACCTTATTTACACAAGACGGGAAGCATGGCAGGTCTGGACAAAGGGCAGGACTTTTTTATGTGAAAGGCAGGTGATTGATTGCTGGGACCGACCTGCTGTCTAGTAACCAATCACCCACTTCTTAACTTGAAAAGTCCTGCCCTTTGTCCAGACCTGCCATGCTTCCTGTCTTGTGCAAATAATAACCTTATGGAAGGGACAGACCTGCTGCGCCTGCTGGGCCAGGTGGAGGAAAGCTGTACATCTGATCTGGTGCAGTGTGCACCAAACTGCTGGAAAAAAAATCTTCTTGGGTGTCAATTTTCTGCCCCTATCAAAAGTGCCACCTGGGTCCAATGGACCCAATGGGACCCATAGTAGGGCCCTGAGTCTTGCAATGTGGATGTGCTTACACTAGACATATGCAAGCCGGAAAATGTCCTCTTTGTTTCGATCCAAATGCATTTGCTACGTTGATATTTATTTTCCTTGTATTTGTTATGTCAGTCCAGTTCATTTTCGGAATTCATTTTGTTTCTTCTGGATTGTTTCATATATTTGTTATACCTGGTAGATTTGAAAAGTTTTCCAAATTCTTTATTCTATATTTGGACGGTTCTGAATTTATTGTTAATAACAATTGGTTGTTAAAGTGGGGTACCCCCTAAAAAAAAAAAATTAAAAGTCAGCAGCTACAAATACTGCAGCTGCTGGCTTTTAATAATCGGACACTTACCTGTCCCGGGTTCCAGCGATGCGGGGGAACGAAGCCCCCCCCTCGCTCCCCACTCCGCTCGCGGCGCCGTCATGCATACTGTGGGCACCCGGCTGTGGCTTCACAGCCGGGCACCCACTGCGCATGCGCGAGCGGCGCAGGGTGCCGTGATACGCCGTACAGTCACCTGGGACACGTGACAGGTCCCAGGTGAATGTGCGGCGCGTGGGGAAGTGATGTCACCAGCCCGGGCAATGAAGAAGGCAGACTACGAGGGACCCCCTAGCAACCGGTATTTAGAGGTGAGTAAACATTTTTTTTTTTGCCAATTATTTATTTTTTTTTTTTTTTAATAATTTTAAGTAGTTTTATTTTTTGGGGGGCAACTCCACTGGAGCGGGCGCCACATCCTTAACAACCTTTACACATCCACTGACAGTAGAATGTAGACAAACTAAGTGCTTGTTAAAAATATTTTTTTTAAAACAGCCTGGTGGTCCCACAGTCCAGCGATGCAGGTGCCCTGAGCCTCACTCCTCTCCCCCTCCTCTCCGTGGCACCATCATAGCAACTGTGGGCACCCTGCCATGACAGCTTATGGTTCAGGGCCGGGTGCGCACTGCTCTTGCACTACGCTCAGCTATTGGCCAAGCAATCTTCTGGGACCTGTGATGTGTCCCAGAAGATTGCTGCCAGGGAGGGGCCACCTAGGGTAAAAAGAGGAGTTGCCTAGGTGGCCGTGAAGAAGAAGGAGGAAGTGGGACAGGAAGCCCCACTAAAAAGAAGGTACCACCGTTACCCCCCTCCCCCCCCCCCCAAAAGAAATTTTGACACATTTCCCCTTGTCAACAACAAACATCTCACCATTACACTATGCTGGCATACTAACACTGCAAAAGAAGGCTGTTACTTGCCATGGCTGTCAGCTGTGCAATATGGACACTCAGAGAGTATCTAAGCATGTGTAGCTAATCATGAGTAATTTTGTGTAGTGTAATCTGCATAATTGCATTTAGGTATAATACCAGTGTATGGAGCCCTAATAGATGGAAATTCTGAAAAATGTGGCTGTCCCTTTTTTTAAATTGAAAAAATACACCTCAAATCCTAAAATGCAAACATAAACTATGGGGCTCACAGATCACATATCTAAATCACCAAACTATCAAACTACTATAATGAATTAATCAAATACATGAGAATAGATTGTTATAACTAGAGTCCATCAACAAGCAATCATGCAAATGGTGGACATGTGAGAAAATAATATATAGCGATTGAATAAATAAAATGAAGACTTTAATCACGGTGAAACATACATCGGAGCAGGGATTCGTCACTGTGGCGGGAGGGCACATGGAACCCAGAATCCCTTGGAAAGGTTGGGGAACCCATGTTTCAGCTCCCCATACAACTCTTATGTCTAAGTCACCCTGTGCCATCCTGGTACAGGGTGAGTGAGAAAATATATCTTGGATTATTTAAAATGTAAGTAATATTTATCCACAGTATCTCCCAGGATATATGTAAAGACTATTCTTAGGTTGTTAATTCTGAACAATACACAATCCTTGAAAGAGCTGATTACATTGACCTCCAGAGACGGACTGTCTGGTCACCTAGGCTGCCTTAAGTGCTGGGTTAATTAAAGTGGGGTGCCCCTAAAAAAAAAAATTAAAAGTCAGCAGCTACAAATACTGCAGCTGCTGACTTTTAATAATCGGACACTTACCTGTCGCAGGGTCCAGCGATGTGGGGGAACAAAGCCCCCCCCCCCCCACTCCGCTCGCGGCGCCGTCATTCGTACTGTGGGCACAAGCCGGGCACCCACTTCGCATGCGCGAGCCGCGCAGGGCGCCCTGATACACCGCACAGTCATCTGGGACATGTGACAGGTCCCAGATGACTGTACGGCACTAGGGGAAGTGATGTCACCAGCCTGAGCAAGGAAGAAGGCAGACCACGAGGGACCCCCTAGCAACAGGTATTTAGAGGTGAGTAATTTTTTTTTTTTTCAATTTTTTTTTTTTTTTTTTTTTTAAGAATTTTAAACACTTTTATTTTTTTATGGCAACACCCCTTTAACATGTTAATTGTGTAATTGTCTTTTAAGTTGTTGCTATAGGGGAGGGGGAGTATCCAGGAACAGCCCTGTGTATACAAGGCTGTATTCTGTCCAATAAAGCATTCAAAATTCTACAAGCTATTTTTGGCTAGACTTGTATTCAATGCAGCTATGAGAAAATATCTCTCTGATAGTCAGATTGGAGGAAGCGGGATATACTGATGGAAGCACTCAATCGGAGTGTGGAATTGGATCCATCACATTGGTGGCAAGCAGTGGGTTGCTTCCTGTAGTCTGGGACATCCAAACCTCCACTGGGATCCAAGATCAGGATAGAAGACTTAGGTCACCCCAGCGGAGATATGGACCTGGAATCAGAGTTCCCGGGGCTGCTGCAGATCGTCCTTTCAGCATACACCAGGACTGTGTCTGAAGATGAATACCTGGAGCTCAGGCAGCAGATTTGGGTGGAGCTCTGGATTGGAGCCCTCCAGCTCGCTGGTATAAATCAGGGCAAGTGCTTTCCAACCCAAGAGCAATGGGCCAGTGACCAACGGGCATTGCGGATGGCATTCCTGGGAGAGCGGTCCCAGGAGCAATGGGTGACTGATTTGGACAGGCTGGTCCAGGAGGAGATAGAGCTGGACAACCATTATCGGGCTCTGCAATGGCACGCAGAGCAGGGATATTTAGGGGAGACAACGGAATGCTCTCTGGAGGGATATGACTTTGGAGGCCCTGGATTGCTGTGGGAGAGCCTTACAGATCGTTTTGTGTTTGGCAATGAAGGGGAACCTACCCTTGAGGACCTGCGAGAATATAGAGAGGCTATGCTCGGTCTTGCAGTGGCCTCAGAGCTTAAACCTGATCTGGACCATTTGTTAAGGAAGGAACAGCATCTGGAAAGGGCATACAGGAAACTGCTAGAACACATTCAGCAGCATGCCAGAGAATCTGCAGTGGAAACTCTAGAGATTGTCGTCCCCAAACCTGAAGTGCTGACAACAGGGCAGAGTTCTGCTAACTTCTGCCCAGCACCAACAGTGGCTTTGGTCTTCTTGAGAGAAGAGGTAGTTGGCCTTTCTCCCACAACACTGACAGGGACATGTTATTTACTGCCAGCAGCATCTATGGAGTTACAACAAACTTCTCCAGCTGAAGATCTGGTAACTGAACAGAGGGTCCAAGACCTCTGTCCCACACTTTTAGAAATTCCAGAGACTGGGGATTTAATAGACGTTTCTGTAGAGGAGGAACCACCTAGCAAACCCCCAGCAGAAGTGCTGGCAACCAGACAGAGGGTCCAGGACCTCTGCCCCACACCTGTAGCAATTCTGGAGGTCCAGGGTGAGGAGGTGGCAGTCTATCACAAGCTGCAGATCAGGATCCAAGGAGAGAATGCAGTCGTCACCTCACAACTGCAGCTTGATCTGGTGTCAGTGGATGGGCCTGTGGTCTCCACTAACAGAACCCCAGAAGAAGTGCTAGCAACCGGGCAGAGTGCTACCAACCTCTTCCCAGTACCGGCAACAATTGCGGAGTTCCAGGGAGCTGGGGCAGTCAGCCTCTCTCCCCAACAGTTAGCTGGAGCAGATGATGTAGGGAAGCTCCTACGACCAGCTGAACTGCTGGCAACGGAACAGTGCGCTGCTGGCCTCTGCCCACAACAAACAGAGGACAGATTTCCTGTAAAGGTGGATGGGACTTCAGTCTCCACCTGTATACCCCAGGGATTCTGGGCAGTAGGCCCAGATACCCAACAGCATGACGGACTGAGCCCAACAACCCTGTCTTCTCTCCTACGGCTAAAGGGTCTCCAGGGGGAAGGACTGGTCCGCAATTCCCCCCAGAAGGGAGTATGTTCTATGAGAGAGGCAGAGGTTGGCTGGGTGAGTAGTGCTCTGTTTGGAACAATTTGTTTGGGATACTGTGTGGGTACAGGCATCAGAGGACTGGAACTATGGACTAACTTCGGAGTCAACCCATCTGGGGTCTCCTCCTGTGTTAGTCTTCTCCTGAAAGAGGAGAGATGTGACGGGAGGGCACATGGAACCCAGAATGCCTTGGAAAGGTTGGGAAACCCATGTTTCAGCTCCCCATACAACTCTTATGTCTATTGCCGCGTACACACGAGCGGACTGTATGGCGTACTTAGTCCGTCATACAATCCGACGGACAGTCCCTCATACTTTCGACTGAACGGACTTGACCACACACGGATGCACAAACAGTCCGTCGAAAGCTTGCGCGATGACGTGTACAGCACGTACGACGGGACTAGAAATAGGAAGTCCAATACACAGCAAAGCACCCTTCCGCCGTGTAAATCCTTTCTGGGCATGCGCCATTCTTAGTCCGTCGAACTAGCATACTGACGAGCGGAAACCAAAGTATGACGGACAGAATTTCGAAAAATCCGAAATACTTAGTACGCCAGACTGCACGCTGAAAAAGTCCGCTGAGGCCCACACACGAGCGGACTGCCAGCTGAAATGTGTTTCGACAGACTAAGTACGCCATACAGTCCGCCAGTGTGTACGCGGCATAAGTCACCCTGTGCCATCCTGGTACAGGGTGAGTGAGAAAATATATCTTGGATTATTTAAAATGTAAGTAATATTTATCCACAGTATCTCCCAGGATATATGTAAAGACTATTCTTAGGTTGTTAATTTTGAACAAGACACAATCCTTGAAAGAGCTGATTACATTGACCTCCGGAGACGGACTGCCTGGTCACCTAGGCTGCCTTAAGTGCTGGATTAATTAACATGTTAATTGTGTAATTGTCTTTTAAGTTGTTTCCATAGGGGAGGGGGGAGTATCCACGAGCAGCCTACCTCATTATCTACCCCCTTGTGTAAAATGTGTATAAAAGGCTGTATTCTGTCCAATAAAGCATTCAAGATTCTACAAGCTATTTTCGGCTAGACTTATATTCAATGCAGCTATGAGAATATATCTCTCTGATAGTCTGATTGGAGGAAGCGGAATATACTGACAGAAGCACTCAAACGGAGTGTGGGATCGGATCCATCACAGTCACTTCCGGATCCAATGTGACATCACATCGTGATGGTGAAAACAAGGCTTGGTCTTTATTTGCACAAGCTGTACACTAGGGATGAGCTTCGTGTTCGAGTCAAACCCATGGCAGGGAGCTGCACTATTTTCACTTAGAATACTGTATCCTTTGCACAGTGTGCACCTACAGCTTTACCTGAATACAATTGCCGGTGTTCTCATACAAATAAAGGCAGGGAGCTGCAGTATTTTGTTTTAGTGTCCTTTGCACAGTGCACAGTGTGCACCTGTCAGGGCTGGCTTAGCCCTTCCTTCTCTGGGCTGGCCGCTCAGCTTTTGGCTAATTGCCAGCTCTCTTCTCTCTCCACAGTTACCAGCTGTTCCTGATGATGCTCGTCTGACCTGCCTACTTAAAGTCTTCCAGCTCACTTCACCTCTGCCTTCACCTAGGTTACATCACTAGAAACCATCTCCTGCTGTTTGTTTAAAGACTGGCTTGCTGACATCCCTTCTGGCTCCTTATCCTGCTTGCTGTTGCTCTACATGGATCCCTGACTTCTAGCCTGGCTGACTACCCGATCTGGTTACTGGACTCTGGCTAAGCTTGACTCTATTTACCTTTTTATTTTTATTAATAAACAAGTGTGATTTAATTGTACTTCTGTCTCAGTCTGATTCATGGTTTCTGACAGCACCTAAAGCTTGACCCAAATACAATTGCCGGTGTTCATACAAATACAGGCAGGGAGCTGCAGTATTTTGTTTTTGTGTCCTTTGCACAGTATGCACCTAAAGCTTTACCTGAATACAATTTCCGGCGTTCTCATACAAATAAAGGCAGGGAGCTGCAATATTTTGTTTTTGTGTCCTTTGCACAGTATGCACCTAAAGCTTTACCTGAATACAATTGCCGACGTTCTCATACAAATACAGGCAGGGAGCTGCAGTATTTTGTTTTAGTGTCCTTTGCACAGTGTACACCTAAAGCTTTACCCGAATACAATTCTCATACAAATACAGGCAGAGAGCTGCAGTATTTTGTTTTAGTGTCCTTTGCACAGTGTGCTCCTAAAGCTTACCTGAATACAATTGGGTGGCACAGTGGTGTAGTGGTTAGCACTCTCACCTAGCAGTAAGAAGGGTCACTGGTTCAAATCCCAACCACGACACTACCTGCCTGGAGTTTACATGTTCTCCCTATGCCTGCGTGGGTTTCCTCTGGGTGCTCTGGTTTCCTCTCACACTCCAAAGACATGCAGGTAGGTTAATTGGCTTCTGCCCAAAATTGACTCTAGTATATGAATGGGGACCTTGGATTGTGGGCTCTTTGAGGGTAGGGACTGATGTGCGTGTGCAATGTACGGGGATAGGGACAATTGTAGACACTCACTCAGGTTGAACTGGATGGACTGTTGTCTTTATTGAACCTTAGCAACTATGTAACTATGTAACAATTGCCAGTGTTCTCATACTAATAATACTAGAGGTAGGCAATTGATTCTGCTATCTGCAGTATAATCAGTATATTTATAAGTCCCAGCTTTGTGCAGCTACATCTCCCTACAGGCCATTAGTATGTCTGGAAGGCCAACAAGGAGAGGCAGACAGTCACAAGCCAATAAAAGAGGGCAAGCAGGCTCTGTCTAGAGGCAACAGTGCTGGTCGTGGACACGGTGCATCCTCATCAGCATGTGGCCGTGGGACACGCTTGTCCTTTTTTTCAGCAGCTGGCAGTGTTGAGCCGCAACATGCCGAAGACTTGGTAGAGTGGATGAACAAGCCGTCCTCATCTTCCTCATCCTCTCTCACCCAGGCTCAGGGTACTTTGTCTGGCAAAGCAGCTGACAATGTGGCCTCTTTCCTCGCCTCAATAGCATCAGTCAATCCTTCCCTAGCCCCACCGTGTCCTCCTCAGGAGTCCTCCGAACTGTTTGATCACAGTGTTGGGTACATGCTCCAGGAGGATGCCCAGCGTTTTGAAGTCTCTGATGATGGTACCAAGCTAGAGGAAGGCAGTAACGTGAGCCCAGAGTGAGGGGGTGCCCAAGAAGGACAGAAATCTGGCAATCATGTTCCCCCAGCTGCAGCATACTGCCAGGTTTGCTCCAGTGATGAAGAGGGAGGGGATGATGAGGTCACTGACTCCACGTGGGTGCCTTATAAGAGAGAGGAGGAGGAAGAGGGAGAGGCACATCTCCAACGAGGCAGGATGCCCTCCAGGGGCCAGCTTAAGGGCAGCACACTGACTGCATCACACCGCAGAGCTCCGCATGTGCAGGGTGCTGCTGTCTCTGTGCGTTATTCCAAAAGTTCTTTGGTGTGGGCCTTTCTTGAGACAAGTGCATCAGATCGCACTGCCGCTATTTGCAACATATGTCTCAAGTGTATCTCCCGTGGCCAAAACATCAGCAGCTTGGGCACCACATGCTTGACCAGACATATGTCGACTTGCCATGCGTTGGCAAGCATACCTAAAAGACCCACACCAAAGAACAAAGCGGACCTCTCCTTGCTCCTCATCAGCTGGGATCTCCAACCCCACTATACCTTCAGTCCTCTCTGAAACCTGCACTGAGAGGAATGAAGGTGTAGAATTAGGTGTGTCACAGCCAAGTACTTGCAGGCAATCTGCTATCGGTACACCAACGTCAGATTGTACCAGGCAAATTTCCCTGCCCCAGCTGCTGCCCCGCCGAAAGAAGTTCACTCCCAGCCATCCACATACCCAGCGGTTGAATGCTAGCTTAGCTAAATTGCTAGCACTTCAACTGCTGCCTTTTCAGTTGGTAAACTCTGCCCCCTTCCGTGAATTTGTGGAATGTGTGTTTCCTCAGTGGCAGGTTTCCACTTTTTCTCATGGAAGGCGATTCCGACTCTCTACCGGCATGTGGAAGGCAATGTCTTGGACTCACTGGACAGGGTGGTCAGCGGTAAGGTGCATATTACCGCTGACTCATGGTCCAGCAGGCGTGAACAGGTACGTTACCTATCTTTCACATGTGCCCTGTTTGGCTTACATCCTTAAAGAGGAAGTAAACCCTGATGGGTTTTACTTCCTCTTTGTTTCCCTGCAAAGGTAAAGCATAATGGGCTACTATGCATCGCATCTGATAAGCCCCCCGCCCTCAGACCCCCATAACCACCATCCAGGGTTGTGGGGATGAGGCCCTTGTCCTCATCAACATGGGGACATGGTGCTTTGGGGGGGACCCCAAAGCATCCTCCCAATGTTGAGGGCATGTGGCCTGGTACGGTTCAGGAGGGGGACGCTCTCTCCCCCCCCTCTTTGCCAGGTTGCGTGCTCGGATAAAAGGTCTGGTATGGACTTTTAGGGGGAACCCCACGTCATTTTTTTTTTATTTGACGCGGGGTTCCCCTTAATATCCATACCAGACCTGAAGGGCCTGGTAATTGAATTTGGGGGAATCCCACGCTTTTTTTTTTTTTATCAATACTTTCAATGAGTGTTCTCTGTATTACGGGAGCCAACAATTCATTATAGCAGCGAGTGATTTTGAATTACTTTTTTCCTGCAGAAATGACACTTTGTGCAGGGACAGTTCTAAGCATGGCAAACATGCGCCCCTTTACAGGCATACTATAGACACCCCCCAGGTACGAAATTTAAAGGAATATTACACTTTTATTGTTTCACTTTAATCATTTTTAAAATCACTGCTCCCAAAAAAACATCAGTTTTTAAAACTTTTTTTTGCATTGATACATGTCCCCTGGGGCAGGACCCAGGTTCCCAAACACTTTTTAGGACAGTAACTTGTATATTAGCCTTTAAAGTTAGCACTTTAGATTTCTCCCATAGACTTGTACAGGGTGTTCCGCGGCTTTTCGAATTTGCCACGAACACCCCAAATTGTTCACTGTTCGCCTAACAGGCAATGTTCGAGTCGAGCATGAGTTCGACTCAAACTCAAAGCTCATCCCTACTGTTCATGTGATTAAGAAGTTAGGTAGGTGGAATTCATTATGTTTCTCCAGATATATCCTGGATCCCCATGTCGAGATGTCACAAGCTTTTATGCATTTGGCTACTTAATTACATACAGTTGTTTTCAATAACTCTTTTTGCTAGCTCATCCTACTGTCTTTATTTTTGCCCCCTTTAGGCACACTGGCCACCTGACTACAGCATACCCCAGGTCACTTTTCCAGTTTTTCTCCCTTACCTTTCCTAAACAGTCTACAGGAGACTCCGAGTACAAATGGGAAGGCTGACCTGCACGTTCAGCCTGGATTTGTAGGAGGAGTCGGGCTGCATAAAGCCTGCCCTATAATCCTCAGGTCCTGACGATGTTTCTCACGTGTCCCACCCACCCTTTCCCCTTTTCTTTTTCTATTACTTCTCATTTATCTCATACTTGAGTATGCCCTCTTTAGGCATACTGACCATGTGACTACGGCACACCCCAGGTCACTTTTGCCATTTTCCCCCCTTACCTTTCCTAAACAGTCTACAGGAGACTCCGAGTACAAATATAAGTATGCTGGTATATAAAGAATCATAGGGAGGGCAGGGAATGGGGTAGGGGTGAGGGGGTGTGGAAAAAAGGGGGGAAGGGAAATGAGGGTGGCCCAAGTTGCAGTCAGTGGAGGGCGATCTCCAACATGGCTGTGGGACCACACCCCCAAAAGGGAAGTCACATACCCACCGAAGGGAAACAAAAAGAAGCCGCAGTGTCATCAATACTGTTTGAAAAATGTAAACATCAAAAAAATTGATACATATCAGATATTTAATTGAAGATAAATTATCACACAGTTTCATTATAATGTAGCCATATTGGCTAAATTATATAAACAATAGTAAGGCAGCTAATAGAAAACCCCTAATACAGTTGCATGGAATGCAAATTCAGCACAAAGTTGGAAAAGGTCAAGGTCTACATGAACAGTGTCTGAAAGCGAGCAATCAATACCGTCACATCTATGTCCATCATGATCTATAAAAATGGTTTGTACAATAGTACTTCTTTGAGGTCCCGCAGAGTTGTGGCATTAAGCCTTTCAATCCACAGGGTCTCATTTTGCAAAATTACCCTGTCCCAATTGCCCCCTCTAGAGTTCTGAGGAACCACCTCCAGGACCAGAAATGTAACCACCTGTGAGTCATATCTATGATCAAGTGTACAAATATTTAACAGCGCTAGTGCAATATAAGTTATAATAAATAGTAACATGCAATAAATGTAAATATATATGCAAAGTGCAATAGTATAATACTGAAAAGTGATACAATAAAGTGCCAAGTGCTTCCAATGGCGATTCACACAGCCAGGTAGAAAGGAGTCTCAGAGAACACTCAAAGGACACACTCCCCTCTTGTCACTCCACTCACCAGAACTTATGAACCCTCAGCTTTGCAGCCCAGAGGTCAGAAATGCTTAATGGGGTTGTGGTATATAGATCCAGAATCAGAGATGCATTTACCAAACGCCACTCATGAGACAGCAAGGATGTCCTTGATGACTCCCTGGAGGAGGGGTGAAATGTGTTGACACATTTCAGGTTTTACGTACTAGTGACGCAACTTCCATTATCCGTGGAACGCACTCTGCAGATGATGCTGTTTTCTCAAGCTGTCTCGTGAGTGGCGTTTGTTAAATGCGCAGTAATCCATTGCTGGTAGTACTTCACTATGCTACTTTTTTCTCTTTTTCAAACATTTTTCATCCTCAGTCCACATTAATATTGTCTGTGGAAGCATCTCTGATTCTGGATCTATATACCACAACTCTATTAAGCATTTCTGACCCCTGGACTGCAAAGCTGAGGGTCCATAAGTTCTAGTGAGTGGGGTCACAAGAGGGGAGATTGTCCTTTGAGTGTACTCTGAGACTCCTTTATACCTGGCTGTGTGAATTGCCGTTGGAAGTACTTGGCACTTTATTGCATCACTTTTCCATATTATACTATTGCACTTTGCACTTATATTTACATTTATTGTATGTTACTATTTACTATTACTTATATTGCACTAGCGCTGTTAAATATTTGTACACTTATTCTTTAAGGTTTTAGCATCTTTGTAATAGCTGCTGTATTTTTATTTATTTTTTTGCACCATTTGTTTCATTGTTTATTATTCCATTAGCGTGAGTTTTAGTTTGTATTGTATAAATCTACGATCAAGTCCAATATGATGACCATCGATGCATCGGGATTCGGCCATCCACGATGTGGCATCGATGCTACAGCTTTAAGAAATCGCTTAATGATGACGTCATCATCACACGTGCCGCTGCGCCATGCCTTGCCTCCACACTGTCTTTCCCTGCGTCCCGCTGATGTCATCCCCAGCCACCCTGTGGAGTGTGTTCTCCGACTCCGGTCCCCAGGGCTCACGCTCATGTTTCCTCCTCGGCCAGTGCCAGTCAAAGACTCACAGTACTGGCATTGGCAGTCACTACTGTATCATTGTGTGCACTGCTGCACACAGGCTAGGGGAGATCGTCTCCCGCCCGACACCCGACCTCATCACAAGACGCATGCAGCAGCTCAGGACTGGGAGAGAGACTCGAGTGAGCCGGTGTTCTGCCTAATAGTGTCCGCCTATCAAATGCTGTCCGCTCCGTACTGCGCATGCGCAGTACGGAGCAGACGAGGCTTCGGAAAAACTCCGAAGCTGAACGGCGCCTGCGCCGTGAGTGGAGGGGGTAGCCCCACTATCCAAGCGGACATAGGGTTAAGAATTTTAGAGGGCCCCTCGCGGGCGAGCTTCGCTCGCCACGCTTCGGGCTCGGCCTCGCTCCGCTCGGCTCTTTTTTATTCTAACTCTATGTCCACTTGGATAGTGGGGATGGAACCTGGACTCACGGCGCAGGCGCCGTTCATCCTCGGCAATTTTCGGAATCTGTGTTCCTGTGTACTGCGCATGCGCAGTACGCAGGGGACACCATCTGATGGAGGACACTATTTTACAAGACACCGGCCTTGTCTCCAGTGTCCTCATCACACAGGCAGCAGGAGAGGAGACAGTCTTCGTTATCATCATCATCAGGACAGGTACACATACAAGAGGAGAGATGCTGACTGTCACACAGACAACATAGTACTGTAAACTGAGGATCAGTTCATTTTCTCCAGTTATGAATCCTGGAAGCACATCAGGGTTAAAGATTTATGAAAGCAAATTTTAATTTGTTTCATTTGTTTCCTATTCACCTACTCTTCGGGGTATCATATGACTCAAGTGAGTTGACTCACTGCTGCTTTGCTTTCATAAATCTTTAACCCTGATGTGCTTCCAGGATTCATAACTGGAGCAAATTAACTGATCCTCAAATGCCTTGTATGTTATAAACATAAAATATGAGAAGGTATTAAAAATCTGTGTAAGAAAGGCTCCTTTGGAGAGTAATGGTCACAGATTATAAGGTTAAATCTCGGTGATTAATATTGTGAAAAGTGTAGCGCTTAAACAATTATATTAGAAACTCAAAAAAACAAAAAATATATATATATAGCATCCATGCGTGTGACCACACAGATTTGTGTGTAATATATAGTAAGTGAAAATAATACAATAAATATACACCAAAGCCTTGTGCTTATATGTGAAAAAAGAATATAAAGTCTCTATAAATCCAAAGAGATATTCAAATCCAGCGTATACAGTGACACTTCAAACATGTCCTCAGATCCGATGGAGGATTAGCATGCAAACACCCGTGTGATGATACCACCACCTTAACAGATGTGGGCTTACCAGATATACATGAGCCAAAAGAACATAGGGTCTTGCAAGATTTCTAGTTTCCGTGGAAACTTGGACTGACCAGTGTTGAAATGCCAGAACCCCAAACCAGAAAATGGTTAGAATGCCTAGTGATCTTCCAAATAATCTTTCCCACTACAGTAGATTTTCTCCAAACATGTGAAGGCCCAGTTCAAAGTAACAGTCACATAGAGGAAAAACATGGGACCATATAGCGTAATTCCATTAAAATAAGATTTATTAAAAATAAAGATAATAAACTCACATTTCTGTAGTTTAATAAGCGCTTCGTCTTCATAGACATCGTCTGGGGTACCCATCCACTGCAGCCCAACATGTTTATATAGATCACTAGGCTCAATGGGGGCGAAATTCAACTTTCCTGTGTCATTCATGTCATTTCCGGTTTGAATTTGGCACCAAAATGAACGCTGGGCGTGCGTTCCACGCCTCTATCCCATTACATACCCATATATCACTCAATTTGGCGCCAAAATGGTGACCGGACGTGCGTTCCACACCTCTATCCCATAATTTGTGTCCATTCATTGTTATTGGCGCCAAAATTGCGACCGGACGTGCGTTCCACGCCTCTTAACCATGTTATTACTAAGTGACCCCATATGGATATGTGTAATAAATCAATATATATAATAATTTTAATTGTAATTTAAAACTTCCCAATACCACTTCATAATGAAAAGGAAGAAAAGAGGCTCTGAACCCTCTAATCATGGCGGGGAATGTGCGTCATAAGGGTGTGACGCCTCAGGAAATAAACCTCCGTTTTATAAACAGACCCCATCAGGTCGTTAGCGAAAGTGACGCGATCAAAACAAACCGCGTCACCTCCGGGTGGACGCAGAGGTACAGTGCCCAGTCACATACGGAAATGACGTGGTCAAACACTCCGCGTCACATCCGTATCCACAAAAGGGACCCGCATATGTAGACACAATGGGAGAAAAAAAAAAAAGCGGATGTCACCTCTCCCCAAGCACCACCTCGTCCCCACCCCCTGCAGACAAAGAAAATAACAACGCACAGGATACATATAAAAGCGGCACATAACGGCGGTGTCAGAAATCCCCAAAAATATAAAAAATGGGGAAAACAATGTGTAGTAAAAACATACATTGAGCAGACCACATATGGAACCCCAATAAATTGTATAACTATGTGAATAATATGAAAAATGTATGTGCAATGTATGTAATTGCACATACATTTGTAATGTTCAACATCAACATGAGGGTAAGGAAAAATGAATCTCGCTACCGAACCATAAATTATAAAGAAATGCAATATAAGATACAATATACACCACAGAATTCTCTTTAAAAACAATATTGTTATGAACTGATAAATAAATATATATACTTTGACAAATATTCAGAAAAAAAAAAGGATATGTTTTAAGAATATATAAGAATAGATTTAATGTTCATATACAAGTACCTCCAATATATAGCCGTCAACACGTCACCCTTCATGCCTCATTGATAAAAGCATTGATGTCCCACTTCACGTTCATACCGAACGGGAACTGGAGCGTATAGATCCAATAAGTTTCTAATCGTGACACCCCTCTTGTCATTGCACCGCCCCTCCACGGGGGCACATATTTGTCGATCGCAATAAACTGTGTTCCCTTTGGGTCACTATTGTGACATTCTCTATAATGTCTGGGGACACTGTGCTTGGACTCTTTGCTTTTAATTAAGGCTATGTGTTCCCCTACTCTTACTGAAAATGTCCTTGTTGTCCTCCCAACGTATTGCTTACCACAAGGGCAAGTAATTAAATACACCACATATCTCGTACTACATGTACAAAACGTTTTAATGGTGTATTTCCTATTGGTAACTGTTGAATGTTGCGGCGAAGGAAGAACACCCCCCAGCTGCAAAAAATTGTAAATTTTTTCTCTGCAAAATCCCGCGGGCCTCCGCAAGATGGCGGCGGATTGCGTCCTCATCACACAGCGGAACAGGCCGCACAGAGCAGCGCAGAGGGCGGAGGTCTCCTCACACCCAGGGAACAAGCAGGCTCTCGCAGCGGTCCGTCTTCAGGCACACCAAGCCCCACGACAAGGAGCCCAGCTAAGTCCAAACCCAGACTGCTCTCTCCTGATAAGCATCAGGACATGGAGGTAAGCGCTGCAACAGGCGATCAGGTCGCACAAACCTCACAGGCACAGGCCCCGGATCCCATTGCAGACTTTCCCACAACTGACCAGCCTATTTCAGACACTGTGCTGAAGGAAATGTTGATTTCACTTCGGTCAGCTCTCCACAATGACATGGTGCAAGGCATCAATCAGTGTCACAGAGAAGTACAGGCTATGGGGGCCAGAGTGGACAGGGTTGAGTGCAGGATGGAGGATTTCTCAGCCACATACAATGTAATGGTGGATGCACATTCAGCACAGGGGGAGGACATAGCATGGTTAAAAGACAAGGTCGCTGACCTCGAAGACCGCAGCAGGCGTAACAACATTAAATTGAGGGGTATACCCGAATCGGTCCCTGCACAACAACTCTTACAATTCGCACAAACGCTTTTTTCCTCCCTGCTACCTAACCTGACTGCACAGGACTTGATAGTGGACCGAATTCACAGGATCCCCAAACCATCCTTCCTCCCAGAGGGCACCCCTAGAGATACTCTCCTGAGGATTCATTTTTACCATGTTAAGGAACAAATATTTCAAGCCGCACGCAACCCTGAAAATATGCCTCCCCAGTATGCTGACTTGATAATCCTTCCAGATCTCTCTAGGCACACCCTGCAGAGAAGACGCAATCTGGCCACCATCACAAAAGCTCTGAGAAACCATAGAATTCCGCACAAGTGGAAGTACCCGGCCACGCTCATCATCACGCACAATGGGGTTACAAAATCTATTACTAAATTGGAGGAAGGCATCACATTCCTGACCCAATGGGGGATCCTGCATGACCTACAACCCATTCCAGCCTCCCCACTGCGACCCCCTCCGCTTCGGGAAGAATGGCAGCTAGTCAAGCATAAGCATAACAACAAACAACAGGCCGGGAGTAGCTCCTAACTACTCCACGACTTTCATATTATATCTCTCTGGCAGATGGAGTCAGTTACTAGTCTCCAATCGCCCTGTTACTAAGTTTAGCAGTCATGACTGCACGCGGATCAGTTGTAAGATCTTTTTTTACTATACATCAGTTGCAAATTTTTGTCTTATGTTTTTGTTTCTTTCCCCTCTCCCTTTATTCTGGACACGGTGAACTATACGCCAGGAAAATGGATACCCATGTGGAAGAGCCCTCAGTACCCCCCCATGCACTGAGAAGACGCGGTAACAGTGAGTACCATGCACTTACAACCTCGCAGACCTTATTTGCACAACATAAATGACTATTACTTGCTTATCCCTTAATGTTTGAGGACTGAACCACCCCGCAAAATGCTTTTCACTATGGCGAGAGGCCCATAAACAGAAAGCGGACGTACTCCTCATCCAAGAGACTCACTTCCAACAACTGAAAACGCCAATTTGCACCCACAAGGATTACCCGCACATTTTTTTAGCATGCACCCCTGATAAAAAAAAAGGCGGAGTAATGGTAGCCATAAAGAACACTGTGTCTTTCCTCCTCAAAGACTTGTTCATAGATGACAAAGGTATATTCATAATCCTAACGGGTGACTTTGATTCCCAGCCCTATTTTGATTCCCAGCCCTTCACCTTAGTAATGCTGTACACCCCCAACTCTCACCAACTGAGACAGGTGATCAAAAAGGCCGAATCTATGCTCTATGGAAATCTTCTCATCGGAGGGGACTTTAATCTTATTGCGGATCACAATTTGGACACTACTGCTGTTCATCAACGCAGATCATCACCTCTACCTAATTTTTTGCACACAAAAGACCTTTTCGACGCCTGGAGATGCCATCACGCTACCGAAAGGGACTATATGTTTTTCTCAGCTAGACACTGTACTTACTCACGAATTGATATGTTCCTAACTGACAAATGGCTTCTGCAGAGGATCCGGGCCACTATGATACATGATATCACATGGTCAGACCACGCTGCAATTTCATTGTCTATTGATTCACAGGGGACTGCCCCCTCACCACCTATATGGCGTTGCAATATTAGGCTCCTTCAAGAACCCACGCTTGCTCCACTTATCTCTCAACATCTCAGGGATTTTTTCCACAATAACTCTACCCCAGGTATTGATCCCTTTATCCTTTGGAATACTCACAAAGCATTCATGCAAGGTATTCTTATACAATTAGGGGCTAGAAAAAAGAAAAAATACAATACCCTACTTAAGGAAGTATTGAATGAAATACATATAGTAGACACCCGCAACAAAGTCTCCCCCACACCCACTATAGCGGCTACACTCACTGACCTTAGGAACAAATTAAGAAAACTCCTTACGCAAAGATTTGATAGACACTTACGCAAGTTACAACTCAATTCCTATGAGCACGCAAACCGAGCAGGAAAATACCTAGCCCATAGAATAAAAGCAGCTCGCACCCGCTCCAAAATTGCCCACTTACTACATCCAACAACCCACCACAAAATTGTGAACCCCCAGGACATAGCGAATCAATTTGCGGATTACTATGGGGCTCTCTATAACCTACACAATGATGCAAACACCCCCCAACCGTCTGCACAAGACATTCAAACCTTCCTGCAAACCATTAATCTCCCTTCTCTATCGGAGGATCATCTCACTTACCTAAATGCTCCATTCACACTCCAGGAGATAGACAAAACTATATCCACACTGCCCAATGGTAAATCCCCGGGTCCGGATGGCTTTGGGAATGAATACTATAAAGCCCTCAAAGATTTACTATCCCCATACCTTCTTGAAGTATTCACCAAAGCAGAATCGACATCTTCCTTCCCCTCTGAGATGCTGAGAGCCCATATAGTGACCCTACCAAAACCGGGCAAAGATCCCACTACTCCAGCTAATTTTAGGCCGATATCTCTTCTAAATTCTGACAAAGATTTACGCGAAATTACTGGCCAAAAGGCTGACAAACATCATCCCATGCATTATATCACAAAGACCAGACGGGCTTTGTGAGGGGGTGGCAAACCTCAGACGCCACCAGGCGTATTATCAATGTTATTCACCAAGCTAAAACCTCAAGAACGCCTTCTCTGCTTCTCTCCGTAGATGCAGAGAAGGCGTTTGATAGAGTGCACTGGACATATATGAAACCTGTGTTGCATAAATTTGGTTTCAGGGGACCAATACTCACTGCTATTTTGGCACTCTATTCATGCCCATCTGCACAGGTGTACACAGCGGGCCTATTATCCAAATCGTTTGTTATAACCAATGGCACTCGCCAGGGGTGCCCTCTCTCCCCAACTATATTCAACTTAATCATAGAACCGCTGGCAGAATCTATACGGGCGAATGACCTGATCAAGGGATTCTCCTTTGGCAGATCCAAACACGTCATAAATTTATTTGCCGATGACATTATACTATTGTTGACAGATCCTGTACATTCCCTCCCTCAAGCCCACAAGGTCCTATCTGACTTTGGGGCTATCTCTTACTATAAAGTTAACCACACCAAATCATTGATCTTGGACTTGGGAGTCCACCCGACTGTAAAAACATTCCTGCAGGCTACCCTTCCATACTCTTGGTCAAAAAAGGGCATTACCTACTTGGGTTTGACATTGACGGATACACTCTCCACCCTAGCTGAAAAAAACTTTAAACCTTTATCGGCCAAAATAGACCAACAACTTGCGGACATAGGAAAGAGAGAGTTATCATGGCTGGGCAGAATTGCCGCCTATAAAATGTCCATACTGCCCCAAATACTATACCTGTTTCGCTCCTTGCCAATTCCAATACCTCTCCACTACGTTAATGTGCTGTCCAAAAGCATGTGGAAATTCACATGGGGGGGTAAAAAGGCTAGATGCCCTCGCCGCGTTCTCACGCCCCCCATAAATCAATTGGGGAAGCCGGTTATGTGGACCTCAGGGACTACATGTGAGCTACAAGACTTGACCAACTCAAGCACTGGTTCCGACCTGTGGAAAGCCCACTGTGGGTAGCCATAGAAACTTCTCTGCTCCCCGTAGATAATCCCTCTGACTTCCTCTTTAGTGACTCATGGGATCCTTGGAACACTAGAAATATGTCCCCAACTATACAGGTGTCGCTACAAGCATGGCGACATCTCCTCAAACAAAATAGCGAGGAATCGACTGAGCTAATGTATGACTTACCAATAGAAAACTTGAATGCCAAACTCCCTTCACTACAAACTTTGCAACTCAAAGCAAAGAATATCTGCTATATCCAGGACTTATTCCAAGATGGGGTACCTAAATCGGCAATACAAATTATGTCAGAATTTGATTTATCGCACACCACGTGGTTTTCTTGCACTCGTGCTTATCACTATTTAAAGTCACGCCCGATACCCACCACCTCACTACCCACTAAGGCCTGGGATTTATATTCGACTTCACATCATAATGATAATATTTTACAACATCTTCCAGGACAAAAGACGGTTTCATATACAATCTGCCCTTAAGAAATGGGAAGGGGATTTAGCGACCACCTTCACTGACGAACAATGGCTCTATGCCTTCAAAACCATCCAAAAATCCTCCCATTGCGTGAGTCACTGGGAAATTACCCTGAAAATCTTGTATAGGTGGCATTATACCCCTTTAAAGACTGTCTATCATGTTCCCGTCCTCTTCATCCCTTTGCTGGCGGAATTGTGGTCACACTGGGAACTTGATGCACGTTCTGTGGGACTGCCCGTGCTTAAAAAGCCTATGGAACAAAACCTTCCAAACAATCTCTGACCTCACAGGTATCCTGACCCCTCCGAACCCTAATCTAGCCATTCTGCACATTGGCATAGAAACCTTTCCACATGGAGATAGGGCTATGGTAACACACATTCTCCTGGCAACACGAAACCTGATTCTTCGTAACTGGAAGAATACTCTAGGAACTACTAATTCGAACGATTGATTGCAATTAACTCTTTTTCATGCAAGCAATTTGACAAGGATTGGAAAATATGGACCACCAGGTTTAAACCTTGTTAAATGGTAGTATCCTCTTGTTAAACCCTAATGTCATTAATTGATGTAATAATTTTGTTTTCATGTTCAACAACTGAACAAGAAGTGCTTATACTGTGTGTTCTGCATGATCTTACATTATTAGCTGTCTTGTATACTGTGTCCAGCAACCCAACCTACCTTTCTTTTCTTCCTTGTGTTATGTTTTGTTTATCCATGACGAATTCAATAAAAATGTATTGATATAAAAAAAATAAAGTCGACAGTTTTGCGTCTCCCTGAATATATTGTGTTGGCATACCACACACCTTTTACAGGGAAAAAAAAAAACAATTAAATTATGAAAAAATTAAGGACGAGTAGGTGGATTTATAATATTAGGTGCAATGCAATTTTGTAAGGAGGGTGCTCCTCTGAAAAGCACCTTAGCCCGCTCTGGCAATTTAGATCCAAGAATGGAATCATTCTTAAGGACATCCCAGTGTCTATTCACAATAGTTTTAATTTGTCTATGTTGGAGTGAGAATGAGGTTAACATAGCCCATTTAAAGCCATCTCCGATTCACGTTGTGGTTTGATTGCGACAAGACTTTCTCTACTTGTATTGGTTACTCTTTGTAATTCTCCATCTAAGACCTTGATATCATAACCCTTATCAAGGAATCTCTTTTTCAAAACTTCTGATTGTGTAATGAATGTATTTACATTGGTACAATTTCTTCTGAGCCTGAGAAATTGGCTGCCTGGAACTGAACCCAACCACGACTTATGGTGACAACTGTCAACCGATATAAAACCGTTCCGGTCCGTTGGCTTGAAATATGTTTTAAACTCAAATTTGTTGTTAACTATTCCAATCTCTAAGTCCAAAAAATTGATTGTATCAAAACTCATTTCATATGACAGCGCTATGCCCCTGTCATTAGAATTTAGAAGTCCGAAAAATTCCATCAGGGACTGCGAGGTGCCATTCCATAGGAGGAGGATGTCGTCAATATACCTCACCCATAGAACCAGTGATGGGTTCCGTTGGGCATAGACGACATCCTCCTCCCATTTAGCCATGAAAAGGTTGGCTAGGCTTGGGGCGAACTTCGCTCCCATCGCCACGTCACATTGTTGGATATAAAAGCACTCATTGAACCAAAAGTAACTGTGTTCTGTAGCAAATTCAAATAACTCTACAAGGTATTCGCATTGAAATGGTGCAAGTGAATGCTCGCGGTCCAAAAAGTGACAAACTGCTTCTATGCCTCTTCCGTGTGGTATACATGTATATAAGGAGGCCATGTCCGCTGTGGCAATAATACAATGATCCTGAAGCTCAATGTTCTCTAATCTTCTAATGGTGGCACCTGTATCTTTAAGGTACAATGGTGTTTTCCTAACAAGCGGCTGTAAATAGAAGTCAATATAGCGACCTATACAGGAAGTGATTGAATTGATACCGCTAACTATAAGTCTGCCAGGAGGTTTAACTAAATCCTTATGTATTTTCGGTAAATAATATATTGTAGGAATACGTGGAGCGGTAGAAATCAAAAAAGATTTCTCTTTGTTGTTGAAATTTTTTAACTCATGGAATTTAGTGATGAGTTCCTTCAATTCTCTTTTAAACGTGTTGGTAGGGTTACTAGGGAGTTTCCTAAAAGTGCCTGGTTTGTCCAAGATTCTGTGCATTTCTATCTCATATTGTTCCTTGTCCAAAATGACAATGCCCCCACCTTTATCAGCCGGGCGTATGACCACATCTTTTAGGTCACACAAAGATTTGAATCCAGTCGTTGAAAAGGGGGGGGGCGATAATTTTGTTTCACGGGAAGTTTGGCTAGGTCTTTTTTTTTATTTAATTGTTTTTTATTGAAAAAAAAGATTTCACTTATACATACATAAATAAAACATGGTTTTGCATACATAGAGGGGGTATACATGTCAGCCAAAAATACCAAGTTTTTCTTCCAAAGTAACTGCTTAACACCAATGACGTAGTCATATCTATCCCTCTAATTATCGCTAACGCCCCTGTAGGGCTAACCCCTCCTCCCCCCCATGCCCCTGTTCTTCGAACACACACTGCTAAGTCCAAACACGCTTATCTGGGTAGCCGAGAACGAAGTGGCGAATCCTTTCAGGGACAGAAATAAGGAGCTTCCAGTAGGCTCCCAGGCCACCCCGGCCTGAGACCGATAGGTGCACTCTAGGTCCCATCCTCCACTATCTCATCTAGGGGGAAGCCGATGTCCCTCAACCATGGATTCCATAGCAGCTTGAATTTTTTAAGGTTATTTTGTCTAATATACATTGCCCGTTCGCACCAAATTGTGGAATTGATGGCATTTATCCATGCTTGCAGTGCTGGAGGATTCTTTGCCTGCCGTGGAGCGGTAGAAATCAAAAAAGATTTCTCTTTGTTGTTCAAATTTTTTAACTCATGGCCTTTAGTGATGAGTTCCTTCAATTCTCTTTTAAACATGTTGGTAGGGTTACTAGGGAGTTTCCTAAAAGTGCCTGGTTTGTCCAAGATTCTGTGCATTTCTATCTCATATTGTTCCTTGTCCAAAATGACAATGCCCCCACCTTTATCAGCCGGGCGTATGACCACATCTTTTAGGTCACACAAAGATTTGAATCTAGTCGTTGAAAAGGGGGGGGCGATAATTTTGTTTCACGGGAAGTTTGGCTAGGTCCTTAAGAACCAAATCCTTAAAGATTTTGACCGCCGGAGCAGTGGTACAGGGGGTGTAAATAGAGATGGGTTAGATAACCCGGAGTGGACCGTTCCTGTTGTAGCAGCAGGATAGTCTGTTCTGACTGGATTTGTAGTTAAATATCATTGGATATTAATCTTACGAATATATTTGTGTATGTCAATGAAAGTGTTAAATTTGTCCAATTTTTTAGGGGGTGCGAATTTTAACCCTTTATCCAGTACAGACATTTCTTCCCGAGTAAATCTTTTAGTACTAAGGTTGAACACTTGCTGTCCTGTTAAACCCTCCTCTGTAATCTCCTTCCCCCTCGATGACCTCTCTTGAGTCTTGACCTCGCTTTCGTGTGTACGGTTCCTCGTGAAAACCCTGATTTTCGTAACTATTGTTCGGTTGATTATATGTATATGAAGATGGTCCATAATCATTCCATATAGCTTCAGAATCACATTGGTTCTGCAATGGAGTGAACCTATTGTATATGGGGACTGTGGTTGTATTGTGATATCGGGGTCCCCCATGATGTGGGTTTGGCTGTCCGCTGTTTCTAGGCAAGGGAGAATAGTATGGAGAATTATTATATTCTCGACGTGGGTGGGTCCCTGGGTTTTGAGGGTATCTCCTAGAGCGACCACCCCCCTCTCTTGCCACGAAAATTGCCCCTACCTCTCTACCTCCCTTTTGTGGATACGTATGTGACGTGGAGTGTTTGGCCTCGTCATTTCCATATGTGACTGGGCACTGTACCTCTGCGTCCACCCGGAAGTGACGCGATTTTGATTGCGTCACTTCCGCTAACGACCTGATGGGGTCTGTTTATAAAACGGAGGTTTATTTCCTGAGGCGTCACACCCTTATGAGGCACATCCCCCACCATGATTAGAGGGTTCAGAGCCTTTCTTCTTCCTTTTCATTATGAAGTGGTATTGGGAAGTTTTAAATTACAATTAAAATTATTATATATATTGATTTATTACACATATCCATATGGGGTCACTTAGTAATAACACGGTTAAGAGGCATGGAACGCACGTCTTTTGGTGCCAATAACAATGAATGGACACAAATTATGGGATAGAGGCGTGGAACGCACGTCTGGTCGCCATTTTGGCACCAAATTGAGTGATATACCAGTATGTAATGGGATAAAGGCGTGGAACGCACGCCCGGCAGCCATTTTGGTGCCAAATTCAAACCAGAAATGACATGAGTGACACAGGAAAGTTGAATTTCGCCCATTGAGCCTAGTGATCTATATAAACATGTTGGGCTGCAGTGCATGGGTACCCCAGATGATGTCTATGAAGACGAAATGTGTCGGGAGGACTCCACTGCCGCCTATTTTTATGAAAAGCGCTTATTAAACTACAGAAATGTGAGTTTATTATCTTTATTTTTAATAAATCTTATTTTAATGGAATTACGCTATATGGTCCCATGTTTTTCCTCTATGTGACTGTTACTTTGAACCGGGCCTTCACATGTTTGGAGAAAATCTACTGTAGTGGGAAAGATTATTTGGAAGATCGCTAGGCATTCTAATCATTTGCTGGTTTGGGGTTCTGGCATTTCAACACTGGTCAGTCCAAGTTTCCACGGAAACTAGAAAGCTTGCAAGACCTTCAGAATATATGTTCTTTTGGGTCATGTATATCTGGTAAGCCCGCATCTGTTAAGGTGGTGGTATCATCACATGGGTGTTTGCATGCTAATCCTCCATCGGATCTGAGGACGTGTTTGAAGTGTCACTGCATACGCTGGATTTGAATATCTCTTTGGATTTATAGAGACTTTATATTCTTTTTTCACATATAAGCACAAGGCTTTGGTGTATATTTATTGTATTATTTTCACTTACTACATATTACACATAAATCTGTGTGGTCACACGCATGGATGTTATATATATATATTTTATGTTTTTTTGAGTTTCTAATATAATTGTTTAAGCACTACACTTTTCACAATATTTATACATTTTTTACTAAAATATCCAGTTGTCTCTCTTTGGGTTTAAGGGAAAGAATTATTTTTGTATAAATCAGTGTGATTGACTAATACTTGTCCTCCTTAATTAGAGACAGCCATAATTACTTTTTCAAGAATGCCAATAAATCTCTAGCATTAGAATGGGAAGAACCTGGATGTCTTGTCTCGAGTGACATGTAACACATGCACTCCTTGCAGGCAAGGCAACTCATGAGAGCAATAATTCAAGCACTAGACCAGACCTCCTCTGCAACTCTACCGTAGTTTGTCGCCATTCCACGTGAGCGTGCAATTTTAAAGCGTGACATTGGTATCTATTTACTCAGCGTAACATCATCTTTCACATTATACAAAAAGATACGGCTAACTTTACTGTTTCGTTTTTTTTTTAAATCATGAAAGTGTCTATTTCCACAAAAAGTTGCGTTTTAAAAGACTGCTGCAGAAATAAAACTTGGTGTAATTTGTTTAAATAGCAGATACAAATAAATATATTTCTTTAATTTCTGACTGCTTGAATTTATTTTTCTGATGAAAAGTTGAAAACCATGGGCTCTTGGGTAGTAATCGTGATGCATCGCGGAATCGAATCGAATTGAATCGTGGACAGGATAATCGTAATCAAATCGAATCGTGAGACCAGTGAAAATGTGCACCCCTATTACAAATACATATCATTCAATATATGACCCCTGTCATCCACAAGTACGTGATTAGGGATGTGCCGAACACCCCCCGGTTTGGTTCGCACCAGAACCTGCGAACTGACAGAAAAATTGAGCGAACTTTAGAACCCCATTAAAGTCTATGGGACTGGAACGTTTGAAATCAAAAGTGCTAATTTTAAAGGCTAATATGCAAGTTATTGTCCTAAATATGGGTTTGGGGACCCGGCTCCTGCCCCACGGGACATGTATCAATGCAAAAAAAGTTTTAAAATTGGACGTTTTTTCCGGGAGCACTGATTTTAATGACACTTAAAATGAAAAAAAAGGAAAATATTCCTTTAAATTTTATGCCTGGGATGTGTCTATAGTATGCCTGTGAAGTGGCACGTGTTTACCGTGTTTAGAACAGTCCCTGCACAAAAATAAATTTCTAACGGAAAAAAGTAATTTAGAACTGCTTGCGGTTTTACTGTAATGTCTGGTTCCAGCATTACCAGCCCCTTTGGGTCTTGTACGGATATTAAGGGGAACCCCGTACCCAAATTAAAAAAAGGAAAGGCGTGGGGCCCCCATGCCCTATATACTCAGAACAGCAGTATACCTGCGGTGCAAACAAGACAGGGACTGTGTAGGTTTGTTGTTACGTAGAAGCTGTTTGTAATTTTGAACTGGTACATTTTTAAACTGTAGCTCCAGTCAAAAAATCTATTTTTAAGCTTTTTGGAAAACATAGGGAAGGGTTATCACCCCTGTAACATTTTTTTTCCGTCTGTGCACCTCTTCAGAAGATTTCACCTCACTTTCTGTCCCAATGACAAATGTTTTTTGAAAATTTGGGTTTTTTAGCAAAACAAGGATTGGGGTAAAGCATCAGTGAAGAGGAGACACGTTTTTCCCATATCAACTCTTACAGGAGAGAATTTCCCTTCCTAGGGGTAGATTTCATCTCACTTCCTGCTGTCTCCTTCCCTTTGCAAGTAGCAGACGTTTGTAAGTTGGATGTTTGAAAGTAGGGGCCTGTCCTATATGCTCTGCAGAAATTTGGGCCTAAGGTGTTGGTGTTGCCACAACACTGTAAGCCCTCACAGTGACTCTTGGTGGGCGCTGGAACGCCCTGCTCTGAACTATTATATCAAGAATTGTAAGTACATGTCATTGTTGAACAGTGTTAGAAAAATTGGGCCTTTGATGTTCGTGCTGGTGCATAACACTGTAAGTCCTCACAGTTACCCTTGGTGGGCACTGGAACGGGCCCTGCTGTGAAATATTATATCAAGAATTGTAATTACATGCACCTGTTGAACAGGGGCAGAAAAATTGGGCCTTAGGCACTGGTGCCACAACACTGCAACACCTCACAGAAACTCCAGTTGGAGAGCAGGAATGATCCCTGCTGCAAAGTATTGCATCAAAATTGTAATTACACGCCCCTGTTAAACAGGGGCTGAAAAATTGGGCCTTAGGCACTGGTGCTGGTACCGCGGCACTGCAACACCTCACAGAAACTCCAGTTGGAGAGCAGGAATGATCCCTGCTGCAAAGTATTGCATCAAAAATTGTAATTACATGTCCCTGTTAAACAGGGGCTGAAAAATTGGGCCTTAGCCACTGGTGGCGGTGCCCAGAACCAAAAATGTTCTTACAAGCTATCAGCAGGATCATTGAGGAGGAAGAGCATAACAGGATAGTCACTCAGCATCAGCATAGGCAGTCTTGAAGGGATCTAACATTTAAAAAAAAAATCGGTAACATCAGCTTCAGGTGCTTGGTAGCTGGTGTTGATCCAAGACTGATTCATGTTTATGAAGGTCAGTCGATCAACCGAGTCGGTGCACAAGCGCACCCTGTGATTGGTTAAAAAGCCTCCAGCAGCACTGAATGTGCATTCCGAAAGAACGCTGGATGCAGGACAGGCCAGTAGCTCAATTGCATACTGTGCAAGCTCTGGCCAGTGATCCATCCTCAAGACCCAGTAACCCAGAGAATTTTCGTGGGAAAGATGTCCAAGTCTGATCTTGCCCCTAAGTATTCCTGCACCATGTAAATCAGACGCTGCCGATGGTTGCTGAAACCGATCATACCTTGGGGCTGCGGACTAAAAAATTGTCTGAACGCATCGGTCAGATGGCCACCTTCTCCACCGCTCCTTCTGTGACTGACTGAAGCCTCAGAAACACGTTGTCCAGGACCAGGAATTTGTAACCTCCCAGTCTCTGGGAACGCATTGCACAGACCTTTCTGCAAGGCCTCCCGAAGATGTCTCATCCTCTGCTCCCTCTGCGATGGCAATATAAGGTCTGCAACGTACCCTTGCAACATGGATCAAGGAGAATTGCCAGCCAGTAATGATCCCTCTCCTTGATCCGCTGAATACGAGGATCCTTGTGCAGGCTTTGCAGGATCAGGGAGGCCATGCAGCGTAGGTTAGCTGAGGCATTCAGTCCGAAGTCCTCTGGGCCACTAAGGATGACATGATCTGCAGCCACCTCCTCCCAGCCACATACAAGTCCACGGGTTTCTTGGGACTGTAAATGATCCCTAAAAGACTGCTGCTGATGCTGAGTGCCAGGCTCCACTCCATGCTGACACAATCCTCCTCCTTGTCCTCTTCCTGTGTGATCGACGGGCCAGCAGGAACACTGTCTGGATAAAGGGGGCCTTGAGAGGCAAGGAAGTCCTCCTCTTCCTGCCTCTGTTCTGCCTCAAGTGCCCTGTCCATTATTCTATGCAGCGTGTGCTCCAACAGGTGGACAAGAGATACAGTGTCACTGATGCATGCATTGTCACTGCTCACCATCCTCGTGGCCTCTTCAAATGGAGACAGGACAGTGCATGCATCCCTGATCATGGCCCACTGGCATGAGGGAAAAAAACCAAGCTCCCCTGATCCTGTCCTGGTGCCGTAATCGCACAGGTACTCATTGATGGCCCTCTGCTGCATGTGCAGCCGCTGCAGCATGGCCAACGTTGAGTTTCACCTGGTGGGCGTGTCAAAGATTAGGTGGTTCTTGGGCAGGTTCAATTCCTTTTGGAGGTCAGCCAGCCGAGCACTGGCATTATATGACCTGCGGAAATGAACACAGACTTTCCCGGCCTGCCTCAGGACATCCTGTAAGCCGGGTACCTGCCCAAGAACAGCTGCACCACCAAGTTAAGCATGTGAGCCACACAGGGCACATGGGTCAGTTATCCCTGTCGGAGGGTGGAGAGGAGGTTGGTGCCATTGTCGCAAACCCCTATTCCTGGCTTAAGCTGGCGTGGCATCAACCACCGCTCAGCCTACCCCTGTAGTGCTGACAGAATATCTGCCGCAGTGTGGCTCCTAGCCCCCAAGCACACCAGCGCAAGCACGGCATCTTTTTGCTTGCGTACTTGCGTAGCCCCTTGAATGCCTACGGAGCACCACTGGTTCCGAGGGCAAAGCACAGGAAGAGGCCATGGAGGAAGAAGAAGAGGGGGTGGAGGAGAGAGGTGTCTCACCAGTAGTAGCATTTTGGAGGCGTGGTGGTGAAACAACCTTCAACACTACTGCACCTTGTTCTGCATCCTTCCCAGCTGCCAGAAGAGTCACCCAGTGTGCCGTGAAAGATAGGTAGCATCCCTGTCCATGCCTGCTGGACCATGAGTCAGCGGTAATATGCGCCTTACCGCTGACCGTCCTGTCCAGCGAGGCATGGGCATTGCCTTTCACATACAGGTGGAGAGCCGGAATTGCCTTCCATGAGAAAAAGTGGCGTTTGGGAACCTGCCACTGAGGAACCGCACATTGCACAAACTCATGGAAGGGGGCAGAGTCTACCAACTGAAAAAGCAGCAGTTGAAGTCAGTGGCGTAACTAGAACCTTCAGGGCCCCGATGCAAGAAACCATGAAGGGCCCCCCTGAACCCCAGCCAGGACCCTTGCCTCCGAGTCTGGCGTGGAACTCCAGGGCGTGGTCACAGGTATGACCTTTGTGAGCCCTGTAGTTCCACCACTGGCATCAGTAGTTTTTTTTATTATTTTTTTTTATTTTTAAGTGCCCCATTGGGGGACTGTCCCTAGGCAGGATGGGGTCCCCGTCCCCAGAAGAGATGAGGTCCTTTTCTCCAGGGCAGATGAAGTCACTGCCCCCAGGTGAGAAAGGGTCCCTGTCCCCAGGGGAAATGGGGGTCCCTGTCCCCACGTGAGAAGGGGCCCCTGTCCCCAGGGGGAGATGGAGGGGGTAAGTAATGGTGTGTGGGGGATGGGGTCCTCTCACTCACCATGACCAAGCTGCAGGCCGCGCACTCATCCATGTTGGCCTGGGCTCCATCCAGTGTGCTGGACGGGTGATCAGCATATCTCTCAGAAAGACCTTTCATCATCTGTGTATGACGGGGGAGGAGGGGGGCTGGCAGACAAGCCTGCATTGTCCTCCGGGAGCCGGCTCTCCTAGGGCTGTACTGCATCTGAGTGCCTAAAGTTTTTTTATCTGGGAGAAGTATGCAGTGCAGTGTGGGCCGGACTCGGGGGGGCGGGACTCTGGCTGGGGAGAACAGACATCGGACTGAGCGGCAATGCATGGAGCAGGAGAGGGGTACTCTGAGGAGCAAGCCGAGGACACAGATCATGCGGGAATGCACAACTAAAGAGCAGCCAGTGCGATAGTCGAGCATGGAGCTCTGCTAGTCACCCTCCACCTCCAGCCACCCGTGTGCATGGTGCACTGGTATCCCTAGCTGCCTATGCTGCTGCCAGCCATATGTAGAGGGGGCTGCATGGGCCCCCTGCAGCACAGGGCCCAGTTGCGGTCGCGACTGCTGCACCCCCTAAAGTTACGCCCCTGGTTGAAGTGCTAGCAATTTAGCCAAGCTAGCATTCAACCTCTGGGCATGTGGATGGCTGGGAGTGAACTTCTTTTGACGGTCCAGCAGCTTGGGCAGGGAAATGTGCCTGGTACAATCGGATGTTGGTGTACCGCGAGCAGATTTCCCGCAAGTACTTGGCTGTGACACACCTAATTCTACACCTTCATTCCTCTCAGTGCAGGTTTCAGAGAGAACTGGAGGTATAGTGGGGTTGGAGATCCCAGCTGATGAGGAGCAAGGAGAGGTCTGCTTTGTTCTTTGGTGTGGGTCTTTTAGGTACGCTTGCCAACGAACTGCATGGCAGGTGAACATATGTCTGGTCAAGCATGTGGTGCCCAAGCTGCTGATGTTTTGGCCATGCAAGATACACTTGAGACATATGTTGCAAATAGCAATGGTGCGATCTGATGCACTCGTCTCAAAAAGTCACACACCAAAGAACTTTTGCACAGAGGCAGCGCCCTGCACAGGCAGAGCTCTGCGGTGTGACACAGTCGGTGTGCTGCCCTTAAGCTGGTCCCTGGAGGGCATCCTGCCTCATTGGAGATGTACTTCCTCATCCTCCTCCTCGTCCTCCTCTCTCCTATCAGGCACCCACGTGGAGTCAGTGACCTCCTCATCCCCTCCCCCCTCGTCACTGGAGCAAACCTGGCAGTATGCTGCAGCTGGTGGAACATGACTGCCAGATTGCTGTCCTTCTTGGGCATCCCCTCTCTCTGGGCTCACATTACTGCCTTCCTCTAGCTGGGTATCAACATCAGAGCCTTCAAAACGCTAAGCATCCTTCTGGAGCATGTACCCAAACAGTTCGGGGGACTCCTCAGGAGGACATGGTGAGGCTAGGGAAGGAGTGACTGATGCTATTGAGACAAGGGAAGTGGCCGTGTTGGCAGCTGCTTTGCCAGTACCCTGAGCCTGGGTGAGAGAGGATAAGGAGGTTGAGGAGGGCTTGGTCATCCACTCTACCAAGTCTTCGGCATGTTGCAGCTCAACACGTCCAGCTCCTGAAAATAAGGACAAGTGTGTCCCATGGATGAGGATGCACCGCTTCCAGGACCAGCACTGTTGGCTCTAGACACAGAGCCTACTTTCCCTCTTTTATTGGCTCATGACTGTCTGGCTCTCCTTGTTGGCCTTACTAACGGCCTGCAGGGAGATGTAGCCACAGAAAGCTGGGACGTTTATACTGATTATACTGCAGCTATCAGAATCAACTGCCTGTCTGTAGTATTATTACTATGAGAACACAAATTATTGGGGTAGCTTTAGGTGCACACTGAGCAGATGACACAGTACACTTACTGTAATTACTGCAGCTGCCTACAGTATAGGATCAGCAGAACACCAGCATTGGGGTAGCTTTAGGTGCACACTGTGCAGATGACACAGTATACCGACTGTAATTACTGCAGCTGCCTGCCTGCGGATAGAATCAGCAGAACACCAGCAATTGGGGTAACGTTAGGCGTACACTGTGCAGATGACACAATACACCGGCTGTAATTACTGGAGCTGCCTGCGGTATAGGATCAGCAGACCACCAGCAATTGGGGTAGCTTTAGGTGCAAACTGTGCAGATGACACAGTATACCGACTGTAATTGCTACAACTGCCTGCTGATAGAATCAGCAGAACACCAGCAATTGGGGTAGCTTTAGGCGTACACTATGCAGGGGGCACAATACACCACTGTAATTGCTACAGCTGCCTGTGGTATAGGACCAGCAGAACACCAGCAATTGGGGTAGCTTCAGATGTACACTGTGCAGGTGGCACAATACACCGACTGTAACTGCTACAGCTGCCTGTGGTATAGGACCAGCAGAACACCAGCAATTGGGGTAGCTTCAGGTGTACACTGTGCAGGTGGCACAATACACCGACTGTAATTGCAATAGCTTCAAAGGAAATTCAGACACTGTCTCTCCATCTATCTCTCTCTCTTAGCGACGCAACACACTACCCAAGGCCAACGCGCAGGCGACCTTATATAGTGTGGGGTGTGTACTAAACCCCCCGAAGCCATAATTATCCACAGGCATTCTTCCTGTGGCCAATTATGGCTCTCTTTGCTGATGTCGCTGGGATTGGCCAAGCATGCGAGTCATAGTGCATGCTTGGCCAATCATCAGCCAGCAATGCACTGCAATACCGCAGTGAATTATGGGCCCTAAGCGCCACTCGAATTTGGCGCAAACTGCCCATAATGTTCGGATTTCGCCAAATGGGCGAACGGCCGGTGTTCAAGTCAAACATGGGTTCGACTCCAACACTCAGCTCATCCCTATACGTGATGAAAAATTTCACCATTACGTAATTTGCATGTGGTTCCTTCAAGTACCCAAGGGCAACGTGAGCATTGTCTGCATTGGGAAGTACCACGAGGACTGGATAGGAATCATGTTGTGGTATTGTAATGACTGCTGATTACATGCTGATTTCTGCAAAAAAACAGTTCAGGAGTGGCACTGACATATTTGCCAAGGATTTGGTGATCTGATCAGCTAACAAATGCCAATAGTCAGATAGAATATTTCGGAGTTGGTGATGATGGGCTGAGTATTTCATAATGATCAATAATAATGAGGTTCTAGTGCAGGACAGAGCCCGGTTGAATGCCTTGCTAAAGTTGGTCTGTGAGTAGTCCCTGAGTAAGAGACACTCGGGTAACAACTCTGCATGTGCCCAAAAGTCTTCTTCCCTTGTGTAGTCTCTGCGCAGTTGCAGGTACTGCGCATAAGACAAGGGGCTTGAGGTGTGCGCTAGAAGCATGTAACAATGTGTTACCAACTGTAGGTTTACAGGACAGGTCTATACCGATTGTTCCGTCCGGTTGTTTCATGATCATCAGGTCCAAAAATGAAATCTGGCAGTGTGGGGGCTTGTTCGCTGGGTTTTGGGACTATATAAGCTGGCTAATGCCTGTTTGTCGGTGCAGTGGATGCCTGTTCCAAGGGGGTTCACTTTGATTACCATCCTCAGTTGAGTCACGATGAAAACACAGCCCTTTTAGAACCAATTGTATTCTTTTGGGTGCCATTCTCTTATTATTGTCTATCCCTATTGATTGCAATCTTATCCTTTTATCCTTTTTTTTTTTTTTTTTTTCACAATCAAAAAGGTTTTTATTGAAAATATATGCAGGTTTACAATTAGCATGAAATTATAGATGTTGTCAACAATGGTATGTGTACAAGCATTGGTACAATTAGGTAGCATGTATGTTGTAACCATTTATCTCAATTGGAACAGAAGATAAAACCAAATCATATAGATAAGATAGAAACTAGTGATACCATAGGATAGGATATGTATTTGGGGAAGGGTGGTAGAGGGTACAGGGTAAAGGGAATTGGAGGCCAAGGGGGGATGCCATCGCACTAGGGTTCAATTCTTAAGGTTAGGTGTGTGTCTAATAGGAGTATATATAACTCAATCAGTCTGTTTTCTCCTTTCTATTTCCTTTTCCTGCATAGAGAAATGGGGAAGGGAAATTCAACCAGTAAGTAATTGGTAATCGGAGGAGAGGGTAAAAGCCAGCCAAGGCTGCCAGGTTTTGTTAAAGGATGTGCTGTTCTCTTTTTTCATTGCCACTATTTCCTCCATCTTGTAAATGTATTGCACTCTGTTTAACCAGTCCTTGACTCCTGGGACTGTGGTTCCAGTAGATAGGTATGAGTGTTTTCGCAGCAACGAGTAGGTGTCTAGAGAGAGATTTTTTGTACCTACTTAGGGTAGTTGGGACTAAATTGATCAGGCATGTGGCTGCGTTTAATTCGAGATTAATTTCCGTTATATGTTTTATCCATGTCTTAATTTCATCCCAGTAGGTGCTGATGAGGGGACATTCCCACCAAATATGTATAAATGAGCCTATACAAGTTTTACATCTCCAACATTTATCCGAGGTAGGGCGGGACCATCTCCCAGCATTCTGTGGTGTCATATACCATTGAGTGAGGACCTTATAGGAAATCTCTTGGTATTTGGTGCTTAACGAGCATTTGTGTGTCAAAGTACACACCTTTTCCCATTCTTTGTCAGAGATTTTCATTTTAAGGTCATGTTCCCACTTCATTTTGTGTTTATTGTTGTCCGCATGTGGCGTACAAATTAGCCATGAGTAAGCAAGGGACGTGGTGTGGGCTACTGGCGATCTTTTTAAGCATATGGATTCCAGTTGCGTCAACGGGAGTTTAAATTTGGATTTGTGCTTACTGTTTACCACAAAGTCCCGTAATTGCATATAAAACCAAATGCCAGAAAATGTCCCGCCCACCTCGGAGCTAAGTGCGTCAAATGTTTTAATTTTCGAGTTTGTCATGCAGTGGTGAATGAGAAGGTCATATGGCAGTTTGTGATGCATACCCGGCGTGAAATCAGGGTTATTGGCAAGCGGTGTCAGTGGGCCCGGGATGGATGCTATTTTGTATAGACTCGCTATTTTGTGCCAAATATTGATTGTGTTTTCGATCAGTGGGTGTCCTATCTGCTTGTCCTTTTTGGAGTGCATGGACCATGGGTAGTATAGCGTTTTATGTAAGGTTAGGTTGCTTTCTAATTGGACCCAATCTTTATTGTGGCCATGGCAGTGCCAGTCTATGAGTCTGGTGATATGTGCAGCCTGAAAATATTTCTTAAAATCAGGAAGACCCATACCCCCCTTACTTTTGGGAAGCGTTAGTAACGTGAAATTGATTCTGGGTTTTCTGTCTGCCCAGAGGAAGCTTCTCTGTGCTTTAAGAAGAGTGTTAAAAAAGGTTTCCGGAATTTTTATGGGTAGAGCATTGGATAGGTACAGTAGTCTAGGCAGTATCGTCATCTTCAAAATAGACGCCCTGCCAAACCATGAGAATTTTTTCGGTTGCCACCTCAGCAGGTCTTTCGTTATTGTGGACAATAGAGGTTTAAAGTTGGAGTTGTATAAAGCATCGATGTTGCTAGTTAAGTTTATTCCTAAGTATTTGAGTGTGGTCTGTTCCCATGTATAAGGGTAGTTGGCTTTCAGTCTCTTAAGTTGATCAGGTGGGAGGGTAAGGTTGAGTGCTTCAGATTTTGATTGATTCACTTTAAAATTAGAAATAAATCCAAAGGTTTGAAACACTTTTTGAAGGTTTGGTAAGGATATATGTGGGTTGGTGATGAAGAGTAAAAGGTCATCTGCATATGCGGCTATTTTGTATTCACGATCTTTTACTATGAAGCCCTGAATATCTCTGTGTAAATTGATTGTTCTTATTAGGGGTTCTAAGGTGAGGATGAAGAGGAGTGGTGATAGAGGACATCCTTGGCGTGTTCCATTGTGGATCGAGATGGGGTCAGAGAGTATATTATTTACTTTAATTTGGGCCTGGGGATTTCGATAGAGGGCCGAAATCCATGATAGCATGTTTCCCCTTAGTCCAATATGGGCACAGGTGTCCATCATGTAATCCCAGGAGACCCTATCGAAAGCCTTTTCTGCGTCAGTGGAAAGCAATATTCCAGCTGTTTTAGAGGTTTGAGCAAAGTGGATCAGATTCAATGCCTTAGTAGTGTTGTCACGAGCTTCCCTACCTGGCATGAAACCCACTTGTTCCGGGCCTATGATCTTTGCCAGAAGGGGTTTTAATCTATTGGCAAGTATTTTGGCCAGGATCTTGAGATCAACATTTAGGAGTGAAATGGGTCTGAAGTTTGCGCAGTCAGAATGGTCCTTGTTCGGTTTGGGGATTACAGCTATGTGTGCCATTAGGAATGAATTAGAGTTGTGTCTGTGTTTTGCTAGAAAGTTAAAAGCAGACTGGAGAGGTTTCAAGAGGGAGATTGTGTAAGTCTTATAGTATTGTGATGTAAAACCATCGGGGCCAGGGCTCTTGCCTGTTTTTAAATCTAATATTGCGTCTGAAATTTCTGATATAGTTATAGGGTCTTCCAGTCTGTGTGCGTCCTCACTTGCCAGGGAAGGTAGATTGCTATTTCCCAAAAAGTCTTTGATTGCTTCTTGTTTTGAGTGAGTTATGTGGGATGGTTTGTGTTGGGCCGGCAGATCGTATAGTTTGGCATAATAATTGTGAAACAGGTCTGCCATTTCTTTAGACTTATATTTCAGAGTCCCCTCTTTGTCCCTTATGGCGTGTATATGACTTGATAGTGTTGTTTCTTTCAGGGCCTTAGCTAGTTGTTTCCCACTCTTGTCTCCTTGTTCGTAGAAAATATTTTTTTTGAAAAACAGGGATCTTTTAATTTTGAGATCTAGTAAAAAGCGTAGTGCCTTTCTGCATTCGGTCAGTTGCTCTTCTACCCGGAGAGAGTGAGATTGTTTATGTTGCAATTCCAAGTTAGCAATTTGCTGGGATAGTTTTGTGATTTCTCCCTCTCTTTCCCTTTTTTTCCTGGCGCCCCACTTTATCAGTTCACCCCTCACCACTGATTTGTGGGCTTCCCAGTTGTTTAGCGGGTTTGTATCATTGTCAGTGTTGTTGTGGAAGTATGCACTAATCGTGTTGTGGATGTCATCTTTCACTATTTGGTCAGTGAGGAGTGTAGGGTTGAGTCTCCAATTAAACGCAGGTTTGCTGTGTGCACCCAGTTCTATTGAGATAGCTGTGGGTGCATGGTCAGAGAGGGCAATAATGCCTATCTCGGCTGCAAGTAATTTGCCCAGGTCCCTTTGTGAGATGAAGATCATGTCAATTCTTGAGTGCCGTTTGTGAGGTGCGGAAAAAAAAGTAAAGTCCTTCTCTGATGGATGGACGGATCTCCATGCATCAACCAGAGTCAGAGACTGCAATAGTGATTTCATTCGTTTGAGAAGCCTGTAACTGACGTGGGTGTGTCCAGAAGAGGTATCCCTGAGGGGGGAAAGAGGAATGTTAAAGTCCCCTCCCAGAAGAACACATCCCTCCGCAAACCATTTAAGTTCTTCAATTATTTTGCTACAGAATGGCACATGTGATGTATTCGGGAAGTACACGTTAGCAAGTGTTATAGGTGATCCCTCCCATGTGCCCTTCAGAAACAAATATCTTCCCTCAGGGTCAGTAAGTTGGTGCTTCAGGTCAAAGGGCGCGTCTTTGTTCAAAAGGATGGACACTCCCTTTGTTTTAGCATGGGGGTTGGTAGAGTGGTAGACTTTTGTGTATACGTTGTCAGTGAGTTTAGGAATACTCTTATCTTTGAAGTGGGTCTCTTGTAGAAATACCACTAAGGGGCGTACTTTTTTAAGTTCTCTAAACAATTTAGACCGTTTTTCAGGAGTATTCAGACCATTTACATTGTGTGAGATAAGAGTTGGTGTTTTCCCTAAGAAAGCATATGCCATCCTGTCTTTTAATCTAGGATGGGCAGGTTCTGGAGAAGCTGTGTGTGTGAACGGTGTTCACAAGAGATGTTAGTGACACAGAGTGTGTTAGGATACGATGCTTTGGGTTTGAGAAGGAAATTGCGAACGTGCATGGGGGTAAGAGGGGGGGGGTGGGAGTGGGGAGGAGGGGGAGTTAGGTTAGGAGGTAAGGAGGAAAAAAGACGTAAGTGGTTAGGGTATAAGAAGAGGAGTACCCACCAGTCACCAGTTGGTGGTGGGTCAGTTTGGGAGATAACTAACGTGCGTGTGTGTTAGTACTTTCCCTTTGGGGGAGAGTGGGAGGTGATCAACAAACAGTCTAGCAACGACTGTTTCTTTGGACTGTGCTATGGCAGTGATGAAGGTGACCAGTGTAGGAGACCTGTACAGCTTTTGGTTCTAAGCCTCATCAAGAGGTTATCTGTAGGTAAGGTATCTGAGACCATCTATTAGCAACTATAATAAGCTACAGTAGACTTGAGTAGTGGGGGGAGAGAGGGGAAGGGGATGTGCGAGTTGCCATTAACCAGTTCACAGAAGAGATTAACATTATAAACACAGTATAAACCATTCAAAAGAAACTATGGCCTGGGCGCCAGGCTGTATAACAAATACTAGCTTAAAAAAAACTTATAAACTTTTAACCCATATCCTGAGCATTTGACTTTCACATTTCTGTATTGCATACTGAGTACCAGGTGCCTCCGTGTACCCTGTGGGCATTTTAATCCTTATGCAAGGACAGTGAGTTTCCCACACCAAGTAGGGGAGCCACAAGATCATTGATAGGTGTGTCTATTTCCACAGTAAGGCACAGTGTGGTGTCCTTCCCATATAAGGTCCAGCCCGTTCTCACAGTCCCAAAGCAAGGTAAGTCTAAGCGGGTTAGGGAGGAGGAACTTCGCTGATGGTTGCCTGGGTTATGCATAAAGAGGGTGCAGTCAAGATATATTAAATAGTGCCCGTAGGGTCAACCAGTTGCTGCTCCCTGCCATGAGTCATTAGGGTATGTCTTCCACCTTGTTATGTTGGGGGGGGGACATATAAAGCGGTGACTCGTGCAATGCTACTCACGGTTCTGCAGTCAAAAGAGAGACACCATCTCAGAGGACATGGGGGAAAGTCACACATGCAAGTGGCGACATGTAAGACGCTGAACTCTTTTGCCATTTTCAGAACCTAAATAAAAGATAAAAGTTAAGGCATAATAAAATAGAAGTGAACAGCGCTGTCGCAGGGTATTATAGTCTCTCCACTGAATGTGTAGATCAAACAATGGTAAGGGAAGAGAAAAAAAAAAAGGGGGGGGGGGAAAGGGGGCCCCAGATAGGCAGGTCGTATCATTTGCCGGTGTGGATTTCAGAGAGCAGCCTTGGTTTGTGAACTTTTAGCTCTTAGGGTTGTTGGCTCCCCTGTTGCGAAAAACTAGTTACAGCCGCCGGATGGGATAATGGGTGAGTCGCTCAAAAAATAGAACAAAACAAGGTGGGTTGCGCCGTATCAAAGTTCCATACCAGGAAACTGGATAGTAACTTGCTTCAAGCCAAGATGTGTATCGTAGAAATTGTAGCCATTTCAGTAGCCTCTTGGGTCCCTTGCCCTCGGGCTCCTGGCACTTTTAGAGGATGCTGGGGATTCAAAGTTGTGTCTGTCAGTGCTTCTGCGGTGCTTGCCTAGCTGATAAGGCGATTGCGCGTGAGGAGGTCCCGCCGTGAATTGTGGATTGTTGATTGCCGGTGGTGTGAGGAATTCAGCATACCAGTCCGGGAGTTCCATCGGTGTAATTTGTAGTTCCTCACAGAATTTTTTGAGGTCATCAGGGACTTTTAGCATATGTTGTTTCCCCAGGAAGTTTGCTTGTAGTGCGAATGGGAATTTCCATCTGTAGTTGATTCCTTTTTGCTTCAGTACCTCTAAAAGTGGACGTAGAGCTCTTCTATTTTTAAGTGTGATGGGTGAAAGGTCTTGGAAAAGTTGAATCGTGGCTTCTTCATGCACTATCCTTTCCTTCGTCCGTGCTTTTTGGAGAATGTCTTCCTTCAAGCTGAAGTTAGTTAGGCAGCAGATGATGTCCCTTGGGGGGATTCCGTCCTGCGTTCTGGGTCTGAGAGCCCTATGTGCCCTGTCAAATTCGATGGGGGATTGTTCCGGCCGTTCGATTAGAGTGTTGAAGATAGCGGTTAGGGCTGGTCTAATTTGGTCTGGGGATACCGTTTCAGGCACTCCTCTGATCCTGATATTGTTCCGTCTACCACGGTTGTCCAGGTCTTCAATCTGCCTGTTCATATCGATCAAATGTTGGGAGTGCGAATTTGTGATATCATCCAGTCTGACCAGTGCTCTGTCCCTCCTTTTCCCAGCTCTGTCTGAGATTGCCATTTGCTCAGTTAGTCTCATTAGCTCGGTTTTGATATCTGTGATTGCTGCAGCAAAAGAGCTTTTGATATCAGCGGCAATGTCTGTCATAGCTGCGTAAGTAAGAGGTTGGTTGTTTTTACCGTTTCCTGCGGCTGAGTCTTCAGATGCTGATAGGGAGACTTCGTCATCTTCCATATCTTCGACAATACTGTTTCTCTGTGACAGTGCCATTTTGGAGCTTTTACTCCCTCCACAATATTTAAACTTGCTAAGGTTTGCTGGCGAGCTCTTTTTTTTCTTTTGGGGTGTTCCCAGAGAACGGAGAGTATGGCTGTGTGTGCTTCGCCTTGATTGCGTGGACATATTCGGCTATCAGGTCTGTTTTCAGTGTACAGGCCCCTCTGGTCACCAGGATTTTTCTACATTACAGGCATGTGTGTTGCTCACCAGGCCACTGCCCCTGTGATAGAGTTTGCCAGTTCTTGGGTAGGAGAACTGTATTACTAGTGGGGTATGCACCAGTGCCGGGGTTATGCTAGGGTAGGATTAGGTGGTTATAGTCCAAACAGAGTTAGTGTTAGGTGGGGAGACTCAGGGTGTGCTTGGAGTAGCAAGATGGCCGCCTTCTCCAGTGAGTAGGCCGGAGCCTCAGGCTTTCCTTACTCTGGTGGCCATGTAGCTGTGTTCCGCTTGATTTAGTTCCTATGCCCCCAGTATCTGCTCCCCAGAACAGTATAAAGTGTATGCGCCCACTAAGTCCGCCTCGAGGGGGGGGGGGGGCGCGTTTATACTCACTGCGGCCTGGTGATGATGTAGGCCGGATCCAGGGCCTGGATGGCCGCTCCGGGAGTCCGCTGGACGCTGTGCCCTGTCGTTCCGGCCGCAATGTCTCCGGGTGAGTGGCGGTGCTTGCTTGCCCGTCGAGCGGGCTCCCTCTTTACTACAGTGGCGCTGCGGCAGAGGCTGACGTGGGCCGGTGACCTCGTAGGCCGCAATATGGCGCCGGGTGCTCCGCGATGCGGCCTGTGTGGGTATGCCGCTACGGGTAGATATGTCCCGTCAGATGGCCTCCGGGGGACAGTTCCGTGGTCCCCGGGCTCAGCACAATTCCGGTGTCTTATTATCCCCGATTTTAAGGGGTGGATGGCGGTGGATGGCGGTGGATTTCACCCGTCCCGTACGGAGCTCGTTCACCACACGTCCTTCTCGCTCCTCGTCCGGACACACCCCTATCCTTTTATCTTTGGCTGTATTCATATATCATGTGCTGCCTCCAGCCAGCTCTTTCCTTTTTTGGACTATCGATGGGGCTAGTATATTCTCTGAAGTCCCTCCACAAGCCCATTCTTTCTACCCCTTGGCTTTGTACTAGTTTACTCCACCATATCAGGTTGTTTTTTTCATTTACATCTAATAGAATTTGAATTTACATTGAACCAGCATACATCCCCCTTCCTTCCCCCCTTCACCTTTCCCCCTCCCCCTTCCCTTTTTCCATCCTTCCCACTCCCCCCCCCCCCCATTTCCATACCCTCCACCCCTACCTCTTTCCCTGCCCTCCCTATGGTTCTTTATATACCAGCATACTTAAAATATATATGTATATATATATATATATATATATATATATATATATATATATATACACATACAGTATCTATTTAGTTGCTGCGGAAGATTAATCCATTCACTCGTATATATCCCCTGTATCCGCCATAGGGGAATGTTGATAGTGTCTTGGCTGTGTCTCTGTATATGGGTCTATGGGTAAGCAGCAGTGCACCCATTTCCTCCACCAGTTATCAAATAAGTATGTGTTTTATTTATTTTTGGATCTTTATGTATAATTTGCTATTTCATTCTAGACTTTATCCTCCTGATGAAGCGATAGCATTTAGCGAAACATGTAGGAGGACCAAATGTCCCATGTGGACCTACTATATCTTCTGTCTCCACCTTTGGAACACATTAAGTATCAGCAATATAGTTGTATAAATACCCTTGTACTTTAAAATTGTTCTGTTTTGAACATTGAACACAATGTTCTTATCTATGTTTGGACATCCTGTTATTTATTATTGTGCATTAATAAAATTATAATTTTTTATTCAAATTAGTTTTTGCCCTACTGGTACCAATATAGTCCATTCTCTTATCCTTGGAGACTAGTTTGGGGAACTGTCTCCACCCCCAATTCTCTTACCTCATTCTAATTGGAGGAATCATGTGGAGTTATCACAGCAGAGGAATTACAACTATGAGATTCTAAGCGTTTTTTGACCTTCCTGTAAAAAGGGAACAGACACCTCTGGTCAGTTGACACCTATCACTTGAACACTAGTGGTAAAGATAAAAGGACATCACCATATTGAAGAACTTTTGGTGTTGGGGCAACAGTCACACTGGACTTTATTTATTCATTCAATTGCTATGTATTATTTTCTCACATGTCCACCATTTTCATGATTGTTTGTTGATGGATTCTAGTTATAACAATTTATTCTCATGTATTTGATTTATTCACTATGGTGGTTTAATATTGTGGTGATTTATTAATGTTATATGTGAGCGCCATACGTTGTTTCTATTTTATTGCATTATTGCACAAGTACAATATATTTCTTTATATAACCCTTCAGTGTATTGACATTTAGCTTAGTTAGAGAAACAACAATAGGACTTGACGATCTTGGCAACTATCTATGGTTAGAATTGTGTATGTGTTTGTATTCACATAGAATATCACTAGGCTGCTATATCTTGAGGCAAATGCCAGGATTTCTGAGAGTGAATATCTCCAATGTATATTTTAGAAAATTTTGCTTGTTTAGGTTTTTTCACCTCCCCTACTTATCTAGATTTGCTTGGTTCATCCTGGAGTTGTTCAGATGTCACATCTGAAACATCACAGTAAACACCATGGATGGAGTAATATCTACTCAAATTTGCCAAAGTCATACACAGCAGCTGTGTTTGTCTGAATATGCTAATATTAAAGTGTTTGTAAACCTCAGACATAAAAACGAATGTAGCACTAACCCCCGAAGGAGCTGCTGATTAGATTGGGCCTGCACTCTTCTTAGAAACCCCACTAACTTGACTCAATCTCCTTGGCACAGCTGTGGTGCAATGTAATATAGTACAATATAATACAATGCAAAGTACCTGTATTGAAACCTCAGATCCACTGGCTTCACCTGGTGGGAAGAAACAGTACGCCACACAACTGGATACTTAACCAGAATTATCTTTACTGCTAAATATTTACACAGGTGATTACAGGAATTGTGCTGTCATCCCAACATGGGACAACAGCACAATATATTTCAATATAACACAATACAAAATGTATATATATGTATAACCAGGGAGCCCCCCTGCTTTAAATGCTATACGTGAGGCCTCACTTAAAGTACTTTTATCCAGGGTCTTCTTTTCTTCGCTAGCTAAAGTATTTGTAATCCAAAATTCATGGAGGATTAAGCTGAAATGCTCCTGGTGTAACTCCAGTAACTTATTTACAAACGCTGGAGGCGCCAAAGTGAATAGGTCTCAAGCCTGCTCAGTGTCAGTTGCTCTGCTGTGCCTCCGTGGAACTACAGGTTCCAGTGAGGCATGCATGTGAGTCTAACTGCGTGCAAAAGTTCACAAACGGTGGGCCGCAACCCGCTCACCAACTGGATCAGAGTTCCGCATGATTACTTTGGGCTGGTGACTGTAGCATGCCTTTCCGTCAGCTGGGCCAGATGCTCTGTATTGCTCTGCTGAATCAGTCCTGTTCTCTGATTCTCCACTGAGTGTCTTTGGACCTTCTCAAGCCGACTACCGTCTGTCAGGCTCCGTCAGGTCACCTCATAAAACAAACAGGCTGACGCTCTGCGATGCTGTCTCTGGGAAACCTCCCCACAGATCCGCACAGGCAGTAAGCGTGGTCCCAAGAGACCTAAAATGGCCGCTTGGGTCCCTTTTAACCCCTACCCAGCATGCACTACGTAAGAGAGTGTTCAGGGGTAGGTCACACAGACTCCTGGGTAACAAGGTCAACCTTCAGAGTCCAAACAAACAGTCACTTCCTGTAGTCTTTAGGTTGTTCTAAGGTAATAATAAACAGGTGCTTTACCCCTAGTTGGTCACTAGATGGCTCTGGTACGAAACCACAGTAATGTCCATAAACCTTACATTAAAGCATACCTAACTACATCAATAGGCAAGGATGTCAGGGCTACACTAACAAAAACATCACACTACAACAAGGGTAGACAACCTTTCAGAGGAGGAGATCTACTTGGACAACATGGAGAAAAGATCCCGGGGGAAGGGGGATGAGGGGTGCAGGGGGGGAGGGTATTGGGTACTTAAAAAAAAAAACTTCCCCCTCCACCCCATAGTACTGTTCTAAATCCCCAAACGCAGTGTCCTCTGCCCCTTTCGCATCACCTCCCACTGCAGTGTTCTTTGCCCCCTTCCCCCACATTTCTGTGCTATACCCTCCCCCCCAAAATGCAGTGTTCTCTGCTACCCTTCACATTACCTTCCTCCCACTGTAGTGTCTCCTCTGTTCCCTTCACATCACCCCCCCCCCACCACACATGCTGTGTAGGTCGCACTTCCTACTTCCTACCTGCCAGCATGTGTACAGCAGCGCAGAGATCAGGAGACAGCATAGTGTTGGGTGGAAGGTGGGGGTGTGGGTGGGGTGAGCTGCCGGAGTTCATAATAACATAATAATATTAGTGGTCACTAGGACCACTTAGCAACCAATCACTGAGGCAGCTCCCGCCCTGCCTCCCATCCAGTACTATGATGCCTCCTGCTCTCTGCTCTGTAGTATGAGGGGCGGCAAAGCCATGGCCATGATCCACCTGTCATCTCCCCACGGTCATCCAGTCAATCGTGATTGAAAGCTTGCCAACCACTGCACTATAGTGTGTGAATCCCAAGCATTGGGTGTGCCTGGTTAAGTTAGATGAAGCCGACACCTCAGCTTCATAGGAGCTGTGCCGCCAGCGGCGGGACAAGGTCATCTAGTGCCCAGGGCGAAAATGCAAAAATTCCAAATTGCGCCCCCCCAGGAGGATTTGGGAGCGGGGATAGAGAAGCGTGTGTGTGTGTGTGTGTGTGTGTGTGTGTATATATATATATTTATTTGTGTTATATACAAGACTGTATACAGGTTCTGTACAGTGTTCAGAAAACAAATAAGAACAAAGATAGCAAAACAATAATCCTAGCCATTTATCGGCTAACTACACAATATGCAGGCCCTAACTACCAGCCTGAGCAAGCCTACCGCTTGTCAGTTTCTGCATATACTGCTTAACAGCTTTTACTACCCTTTTGCTCTTCACAGACCAGCGTTGTCTGTGTTTCCCAGGCAGAGAGCAAAGGCTGTCTGCTCAGGTGAGCCTAAATTAGCCTGGGGAAGAGGACCAAAACCCGAACTGGATCATGGATCAGAGATTTCTAAATGTAAACAAGAGGAGCCTGGGAGACGTATAAACCCCCGAACAGGACTTTTCCTGGCTCTATCTGGGACGCTCTGCTATATACCCCCCCCCCCCCCGTTTCAACCCCAGGGTTGGAACACCTGTAGCCCAACAGGAGTGAACAATCTACATTCCCCATCTCCACACCTGGCCTGTGTTTTACGGTGAAGGAGTAGTCCTGTAGATCCAAAAAACACTGGATCACCCGTCTATTAGTCTCCTTCTTTTGGGCCATCCATTTCAGGGGAGCATGGTCAGTTATTAACTCAAACTGGTGGCACCCTAACAAATAGTACCTGAGCGCATCCATGGCCCACTTTATGGCAGTTTTCTGCTTAGGTACACCACAGGGTGTTCTTCCCCATTGTGTACCTGTGATATGACTGCCCCGATACCAACATCAGACGCATCAGTCTGAACCAAAAAATCTTTGGAGAAATCGGGGAGTACAGTACTGGCTGTGCACAAAGAGCCTTCTTCAGGACTTGGAAAGACTCCTCTGCTACTGAAGACCATTTCACCATAACAGAGTCTTTCCCTTTCGTAAGGTCTGTCAGAGGGGCAGCTAAAGTTGCAAAATATAGGATAAATCTTTTATAATACCCCGCAATGCCAAGAAAGGCCCTGACCTGCTTCTTGTTTGCAGGACGTGGCCACTCCTGGATGGCTGCTATTTTACTCACTTGAGGTTTTATGACACCACGGCCAATAGTGTAGCCCTTCTTTGAAGAGGGAATCAAGGACAGCCTGGACACGAGGCAAGTGAGACTCCCAGCCAGTGCTATGTATCACTATGTCATCTAAATAGGCTGCTGCATATCGTCTGTGGGGTCTTAGGGTCCTGTCCATGGCCCTCTGAAATGTCACGGGGCATTTTGCAACCCAAAAGGCATTTTTTTATATTGAAAGGAACCCTCCGGGGTCACAAATGCAATCTTTTCTTTGGCGCTACCAGTCAGGGGTATTTGCCAATACCCTTTTGTCAAGTCCAAAGTGGTAAGATAGCGAGCGTTGCCAAGTCGGTCTATACGTTTTTCTACTGTAGGCATTGGTAGGTGTCAAACTTTGTCACTGCATTAAGCTTCCTGAAGTTGTTACAGAACCTCCAAGTGCCATCCGGTTTTGGGACTAACACGATGGGACTAGACCAGTCACTATTGGATTCCTCAATGACATCTAGCTCCAACATTCTTTTAACTTCATTGCTGATGTCCTTTCTCCTTGCTTCAGGAATTCGATACAGTTTGAGCTTGACACGTACCCCAGGTTCAGTAACAATATCATGCTGAACTACTGAAGTCATGCCAGGTAACGCTGAAAATGTCTCTCTATTCCTTATCAGGAACTCTTTAGTAGGGATGAGCTTCGTGTTCGAGTCGAACATACGTTCGACTCGAACATCGGCTGTTCGCCCCTTCCGGCGAATTCCGAACGTTATGGACCGTTCACGCCAAATTCGTGTGGCGCTCACGGCCCACAATGCACTGCGCCATCGCAGTGCATTGCTGGCTCATGATTGGCCAAGCATGCACTGTGACCCCGCATGCTTGGCCAATCACAGCGCCGGCAGCGAGGAGAGCCATGATTGGCCACAGGCAGGATGCCTGTGGCCAATCATAGCTCAGGCTGTGTAGTACACGCCCCACACTATATAAGGCCGCCAGCGCGGCGGCCTTGTGTAGTGTGTTGGCATCTGTAGGAGTTAGTGGGTGTCCTGTGTACCTTCAACACAGTATACACCGATCGTTATCGGCCGATTTTGCGTTCTTGCTCTTCTGTAGTGGTTGTTGTCTGCGTGCCCTGACCGCAGTATACACCCCTATATCCACCTATATAGCTAGCTATATTTCTCTTTTTTAATAGAGCGTGCAGTCAGTTGTAGGAGATTGTGCGTGCTGTCTGCGTGCCCTGAACCCAGTATACACCGCTATATCCATCTATATAGCTAGCTATCTTGCTCGTTTTAAATAGAGCTTGCAGTCAGTTGTTGGAGATTGTGCGTGCTGTCTGCGTGCTCTGAACCCAGTATACACCGCTATATCCACCTATATACATGTATATACAGTATACACCTTGTTCCGCCATTTCTGCAGAGCATATAGGGCAGGCCCCTACTTTCAAACATCCAACTTACAAACATCTCCTACTTGCAAACGGAAGGAGACAACAGCAAGTGAGATGAAAAAAGACGGACGGAAAAACAAATTATACAGGGGTGATAACCCTTCCCTATGTTTTCCAAAAAGCTTAAAAATAGATTTTTTGACTGGAGCTACACTTTAAAAATGTACCAGTTGAAAATTACAAACAGATTCTACTTAACACAACTAACCTACACAGTCCCTGTCTTGTTTGCACCGCCTGTATACTGCTGTTCTGAGTATATAGGGCCTGGGGGCCACACGTATTTCCTTTTTTTAATATGGGTACGGGGTTCCCCTTAATATCCATACAAGACCCAAAGGGGCTGGTAATGGGCAGGGAGGGCTACCCATGCCATTTTTCGCAAAGATTTTCAACCATATTGCAGGAACCAGATATAACATTAAAACCGCAAGCAGTTTTAAATTACGTTATTTCCGTTAAATGTAATTTTGTGCAGGGACTGTTCTAAACACGGGAAACACGTGGCACTTCACAGGCATACTATAGACACCCCCCAGGCATGATATTTAAAGGAATATTTCACTTTTTTTTTCACTTTAATCGTCATTAAAATCAGTGCTCCAGACAAAACAGCCATTTTTAAAAACATTTTAGGCATTCACCCATGTCCCCTGGGGCAGGTCCCCAAACCCTTTTTAGGACATTATCTTGCATATTAGCCATTAAAATTAGCACTTTTAATTTTGAACGTTCGAGTCCCATAGACTTCAATGGGGTTCTAACATTCGTACGAATTTGGGGTCCGTTTGAAAGTTCTGGTGCGAACCGAACCGGGGGGGTGTTCGGCTCATCCCTACTCTTTAGCTTCCTCTTTTTGGGAATATGACAGGGTGTCTGAAATCATGACCACAGGGATCAGAATGGACTCAGTACCCTTAAGCATTACCGGGAGGGACTTCGCAGTTAACGCCAGTCTATCCTTCAAGGGGTTTAACAGGTTTATATGGGAAACCTGTTCGGTATTTCTTTTTCCTGGTTGATATACCTTGTAGTTGACCTCCCCAACACTTTCAATTACTTCAAAGGGACCCTGCCACTTAGCCAGGAACTTGCTCTCAACAGTGGGAATTAACACCAGGACCCTGTCACCAGGTGAGAAAACATGGAGTTGGGCCCCCCTGTTGCATATTCTCTGTTGGGCTGCCTGGGCCTGCAGTAAGTGTTCTTTTACCATTGGCATGATTGCTGCAATCCTCTCCTGCATTTGAGCGATATGCTCAATGAAACTTAAACATAAACAGCTCTTTGTCAATGTTTTTAGCAGTCGCGGTGCATAAGGGAACTGCTTCAGGATAACGGGTAGCATAATCCATGATTACGAGGATATGCTGATGACCCAGGGCAGACTTGGGGAGTGGACCCACAAGGTCCATGGCAATCCTCTCAAAGGGCACTTCAATAATAGGCAAGGACACTAAAGGACTTCGGAAGTGGGGTAGTGGGGCTGACATCTGACACACAGGACAGGATTGACAATAATTCTTAATATCTTTCTGTATCCCAAGTTAGTAAAACCTGCGCAACACCCTTTCAGTAGTTTTTTCAACCCCTAAATGGCCTCCTAGCAAGTGCCCATGGTCAAGTTTCAACACCACCCGTCTGTATGGCTTAGGAACCACCAACTGCTCAACCACTTCATCATTCATTTTACATACACAATATAGTAAATCCTAATTGCTGCTGAAATAAGGAAAACAGGGCCTGTCCCCTGATTCGACAGGTAGATCATTAATGACTATTACATGTTCCCAGGCCCTGGCAAGGGTATGGTATTTTCTCTGCTCAGTACCAAAATTTTCCTTGTGTACATGAAGGTCAGCAAACTCCAATGTAGGCTCGGATTTAGCAGGCGGCTGTCCAGCTCTACTGGTAGTGGGGACTTCCTCAGGCTCCTCCAGCTCTCCAGCCATAACCGATAGAGGAAAACCCGGGGAGCCCTGAGAGGAGTCCCCTGAACCTACATTGTCGGTAGTGGCCAGGAGTTCTAGCACCGCCACTGAGTCAGGTACGGCGACCGGGTTGGGATGATCCCACAGTTCCCAAAACTTAGGGAAGTCCCTACCAATGATGGCCTCGTGCACCAAGTGGGGGACAAGTCCAACCGAATGGGTCACCGTACCTAAGCCAGTTTTAAACTGAACAGTGGTTATAGGATACTCCCGGGTATCCCCAATGTATACAGATCACAGCAGCTTTTTTAGCATGACAATTAACAGGTTCAATTATTTCAGTTGTAACCAAAGTCACTAGACTTCCAGAGTCCAGCAAGGCTCTAATAGGCTTATCATTAACAGTCATTTGGTACATTGGTTTACCCATATTTGGCGTCGCAGTGCAAGAAACAGATGCAAACATAGACTGCCTTCTAATAGATAAATCACACTGCATTGGTTAATTTGTCAATGGACAATTTGCTGCAACACGTCCCAGTTCTTAGCAACGAAAACACCTGATGTTTCCCCAGTTTGGTTTGCTGACAGGCAGTGGCTTCCCTTGTTTGGGACGCCAAACTTCAGTCCTGGCATCAAAATTCCTCCCCCCTATTTCCTTGCCATGTTTACCACCCACTTCCCCTGGAACAGTCTTACCGGTTACCTAGGGAGACCGTGGCTTTGGGTGGAAAGTCCCTGCGGTTGTAGGGGTGGTGACCAGGTTCTCTGCAGCAAAGTACCTTTCAACTATATATATGCAAAGAGGGGGGAATTATTGGGACTTTAAATGAAGCACAATTAAGTACCTCCATCCCGGTAATCGATACGTATAAAAAGGGGGAAGTTTGGGACAACATCGGCCGGCCAGTGGGCGTGTACCAAACCCTGATGACTAAGTATCCGTGTGAGACATTTATACGGTGTCGGTAAATGCTGTCATTATACAATGTATACATAGATGAAATAAATGAATGTATGTGGATACACAGAATTCAACATTGAAGATAACAATATATAGACAGACTTTACACAGGGAAGGTAGGGGAGCACTACCAAACCCATATATCCAAGTGCTTCCATCCCGGCATATATATATGCAAAGAGGGGGGAATTATTGGGACTTTAAATGAAGCACAATTAAGTACCTCCATCCCGGTAATCGATACGTATAAAAAGGGGGAAGTTTGGGACTTTAAATGAAGCACTTGGATAGTGGAGGAGAATTTTAACCATGTTTATTTATTTTATTCATTATTCGATAAAAAGCTATTTATTATAAATAAATCAAATTCATAGTATATATAGGCATCAATACAATAAAAACATGATATATAGTATCCACATATAGCTGCACATGATATTAATAATAAATGAATTAATTGGGTAATGTGGCATAATAATGCCTATGACAGCAAGCTAGACATCGACAGATATATCCACATGGTAAGTATGCATCCAATAGATGTAAAACAAAATTCAATTTATAGTAAATAGTCAAAAACTGATAAGTATGGTTCCGTAGACAGTGTAACTAGGACATCAAATCAAAAATCTCGACACGTTTCGTGGGTGTCTCCCCACTCATCAGGAGCTGATGCTACCACAAAATTCCTATAGAATAAAGTAAAAAATATATAAATAATCTACTGACCAATAGATAGAAATAGACTAATGAGAATATGATACAAGTCGGTAGTTTGGCCAGGGCGGACTCACCAGTCCGGACGACAAGTGCAGCGCGTGGCGGTGGATGCTGGGCGGGCCAGGAGCACACTCCCTCCACGGGAACATAGAGATGGATGTGATATCCGGCACGGAAAAAATGCACCAGCATAGGAAAGTCTTCACAAGGGTGGAAAGTGTAGTGATTGTTGCAACCAAAATATCTGGGGACAAATTAGTAATTATAGGTATGCATAAAAATAATATTGTTACAAAGGAATTGAAAATAAAATAAAAGTGAGCCCCACAGGAACCTAAAAGGGTGATAAACAAAAAACAGTGTTGTGCTGTATTGTGGGTATATGAAAATAAATATCATATTGATAAGGTGTAGGTAAAGGAGAATGAATTGAATGTGTATATGGGAGTATGGGTGCGTGAATACAAGTAGGTGAGGGAATTGTGGATAAGGTGTATGTAGATGGTGATGGACAGGAGGGAATGACGAAATTACCCGTAAGCAAAGGTATGTGGTTGTGAATAAGTAGAAGGAAAAGAAGAAAAAGTTTTGCACCTGGATATCGCTCCTAGAACAACGACCAGCAAACCAGACAGCTGGTGTGTACAGACCCCATGCAGAGACTAGCCGTGCAGGCAGCTAGCTCCGAGTGGGGTTTAAATATGCCGCCAACACCACGTGCGTGAAACAGAGGGGGAGGGGTCGCACCTAACCCTGGTCATCAACCAGCGACAGGCGTACCAAAACCCCCTCATAGAGACTCAGAGAATGGAAATCACCGAACGTTGGCGTGATGACGTCAAAGCTCACGTCACACGCACGGTGTGGGTAGCGTGGCGCCGATGCGCAAAGTGGAGTCCACCCGAACCTCCCAATCAAAAGTGAAAGGGGAGGAGGGAAGGACCCGCTGGCGCATCGCAGTTCTCGCGAGGAAGGAAAAGACCCAGCACCGCCCAAACGCCCAATCGCCCCATACGGAACAACATCGGCCAGCCAGTGGGCGTGTACCAAACCCTGATGACGGAAGTATCCGTGTGAGACATTTATACGGTGTCAGTAAATGCTGTCATTATACAATGTATACATAGATGAAATAAATGAATGTATGTGGATACACAGAATTCAACATTGAAGATAACAATATATAGACAGAGTTTACACAGGGAAGGTAGGGGAACACTACCAAACCCATATATCCAAGTGCTTCCATCCCGGTATATATATATATATATATATATATATATATATATATATATATATGCAAAGAGGGGGGAATTATTGGGACTTTAAATGAAGCACAATTAAGTACCTCCATCCCGGTAATCGATACGTATAAAAAGGGGGAAGTTTGGGACTTTAAATGAAGCACTTGGATAGTGGAGGAGAATTTTAACCATGTTTATTTATTTTATTCATTATTCGATAAAAAGCTATTTATTATAAATAAATCAAATTCATAGTATATATAGGCAGCAATACAATAAAAACATGATATATAGTATCCACATATAGCTGCACATGATAATAATAATAAATAAATTAATTGGGTAATGTGGCATAATAATGCCTATGACAGCAAGCCCGACATCGACAGATATATCCACATGGTAAGTATGCATCCAATAGATGTAAAACAAAATTCAATTTATAGTAAATAGTCAAAAACTGATAAGTATGGTTCCGTAGACAGTGTAACTAGGACATCAAATCAAAAAGCTTGACGCGTTTAGTGGGTGTCTCCCCACTCATCAGGAGCTGATGCTACCACAAAATTCCTATAGAATAAAGTAAAAAATATATAAATAATCTACTGACCAATAGATAGAAATAGACTAATGAGAATATGATACAAGTCGGTAGTTTGGCCAGGGCGGACTCACCAGTCCGGACGAAAAGTGCAGCGCGCGGCAGTGGACGCCACATTATCCAATTAATTTATTTATTATTATTATCATGTGCAGCTATATGTGGATACTATATATCATGTTTTTATTGTATTGATGCCTATATATACTATGAATTTGATTTATTTATAATAAATAGCTTTTTATCGAATAATGAATAAAATAAATAAACATGGTTAAAATTCTCCTCCACTATCCAAGTGCTTCATTTAAAGTCCCAAACTTCCCCCTTTTTATACGTATCGATTACCGGGATGGAGGTACTTAATTGTGCTTCATTTAAAGTCCCAATAATTCCCCCCTCTTTGCATATATATATATATATATATATATATATATATATATATATACCGGGATGGAAGCACTTGGATATATGGGTTTGGTAGTGTTCCCCTACCTTCCCTGTGTAAAGTCTGTCTATATATTGTTATCTTCAATGTTGAATTCTGTGTATCCACATACATTCATTTATTTCATCTATGTATACATTGTATAATGACAGCATTTACTGAAACCGTATAAATGTCTCACACGGATACTTAGTCATCAGGGTTTGGTACACGCCCACTGGCCGGCCGATGTTGTTCCGTGTGGGGCGATTGGGCGTTTGGGCGGTGCTGGGTCTTTTCCTTCCTCGCGGGAACTGCGATGCGCCAGCGGGTCCTCCCCTCCTCCCCTTTCACTTTTGATTGGGAGGTTCGGGTGGACTCCACTTTGCGCATCGGCGCCACGCTACCCACGCCGTGCGTGTGACGTGAGCTTTGACGTCATCACGCCGACGTTCGGTGATTTCCATTCTCCGTGTCTCTATGAGGGGGTTTTGGTACGCCTGTCGCTGGTTGATGACCAGGGTTAGGTGCGACCCCTTCCCCTCTGTTTCACGCACGTGGCGTTGGCGGCATATTTAAACCCCACTCGGAGCTAGCTGCCTGCACGGCTAGTCTCTGCATGGGGTCTGTACACACCAGCTGTCTGGTTTGCTGGTCGTTGTTCTAGGAGCGATATCCAGGTGCAAAACTTTTTCTTCTTTTCCTTCTACTTATTCACAACCACATACCTTTGCTCACGGGTAATTTCGTCATTCCCTCCTGTCCATCACCATCTACATACACCTTATCCACAATTCCCTCACCTACTTGTATTCACGCACCCATACTCCCATATACACATTCAATTCATTCCCCTTTACCTACACCTTATCAATATGATATTTATTTTCATATACCCACAATACAGCACCACATTGTTTTTTGTTTATCACCCTTTTAGGTTCCTGTGGGGCTCACTTTTATTTTATTTTCAATTCCTTTGTAACAATATTATTTTTATGCATACCTATAATTACTAATTTGTCCCCAGATATTTTGGTTGCAACAATCACTACACTTTCCACCCTTGTGAAGACTTTCCTATGCTGGTGCATTTTTTCCGTGCCGGATATCGCATCCATCTCTATGCCGCCTCAGTTCCAGTGGAGGAAGTGTGCTCCTGGCCCGCCCAGCATCCACCGCCGCTCGCTGCACTTGTCCTCCGGACTGGTGAGTCCGCCCTGGCCAAACTACCGACTTGTATCATATTCTCATTAGTCTATTTCTATCTATTGGTCAGTAGATTATTTATATATTTTTTACTTTATTCTATAGGAATTTTGTGGTAGCATCAGCTCCTGATGAGTGGGGAGACACCCACGAAACACGTCGAGCTTTTTGATTTGATGTCCTAGTTACACTGTCTACGGAACCATACTTATCAGTTTTTGACTATTTACTATAAATTGAATTTTGTTTTACATCTATTGGATGCATACTTACCATGTGGATATATCTGTCGATGTCGGGCTTGCTGTCATAGGCATTATTATGCCACATTACCCAATTAATTAATTTATTATTATTATCATGTGCAGCTATATGTGGATACTATATATCATGTTTTTATTGTATTGATGCCTATATATACTATGAATTTGATTTATTTATAATAAATAGCTTTTTATCGAATAATGAATAAAATAAATAAATATGGTTAAAATTCTCCACTATCCAGGTGCTTCATTTAAAGTCCCAAACTTCCCCCTTTTTATACGTACCTTTCAACTATGTTCCACCAGGTTGTCCGCCGAGTTGGGGTCTTCTTGACTCACCCCCTTCTGCAGAGGAATTGATACTGACCTCAGGAATCGGTCCATGACCACACGCTCCAATATTTGTGGCCCAGATAGGGACTCCGGCTGTAGCCATTTTCTCACCAGGTGAATTTGGTTGAACATCTGCGATCTTGAGGGCTTCTTGTCTTGGAAGAACCAGCTGTGGACCCGCTGTTCTCAAACTGCCAAAGCGACACCAAGTCGTGCCAGGATTTCCCGTTTGACCTTTTCATAGTCTCCCGCTTCTGCTGATTCCAAATCATAGTAGGCCTTCTGCGATTCTCCAGAAAGCAAGGGAGCAACCAGTGCCAAGCCCACTGGGTTTTAGGCCAATCTTCCCTGTCAGCGGTCCGTTCAAACATTAACAGAAAGGCCTCTGGATCATCCTCTGCAGTCATGTTAGAAAGAAAGCGACCCACATGGATGGCTGAGGGCTTGTCTCCAACATCATCACCTTTAGCAGGTGACCACTGTGCTAGCGTCTCCACAACTTCAGCCAAGGTTTTCCTATCCGCTTTTGCATTAGTGGCTAACTGTTCAAACAGCCTCTGCGATTGCTCCTGTGCAATAGCATTAGCTTGCTGTTATGCAGCATTGGCTTGCTGTAGTTCAACGTTTGCTTGGTTTAGTGCAGTGTTTGCTGCTGTGCAGCATTTGCTTGTTGTTGTGCAGCGTTGGATATCATCAATTGTTTTAGGATTTCCTCCATGTTTAGTCACTCTAGGTACTGGCCTTTTAAGTAATAAATTGATCGCAGCCTCCACCATATGTAACCTGGGGGGCAGGTAGCAGGTACAAAAGCTTCCTGGGATAAGCAGGCTTTCAGGCACAGATACCAGATCCAGTGAGATAGTGACAAACAGGGCTGTGTTTATTTGTGTTATGTACAAGTCTGTATACAGGTGCTGTACAGTGTTCCAGAAAACAAATAAGAACAAAGATAGCAAAACAAAAAGTCCTAGCCATGTCTCGGCTCTAACTACACAATATGTAGGCCCTAACTACCAGCCCGAGCAAGCCTACCACTTGTCAGTTTCTGCATATACCACTTAACAGCTTTTACTAACCTTTTGCTCTTCACAGACCAGCGTTATCTGTGTTTCCCAGGCAGAGAGCTGTCTGCTCAGATGAGCCTAAATTAGCCTGGGGAAGACGACCAAGACTCAAACTGGATCATAGATCAGATATTTCTAAATGTATACGAGAGGAGCCTGGGAGACGTATAAACCCCGAACAGGACCTTTCCTGGCTCGCTCTGGGACGCTCTGCTACAATCTGCTACAATATATATATATATATATATATATATATATATATATATATATATATATATATATATATAATATTCAGCTAAAAAGACATTGCTCCTTTTTTTCCTGCCTGCAGACCTAACTTGCTATCAGAAGAAAGCAGCCTCAACCCCAAATTGACTCTCCTCTTTACCATTCATAAATATTCATCAATCCTCCAAGGGGGTGCTTCTTCTCTACTTTTATAGAGTAACTGCCAATTCCCTTAGCATTGCACCGTGATTGTTAGATATTTGATTGCTTTTGATAGGCCTCTTTCCTACAGCCAATGTTGCATACTCCATAGGCAGCACCTTCACCCATATTAAGAAAAAATTGTTTTTTTGTGCGTTGTGTGGTAGCAATTTGGCTGCTATGCTCACAGCCCCACTACCTACTTTGTGCTTCAATAAGCACCCATTTCCGTCTTAATGATATAATGCTTTCAGGTTACCTTCCAACACATTCATCCCAATGAACAGACTCAACCATCCTTCTACGTTCTCAGTTCCATGCTTCTGCCCCCCCCCCTGGGGGCTCGACATCGCCTTTTATTATCTCTCAAAGAATGACAAACAGGAAGTCCTGCCCCCAACAGGCTGGACTTCCTTACTACAGAAAATGACATCACAGGAAATGACATACATTAAAGGGGAGGGTATTCACAAGAGGAAAATGCACATGCCCCCTTTTAGTCAGCATGGCACACAGACCATACAAAACCAATGAACGATGATTATAATTCCGTTGATAGAAATCCTTAATATATATATATACATTGTTCCAGAGAACAATGTATACTTGGATAATCCTTCATCTCTTGTGAATGGAAAGCCATCTACAGATGTGCACCGCCTATCTCCATGTGTTGATCAGACACAGGAGAGACGATGTGCACACATCCGCACACAGCCAATGCCTACAGAGCACGCATATGTCCCCAGACGATCGTCTGTACAATGTACAGGGGCCCTTTTGCTGGTGGACATACCCCCACTCCGCAAACACCTTTCTTTCCAACCCCAAGATATTATCCACTACCTAACGGATCTCATCCAGCGTCAGTCTGCCCCAGTCAGCTCTAAAAGAGCGGGCTGGGAGAGAATGAACACAGGAGGACTCTTATCACAATACATATAATAAATACATCTAAAATTTCCACAACAGCTCCTCCTCTTTGTCATATGATCCCATGTGTCCCTCGATGACTTTCGATCTTCTTCTTACACCTGGCCTTACAGTCCATATGAGTCCATAAAAAGGAAAACACGGCTTGACATGTAGACTTTTCCTCAGGAGGGATGACATGGTGAGCTGTAGTAGTCGCTGGTCGGTCTGGGATCCTCTGTGTCTTTTTTTCCTTGGGTCAGGCATCTTGGGTTCATCTGCTCGGGCTCTGGTCACGCGTCCAATCAGGCAACAGGAACGCCTCATCACAGAATATAGAAGAATAGAAACAAAAAATCATGAGTAAATATACCCCTAATTCCTTCAAATATGATCCGCTGCAAAAATAAAAATTAAATGCCCCCAGATTCCCAGACCCTTAAGAAGATTCCAACCTTCACTAGCTATAGCTCTGGCTTTGCCTTTTAGGTTTCTTAGCCTTATCCATATGGGCCTGAACTTTGTCACCAGTATCCCAGATCCAGGTATAGCAGTCTTTACTAATGAAATCCCAGGAACCACCCTTGGGCTGTGGGAACTTCCATGTAGCTTCAACAGTTACATGAAAACATCCCATCCTCAATGGATGAGAAATTGTTCAATCGTTTCATAAGCTCAAGCCCCCACCGTGTACAAGCAATTCCCTTCTAGCTGTCCCTGCCATCCTTACCTTCTGTCGCGCCATCAGAATCGGCCGCGACATAAGATGCTGGGACGAGATTCACCAGCACACATCAACCTCTTGCCTTAGGGGAATTACCTTATAAGCTGTACATCTACATTAATACCAAACTAGAGCTGAAACACGCTTGTTATCCCGATACCAAAACTGGCAAGAACCAGAGCTATTTTTAAAATTATAATAAATTTTACCCTCTAGAAATGTATCATTAAATTCTATTGTCATGTGTCTGTTTGGATTGTGCTCGTTTGTCAAAAACTCCTCACACCAATATGCCTATATATCTCATACACCGCTGTCATTGCTGGGGCACTTAGAGCTCAGTGGAGACTCAGAGTAGACCCCACCATGTGTCCTGTTCACTTCCATACCTAGTTGGAAAATACACTTTAAAAATATAAATAAAAAGATACTTCTCATCCTTTTCTCCTTCTGCAATCTTCTTTACAACGACCCAGTCACCTGTCACAAACTTGGCTAGAATTAGAGTAGTTAGTATTATTGGTTTGAAAAATTTGTCATTCTCAGCACTCTCATCCCCCCTTTTTCCTCATTACAAACTGGAGGAAAACACCCAGGGTAGACTGTGAAATAGCCTATGATACTTTTACCTTCATATACGCTTTCAGAAACTCCTTGGACCTGAAAAGATACTTATAAACAAAAGTTATTACTCTGTCCTTCATAGACAATACAACATTCGTGTACATTGGTAAATTGCCATTGACATTCCTCAAAACCGATAATAACTAAACCCGTCTAACTCTTACTTTCACATTCTTACTAAAAATACAACACCCGCGACACGTAAGAGGGCTGCCGCGGTGGGTTCAGACATCTTCTTGTTACCACATACAAACAATGAGAATACTAAAACCTGAGACAAACACATAGATACAAATGTGGGGGAGATATTTCATAGTTCCAAATCAAAAATTACAAATTTAAAAACAACCAAATGGAATTCTGCCTTCACTCTAAAAAAAATGAAATACACACAATGGGAAAGACAAAAGGACATCTCAGAATATTGTATGGACCAGCCACACAAAGTTCTAAAATGGGCATGAGAATTCCAACCACAGTTCCTCCTCTGAAAATCACAAAAGCAAGTACTACAAATCCATCAACTCACTCAGCCTTACAGATTTCTGAAGCCTCAGTTGCGATACATCAACTTCCAGAGGGATACCCAAAATAGTATCCTTGGACCACCTATGTCAATCTTTGAAGGGCTAATGGCCTTTAGCCCCAAAACTAGGATCCTTATGTACTGTGCAGCAGTCTGACTGTGGGAAGCCTCCAATCCTTCCCTTGCATGAACCTCCTAGTGCCCATGGCGATTCGAATTGGCTTATCGTCTTACCCCTGTGTCCAGGGAAACCGTTGCACCTATTTTGGGGACCACCGCCAGGTGCCATCTTGTGCGGTGGATTAATGGACTACAGCTAGTCCCTCAACTAGAAACTCCACCTGAGGTGTTATCACCCCCCGAATTAAGTCTCTACCCCTCACCGTGTATGCGTACACAAACGTTTCCTTTGTACGCCCATACACTGCGTCGCCAGATTATGCCACACAGAAAACACAATTACTCCCGCTTACTCTACAGAACAATGCTGCTTCTCTCTCTGTATCTAGATATTACAACAACCAACATGGATGCCTCCTGTTTGCTCTCTACCCAAAACTGTATTACAGTACAAACCTTAGAAAAACTGAAATTTAAATTTAAAACACTTTCAAACGCCATTATTTTCCATTGTCCTAACAAACGTGAGTCAGGAGACCCCCGACTACTCCCACCAACTTCCTGTGTCTCTAAAAGGTTGTAGCATGAACCCAGCAAACGAGTTCATTTACATATCAATGTTACAGGAAAAGGGAGGGGGAGGAGGAGCCTCGCCCCATATGCAGGCTATACAATACAAACTTAACAAAAAAACAAAACAAACGAATTGCCCTCTGTGAAACTTCCATACATTTGTAATAAAAATAACACACTGCTGTGTACAAAACCTCAGTTCAAGCTAGTTTCACCATCCACTGAAATTCAACGCAAAATAGAGATTTACACTGAAAACCAAAAATTCACTACAGAAAATGCAATAGCTTAACTGAAAAATCACATAAAAGGTACAAAAGTAGAATTCACTTAAATGAGATGGCGCCTAGAGAGAAATGCCCAGACCACATGGTCTAAGAACAAGATGGTGGTTCATGTCACATGGTTTCACACACAAGGGAATGGTGTCTGCACCTTCCCCTATAGAAATGTTCAGATTTTCAAAAATGGCCACCAAGCTTGGTCACATGGCAGACAACAAAAGCTAGGCCCCAACAAAATGGCGTCCTTTCCCGCCAAAACCACAACCTCTCCCCACAAACCACACACTTGAAAATGCACACTTAGACACACAGTTTAGAAACAGTTTCACTGAAAAGTATGTAATCTTACTACACAATTGAGAATGCACTCTTAGTAACACATGTTAGCCAATGAAACAAAAACACCACATAAAACCACAATATAACACAATATATCCCAGGCCAGCTCAAACATCGCTTCTTTCCTCAAACAAAGCTAGCATAACAAGCCATTGTTTCCCTTCCCACAGGGCGTATCCCATTCAACACAAGGCCGCATGGCACAGAATCTTGCAGTTACAAACTGCTCTACAAAACTCATGCAGTCTACTTGTTTCATACATAGGTAAAAATCAAAATTCATCAATTTCTCACATGCATTACAAACTTGTTATCCAAATCACACACACATTCTCACACACACATTCTCACACACACACAATCAAACTTCCAGCATTATCTCAAAAAGATGGAAACTTGTTCTTTTCACAAAGCAGAACCTCCCCAATGCATCAGGCAGAGAAGACGTATCCCTTTTTCAGGACAACAATGTTTTGATGTCCTGGACTGGGTCTTCTTCTCCCCCTTTCTGCCTGTGCAGAGGGGGGCTCTGTTTGGTCCATAAGTCCCCTGGCTCGCCATCTGTGGTAGCAATTTGGCTGCTATGCTCACAGCCCCACTACCTACTTTGTGCTTCAATAAGCACCCATTTCCGTCTTAATGATATAATGCTTTCAGGTTACCTTCCAACACATTCATCCCAATGAACAGACTCAACCATCCTTCTACGTTCTCAGTTCCATGCTTCTGCCCCCCCCCCCCCCCCTGGGGGCTCGACATCGCCTTTTATTATCTCTCAAAGAATGACAAACAGGAAGTCCTGCCCCCAACAGGCTGGACTTCCTTACTACAGAAAATGACATCACAGGAAATGACATACATTAAAGGGGAGGGTATTCACAAGAGGAAAATGCACACGCCCCCTTTTAGTCAGCATGGCACACAGACCATACAAAACCAATGAACGATGATTATAATTCCGTTGATAGAAATCCTTAATATATATATATATACATTGTTCCAGAGAACAATGTATACTTGGATAATCCTTCATCTCTTGTGAATGGAAAGCCATCTACAGATGTGCACCGCCTATCTCCATGTGTTGATCAGACACAGGAGAGACGATGTGCACACATCCGCACACAGCCAATGCCTACAGAGCACGCATATGTCCCCAGACGATCGTCTGTACAATGTACAGGGGCCCTTTTGCTGGTGGACATACCCCCACTCCGCAAACACCTTTCTTTCCAACCCCAAGATATTATCCACTACCTAACGGATCTCATCCAGCGTCAGTCTGCCCCAGTCAGCTCTAAAAGAGCGGGCTGGGAGAGAATGAACACAGGAGGACTCTTATGACAATACATATAATAAATACATCTAAAATTTCCACAACAGCTGCGCTGCTGGATTATATATGTCCTGGATGGGGGGAGTGAGGAAGGAAAAAAAGAGAGGGGGGGTTTTTATGGGGGAGGGGGAAAAGGTTTGGGGGAAAAAAACCGCTGAAGTTGGTAAATTGGTGTGGCGGATTTAGGGATGTCAAGTCTGCTTATCACAGAGTTTTGCAATCCTTGCTGTGTATGTCAGTAAATGCAGCAGAAGTAATGGATAGCTGGCAGGATCACAAAATATAGTCCACAGTTACTGGTTGTGGAAAATAGTCATAGAAAGGGGATGATTTCTTTAGCACAGGCAGGTAGGCAGCATGTTCAAGGGTAGAAGGTACCTTGTAAAAGACATATAAACAGAAGAAAAAACAGCGCCAATCTAAGTGCAGTATTGTTGAATCAAAGACATTTAATTTGTGAAGTTATGCACTCACACTCTACCAGAAAGTTTCAGGCACATCATGTATCTAGAGGGCATCGCAGGGCTCTCGAGGAGAAGCGGTAACTCGTTCGGCTGTATCTCTCGTCCGGTGGCGCCGGTGGTTCCCAGCGTCGCACGGCTTGGTGTAACAGCGTCAGGGAGGTCCGTTCGTCCGTTCGTTGTTACGTTGAGGGGCGCACTGCGATGACGTTTCGTTGTGGTTTACGTTGCACGTGTTCGGAGCATGCGTGCTCCTTCATCAGGCATCTGGGTTACCATGTTTGGAGTGGTTTAAATAGGGAAAGGGGGCAGTTCTAATTGGTCGTTCGAGTTTAGGTTCCACCTTATGGGGCGGAGCTGTTCCGACCAAAGCATGGTGTTGATTGCTCATGTGTTGCAGGCTGGTTGTATGTGATTATTGTGTGTGTGTCCATCAATGTATGTGGATACAAGTTGGATAATGTGGAAAAGATGTGGGAAAAAGTGATAAGAGTTGGAACTTTTTTATTTATTTAATTGTTTTAAAAATTGTTTTAAAAAATTATGAAAATACTTGTTAAAGGTATAAAATAGAAGTGGATTTTGCAAGAATTAAAAGAAGGTTGTTAAAGGTTGAGAAAATACATAGAAAATACATATAAAAAATATATATATAAAAAAAAAAAAAAAGGATTTTTTATATATAAAAAAATATATATAAAAATTATATAAAGAATCAATAAAAATAGAGGTAAAAATAAGGATAAAATTAAAATAGGAATAAAAAAGGAATAAAACTAACAATAAAAATAACAATAAAAATAAAGATAAAAATAAAAATAAAAATAAGATAAAATAAAAATAGAACTAGGAATAAAAATAAAAATGAAAAAGGGGCAAAAAATTGTTAATTAAATCGCTGAAGGTATATTTCTATGGTGGGTATTATGACATAGATGTGAAAAACAGTGCAGCGCTTAATGTGTATAGATATAACACGTGACTGAATACAGTGAAGCAATAGATCAGGAAAAAAACTTCAAAGGTAATGTTTCCAAAAAGTAAAACATCAATAGTAAAAAATATAAATGTGCATATTGTGCAATAAACAAAGAAGCAATAAATTAAAATTGGTTATTAAACCAAAAAGATCAAAAAATTCCTTTTTAAAAAAAGGCAAATAGTTGTTTAAACTACAGCTTATTGCTATGAAGCACAAACTTATAATTAAGTGAAAAAATAAACAACAAGATTGAAAAACAAATCAAAACAAGTCCCATGCCTTGGATGAGTGAAGTGATTTACAAGGCCCCATATATGTGAAGATAAAAGTTCATTAAGTGAAACGTAAGTGAATAAAACTTTAAAGTTGGTCCCAGGTATCACTGGTGTAGGTGCTTGACCACGTAAATTCTTTCGCTGTACAATTTAAGTAAGTAGTAAAGGCTTACCAGAGCAACCATTAGTGTGCGCAGATACGAACTCCCAAACGATTAGGATCGGACAAGATCGTTCCTCCGACACTCCTCGTGTAAATGGATGATTCGAATCACCTTTGGGGGTAGGAAGGTGAAAACTGACCCACACCTTCGGATGTTCATTTAGTAGGCAAAAAGTAAGCATTAAACACCAGGGGTCATCTGGTATATCTGATTTTTGGGACGTCAGCCAGTGGTCCGGTCCACATCTGTCATCTCATCGCGTTGTTCCTGTTCCTCTCACATGCTGTCCACTGCAGGTGTTTTGTATGAAGCAGCCGGCTTGTGGTGGACACGAGATGTGCGGTCTTCAAAACGAGGCTTGGGAGGCAGAGACGACCAGGGCGCGGGGCTGTGACGTCAGCGGGTATGCGACGCGTTTCTCCTGATTCTGCCTGATGAAAGAGCGCGGTCGTCCGACAATCTCGACCCGCACGCTCAAGAAACGCGTCGCATACCCGCTGACGTCACAGCCCCGCGCCCTGGTCGTCTCTGCCTCCCAAGCCTCGTTTTGAAGACCGCACATCTCGTGTCCACCACAAGCCGGCTGCTTCATACAAAACACCTGCAGTGGACAGCATGTGAGAGGAACAGGAACAACGCGATGAGATGACAGATGTGGACCGGACCACTGGCTGACGTCCCAAAAATCAGATATACCAGATGACCCCTGGTGTTTAATGCTTACTTTTTGCCTACTAAATGAACATCCGAAGGTGTGGGTCAGTTTTCACCTTCCTACCCCCAAAGGTGATTCGAATCATCCATTTACACGAGGAGTGTCGGAGGAACGATCTTGTCCGATCCTAATCGTTTGGGAGTTCGTATCTGCGCACACTAATGGTTGCTCTGGTAAGCCTTTACTACTTACTTAAATTGTACAGCGAAAGAATTTACGTGGTCAAGCACCTACACCAGTGATACCTGGGACCAACTTTAAAGTTTTATTCACTTACGTTTCACTTAATGAACTTTTATCTTCACATATATGGGGCCTTGTAAATCACTTCACTCATCCAAGGCATGGGACTTGTTTTGATTTGTTTTTCAATCTTGTTGTTTATTTTTTCACTTAATTATAAGTTTGTGCTTCATAGCAATAAGCTGTAGTTTAAACAACTATTTGCCTTTTTTTAAAAAGGAATTTTTTGATCTTTTTGGTTTAATAACCAATTTTAATTTATTGCTTCTTTGTTTATTGCACAATATGCACATTTATATTTTTTACTATTGATGTTTTACTTTTTGGAAACATTACCTTTGAAGTTTTTTTCCTGATCTATTGCTTCACTGTATTCAGTCACGTGTTATATCTATACACATTAAGCGCTGCACTGTTTTTCACATCTTTGTTATTTAGACCTAGTATCTGTTTTTTTTGTGCTTAGCTGCTATTTTCTTAAATTGATTTCTTCCATATCAACAAATTTTTTACCAAGCGCAAGTTTTACTTTTTGTTTTTTTGGGTATTATGACATAACATAGTGAGAGACATGTATATTGATAGGATTTGATATTGTGAAAATTTGGTACTGTAAAATACAATAAAATGGTGTTAAAATGAGACGTGGATGTTAAAAATAGAACATACATATATATATATATATATATATATATATATATATACACACACATACACACACACATACATATATATATATATATATATATATATATATACATACATACATACGCATGCACACGCACTCGTACGTGTGTGAACCCACATATAGTGGGATCAGAAAAAAGCGCGTGGATACTGATTTGTGGAGGTGAAGGCGGGGGGGGGGGGGGGGCGGCTAAGCAATTTTAAGTCTCATTAAAAAATCTCATGGAAAAAGTGTGATGGATAAAAATTAGACAACTGAGTTGATTTCTATGTCCTCGTTGAGGCCTCCAGGCGTGAGGGTGTCTAACGTATATATCCAAAAAGTTTCCCTCTCGCAGAGACGTTTGAAACGTTCTGCGAGGGGGAAGGATCCAGGTATCTGTTCAAGGGCCCATACTTGCATGCCCTCTGTGGACCCTTGATGGTGTTCTTTAAAGTGTCGTGGGATAGTGAGATTGGAGTCCCCTTCTACTGATCGGCGAAGTTCGCCAAACCTTTTTCTTAGGGTACGAATGGTACGCCCTATATAAAGTAGGTTGCAAGGGCAGCGGATTGCATATATTACAAACTCAGAGGAGCAGTTGTAGAACTCTTTTAGTTGGTATGTGTTGCCCTTTGTGGTAAAAGATTTTTGGCGGTGTTGGACAAAATTACAGGTGAGACATTTTTGTTTCTTGCATTGGTACATGCCCTTCAGGGTGAGGAATGTCCTGAGTGGCTTTGGTTTGTTATCGGTTTTTAATTTGCTCGGGGCAATAAAACTTTTTATGTTGCGTGCTCTACGATATGTTATCTTGGGGGTATCTGTTATGGAGGTTTTTAACAGAGGGTCTTCTAGAAGGATACTCCAATGGTTTTTGAAGATTTTTTCAATTTTTTTGTGTTGGGAGTGATATTGAGTAATGAATCTGGTGCTGTGAGTTTGGGAATAGACAGTCGGTTTGTTCGGTGTGGTTTCATGTGGTTGGGGTGTGACCGGGTGTGTTTCTGGCTGGGTGTCCAGGAATTTGGTAAAGGCTTCCTCTACTAGGGTGGGGGGATAGCATTTGTCTTCAAATTTTCTTTTAAACAGAGTGCCCTGCTCGATATAATCTGAGTTGTGAGTACAATTTCGTTTTAAACTATTAAATTGACTCTTTGGGATATTGGTGATCCACCTTGGGTGGTGGCAACTTTGGAAGTGTAAATATGAATTTCCTGCAGTGGGTTTTATGTGGTTTCTTGCGAAGATGGTTTTATTGATATGACAGAGTTCAAGATCTAAAAAGGGTAAGGTATCTGGACTGGATTCAAAAGTGAAAGATAGGCCTAGATCATTAGCGTAACAGTGTGAGACGAAGTGGTCTATGGGTGGTCCGGTGTTGTCCCATATGATGATAATATCATCTATATAGCGACCTATGTATATAATATGTTATTTTAAAGATACACACTCCACAAACCCTTTACCTAGTGTATCATCACAGCGCTACGGATAACCCAATATTTTATACCTTAGCGGCCACTTACCATAAACTGTCAAATATAAAAAGGTGCATACAAAAATAGTGTTAAAATTCCAAATAACTAATTGGTTGCACGTGGCGCTATTACCTGTGTACCTTTCAGTAAACGTGCCCTCACCTCCTCAGTGATCCTATCTCAGATCATAAATTGTGTGATCAGTAACAAAATATATAAATATTTATCACTCAGTGAATACCCAAATTTGCATTTAGATTACATATACAGTGACAAATATAAACGAATGTGAATATAGTCCATCCACCAAACAATATTTAAAGAATATCCAGATTACAGAAAGTCTTTCTATAAATGCGTGAAAAAAGTATCCAGTGTTCAGATTCCTTTTTACAAGTGACTCCTTTCACCACACCATCCGTGATTTAAGCTCCCCCCTTCGTGAAAACACTCACCGACTGCTAAGCCTTACACTCTCGTGTGAGGCTCAAGGGCTTTCTGGTGAAAGCGGGGCGTGGCTATCTGGTGAATATTGAGCTGACATACACGGAGCTGGGAAGGAGGCACAGGACTAAGAGGACTGAATTATTTGACTTGAAGGCGCCCTTTTTCGAACAGACCTGCTGTGTGGGACCAGGCGGGACGCACGAGGAGGGGTGAGATTAAGCGATTCAGTACCGCATCTAATGAGTCCGCCGTGACCACCAATGCCCCGACGTATTCAGAATAGTTTTGTGGAGTGAAGTTGTGAAGCGAGTCTTTTTACTCTTTTGAAGTGATTTCGCTTTTTTAAGTTCATGTGAGTGCATAAGGAGTGAGATTTTTAAAACATTAAAGAGTGATTGCAGTATTACACTATTGGGGTCTCCCTCTGTGATTTCTCTTTGAGGTATATATATATACAATGAAGTGTGTAAGTGGAGAAGTTCCAATCGGATGTGCTGGGGTCTGAATTTCATCTTGAGAGATCTTTTTGAAAGCCCTTGAGCCTCACACGAGAGTGTAAGGCTTAGCAGTCGGTGAGTGTTTTCACGAAGGGGGGAGCTTAAATCACGGATGGTGTGGTGAAAGGAGTCACTTGTAAAAAGGAATCTGAACACTGGATACTTTTTTCACGCATTTATAGAAAGACTTTCTGTAATCTGGATATTCTTTAAATATTGTTTGGTGGATGGACTATATTCACATTCGTTTATATTTGTCACTGTATATGTAATCTACCGTATATACTCGAGTATAGGCCGACCCGAGTATAAGCCGAGGCCCCCAATTTACCCCCAAAAAACTGGAAAACTTATTGACTCGTGTATAAGCCGAGGGTGAGACATGGCTGTCCATCCCTGTGTGTCCGTCCATCCCTGTGTGTGTGTCCGTCCATCCATCCCTGTGTGTGTGTCCATCCATCCATCCATCCCTGTGTGTGTATCCATCCATCCATCCATCCCTGTGTGTGTGTGTGTGTGTGTGTGTATCCATCCATCCATCCATCCATCCCTGTGTGTGTGTGTGTGTGTGTGTGTATCCATCCATCCATCCCTGTGTGTGTGTGTGTGTGTGTGTGTGTGTGTGTGTGTATCCATCCATCCATCCATCCATCCCTGTGTGTGTGTGTGTGTGTGTGTGTGTGTGTGTGTGTGTGTGTGTGTGTATCCATCCATCCATCCCTGTGTGTGTGTGTGTGTGTGTGTGTGTGTGTGTGTGTGTGTGTGTGTGTGTGTGTGTGTGTGTCCGTGCAGCCTTGTGTGTGTGTCCAGCCTACCTGTGTCCCAAGCCTCCGTCCCGAGCCGCCGTCGTCCCGAGCCTCCTCCGTCCCGTGCCGTGCCTCCTCCGTCCCGTGCCTCCTCCGTCCCGTGCCGTGCCTCCTCCGTCCCGTGTCTCCTCCGTCCTGTGCCGTGCCTCCTCCGTCCCGTGCCTCCTCCGTCCCGTGCCGATGGATCGCCGCTCTTCTCGGCGGCCATTCTACAATTCAAAATTCCGCCTCCGCTTGTGATAGGCGGAACACTCAATTTCCCAGCAGCCTGTGTTCCGCCTATCACGGACATCCTCTCATACTCGTCCGTAGTATGAGAATGAGCGGATGTCCGTGATAGGCGGAACACTGACTGCTGGGAAATTCAGTGTTCCGCCTATCACAGGCGGAGGCGGAGAAGGAGGCGCGGCTTTTGAAAATTAATATCCGCCGTCTGTCTGCTCGATACGCTGATCGAGCAGTCAGACAGCGGCGACTCGAGTATAAGCCGAGGGGGCACTTTCAGCCTCAAAAAAGAGGCTGAAAATCTCGGCTTATACTCGAGTATATACGGTAAATGCAAATTTGGGTATTCACTGAGTGATAAATATTTATATATTTTGTTACTGATCACACAATTTATGATCTGAGATAGGATCACTGAGGAGGTGAGGGCACGTTTACTGAAAGGTACACAGGTAATAGCGCCACGTGCAACCAATTAGTTATTTGGAATTTTAACACTATTTTTGTATGCACCTTTTTATATATGTATATAATATGCTCTGTATATGGATTGTTGTTCCAAATGTAAAGAGTTTCCCAGAAGCCCATTGTCAGGTTTGCATAGCTAGGTGCAAAATTGGCACCCATAGCTGTCCCTTGGGTTTGTAAGTAGAATTTTTTATTGAAGGAGAAGTAGTTGTGGGTGAGGCAGAACTTTGTGGAATCTAAGATAAACTCTGCTTGTGCAGTTTTTAGGGATGGGTCTAGGGCTAAGAAGTGTTTTACTGCCTGAAGGCCAACAGCATGGGGAATTGAAGTATAGAGGGAATTAACATCCAAGGACACCCATTGGTAGGTGGGCTCCCAGGAGTAGGTTTTTAGGATCTCTAGTATGTGTGTACCATCTCGTATGTAAGTTTGGAGATTTTGTGCCAGTGGTTGCAGGAAATGGTCAATGTAGATAGAAAAGGGGCTGGTTATACCTTCACCCATATTGTGTCCCCTAGTGGTTAATTGTGAATCTGTTGACCCTATTTATCCATTGTAATCTGTGTTAAGTTATTACTGCTTAATAACCTCTGACTGTGTACTGCTGAAAGAAGATTGTGTAGACTTAAAGTGTTACTAAACCCAGGACCCTGTGTTCACTATATCTGGTCTCCCATAGTACACAGAACAGGGAAATGCAATTATTTTTGTAAATATAAACTGCTAAATACCTTTTCTCATCAGCAGTATATAGCATTCTTGAGGCATCTATCAGTTCCTATTAAAGCTTGTAGGAGTTTTCATACTGCACTGAGCTGTCTTATCAGGATCCAGGACCCCTGATCCTCTGTCTGGACAGTGTATATTGCCCCGTGCTGATCACACGCACTCGCCCAAGAAAAAAAAAAAAAAAAAACCTCTCCAGCAATACACACCAAACTGAGCACATGCAACCTGACTCCTGGAGTCAGGGGAAAAAAGAGGATGATCTGTGTATACAGGATTAAACAGCCTTTTTACACAATGCAGAGGTTTAACCCCTTAAGTTCCACGATGAGTATAAGAAGCACGCTTTACTGCATATACAGACTGATTTTACTGTTGTGGGTTTAGTAATACTTTAAATTTAATTGAAATGCTTAATACAGCCAATACTTTGTGCTGGGTATTGTTGGTGGCCAGTTTTGTTTAAACCATGTTTGAACCTACAGTGTCAGAAGTCCAGAGTTGCTCCAGTGGACAAGCATCACTAAGCAGCCCCTCCGAGGGGGGTGGCACTACACTGATATGGTCCAGAAGTACATAGACAAAATAAAGGTGAATAAACACCTAGACCAAATGGTGTACAATGTTGTGCTTTGTTATTTCTAAGCCATTGTTTCTAATTTTTACAGACTCTTTAATGACTGGCATAATACCACTAGACTGACATAAGGCCAATGCAGTGCCTATATGTATAAAGGGATCAAGGTCTTTACCAAGTAACCTCAGGCTAGTTAGTTTAAAGGATAACTAAACCTTCCTCCTTTTTTTTTTTTTAACAAACATGTCATACTTACCGCCTCTGTGCAGTTTGTTTTGCACAGAGTGGCCCTGATCCTCATCTTTTGGGGACCCTCAGTGGCGCTCCTGGTTCCTCCTCTTCTTGAGGGCCCGTCAGAAAAGCAGTCTCCCTTGGCGGGGCACTGATATGGCTGCACTGATGGGCTCTGATAAGGCGGCACCGATGAGGTGGCACTGATTAGGTGGCACTGATGGGCACTGATAGGTGGCACTGGTATGCGGCACTGATGGGCACTCATAGGCGGCACTGATGGTTATGCACTGATGGGTACTTATAGGTGGCATTGATGGGTACTTATGGATGGCACTGATAGGTGGCACAGATGGGCACTGATGGGCACTGATAGGTGGGCACTGGGCATGGATGGGCACTGAGAGGTGGCACTGATGGACAGTGATGGGTGGCACTGATGCCACTGATGGGTGGCATTGCTGGGCATTACTTGTTTGATCTGGACCATAATGTTTCCAGTCAGTGCCCATTTGTGGGCACTGATTGGAATCTTTTGTGCGTATTTTTTCATATGTGGATGGCCATGGGGTACATACCTGGCCATCCACATGTTGCCCCCTTTCCTGGTTGGCCTAGCAGCTTCCCTAATGGTCCAGTGTAGGCATCCGTGGGGGGGCTGTACTGATAAACAATTAACGCACACCCCCCTGTCAGGAGAGCCACCGATCGGCTCTCCTCTACTCGCGTCTGTCAGATGCTAGTGAAGAAAAGCCAATCAATGGCTCTTCCTGTTTACATCGTGATCAGCCGTGATTGGACAGGGCTGATCATGTGGTAAAGAGCCTCTATCAGAGGCTCTTTACCGAGATCGATGTAGCAGTGTGCCAGACTGACATACCACACCACCAATGGCCACAATGTGCGTCCCCACGGGCGTGCAGCGGCTGTTATCCTGCTGGATGTCATATGACGCCCACTCAGGATAACTGAACCCCCACCCGGCCATCATTCTGCTATAGGCTGGGCGGGAAGTGGTTAAAAGATTTCTCCAACTTAAAAGCCAAACTCAATGCACTATTTAACCACTTCAGCCCCGGAATATTTTCTCCCTTAAAGCGGAGCACCACCGTAAACAAATTATTAAAAACCACCAGCTACAAATACTGCAGCTGCTGACTTTTAATAAATGGACACTTACCTGTGCAGGGTGCCCGCGATGTCAGCAGCAGACGACGAGCAATCACTTGTCTCTCGGCTGCCCCCGCCGCCATCCTTTGTCAGGGAATCAGGAAGCGAAGCGTTGTAATTTCACTGCGTTCTCTACTGCGCATGCGCGTGTTGCACTGCGCATCTTTACTGTTCCCTGTTGTGTTCTTGGAACTGTGTGTTTCCCAGAACACAATGGGGGGTATCAGGTATCTACACCCCCCTCCCTCCTGAAGGGTGCCAATTGTGGCACCGGAGGGGGGAATCCGCTGAGCGGAAGTTCCACTTTAGGGTGGAGCTCCGCTTTTATGACCAGGCTATTGTTTGTGATACGTCACTGTGTCGTTTTAACTGACAATTGCGTGGTCATGCGACGCTGTACCCAAACAAAATTGATGTCCTTTCTTTCCCACAAATAGAGCTTTCTTTTGGTGGTATTTGATCACCTCTGGCGTTTTTATTTTTTGTGCTATAAACAAAAAAAGACCATCAATTTTGAAAAAGAAAACATTTTTTTTACTATATTTTGCTATAATAAATATCCCCCAAAAAGAACACAATTATCTTCATCGGCCAATATGTATTCTTCTACATATTTTTGGTAAAAAAAAAAAAAATCTCAAGCGTATATTGATTGGTTTTGCTCAAAAGTTATAGCGTCTACAAAATAGGGGATAGATTTATGGCATTTTTTTTTTTTTTTCACTAGTAATGGCCGTGATCAGCGATTTTTAGCGGGACTGTGACATTTCGGCAGACAGATCGGACACTTTTGACACTTTTTTGGGACCAGTGACATTTATACAGCGATCAGTGCTATAAAAATGCACTAATTACTGTATAAATGACACTGGCAGGAAAGAGGTTAACACTAGTGGTGATCAAGGGGTTAAATGTCTTCCCTGGGAGATGTTTCTAACTGTGGTGAGAGGGGGCTGACTGGGAGTACAGAGAGATCACTGTTGCTGATCACTAGAAAAAGACGATCACTCTGTACTTCCTTGTCAGAATAGGGATCTGTTTGTTTACATTGACAAATTCCCATTCTGGATCTCTGTGGATCGATCGCAGATGGCCAGCGGACGTCATGGCCACCTTGCCATGCACATCAGCTCCCCCACTGTGCAGTAGGCTCATGCACGTGCCTGCTATAGCTGTTAAAGGGACCGATGTACAGCTACAGCGATTCGCGGGAATGAGCCGACCTGCCACAGTATAATGATGGCGGCTGGTTGGCAAGAAGTTAATTGGGCAACTGTATGGCAAATGAGGTTTAATGTTGATAAATGTAAATTTATGCACCTGGTGGCTAAAAACAAGCAGGAATCATACATTCTAGGAGGGGAACAGCAGGGGAAGTCAACGATTGGGAAGGATCTGGGTACTCTGGTAGATCATAGACTTAATAACAGAATTCAATGCCAAGCTTCAGTTTGTAAAGCTAGCAAAACTTTCTTGCAATAAAAGAGTGAAGACTCCAGAGAGAGACATCATTGTGCCACTGTAGAAATCATTAGTAAGCCCTCATCTGGAATATACAGTTCAGTTTCAGGGCAACAGTTCACAAAAAGAATATCGGAGGACTGGAATTGCAGAAAACAGCAACCAAACTGATAAGAAGCATGCATGGAGAAGTGAAGAAAAATGAGTGGAACTGAATGTATTCTTTCTTGAAATTAGGCAATTAAAGGGGGATATGATCACCATGTATAAATATAAAAGTTTTCCATATATTGAACTTGGTGTAGAGTCAATCACTTTAAGGTCGATGCAGAGGACAAGGGGGAACTCTTTACGTCTGAAAGTGAAGAGATTTAACCTACACATAGGCTTCTCCACATTAGGAGCTGTGAAATAGTGGAATAGACTCCCTAAAGGACTAGTTCTGCATAAGTCAGTTAAAAAAAAAAGAAAAAGCTGGATGCATTCCTAAATGTACAAAATATAACTGGATGCTAAAATGTATAGGTAATAACCATTTGCCTCCTATGGGATCAGGAAGGTTTTTTTTCCCCACTGGAGCAAATTGGATCATGCCTTATTGGGTCTTTTTTACCTTCCTCTGGATCAACTGTGGGTACAGGATTGTGTATATGGAGGTTTTCTATTAGGTTTTTTTTTTTGGTTGAACTAGATAGACTGGTGTCTTTTTCATCCTGTCTAACGATGCAACTATGTAACTTCAGCCAGAAGCTTGTTTGTTTGTTTTAATTAAACTGAGAAGAGTACATACTTCCGTTAAAAAATGATTGCTGCCCCTTTAACATCTTATGACAACAAGACAAGAAATGATGTGAGTGGTCAGGGGGAGGAAGTGACAGACAGTAATGATTAACTGACAGAGGCTTTTTACTGCGCTCTTTACTGCAGAGACAACTTTACTGAGTAAATTTGTGTTTTTTGTAGTCTTTGTTCCCACTGAAAAATTTCTCAACACTTCCCATTTCAAGGTTCAATTGTTCACAATTTATATGCCTTTCCAACTATGTCAAAAACTGAAAGAGTTATGCCTTGTATACATTCCGACAACAAAATCCATTGGATTTTGTCCTAAACTGGTGTTGCATACACACAGTTGGACAAATTTGTCAGAAAATCTGATCGTTCGGAACGTGATTACATTCGTTCGTTACAACGGGACTACGTTGAGGCTACTAGTCAATAGTTTTGGTCTCGTAATTTGATCTGAGCATGCGTGGCACTTTGTCCGATCGGAATTCTCTACAAATGATTGGAAAAAGTCAGATCAGCTTTTTTTGTCTGAAAATTTGAGATCCTGCTCTCAAATTTTTTTCTGACAGAATTTTCGATGGAAAAAGTCTGATAGAGCCCACACACGATCGGATATTCCGACAATATAATCTGATTGGACCTTTTCCGTCGGAATTTCCGACGGATGTACAAGGCATTAGGCTTTAAGGCTGGGTTCACAATTGAATGCGGCTGATGGCATGGGTCCGATGCATCCCAGTTCCCTGTTTCAGGGATGAATGAAGCCTGAATTTTTGTCTGAATTCAGACCTGAAACTGAGCCAAAGACACACAGGATCCCTGTGCAATTCACTCCGCAGCCTCTCCAGAGATGTGTGAACCGGCTCTGTTGTGAGCCGGTCACAATCTCCTGTCATTCCGGCATCCAATGCGCACTAGAACCTAGTCTAAAACACAGTAAAATGCCCATGGTGAAAAATGTGGGGCGGGGGTTCAAAAGATATAGGGTAAGGGTGGTATAGAACACTTGGAGGACTAAGAAGATGAAAAAATTTAATGCAGCCCTAGAACTGTACACATGTTCAATGTATCTGGTAATGTGAATTGTATTACATACTATACATTGAATCCCTGTGCCTAATGTTTAAAAACTATAGGTTATAAAACCAACCCTCTTTCTTTTATCGTTAACTTTAGATAGTATTGATAAAAGTGGAGTATTACAGTAACATCATTTAAACATTAAAAACAAATACTTAGTACCTTTAATTTAAGCATTATACAAACGTCAGAAGGCTATTTTGATGTCAATTTATTGATCATATAATTTTGTAACATTCATTATTCTAAAATTTTGAGCTACAGAATCAAAATATTTTTATGATTTATATGAATCATACAGCAGTGTAACATAATAGAAGTTGCTGTAATTGTTTCACTTTTGTGCACTGGAAAATGATTTCTTGCACCCTGTAAATGAAAAAGAAAAAAAAAGAATATATATATTTTTAATAATTTTTAATAAAGGATAATCAAAAAGTAATGAGTAATGACAATGCTGTAATACAAAAACTAAGCAAATACATTCTGTCTTTCATTATTTTATCCTTTTTTCACTCTATGTGCCAACAGCATGAATATAAGTAAGTTACATTGTATAGGCCAGTGATGGTGAACTTTGGCACCCCAGATGTTTTGGAACTACATTTGCCATGATGCTCAAGCACACTGAAGAGTGCATAAGCATCATGGGAAATGTAGTTCCAAAACATCTGGAGTGCCAAGGTTCGCCATCACTGGTATAGGCTCTCCCTAAGTATTCAAAGTTCACTTCCACTGAGTTAACATCAAAAATACTTTGGAGCATATTTGCTCAAACAAGAAACATAAGTTAACTGACATTTAAGACACAAAGTGTTTGCCAAAGAATTCTGACTGAGGCTAGGTTCACACTTTTGCGTGCGAGAGAGCGGTAGTACTATGCTATTTGGAGCATGTGAAATTGCGCACATTGGCAGATGCATGGAGGTGCCAGTAACCATTATTGGCACCACCGTGCATCTGCTAAAGAGCACCTTGTTTCTGTGCATGTCAGGAAAGCCGCACTAGTGTGAACCTAGCATGACTTGTGACAGGTTGGTTTTTTTTCATGTGTCTATTTTAAGTGCTTAGTACAGTTCTATTTAATAAATATACTTGTGTTCACAAGCAAATGTGCTTTTGACATAGTATGTTTTTAGAAAGCACAGTCAGTTAATAGCTGAACAGTTGGTAAAGTTAGATAGTGAGATATTTAAAGCTGAACTCAAAGAAAATAGCTACAAACACAGATAAAACACATATATGAAAGCTGCTTTACCTTCTATTTCTTTCCATCTGGCCCTGATATTTACACAGCTCTGCCCCAGGGTACAGCCCTATCACTCTCATGTACAGGTGTCCCCCCCCCCCCCCCCCCCCACATCTATCCTGATACTGGGCAGTGAAACCACAATCAGTACTTGGATGAGCTAATATTTTGGTTGCTTTCCACTATCCTTATAATAGCAGGCTCCTTCTATGGCAGTATGCCTGACAGACCTTGTGCAGATTCTCCTGTACAGGGGCTGCAAGAGGTAGACACGAAGATAAATTCCAAATTCGGGTACTTAGACAATTTGCATTACAAAAAAAAATTGAATGATCTATTGATGACATGAGAGCTGCATTAACTTGTGACTTTTTTATCTACCCAGAGTTCCACTTTAATATGTACGTGTTAATTAGAAAATAAAAAGTATGACAGCAGTTGTAATGCTATTAAAACCATTAACAGTGCTCTACGGTGCAAAATAGATTTTAATATAATGAAGTATTGTTTTACCTGTTCTATTATTTAAGACTTATGCTAGTGAACCCATAAGCAGAGGTATCCGTTGCTCTTGAAACTCCACTTTCTGAAATAGAGCCTCCAACATCATTTCCACCTCCATTTTCCATCATGCTTCCTCCAGGATATCCAGTATTTAAAATAGGTCTGCCTAAATCAAAGCCTAATTGTCCACTTGCAGAGTGTCCAACATTTCCACCTAAACTTCCAGTAACTGAACCTGAAGCTGGAATAGTAGCTGAATCATAATTTCCACTTCCCCATAAAGGGTTGGGCATTATTTTTGTAGGGCCATTGTTTGACCCACTTCCACTTGTCCCTAAAACCCCTCCTAAAAGGTTAGGTAGCGCATTTGTAACAATTCCAAGAGGGCTATTTCCACCTGCCCCATCTAAAAGTTTAGGAACAAAACCTGTAACAATTCCAAGAGGGACACCACCTAAAACTCCACCTACACTTCCTAAAATACCAGTTTTTGAATCAGCAAGATTTCCAATCAACTCTGTAGCGGTCTTAAGAAGTCCACCATCTTGTTCACCTAGCAGTCCTTCAACAGAACGTGTTACTGTTCCAATTGTGTTACCTACGAGATCAGTAACTGAATTTAGCGCAGATGGCAACAGTCCTGTTACCCCACTCAAAAGTCCTTGTGACCCCATCACTGATCCTGCTGTTCCTCCAATGGATTTAATACGACTCCCTGTTACATCAGTTACCATTGGTGTGATTTTATCGAGTCTCTTACCCATATCACCAACAGTTTTAATAACTTCTCCTGTTAACCTACTTAAAGATAAAACTAACTCTCTAACCAAAGCACTTGATCCCACAAGGACTTCTAGGAGGGGCTGGAATAGTTCTGGAGCCCGAATCTGTATTAATGCTAAAAGGCGGCTCACTCTATCTATTGGTATAGTTGTCTGACTTTGTCCATTAAAGCTAGGAACAGAATATAAAAGCTGGATAAAAAGAAAAAAAAAAGATACATCAGAAAGATGCACACTGTGAAACAAAATAATTTAATATTTCATAATAAAAGTGAACTTTAGTAAAGGCATAATTGTTATTGTTATTAGCATTACGTGATTTACAATTTTCTAACCTTTAAGGCTAAGGATCTTTATTTGAACCATATGACTGTAATTTTCAAATCTCATGGGACTCAAAAATAAATGTCCCTTTTTTTGAAAATAAGTATCCTTATCCTTAACCTGAAAACTGCAGTTTTCAGTAACTATTATATTCAGTGACCACAAAAGATTACCGATGACATATATATTTATAGTGATATTGTGGGCATTTTAAAAATCATCATGTTATGATAGCACGTACTACCTGTGACCTCAGTCCTGCCCTGGGGAGTAGGTTTGCCATGGCAAACCTATGTTCCCTTCATTCTGGAACAGCGAAGCATCTGCCATTGTTCACCTATCCATCTCAGGGTCATCACATCACAGATATGTCTTTCATCTCTATAGTCAGCAGAAATTAAAGCTTTTTACTGACTTATTGCCTGGAGATAATGACCTTTACACATCTTTTCTTGATCTATTGTAAAAGCTCTTATGTTTTTTACATCTGCAGGAATTAGGCTCGGTTCACACAGGGGCGACTTGTCCAGGCGACTTCGCCGCCTGACAAGTCGCGCCCCGTTCTGTACTACGGAACAGTTCTAATAGGAGCGACTCAAGTCGCTCCGACTTAGAAAAAAGGTTCCTGTACTACTTTTGCGGCGACTTCGGGCGACTTGCATTGACTTCTATACAGAAGTCGTTTTGCAAGTCGCCGCTGAGGTCGCGGCAGGTCGCGGCGCTGCAAGTCGTGCCGCCTACTGTGTGAACCGAGCCTAAGCAGTTGTACTGTCCATTTGTATTTTAAAATATACGTAAACCCTAACTAAATTACATTTAGTTTGCTAAAGCTCTCAAAAAGCTATAAAAGGTTTTATTGAGACGGCCACTTGTATTCTCCACCAGAAGCTCATGTGACAGTGTGACAAAGCATAGGACCATTTGGAAGTCAGGTGAAAAAGAATTTTTATCCCGTAATAGAAAATGCCTAAGCAAGGACTTTCATGACAGGATCACCAGGTATTATTTTAATGGAAGCTGCATATTTAACCACATGCTGACCAGGCCATATCTGAAAGATGGCTGCAGCGCGGTCTGCTTATTTTGGGAGGGCGTCCATGGACACCCTCCCAGAATCACCCCCAGTGCGCCCCGTGTGTCTCACAAAAGTGTAATAGGTAGTCACATTAGATTTGAAATGTCCCTGACGGTGCTTCCTGTAGGTTGAGCCTCTCTATGTGGCCAGGTTGTGGAAAAGTCTCACACAAGTGGTATCGCCATATTCAGGACGAGTAGTAGAATGTATTTTGGGGTGTACTTTTTGCTATGTACATGCTATGTGTTGGAAATATCTTAAAAATGGACAACTGTGTGTTAAAAAAAAATGTGTTTTCATTTTCTTTGCATGTTTTCCACAAACTTGTGGAAAAAAATTACATATTCAAAAGAATCATTATGCCTCATAGAATATATGTTGGGATGTTTATTTTCCAAAATGGGGTCATTTTGTGGACATTTCCATTGTCCTGGCCTTCAAAAGTGTAAGCCCTTGTACACACGGTCGGACATTCAGACGGAAAATGTCCGATTGGACCGCGTTGTCAGATAATCCGACCGCGTGTGGGCTTCATCTGACTTTTTCCATCGGAATGTCCGACCAACAAAGTTTGAGAGCTGGATATAAAATTTTCCAACAACATGATCCAATCGGACTTGGGGTGTAACTTGTGTAACTGGGGTGTAATTGGGGTGTAACTTGTGGTATGCATACACTGTGTGAGAGAAATAACCTGTTAATATGACAATTCTGTGGAAAAAGGAAAAAAAATCTTAATTTTGCAAAGAATTGTGGGAAAAAATTACAACTTCAAAAAACTCACAATGCCTCTTACTAAATACACTGGATTGTCTACTTTCCAAAAAGGGGTCATTTGGGGGGTATTTGTGCTGTCCTGGCTTGCTAGGGTCTCAAGAAATGATAGGCCTTCAGTATATCAGGTGTGATCAATTTTCAGTGATTGGCACCATAGCTTGTAGACTCTGTAACTTTCACAAAGACCAAATAATATACACTGATGTGGGCTATTTTTACCAAAGAAATGTAGCAGTATAAATTTTGGCCCAAATGTATTAAGAAAAATTGCTAATTTGCAAAATTTTATAACAGAAACGAAAAAAATATATATAATTTTTAAAATTTTTGGTCTTTTTTCATTTATAGCGCACAAAATAAAAAACTCAGTGGTGATCAAGTACAACCAAAAGAAAGCTCTATTTGTGTAAAAAAAAGGTCAAAAATGTAATATGGGTCAATGCTGCCTGACTGAGTAATTGTCATTCAAAACGTGAGAGCACTGAAATCTGAAAATTGGTCTGGTTAAGAAGGGGGTTTCAGTGCCCAGTGGGCAAGTGCTTAAAAAAATGCAAATTACTTTTGAAACTACATTAATCTAAAATGTATATGGGGATGAGTGATATTACAGTCAATAGTTTGAAATCAAGATAGAATTGTATATGCATTGTCACCCTGTCACATGTGTCACTGACCGAGACTACAGGAGGCCATGCAAACAATACAGTACAAGCATGGTTCACCATGGTAAGTTGGTCTAAAGCAGGGGTGTCCAACCTGAGGCCCAAGATGGCCACGAATGCAGCCCAACACAAAATCATAAACTTAACCCCTTGCCTACAGGGCACTTACACCCCCTTCCTGCCCAGGCCATTTTTCAGCGCTGTTGCAATTTGAATGACAATTGCGTGGTCATGAGTCACTGTACTCAAATTACATTTTTATTATTTTCTTCACACAAATAGAGCTTTCTTTTGGTGGTATTTAATCACTGCTGGGTTTTTTATCTCTGCAAAAAAAAGACCAAAAATTTTGAAAAAAATAAGTTTCTGTCAGTAAATTTTGTAAATAAGTCATTTTTCTCCTTCACTGATGTGCGCTGATGAGATCTGCTCATCAATGTCCTTATTGAAAAGCCCTGTACACACGATAGAATTATCCGACAACAAAACTGTGGATTTTTTCCAAAAGATGTTGGCTCAAACTTGTCTTGCATACACACGATCACACAAATGTTGACGGAAACTCCGAACATCAAGAACGTGGCGGCGAACAACATGTACGATGAGCCGAGAAAAATTAAGTTCAATAGCCAGTGCATCTCTTCTGCTTGATTCCAAGCATGCGTGGACTTTTGTGCGTCAGACTTATATACACACACTCGGAATTTCCGACAACAAATGTTCTTTGGAGAATACACATGGTCGGACTTTCCCACAACAAGCTCACATCCAACATTTGTTGTCGGAAAATCCTATTACGTGTACAGGGCAAGACAGTAATATGTTTAGCAAACATTTACTGATAACACTGCAGACCTTGTTTATACAGTACTCTTATGCCACGTACACACAATCGGATTTTCCGACAACAAATGTTGGTCCGTCAGACATTTGTTGTTGGACAAATGTTGGCTAGCATGTTCTCAAATTCTTCGCCAACAGATGTGTGTTGTCAGACTTTCCGATCATGTGTACACAAGTCCTTCGGACAAAAGTCCAAAGTACAGACACACATGTGCGGAATCAATGCTCACCAACACAACATTAGCAGAAGGAGCCCAAAGGGTGGCGTATGACTATTGAATTTCCTTTTTATCAGCTCGCCAAACGTCTTCTATGTCATTACATTCGTAATTGTTGGCCAACATTTGTGTGACCATGTGTATGCAAGAGAAGTTGGAGTCAACAACCTTCAAACAAAATTCCACAGTTTTGTTATCGGAAAGTCAGATCGTGTGGTACGGGGCATTAGTTATTAGATGTGCAGAATATTTATGTTTGCATTGAACAAAACAATCTGATCTGATTTACAAAAATGTGAATTTAGAAGTGCATTTTATAAAATAAACGCTAACTTTTCATTAGCTTCTTTACCATTATTTTTTCTCAGCTTCACTATGAATGAACGGGTGTAAATATTGATCAACAAATATAACATCAACATGTTGACAGATTTTTATTTACCAGTATTTTGTGTACTTTAGTGAGAAGGGGTTTCTGTAATTAAAAAAAAGGAAAACAAAGCCAAACCTTAATAATCAAAGTAAAAAGTCCCATGACAAAAGTTTTGTGTGCATGCTCTGGCTTATTGTATGAGAAAGTTCAAAGTGCAATATTAATATGCAAAATGAAGCAGCCTATACCAATCTGATTTTAAGCTGTTCCTGTACGATCAGTAAATGATGAATTCTGATTGTTATCTTGTCAGTCAAGCTCAACTGTCATAAATGTCATCTCTGCCCAATAAGGTTTCAGATTTACTGGATAATTTAATCAAATCTAGCTTTAGCTTCTTTCAATAATCCACAATAATTCTAATTTTGCTAAATTTTAGTGTCATATCTGGATCCGAAGATGGATTTTCCCCAATGTAACATAAACAAAGAACTTTTCTGAAAAAAAAATCACTCCTTTTATTATAGTTTTGTCAGAAAAGTCAGCAACACAAATAATCAGGAAGCCATATGATTGTTGCAATTACTAGGTGATATGAAAAGTTAGTGGGTGATTTAACCCTTTCATACATAGCTGAAACACATTTTGGGCGGAGGTACCCATTGATGTTTTCACTGCATAGGATGCATTGTCTTTATTTCTCATCTGTTAAACAATAAGTGGCATTTCTTTATTTCATTGTACAATGTAAGCTGTTTTTAGTTTTCAATCTAAAATGCAGAGTGACCAACTTTACTCTGACTTTCCTGATCTGAATATTTTTTTTTGATTTTATAATTCAGTACTTTTAGCCAGTGAATCAGTATAATAACCAGGCAACTAGCTTCTTCTTTCAGAAAATGGTCAACAACAGACACTCTCTCTGGTAGAGGTTTACATTAACCTGTTATTAAAACTACTATCTCTAAAAAACACAAACGGGGCTGCTTTAAAGCAAGTGAACACTTATATCCAAGCTAGGGCTGTTTGATAGATCATGGCTGATTTATACAGAGCACCTGCTACAGTGATTAGAAGAAATGAACAGAAAATTAGTTTGGACAGCTACAACAGTTGCCCATCACTGGTCTAAATGTCCCACATCTATCTGACATAACATAGTTTAAACAAAATTGTGGGAATCCAAGAGTGGAAGGAACATATGCTTTTTGCTCTATTGAGGGACCATAAAAATATGTTTTAGATCAATGTGAAAAAACATCTTCAATTAAGAGGTAAAATCCAGTTATTGGGGCTAAAATTGGCATAGCAGAAAAACCTGGGTTTCCAGGCATTCTTGGCATTATACAATTCAACAAAATAGCCTTAGGTGCCTGCTTGGGTTTTGTATAGACCTGATGTATAAAAATTGTAATATGTAACCCAAGTACCATGGCAGGAACAGCAGCAAGGGCAAGACCAGGTAGCTTCTGGATCAACACTGGATCAATCCAGGATGATCCTGGTTTTGTTGCATTTATATGAATTCATTTTATATCCATATGGGTATTAAGTCAGTCTAAATATCAACAGAAACAGATTGCCTCCTCTGTTTGAAGAGGTAATTTCTATATTAGTTATCAGCATTTCATCAATTTAAACTCTGCTGTTAATATGTTCATATTACCACTGGTCCACATTGAGGTATAGTGTAATCTCCAATATTAAGGTTAATCTAAAATAGAAATAAAATGTGAATTAAAATAGATACAGAAATATAAATGTATAATGCTTTCAACATGGAACCACAGTCAAAATTATTTTATAATCTTTATCAGGAACTCCATCAATAAGAACATTTTAGGTGCATCAGAATTCTTTGTGAATTTTTTTATTTTTCAATAATTTTATTAGAATTTTCTCAAAGCTTCCAAGTTTACAACAAAAATGTTGATGTGGTAAATATTTCAAAGTCTCCAATGATACACACTTAGGAGAACAGATAACTTAAGGGAAATAATCAACAATATCAGGATATTTGAGTATTGTCATATCAAAAAAATATGAATAAATCAAATACTATGTACATCAAACATATATAGACATCATGTTAAATCTATCTTGCACAGATGATATTAAATTTATACGTATGTGTCTGAGCTTGTACTTTAGATGTCCGCTGATCATAAGAGAAAAGCATTATTCTAAATATAATGTCTCATTATAGGATGGGGAGAGGAGAAGGGGAAGTTTGGTTGTAAAGTACTGAAGTTGCAATTAAAAATAAAAAAGGGGGGGGGGGGGGAAAGGAAGAACCCAGTACTATAAGAGTGGGGTATAGCAATGATCATGTAACAATGTGGGCACTAGGAAAACATGATTTTTGTCAGTTTTTTTCTGTATCCCCATATTACCCCATTTTCCTATGTGGTTACCTGGATAGGAAGGGAATAGAGATCTCCTAAGGGCACTTTCATACTGGGGCAGTGAGAGCGTCGGCAGTAAAGCGCCGCTAGTTTTAGAGGGGCTTTACCAATGTTTTAGTGGGACTTTTCAGCGACTAGCGGGATGCTTTTAACCCCCGCTATTGGCCAAAGAAGGGGTTAATAGTGCCCACAAATCGCCGATGCCGAAGTACTTCAGCAGCGGTGCCCATTAATTTCAATGGGTAGGGGCGTTTAGGGAGTGATGTATACAATAGCTCCTAAACCACCCCAAAGATGCTGCTTACAGGACTTTTTTTTAACGTCCCACAAGCGCACAGTGACAGGAGAGGCACTTTACAGGCGCGTTGCAGATGCTATTATTAGCTCTAAGGCTGCTTTCACACTGGGGCGGGAGCAGCGTCGGCGGTAAAGTGCCGCTATTTTTAGCGGCGCTTTACTGTCGTTTTAGCGGCGGTCTGCGGGCGCTAGCGGGGTGGTTTTAACCCCCGCTAGCGGCCGAAAAAGGGTTAAACCCACCCGCAAAGCGCCGCTGCAGCGGCGCTTTGCCGGCGGTATTGCCGCGGTGTCCCATTGATTTCAATGGGTAGGAGCGGTTTAGGAGCGGTGAATACACCGCTCCTTCACCGCTGCAAAGATGCGGCTAGCAGGACTTTTTTCACTGTCCTGCCAGCGCACCGCCCCAGTGTGAAAGCCCTCCGGCTTTCACACTGGAGTTAAAGGGGCCGGTTTTTTTCAGGCGCTACACAGGCGCTATTTTTAGCGCTGTAACGCCTGAATACCGCCCCAGTGTGAAAGTAGCCTTAAACTCCTGTAAAGCGCCTCAGTGTGAAAGTAGCCTAAGGGGGACAGACAGCATTATATCCCAACTGTTATTTTAATCCTTCCAAATTTTAAACAAAACTAAACCTAACTAAATTAAAAACAACAAATATTTTTTTTTATTGAGATGTTAGGCTTTTTAGTACAAAATGATGTAACTGATGTTTACTGTAAACATGTAAAGGCACCAGTAATAGATGTTACTACATAAGTTTGACAGTTTTTCTCATGCTGACAAGTTTGCTTTAAACTTTTTTGTCCCCAGACATTAAGCAAAAAGTAAAATTTTGTGAAAGAGCTGTTAACATTGACAGTTGTCCTTTTGAATGTACTCCCATTATAGAATTTTTATTTAAACGGAAGCTAAAGGCAAAATGAAAAACACGTAGTGTACACGATGAAGACAATGACTAACTAGTGGCACAAAGCTAATCTTTGTTTTCTGAGTCCCCATTGTTACTTTGTTTTTTTACCTTTTGATCCTTTAATTATACTTTAAAGCTCAACTATAATACTTTAAAGATGAACTAAAGCTGAATAGGTATTATTTTTTTCAAAACGTGCATTGGTCCAGCTTGGTTACATCTAATTCTTTTTATCCCACAACTGAAGGGCCATTGGTGATTGTGACATCATCTGCATCTCCACTACAACTTGTCCAATCAGAAAACACCTAGTATTCATTCAAAAAAATACAAGATGTACTCTGAATGGTGAAGGTGTATAGCAAACAGATGGAAAGGTACAAAGCAGATTCGTAGCAGGGCCCTTATAATTTGGTGGATCAATTCCCCTATCTCTAGTGTGTAGGTGATGGATACAGATTTTAGCATTTAACAGTTCAGTGTAGCCAGAGCAAGAAGAGTTATAAAATACTACAGTTATGGACTACATTATAGAGTGATAAAAGATTGGTCTAATTTCCTTACCAAAAGGTCATGAATACACCTTAGTAAATATTGAAGAAATCCATTCACATCGAGAGATAATGCCTCCTGTATAAACATAAGTGTAAAAAGAAATATGTATATCAACATTTATTCATCTAAATTAAAAGATTTAGGTATTTTGTACCAGAATTCCATTTTTGACAAAAAAACTCTTCTAAGTCAAAGCTCCTTGTTTAACTCAACTGCTAGCACTGCTGTTTAAGGGATGGGAAAATACAAGCTATCTATAAACTGAAGTAGATTTTAAGGCTGTACTGATACAACCACAAGTAAGATACAACAAACGAAAGGTCACCAGCCCACAGGCACACAGCTTTTCTAGCATCTTCACAGCCACTAGATTGCCTTTTATATTCTGCCCAATATTCCTTTACACCTGCCGTTATACAAAAAGCCTACACTGTAATTGTAAATATCATGTAATATATTCTGCCATTCCTTAGACATTATATTTTTTTAAAAGAAGAAAAAATAAATGATGTACAGGAGAATCATTCAAAATGGGTTGAAAGAGATTTTAGTAATCAAATACTCACATAGGTAGCACCAGATCCCAGAAGATTAGCAAGATTACAACCAGCAGTTTCCTGTAAAAAGTACAGAACCACATGGTAATAAAGGTTACTGTAACAAGAGATAGTAATCTGTAATTTACTAGACACATATCAGACAAGCATTCCGTTTGATTTTAACACAGATGTAACAAAATGTATCTCCATGGGTGGACAGATGTAAATTATTATTATATTATTATTATACACGATTTATATAGCGCCAACAGTTTACGCAGCACTTTACAATCTATGGGGGGGGGGGGGGACAACACAATTACAGTATAGTTCAATACAAAAGGTACAGGAGGGCCCTGCTCGTAGAGTTTACATTCTAAAGGGAGGGGGTGGTACAAAAGGTAATAGCTGCAGAGAATGATTTGGTGGGGGTGGCTCGGGGACAGTTGTTAGGTGGGTGTGGGATAGGCTTCCCTGAATAAATGAGTTTTCAGGGATCTCCTAAAGGTGGACAGGGTAGGGGCTGATCAGACCGACTGGGGCAGGGACTTCCAGAGGATGGGAGAGACTCTGGAGAAGTCTTGAAGGCGAGCATGGGAAGAGGTAACAAGGGAGATAGAAAACAGGAGGTCCTGGGAGGAGCGGAAAGGGACGATTTGGGCGATATCTGCAGATGAGGTTGGTGATATAGATGGGGGTGATGTTTGTGATCTGTGCTTGCCCATAGCTTGCATAGTTTCACTGTCTCTCCATCAGAAAGTAGAGAAAAATTCAAAAATGACATCCATCCTGTTCTAATCAGAATCAGCTGGGAAGCTGTTTACATAATCTTAAATCATTTTTTTTCTTTAAATCAATTTTTTTCTTAGAATCAAAGTTTATAAATACTACGGGAGACCACATATGCCACATTCACACACATGACCATGTGGTTAATTGTGAGGATTTTAAATGTTTCTAATATTTCAATAAAACTTTTACATTTTAGGACACAATTTTATCACACAATTTTCTTTCTTTTTTTGATAGTGTAAAATATATATATATATATATATATATATATATATATATATATATATATATATATATATACATACATATATATACATATATACATATATATACATATTTGGTTTCCTTAAAGAGAGGGACAATGCACTGCTCTTGCTTTATCAAAAAGACAGGGTAATAGTTGCAGTATTTGAAATTTGAAGTTTTTTGTTTTTCTTTTGGCAAGGTATATTGCTACATATGAATATGCATCTGATTTATTATTCATCTTAAGTACATGTTTTCCACATGCAGTAATGTGTAAGTGAAGCACTTGCAGGTATTTATTACCTCACATGAAGATCAAAGTAGTCCACCTAACAATGTCTGTATTGGTTTTCTCTCTAGTAGGTTGGTGCTATATTTTATTTCAGGCATAATCCAGCATTGGCATCTACTGACTAATTTTGGCTCAAAGATAATACAATTATGTAAATTCCAGGGCCTGTGCACTGGGGAGGCAGACGTGATATCACTGATGACACAGACGTGACATACACCACATTATCAGTAATTTCACATCCACCTACTCTGCTGTCCCTGGAAGGCTTTGATTCCCAGCTGATGTTCGTTTCACCACCTGCGGCAGGAGTCTGCAGACCAGATGCCCTTGAGAGTGGAACATTGATGAGCCTTTTATCCCCTTTATATTAGGTGACAAAGGAGGACTTGTAAGTGGGAAACCAGCAGCCGGGGCTGCACCCTAGGTGGCAGTGCATCCTAGGTGGCGCTGGCCCTGCATCTAAGCCAAAGTCATGTGCCTGAAGCAGGGGGAGCTTGGCATTACCTCAGTCATCACCTGTTTTTTGTGGGATTCTCTTTAAGAATACATAGAGAATCAGACAGAAACCTAAGTGGTCTGTCATCACATCATAAAAGTACATAAAGGAATGTCAGCCCTCTGGATTCACATACATTTCTATGTTGTCTCACTGTCCAAGACAGGTAAAATGGTACACTGTCCCAAGACTGGTAACATATACTCTTTTGCTGTACTAGCCAAATACCATTCTATGTAATTTTTTAATTTAGGGTGGAAAATTACCTGAAGATTACGAATTGCTCTTACTATTTCTACTTTGTTTTCTGAAACCTAAAAAAGAGAAGCATGGCAAATCAGTATAAAAGAAACACTGATGCAAAATACAATATAAACAAAGGATGTAGATTGTAAATGTTGATGCTCCCAGTCCTTTAATTCTCCATATAAAAGTTCCAGCAATCTCTGGGGCATGCAACTTGCCTGCAAGCAAATGCAGGAGATTTCCTCCTATTAGCAGCCTACCTAGCATATTTGACACCCACAATTGTTTATTTTTTGACACCCCTTCTTTTCAAGTCACAATATTTTTTTTAAATAATCTTAAAATGTAAAAAAAATACTAATGTTGGCCAGAAAAGAAGCAGTAAAATTCCTTATTTTTGAACCATGTACAAAGAATCATCGCAGAAAAGATTTATTTAAAAGCCAAGAGTTTAACAGTAGTGCTACAGCAAACGTGTGTGTATATATACAGTGCCTTGCGAAAGTATTCAGCCCCCTTGACCTTTTCAACCTTTTGCCACATTTCAGGCTTCAAACATAAAGATATAAAATTTAAATTTTTTGTGAAGAATCACCAACAAGTGGGACACAATTGTGAAGTTGAACGAAATCTATTGGATAATTTAAGCTTTTTTAGCAAATAAAAAACTGAAAAGTGGTGCGTGCAAAATTATTCGGCCCCTTTACTTTCAGTGCAGCAAACTCACTCCAGAAGTTCAGCGAGGATCTATGAATGATCCAATGTTGTCCTAAATGACTGATGGTGATAAATAGAATCCACCTGTGTGTAATCAAGTCTCTGTATAAATGCACCTGCTCTGTGATAGTCTCAGGGTTCTGTTGAAAGCGTAGAGAGCATCATGAAGACCAAGGAACACACCAGGCAGGTCCGTAATACTGTTGTGGAGAAGTTTAAAGCCGGATTTGGATACAAAAAGATTTCCCAAGCTTTAAACATCCCAAGGAGCACTGTGCAAGCGATCATTTTGAAATGGAAGGAGTATCAGACCACTGCAAATCTACCAAGACCTGGCCGTCTCTCTAAACTTTCAGCTCAGACAAGGAGAAGACTGATCAGAGATGCAGCCAAGAAGCCCATGATCACTTTGGATGAACTGCAGAGAACTACAGCTGAGGTGGGAGAGTCTGTCCATAGGACAACAATCAGTCGTACACTGTACAAATCTGGCCTTTATGGAAGAGTGGCAAGAAGAAAGTCATTTCTCAAAGATATGCATAAAAAGTCTCTTCTAAAGTTTGCCACAAGCCACCTGGGAGACACACCAAACATGTGGAAGAAGGTGCTCTGCTCAGATGAAACCAAAATCAAACTTTTTGCCCACAATGCAAAACGATATGTTTGGCGTAAAAGCAACACAGCTCATCACCCTCAACACACCATCCCTACTGTCAAACATGGTGGTGGCAGCATCATGGTTTGGGCCTGCTTTTCTTCAGCAGGGACAGGGAAGATGGTTAAAATTGAGGGGAAGATGGATGCAGCCAAATACAGGACCATTCTTGATGAAAACCTGTTGGAGTCTGCAAAAGACCTGAAACTGGGACGGAGATTTATCTTCCAACAAGACAATGATCCCAAACATACAGCAAAATCTACAAAGGAATGGTTCACAAATAAATGTATCCAGGTGTTAGAATGGCCAACTCAAAGTCCAGACCTGAATCCAATCGAGAATCTGTGGAAAGAGCTGAAAACTGCTGTTCACAAACGCTCTCTATGCAACCTCACTGAGCTCAAGCTGTTTTGCACGGAAGAATGGGCAAGAATTTCAGTCTCTCGATGTGCAAAACTGATAGAGACATACCCCAAGCGACTTGCAGCTGTAATCGCAGCAAAAGGTGGCTCTACAAAGTATTAACGCAAGGGGGCCGAATAATTTTGCACGCCCCACTTTTCATTTTTTTATTAGTTAAAAAAGTTTCAAAAATCCAATAGATTTCGTTCCACTTCACAATTGTGTCCCACTTGTTGGTGATTCTTCACAAAAAAAAAACTTTTATATCTTTATGTTTGAAGCCTGAAATGTGGCAAAAGGTTGAAAAGTTCAAGGGGGCCGAATACTTTCTCAAGGCACTGTATATATATAAATAAATAAATTTACCATTGGACTTCACAGTTTGGGACTTATTTGGCACAAGCACTTTTTTCTGATTATTATTTGTTAATGATGATCATCCACTTATATTTTTTCACTTATATGTACATTCCTTGATTATTTAAATCTGGTTTTGGATTTTATGTTTATTTAACACTAGGAATACGTTTTTTTCTTTCCAAGGATTTATATGGTGATATGTATAATCTTATATCTTTGTTATTATCACAGTGCTACAAATTTATTTTCCTTTAGGTATTCCGGGAGTTGCTTCCTGGTAGTGTTCAGTCATGTGACAAGTCAGATGTCCAGGCTAACGTCTGGAACGCAACGTTCTGTGGATGATTGCAGAAATAGACAAGGTACAGTAGACTGATTCAAGCGTAGCTCTTGATGTTAATGATCGCAAGGGGAACCCTTACATTCCTGGATACGGGACATAGCAGAGTCTGGTGCTTTACCCTGCATGGGCATCGTTGATGCATTTCGTGCACATCTGTGCACTTTGGTGTTCTGCCGAAGTGCACGGACGTGCATGAATGTAAGGGTTCCCCTTGCGATCATTAACATCAAGGAGCTACGCTTTAATCAGTCTACCTTGTCTATTTGCACAATCAGCCACAGAACTTGTCACATGACAGAAAACTACCAGGATGCATCTCCCCGAATACACATTGGAGATCCTGACAGCCAGCTGCGTTTAAAATAGCATACAGCTCAGTGCTGCCATGGAACAGTTTCACGGCCACCATGTGAATGGACCATAGAGATTACAGCTAACCTTACAGTTATTTGTTTTTTACCACAAGTATTTCTGCTGGTCTCTCTCCCTGATTGTGGAGGTCTGCTAGATTGGTGGGATATCAGTGAACACTATATATGCTGTTAGCCCTGGTCAGTGTGCTATGTTGCCACTCTATTTTAGACCCTGTATATACTATAGGGTCCTATAAAAGGTGCCACAGGAAATTACTGTGCTTAAACTCAGATCGGAATGCAATACTGTGAATTCCAGTGACTTTGAAATGAAATATGCTTAACGGTTGAAGTGACTTTACAGGCTCTTTTGATTTTGCTTTAAACTTTTTTGGATACTGGATGCACTGGCAATTTGACTCTATATTAAGCTTTTTTTTTTACTGCGGATAAAACTTTGCAAATACCATCATATGGTCACTTGATATTAATATACCCAGCAAACACTTGTCCTTTGCTTCCGGATTGAGTATCTAATGCCGCGTACACACGGTCGAACTGTTTGACGTACTTAGTCCGTTGAAACACATTTCAGCGGACAATCCGCTCGTGTGTGGGCTTCAGCGGACTTTTTCAACGTGCAGTCCGGAGTACTAAGAATTTCGGTTTTTCCAAAAATCTGTCCGTCGTACTTTGGTTTCAGCGGACAATACGGTCGTCAGTATGCTAGTTCGACGGACTAAGAATGGCGCATGCCCAGAAAGGATTTACACGGCGGAAGGGTGCTTTGCTGTGTCTTGGACTTCCTATTTCTAGTCCCGTCGTACGTGCTGTACACGTCATCGCACAAGCTTTCGACGGACTGTTTGTGTATCCGTGTGTGGTCAAGTCCATTCAGTGGAAACTACGACGGATTGTCCGTCGGATTGTATGACGGACTAAGTACGCCATACAATCCGCTCGTGTGTACGCGGCATTACTGGTAGCTTCATATGATACCTCGACCTGGAGAGCGGGGACTGATTTGTCTGGAGAAGTGCCTTGTATTTTTAACAAATAACGTTATTGATTACTGTACTATGGTTTTATTTTTTTGGTTGGGTATAGTTAGAAGACCTGTTCTGATTAAGGATATATTGTTGCCTTGCATTTATCACAACCTTTACCCCCCCCCCCCCTTTCATAAATAAAGTCTTTACATATACCTCTTATACTTATAAGCCGTGGTTGATCCTCCCCTCATTTTTTGCTGTCCTGGGACAACTCTTTTCCCACCCACAATTATTATACAAAAGTTATTTTACTTAATTGGGTAGGTATCTCGTCCTAAGGGACGAATTGGCTGGCTCAATATTAAGTATAGTCACTCAGGAAGATGGATTCTGGGATTTTTTTTGTTGGAATGAAGTCAATCAATAGTCTGACTTTAAAGGTCAGAATGGAAAATTTCAATATAAATGCATCAGAACTTTGAAACCCCTTGGATTCACTGTGATCTCACTGTGCAGTGAATATTTACTACTTTAATTGTTTGACAGTTAAGACTCGGGGTCCATAGCAGAGAATATAAATACATACTACACTTACTTTCATACTCTTATACGTACTTTATTAGCTTGAACAGTGTTTCTCTTTTGAACAAATCTATTTATAGGTTATAGGAATTAAATACTATAATGAATTAATACCTACCTAGCTGAGCTTTTTACCATATACAATATCTTGAATATATTTAATTTTAGCATGTATAAACAAATCCCAGTAAAATGTTTACCTTCATATACATAAAATATAATCATCCAATTTATTACCTTAAACATATCATAGACACAAAGGACGTTTGCCATGGCACCAACAGTTGCAGGCATGTTTCTATACTAGAAAAAAATGAAAAAAACAGACTCAGAAAAAAATATATATATTTCTATAGTTGTATATTTTGATCATCCTATTAATTCATTATTTGATTAAGTTTTTCAGGCTTTTCCTACATAGATATAATAATAATAATAATAATAATAATGTAAAAAAATAAGTTACTAATAGAAAACAGTAAAATCAGAAAGCAGATTATCCTAGAAGCCCCAAGGTTTTTTTTTTACTTTGTCAGTTTCACTTAAGGTATACCAAACTGTTAGGCCCCTTTCACACATGCAGACCATATGTCCGTATTTCATCCATCCATTTGCGAATGAATTACGGACATACATGCATTCCTATGGGATAGCGGATGTCTGCGGGTGAACATCCGCAGACACCCGATATCGTCCGTCTCCGCTATGGTCCTATTCTGCAGACGGAGGAAAATCCTAATTTTCTATCCGTCTGCAGAGCAGATCGGATGAACACGGACAGAAGGTCCGTGTTCATCCAATCCCCTATAGGGGAGAGCGGAAATCTGACAGTGCGGTTCCTGCACAGTGTGCATTGTGCAGGGACCTCCCTGTCATCTGCCGGCTCAGCAGGAATAAACGGAGCGATCCCCGCTGAGCAAGCAGATCATCACGGGGCAGATCATTATGGATCCGTGCCATGTGAAAGGGGCCTTAGCAGTCAGGTTAACAAAGACACAAGTTCATTGAGTCCAACCAACAGAAACATTTATGAATAAATACGTATTTAAGAAAAATAACTGCAAACGCAGAACCCTAAAGCACAGTCAATCCAGTTTAAAGGCAAAAAAACATATAAAGCATGATGCAGTTTTCTCCAACAGGCAAACATTTTCTTGTCCGATTCCATAAAGCAATCAGAAGTTCCCTGAACAACGACCTATGGTGTTAATACTTATAAATATTAACCGCTTCAGCCCCGGAAGATTTTACCCCCTTCCTGACCAGAGCACTTTTTGACATGATCGCCGGGAGACCGCGGGCACGGTCACACTGTACGTGGCAGGCCTGCTATCCCCAGCTCTTAAAGGGGACGTACAGGTATGCCCATTTGCCCACCGCTGCCATTGTGCTGGCGTATATCGGCGTGCAGAAATCAGAAAGTGGTTAAAAAGCTGTTGCATTCTTTGCATTTAGAAACACAAACAGCTTATTCGTTTCGAAACAATCTAATCAGCAGCTCAAAATAGCCCCTGAAAAAGTTTAGATTCACCAGGGTAGAGATCCCATCAGGCTGTATTAAGCATCAGCTTACCCGCTGGCATGGAAGGAAGCTCAGATTTGACAGCTTTCAGACACAACCTCCAATGCCCGGTGTTTAGCAATGCTGACACTGCCTCGTGGAAACCTCAACACAGTGGAAGGAAAAGGATGGGGCAGCCAGTAACGCATGTCAAAGGTAGACTCCTTCTTTGTCATAACCTATCCGGCATTCATATAACCTACTATCTGTTGTTCCTATCAACAGTGCAAGTGGGTTGCCACTGCAAACTGTAGACTAGTGGGGTTTCTGATAAGATTTTATGGTATGGTGAACTTACCATGGCTTTTTGCAGGCAGGTTACATCATTTAACTGGCTTTGCCGGCAGACAGAAGAACACTTCTTTCCACAGTTAGATGCTGCTAGATCTAAAATATGAATGAATTTAACTGCTTTAAAAAAATGCACATATATTATATATTTTTTTTAAACCATACTCCCTATCTTCATACCAGCATTTACTGGGGAACTGTCTAGAACTGCCCTCTTATAACTAAATACATTGACCTAGACCAATAGTACATAAACTGATTATTTTTATTTTTTTTAACTAGCTTGATTCTTTGGCCTAGAACAAGTATGCAGATAAGAATTTCTAAATGTTCTCCAACTTTTTAGGTCTGCGTAGCTTTTCTAGGTAGTTGGCACAGATAGTTTGAAGCCAGTGGTTCAGCATAATAGCCAAGAAATTAGTATTCTAAAAAGGAGGTCAGCAGTTTCAACCCAGACAGATTTATTTATTAAAAAACATGCTTGGCCTAAAAGGCTAATTTATAAGATATACTACACATTGGGTGATATGATGTTTTAAATTCTGGGTATATTCAACTCGTGTGATCTACTACTAGATACAGCCTAAATCGTCTATATAGGTCTATAAGATGAACTACCTAAAACAATCATGCATGGAAACTGAACAGAAAAGTGGAAATGTTATTTGTTGCAACCAATTATCTTCCAGACTATATGTTTCAAGCGCAAGTAAAAAAAAAAATTATTATAATATGATAAAATCTTGATGGTTATTTTTTTACATTCACTCCATCACTAAACAGAATGTAAAGACCACTATCTTTCCTCAGTAATTAGGATATAATAATTCCTCTATAATATGCATTTTTTAACAGACATGTTCTTGAAATATGGACTAGATTCACTACAATATACAGTAAATGCCCTGCATGATTTCACCTTCCCAGAAATGGTAATTGTGATCAAATGTCAACTCTTGTATTGCATAGTCCCATAATAGCATACATCTTAGCAATGTAGAGCACAACTTACTGAAGCAGCAGCTGATAGTCACAAGCAAAAGGCACACTGTGGTCTTCATGGCTGAAGAATATGTGGATTTCTATTAACCTGTCTCCCAGTCACTCTATTTATACCTTGTTGGGCATGTACTGAAGCTCATAGTGTCATAACAGGAAATTACACTGAAATTTTAGAAGTGTGGGCAAGTTTATTTAATTTTCTCATTTTACTATAATCCTCATTGGTCATGGTGACTCCAAAGGACTTGTTTAAATTCATAGCCTTTGTAATTTGTTGCGCTACTGTTAAGCAGAACTAATCAAAAATGAATTGTAAAGATCAGACTGAAGATTAAATGGCTACTTAAATTGCTCCTAGAGTTACTTATACGCATGTATTTTCGCATTTTCTGCTGTGGGTTTTATACTAACCACATAGGACCATTAAGAAAAGGTCATTAAGAGATACGTAAAAAAAAATCAGACATTGGTAAGAATCGCAATCTTTACTTTTTAATCATATTAGTATATTATATATTACTATATTATCCTGTATACTATATTTTAATAATACTGTATAGTATAGTAAATTTATAATAGTGCAGCTTTTGCCTTCCATGTTTACTGTACATATTATTCACTTGTATTCTCCCACCATTAATGCAAAAATGTCAGCCCAGTGTTAAACTTACATGACTCCTGTCTAAGTTCATAGCTGAATAACTAATACTCTACCTGGACTGATGAAGAAAGGCAAAACTGTAATGTCTGTTATAATCACTAAATTTTATCTGGTGATAGCCAGCCTTACAGCCTAACACTCATCCTTACTAAGTTTGTGTCGGGAGTTCTAGCTGTTCTAGGTTCCTTGCTTGTATGGACTAAACAGACAGACTAGGCCTCTTTTTGCTAGCCAGCAGTAGCCTGAAGTGATTTAATTAGCAGTGATTTTACTACTGCCATTAATAAATGACATCCTGGCCCAACTTCCGCTTGTTTTACAAATCATATTTGTTTAGACCCCATTCACACCTGAGCGTTTTGTAGCTTGAAGCCTGAAGCTACAAAATGCTAGAGGGGAAAAAATCCATTATTCTCAATGGAGATGGTTCACATCTCCCCTCCATGTCGCTTGAAGCCGAACGCCTGAAGCTCAAACAAGTTCCGGACCCTTTTTTTTCACTCGAATCAAGCAGATTTGGGCGTTTTTCTTCTTTTAACATTGGTGACCTTTTGCCCTGCACAAAATCGCGGCAAATCGCGGTAAAAAAGCGCTAAATTTGCACGATTTTCTGCTTGAAAACACTACGCTCAGGTGTGAATGCAGCTTATAAGACATTTTGCAGCATCGCGGGCCATCTTTTTTACATTCAGCAGTGACTCTGGATAGAATGAAGAAAAGAGTAGATGGTGGCACTATACCTAAATGTTATCCACAGTGTGGTGAAACCCCCAAAATAACTCAGTCAGGGTGAAATCCTTTGCGTGTGCAGTGCTATGCGAAAGGGGTATCCCAAACCCCCAAAATGACCCAATAGGGGTGAATTCCTATTACATGTGCAATACTATGTGAAAATATTTTTTTTTTCATAGATAAACAAAACATAACACAAGGAAGAAAAGAAAGGTAGGTTGGGTTACTGGACACAGTATACAAGACACCGGACTTCACATTCAGTTGGTGAACATTAAAGCAAAATTATTACATCAATTAATGACATAAGGTTTAACAAGAGGATACTACCATTTAACAAGGTTTAAACCTGGTGGTCCATATTTTCCAATCCTTGTCAAATTGCTTGCATGAAAAAGAGTTAATTGCAATCAATCTTTCGAATGAGTAGTTCCTATTCACAATGGCAATTACTTCAGAGAAGTTAAGGGCTAGAGTATTCTTCCAGTTATGAAGAATCAGGTTTCGTGTTGCCAGGAGAATGTGTGTTACCATAGCCCTGTCTCCATGTGGAAAGGTTTCTATGCCAATGTGTAGAATGGCTAGATTAGGGTTCAGGGGGGTCAGGACACCCGTAAGGTCAGAGATTGTTTGGAAGGTTTTGTTCCATAGGCTTTTTAAGCACGGGCAGTCCCACAGAACATGTATCAAGTTCCCGGTGTGACCGCAATTCCTCCAGCAAAGGGATGAAGAGGATGGGAACATGATAGTCTGTAAGGGGTATAATGCCACCTATACAAGATTTTCAGGGTCATTTCCCAGTGACTCACGCAATGGGAGGATTTTTGGATGGTTTTGAAGGCATAGAGCCGTTGTTCGTCAGTGAAGGGGGTTGCCAAATCCCCTTCCCATTTCTTGAGGGCAGATTGTTTATGAAACCGTCTTTTGTCTTGGAAAATGTTGTAAAATAGTGATATGCCTTTGGCATTATGATGTGAAGTCGAATAAAAATCCCAGGCCTTAGTGGGTAGGGAGGTGGTGGGTATCGGGCATGACTTTAAATAGTGATGAGCACGAGTGCAAGAAAACCACGTGGTGTGCAGTAAATCGAATTCCGACATAATTTGTATTGCCGATTTAGGCACTTTATCTTGGAATAAGTCTTGGATATAGCAGATATTCTTCACTTTGAGTTGCGAAGTTTGTAAGGAAGGGAGTTTGGCATTCAGGTTTTCTATTGGTAAGTCATACATTAGTTCGGACAATTCCTCGCTCTTTTGTTTGAGGAGATGCCGCCACGCTTGTAGCGACACCTGTATAGTTGGGGACATATTGCTAGTGTTCCAAGGATCCCATGAGTCACTAAAGAGGAAGTCAGAGGGATTATCTACGGGGAGCAGAGAAGTTTCTATGGCTACCCACTGTGGGCTTTCCACAGGTCGGAACCAGTGCTTGAGTTGGTCAAGTCTTGTAGCCCACATGTAGTCCTTGAGGTCCACATAACCCGCTCCCCCAATTGATTTATGGGGCGTTAGAACTCGATGAGGGCATCTAGCCTTTTTACCCCCATGTGAATTTCCACATGCTTTTGGACAGCGCATTAACGTAGTGAAGGGGTATTGGTATTGGCAAGGAGCAAAACAGATATAGTATTTGTGGCAGTATGGACATTTTATAGGCCGCAATTCTGCCCAGCCATGATAACTCTCTTTTTCCTATGTCCGCAAGTTGTTGGTCTATTTTGGTCGATAAAGGTTTAAAGTTTCTCTCAGCTAGGGTGGAGAGTGTATCCGTCTACGTCAGACCCAAGTAGGTAATGTCCTTTTTTGACCAAGAGTACAGAAGGGTAGCTTTGCAGGAATGTTTTTGCATTCAGATGTACTCCCAAGTCTAAGATCAATGATTTGGTGTGGTTAACTTTATAGTAAGAGATAGCCCCAAAGTCAGATAGGACCTTGTGGGCTTGAGGGAGGGAATGTACAGGATCTGTCAACAATAGTATAATGTCATCGGCAAATAAATTAATGACGTGTTTGGATCTGCTAAAGGAGAAGCCCTTGATCAGGTCATTTGTCCGTATAGATTCTGCCAACGGTTCTATGATTAAGTTGAATATAGTTGCGGAGAGAGGGCACCCCTGGCGAGTGCCATTGGTTATAACAAACGATTTGGATAATAGGCCCGTCGTGGACACCTGTGCAGATGGGCATGAAAAAAAGTGCTAAAATAGCAGTGAGTATTGGTCCCCTGAAACCAAATTTCTGCAATACAGCTTTCATATCTGTCCAGTGCACTCTATCAAACGCCTTCTCTGCATCTACGGAGAGAAGCAGAGAAGGCGTTCTTGAGGTTTTAGCTTGGTGAATAACATTGATAATACGCCTGGTGGCGTCCGAGGTTTGCCGCCCCCTCACAAAGCCCATCTGGTCTTTTGATATAATGCATGGGATGATGTTTGTCAGCCTTTTGGCCAATAATTTTGCGTAAATCTTTGTCAGAATTTAGAAGAGATATCGGCCTAAAATTAGCGGGTGTAGTGGGATCTTTGCCCGGTTTTGGTAAGGTCACTATATGGGCTCTCAGCATCTCAGAGGGAAAGGAAGATGTCGATTCTGCTTTGGTGAATACTTCAAGAAGGTATGGGGATAGTAAATCTTTGAAGATTTTATAGTATTCATTCCCAAAGCCATCCGGACCCGGGGATTTACCATTGGGCAGTGTGTATATAGTTTTGTCTATCTCTTGGAGTGTGAATGGAGTATTTAGGTAAGTGAGATGATCCTCCAATAGAGAAGGGAGATTAATAGTCTGCAGGAAGGTTTGAATGTCTTGTGCAGACGGTTGGGGTGTGTTTGCATCCTTGTGTAGGTTGTAGAGAGCCCCATAATAATCCGCAAATTGATTCGCTTTGTCCTGTGGGTTCACAATTTTGTGGTGGGTTGTTGGATGTAGTAAGTGGGCAATTTTGGAGCGGGTGCGAGCTGCTTTTATTCTATGGGCTAGGTATTTTCCTGCTCAATTTGCGTGCGCATAGGAATTGAGTTGTAACTTGTGTAAGTGTCTATCAAATCTTTGCGTAAGGAGGTTTCTTAATTTGTTCCTATGGTCAGTGAATGTAGCCGCTATAGCGGGTGTGGGGGAGACTTTGTTGCGTGTGTCTAGTATATGTATTTCATTCAATACTTCCTGAAGTAGAGTATTGTATTTTTTCTTTTCTCTAGCCCCTAATTGTATAAGAATACCTCGCATGAATGCTTTGCGAGTATTCCAAAGGATAAAGGGATCAACACCTGGGGTAGAGTTATTGTGGAAAAAATCCCTGAGATGCTGAGAGATAAGTGTAGCGAGCTTGGGTTCTTGAAGGAGCCTAATATTGCAATGCCAGATAGGTGGTGAGGGGGCGATCCCCTGTGAATCAATAGACAATGAAATTGCAGCGTGGTCTGACCATGTGATATCATGTATCACAGCGGCTCGGACCCTCTGCAGAAGCCATTTGTCAGTTAGGAACATATCAATTCGTGAATAAGTACAGTGTCTAGCTGAGAAAAACATATAGTCCCTGTCGGTAGCGTGATGACATCTCCAGACATCGAAAAAGGTCTTTTGTGTGCAAAAAATTAGGTAGAGGGGATGGTCTGCGTTGATGAGCAGAAGTAGTGTCCAAATTATGGTCCGCAATAAGATGAAAGTCCCCTCTGATGAGAAGATTTCCATAGAGCATAGATTCAGCCTTTTTGGATCACCCGTCTGAGGAATCTCAGTTGGTGAGAGTTGGGGGTGTACAGCGTTACTAAGGTGAAGGGCTGGGAGTCAAAGTCACCCGTTAGGATTATGAATCTGCCTTTGTCATCTGTGAACGAGTCTTTAAGGAGTAAAGACACAGTGTTCTTTATGGCTATCATTACTCCACCCTTTTTTTGATCAGGGGTGCATGCTAACAAAAATGTGCGGGTAATCCTTGTGGGTGCAAATTGGCGTTTTCAGCTGTTGAAAGTGAGTCTTTTGGATGACGAGTATGTCTGCTTTCTGTTTATGGGCCTCTCGCTATAGTGAAAAGCATTTTGCGGGGTGGTTCAGTCCTCGTACATTAAGGGACAAACAAGTAATAGTCATTTATGTTGTTCAAAAGAAAGTCTGCGAGGTTGTAAGTGCATGGTACTCACTGTTACCGCATCTTCTCAGTGCATGAGGGGGGTACTGATGGCGCTTCCACATGGGTATCCATTTTCCTGGCGTATAGTCCACCGTGTCCAGAATGAAGGGAGAAGGGAAAGAAACAAAAACATGAGACAAAAACTTGTAACTGATGTATAGTAAAAAAGGATCTTAGAACTGATCCGCGTGCAGTCTTGACTGCTAAACTTAGTAACAGGGCGATTGGAGATTAGTATCCGACTCCGTCTGCCAGAGAGATGTAATATGAAAGTCGTGGAGTAGTTAGGAGCTACTCCCGGCTTGTTGTTTGTTGTTGCGCTTATGTTTGACTAGCTGCCATTCTTCCCGAAGCGGAGGGGGTCACTGTGGGGAGGTTGGAATGGGTTGTGGGTCAGGCAGGATCCCCCATTGGATCAGGGAGGTGATGCCTTTCTCCAATTTGGTAATGGATTTCATAACCCCATTGTGCGTGATGACGAGCGTGGTACTTCCACTTGTGCGGGATTCTATGGTTTCTCAGAGCTTTTGTGATGGTGGCCAGATTGCGTCTTCTCTGCAGGGTGTGCCTAGAGAGATCTGGAAGGATTATCAGGTCAGTATACTGGGGAGGCATATTTTCAGGGTTACATGAGGCTTGAAATATTTGTTGCTTAACTTGGTAAAAATGAATCCTCAGGAGAATATCTCTAGGGGTGCCCTCTGGTAGGAAGGATGGTTTGGGGATCCTGTGAATTCAGTCCACTATCAAGTCCTGTGCAGTCAGGTTAGGTAGCAGGGAGGAAAAAAGCGTTTGTGCGAATTCTAAGAGTTGCTGTGCAGGGAGCGATTCGGGTACACCCCTCAATTTAATGTTGTTATGCCTGCTGCGGTCTTCGAGGTCAGCGACCTTGTCTTTTAACCATGCTATGTCCTCCCCCTGTGCTGAATGTGCATCCACCATTACATTGTATGTGGCTGAGAAATCTTCCATCCTGCGCTCAACCCTGTCCACTCTGGCCCCCATAGCCTGTACTTCTCTGTGACACTGATGCCTTGCACCATGTCATTGTGAAGAGCTGACCAAAGTGAAATCAACATTTCCTTCAGCACAGTGTCTGAAATAGGCTGGTCAGTTGTGGGAGAGTCTGCTATGGGATCCGGGGCCAGTGTATGTGAGGCTTGTGCGGCCTGCTCGCCTGTTGCAGCGCTTACCTCCATGTCCTGATGCCTGTCAGGAGAGAGCAGTCTGGGTTTGGACTTAGCTGGGCTCCTTGTCATGGGGCTCGGTGTGCCTGAAGATGGACCGCTGCGAGAGCCTGCTTGTTCCCTGGGTGTGAGGAGACCTCCGCCCTCCGCGCTGCTTTGTGCGGCCTGTTCCGCTGTGTGGTGAGGGCGCGATCCGCCGCCATCTTGCGGAGGCCCGCGGGATTTCGCCAAGAAAAAATGGGCCATTTTTTTGCGGCTGGGGAGTATTCTTCCTCCGCCACGACATTCCCCTGCTGTTCTGCCGAACGTTCAGGTAGGTCCGATCTTAGTTTGCGGCCGGTGAGCTTTGGTGCGGCTGTTCTCTCTTGCGGGCGAACGGAGCTCCAGAGTCAGACGTCCATCTTAGAGCTAGGTCGCCACGCCCCCTTGTGAAAATAATTTTTAAACGTAGTAGCATTAATGAATTAATGTTAAAATTATACATAAAGTGCCAACTTAATAGTGATTAAATGCCTTCTCAAAAAAGTGTAATAAATAATTCTTAATGTGGCATGTAATTAGCATTGGAAAAAAAATTAAAAATAAAACTAAATAGGACTGTGTAATTGCCTAAATAAATCCATAAATAATAAAATGAATCTTTATAAAATATATACCTGTGCCAAAACCTAAATAGGCACCAAAATGTCTATATAAATTAATGAGTGCACAATAATAAGCAAACTGTAACAATCCGTGAAAAAAGACAATATATGAAAAGTCCCACATAAAGATGGAGTAAAGTGACTGGTGCAGGAATGCTTGGTTTTCACTGTGAAACAAAACTTCACCCGGTGCGCTTCTCAGTGCTTAATAATGTAGTTGCCCTCACCAGAAATTTTACCCCAGTTGGGGTGGATAAGCCTCCACAGTATGAGCCACTGTGCTGCTCTCTGGCGCTGGTTTGCGTTATCCCAGGAGATGTTCGCTTCCCAATGTTGTTGTATCCACGTTTATGTGTATGCAGAGAGAAAGGACATATCCATGGTGTAGTACATAATGGTATTTTATTTTATTGAAGGAGAAAACCTACTTACATTCAGCTGAATAAAAAACGCTGTTTAAAAAAGCCGCCAGCCGCTGCTATTGTTTATAGAAGGTGCACGTCGTATGGCCACGTTCTACGCGTTTCGTCAGAGTAACGTCTTCTGGAGCCTGGAGCTCTCAGTTGCTAAAAGAACAAAGTTGTCAGTTAGAGGTAATCGTGTGGAGCTATATATATACAGTAACACTGTGCAGTAGTCAAAGAACTAAAAAAATAAAAAATAAACTCAGAAAAAGGCTGCCAACACGCTAAAACTGGGATCTTTTTAGCTGTAAAAACGTCAAAGTGTAAAGTGTAAGCGCCAAGCATATGTGACTATAAATCAGTAAAAGTGACTCAAAGTGATGAAACTTAGAAAACTAATGTGTACATATAACTATAACCTATTAATAAAACATGACCCCAAATCTGAGGATAACCACGAAATACAAAAAATAAAATAATAAATATATAGGCAATAAAGTCCATATATCAATGAAAATAAACGTGCAGATGTGAGTCCCAGCAAACTTCGGTGACAATGAGAGTCCCCCTTTACTGTGACAAAAGGTTATTCCACCGCAGTGTAGCTCCCACCACCTTAAGAAGCGCAGGCTTACCAGATGGAAATGACCCGAATAGACTTATATCTAAGGGGTCAGTAATGGCTTGTAATTCCAACTACTGCGACTCTGGATTCAGCATTCCATCATTAAAGGGGTCACAAAGCAAGTGGTTCATTCAGTGTGGCGGACTGCATACAATCACCGTTTTTTTAGAGAGACAGCTCCGGCATCAATTCAGGCATAAAAGTGGAAGGACAGAGCCAACATAGTGTAATAACGTTTAAAAAAGTTACTTTAATAGAAATAAAATATCAAACTCACATTTCCATAGTTATTAATGAACATGTCAGAGGAGATAGGCAGTGGCGGAGTCTTACCGACGCGTTTCGACCTACGGGTCATCATCTGATATTTTATTTCTATTAAAGTAACTTTTTTAAACGTTATTACACTATGTTGGCTCTATCCTTCCACTTTTATGCCTGAATTGATGCCGGAGCTCTCTCTCAAAAAAACGGTGATTGTATGCAGTCCTCCACACTGAATGAACCACTTGCTTTGGGACCCCTTTAATGATGAAATGCTGAATCCAGAGTCGCAGTAGTTGGAATTACAAGCCATTACTGACCCCTTAGATATAAATCTATTCGGGTCATTTCCATCTGGTAAGCCTGCGCTTCTTAAGGTGGTGGGAGCTACACTGCAGTGGAATAACCTTTTGTCACAGTAAAGGGGGACTCTCATTGTCACCGAAGTTTGCTGGGACTCACATCTGCACGTTTATTTTCATTGATATATGGACTTTATTGCCTATATATTTATTATTTTATTTTTTGTATTTCGTGGTTATCCTCAGATTTGGGGTCATGTTTTATTAATAGGTTATAGTTATATGTGCACATCAGTTTTCTAAGTTTCATCACTTTGAGTCACTTTTACTGATTTATAGTCACATGTGCTTGGCGCTTACACTTTACACTTTGACGTTTTTAGAGGTAATCGTGTGGAACTTTGTTTTATTTTAATTTTGGAATACTTTTTTTTATCAGTGTGGCTGTGGTTATTTAACCACTTCAGCCCTGGAAGATTTTACCCCCTTCCTGACCAGAGCACTTTTTACACTTTTTACAATTTGGCACTGCGTTGCTTTAACTGGTAATTGCGTGGTCATGCGATGCTGTACTCAAACAAAATCAATTTTTTCTCAAAAATAGAGCTTTCTTTTGGTAGTATTTGATTACCTCCACGGTTTTTATTTTTTGCGCTATAAACAAAAAAAAGCAACAATTTTGAAAAACAATATTTTTTACTTTTTGCTATAATATTCCTAAAATAAAAAAAAATGTCTTCATTAGTTTAGGCCAATATATATTATTCTACACATTCTTGGTAAAAAAATAATCACAAAAAGCATATACTGCTTGGTTTGCACAAAAGTTAAAGCGTCTACAAATTATGGGAAAGATTTATGCTAGTTTTATGGCATTTTTATTATTATTTTTTTTTAATAGTAATGGGGGCAAACTGAGATTTTTTTGGGGATTGCAACATTGCACACAATTTTTGGAACCTTTGACATTTATACAGCGATCAGTGCTATAAAATGCACTGATTACTGTGTAAATGTCACTGGTAGGGAAGGGGTTAACACTAGAGGGCGATCAAGGGGTTAAATGCGTGTTCCCTCTGTGTGTTCTAACTGTATGAGGATGGGACTGAGAAAGAGAGGAGACATATCATTGTTCCTATTTACTACGAACAAACGACATGTCTCCTCCCCCCCGTACAGCACAGGGGCATCGGGTCGCCCACCATGCAGCAGGCGTACACGTGCCCTCTGATGGCTCTTAAAGGCCCGACGTACCCATACGGGGTTTTGTGCACCCTTGCCACTTTGCCGATGTATATCGGCGTCAGCTAGTGGGGAAGTATTATGTACCCCTTATTTATTCAGGAAGGGGGGGCAATATGTGGGGGGATGTTAGGTTACAGGGGGTTTATGATAAGTCTTCCCAACAAACCCCCACATCCACCATGCCAAGATTGTGGACTTGAAGCTCTTGTCCTCCCTGACAAGGTACCTTCCTCTTATTGAGGACATGTGGCCTGTTATGGTTCATGAGGGGGTGGCAGCATGCTCGCTGACTTTCAGTTCCTTGACCAGACAGGCTGTATGATCGGATAAGGGTCTAGTATGTATGTAAGGGCCCTATGTGGGTTTTTATTTTAGAGTTCCCCTTAAAAATCCCATCAAAAGTCCATACCAGACCCCTATCAAGAATAATAATCTGGTATGGATTGTGGGGAGACCACACTGTTTTCCACACATCCTTGGCCCTGAGAGAACTTAATGAAAAAGTCCTCTCAGGACTGGAACCTGGAAACCTTCTTTAGAATAACGGAGGGAGGGCAGACATTTCCCTTCCCCCGCATAAATAAGTAAGGGGTAAAGAGTACCCCTGATTACTAGTTTATTTGTATGTATGTATATATACAATTTTTTTTTTTTTTTTTAAGTCCTGTATTTAAAATTGTCCCACAATGTCCAGAAAATAATGTCCCACTATGTTCACAAAATGCAGCGCTATCATATGGGGTAATGTAATTTATGATAGTGTATCGACTGAATAGGATCATTGTGGTGACACTATTTGCGTTCATGCTGGCGAGTCACCAGGCCATGGATCACTATGATTAATGGAGGATCTACTGTACATTGCTGGACGATGTGATTGGTGATGGATTTATACCAAAGGCCTTTTTTCTGAGGGAATCTTTTTCTATAAAATACTTTTTTAATGACGTGGCTGTGGATTTTTTATTGTATATATTTTTTTGTGAATGAGTAAAAGAGGGAATATGTACCTCTTAATCATGCATGTAGGAGGCACAAATATCTGGGGGCCCCTTTATGTTAAGGTGGCTTGCAGATTCCAAAAAGCCCCACATATCCAGGAATGTGGGGATAAGGCCCACCTGTCAAGGTACCCTTTCTATGTTGAGGGCATGTGGCCTGGTATGGTTCTGGTGAAATGCACACTAACTGCCCCTCTCTTTTCCTTAACCAGCCAGGCTCCACATTCGACTAAGGGTCTGGTATGAATTTTGGGTGTTTATACTTTTGTGAAAAAGATACACAAAATGAAAAAAGCATAAAAAAACATTTAAAAAGTTCATACGCGGTAATCAGAGTCACAGAGCTATCAATACACCCAGGGAGCTAGTCCACTGCTATTTATGGGCTGCTTGATTGTACATTGTCCGCAGCTGACAGCAGGTGGGGCTAGTGCGTCCAAGGCAATGCATCAGGCGGTTCAATGACACATGGGTCTGGACTGGAATCCGTGGTCTGAGACAATATTGGTAGGTATGCCATGATGTCTCACAATATGAGAAAGGAAGAGGGTAGACAGTGCTTCCGCTGTAGGTAATACAGGGATCGGTACAGAATTAGACATTTTGGAAAAGCAATCCACTATGACCCATATGGCAGTCATGCCATCGGATTTGGGTAACTCTGTAATGAAGTCCATAGTCAAATGGGTCCAAGGCCGACCAGGTGCATGAAGTGGTTGTAACAGCCCAGTAGGCAATGTGTGAGTTACTTTATTAGCACAGGTTGGACAGGAAGTCACATAGTCGGTAACATCTTTTTTCATGTGATGCCACCAAACATGATGCTGCCGAGTCTTAAGAGTGATGGTGACCCCAATATGACTGGATAACACTCCATCATGTGCCCAGAGGACTACAGGTTTTCTGAGGCTGGGGGCTACGAAAAGGTAACCTGGTGGTATCTTCAAGCCTTGAAGAGCATGATTCTGGGTTTCGTGTAACTGTTGGGAAAGAGCCATAAAGATCCGTGCAACAATTTTGTGAGGTGGTATCATATACTGCTCGGTAGGTCGATCTTCTTCAAATGTAGTGAACTGTCTGGAAAGAACATCGGCTTTCTTGTTCTTATGCCCAGAACAGAGCCCATTGAGCTTGACGTGAATTCAAACGTTTAGCAGTCTGAAGATACAGCAGATTTGTATGGTCAGTCAGGATAGAAAAAGGCTTGGGACCCCATTTCAGAAGATGTCGCCATTCAGACAATGACAATTTGATAGCCAGTAGTTCTCAATTCCCAACATCATAATTAATTTCTGCTGGAGAAAACTTTAGAGAAAAACACCACTGGATAGATTCTACCGGACTTAGGTTGTCTCTGGGACAGCACCTGCTCCTACTTCAGAGGCATCAATCTCAACTACGTACTGGAGATCGGGGGTTTGGATGCTGAAGAACTGGAGCCTTTCTGAACATGCCTTTTAATTTCTGGATTTCAGAAGATTCTGCTTCTGATGGCAACACTTTGCAATTTGTACCATTCCTTGTCATAGCAGTAAGGGGGGGCAGCAATGGAGAAAAAAACTTTGATGAAGCGCCCGTAATAATTTGTGAACCCTATAAAGCTTTGGAGCCCCCTCAAAGTGGTCAGTTGGGGCCACTGCAAGACAACAGAAAGTTCTTACAGGTGCTGGTCACTTACATGATACAATGCCTTCTATATTTCCTACAGGGGGGCCAAACACTGCTGGGATAGCTAGATGTTTAGGCTGCATCAAGGCAAAAAGCATGCGCTACAGATGACCATAGATGGTAAAAAAAGACCAAAAAAGGCAGGCTGAGCAGCAAGCTTAGTATCGAGGGCCAAAAAACTCCCAATGTTCAGATCCTGTGGGAATCGTGTAAGTGCAGGTATGGTGTAAGTGACCAGCATCCCCTGAGGAAGCCCGCCATATGGACGAAACATGTTGGGAAGTCATCATCTTTTGTTGTGTCGCTAATGTTGTAATTGTCTGCATTTGCTTGTACTATATCTCCATTCCTTTGGTCCTTGTTTTTTCATACTTGAATTCTTATTTTGGTCTTTCAAAATAAAATATTTTTTTTAATATATTATATTTATATATTATATTTGATATTTCCTTATTGACTCGCACCTATAAAGTTCCCATTTTTTCCATTTGTCTACTATCTAATTTTGGGATGTGGTGGTTTTAAATCTATTGGTGTATTTGTGTCCATAAAAATCTTAAAAGGGATTGTGGTTTTCCTTAGCAAAAGAGTAATCCGAGAATATGCCAGTGGCTCCAGAATCCACAAAAGCCTCACAAGAGACAAGTTTAGAGGCTTAATGGAAGATTGTTAGTACAGTAATCTTGGTCTTGGAGGAAGTGCTTGTAAGCTCTAACCCAGCTCCATCAACACTGGTTAAACCCTGCCTTTTACTGGACAGGATGGGCAAACAGATAACAAATCCTTTAAGTCCACAGTACAGGCATAGGCCCAATGCACGCCTCCTTTATTTCTCTGACTCTGTTAGGTGGAGATGGTAGACTTCCATGGGTTCCACAGGTGTTTTGGACTCAACTGAAATTTCAGGTTCAGGCTGAGGTGGTACTTGGAAGTTAGGGGCCAAACAGTAAACTGGCCTAGGAAGCTTGTGAGTTCTGAAACTTGCTAGTTCTAAGTCTCTCCTGGCACTTTTCATAATACTGGAGACAAACACACAGCTCTATGAACTTTTCAAGGTCTTCGGGGGAATCCTTATAGACCAATTCATCCTTAATGCGATCTGTAAGACCTGCACGGAATGCCCTTGAGTCCCAATTAATCTCAGCAGCCGGAACTCAATAGCATACTGTGCCACAGTCCTGGTACCTTGCTCTATGTCCAAAAGTGAGCACTCAGCTGCAGAATCTGACTTGCCAAATACAGTCTGGGGGGAAGCCAGAAATCTATCAGCATCTTGTAGCACAGGGTTATTGTGTTCCAGGTAAGAAGAGACCCATGCCAGGGCTTTCCCCTTTAACAATGCAATCACAAAAGTCACTTTGGCAGATGAAGTGCTGAAAGTCCCAGGGTTGTTGCAGAAATGCAAACGACAAACATTAAAAAAAACCTCTGCAGTCCTCGGTATCACCACCAAATTTTTCAGGCAAGGGAAGTTTGGAAGGCACAGAAGAGGCGGGTTGGATTGGAGTAGGAGTAAGAGCTGGAGTCTGGACAGGTGCAGAGAAATCAGGCAAACAAAACTTAAGCATAGCACAAAGTTCATCTAGCTTAGTGTCCAGAGATGAAAGATGCTGTTCATGAGCTCCAATCAATTGTCCCCGATGCAAAATTGCCTTAATAATGTCAGCAGGGTCTACTGCCATTGTGGCTCATTTGTAATGTAAGGTACCTGTGGTAGGTAGTGTCTAAAGTGAGGCTTGTGTGCTGAGGATTCAGGTGAAAAAGTAGTCAGACAGGTCAGATCGGCAACAGATCAGGCAAAGCAGTACACAATCGAAATCCAGAGAGTGGTCAGGCAGGCAGAGGTCATACACGAGCTGGCAGCGAAGTAGCGAAGTGCATCCTTCCTGAGGAGTGGGGACCAAAACCAAACCGGGCCAGAGTCTTGTAGAGCAGGAGAATTATCATTTTATCTCTGGAATTAATCCCCTTTTTAATGCATGCCAATATTATGTTTGCTTTGTTAGCAGCAGCTTGGCATTGCATGCCATTGCTGAGCCTATCATCTACTAGGAACCCCAGGTCCTTTTCCATCCTAGAATTCTCCTGTATAGACTTCGTTCATATTTGTGCCACTCAAATGCATAATATTTTACATTTTCCTACATTGAACCTCATTTGACATGTAGTTACCCACCCCATTAATTTGTTCAGATCTTTTTGCAAGGTTTTCACATCCTGCAGAGAAGTTATTGCCCTGCTTAGCTTAGTATTGTCCGCAAACACAGAGAATTAACTGTTTACCCCATCCTTGAGGTCATTTATGAACAAATTAAACAGGATTGGTCCCAGCACAGAACTCTGGGGGACCCCAATACCCACCCCTGACCATTCTGCATACTTTTTATCACCACCCTGTGAACTCGCCCTTGTGGCCAGTTTTCAATCCATGTACTCACCCTATGGCCCATGCCAATGGAGCTTATTTTGTAAAATAAATGTTTATGGGGAACTGTGTCAAATGCTTTTGCAAAATCCAGATACACCACGTCTACGGGCCTTCCTTTATCTAGATGGCAACTCACCTCCTCATGGAAGGTTAATAGATTGGTTTTGAAAGAATAATTCTTCATGAATCCATGCTTATTACTGCTAATGATACCGTTCTCATTACTAAAATCCTGTATATAGTCCCTTATCATACCCTCCAAGAGTTTACATACTATTGATGTTAGGCTAACTGGTCTATAATTCCCAGGGATGTATTCTGAGCCCTTTTTACATATTGGTGCCACATTGGCTTTTCTCCAATCAGCTGGTACCATTCCAGTCAGTAGACTGTCAGTAAAAATTAGGAACAATGGTCTGGCAATTACTTGACTGAGTTCCCTAAGTACTCTAGGGTGCAAGCCATCTGGTCCCGGTGATTTATTAATGTTAAGTTTGCCAAGTCTAATTTTAATTCTGTCCTCTGTTAACCATGGAGGTTTTTCTTGCGATGTGTCATGAGGATAAACACTGCATTTTTGGTTACTGAAGCCCCCCCCCCCCCCCGATTCCCTCGTGAAGACTGAGGAGAAGAATACATTTAATACCTTTGCCACCTCCCCATCCTTTGTAACCAGATGTCTTTCCTCATTCTTTATGGGGACAAAATGGTCTGTCCTCCCTTTTTTACTGTTTACATACTTAAAGTGGTTGTAAACCTGTTTTAAATAATTGAAAAAAAAAAATGAACTTGCAAGACAAAGGCATAATGAGCTAGTATGCATAGCATACTAACTCATTATGAATTATTTACCTGGGATCAAAGGACCCGTAGCGTTCCTCGTTCACCTCTCCGGCAGCCGGGGGGGTTACTTCTTGGAATCGCAGCTCTGGCGCTGTGATTGGCCGAGCATGCGCGTGGGAGCTGCCAGTAGCGGCACAGTGCAACTGAAGCAACGACACGTACATGCCATTGCTTCAGTTTACTTAAGTGCGCATGTGCCAAATACAAGGTACCTCCTAAACCGTGCAGGTTTAGGAGATATCCAGTGTAGCTACAAGTAAGCCTAATTATAGGCTTGCGTGTAGTATAAAGTGATTGTAAAGGGCTTACAATCACTTTAAAGAATTTCTTAGGATTTTTTTGTTGCTCTCCTCCGCTATGTGTCTTTCATGTTCTATCTTAGCCATCCTTATTGCACCCTTACATTTCTTGTTGCATTTTTACATTGGAGTTAAGCCATCCAAGACTTTTGTTTCTCTGACGGACTTCCGACGGAATTTTGCTGAAACTGTCCTGTGTACACATGATCATACCAAAGTCAGATTGTCAAGAACACGGTGACACACAACACGTATGGCGGGACTAGAAAAGGGAAGTTCATTAGCCACTGCGACACCCTTTGGGCTCCTTCTGCTAATCTCATGCTAGTAGAAGTTTTGTTAGAGACGATTCGCGCTTTTCAGACTCCAGATTTTTCAGACCGTTTTACTGCTGTTCAGTTTGTGCTTGTGGGTTTGTATCTGGTTTTCAGTGTGTACAGTCAGTTCGTATCTGTTTTTCAGTGTGTTCTTGTCTGCTCGTTGCTGATTTTCAGCTTGCTCTTCACAGGTCTTGCTGTTCTTCAGTGCGTTCTGTTAAGTTCATTCTGACCAGCTGACCATTTTGAAACCATGTTGCGGGTATGTACTTGTCATACAGTTCGTGGGGGCTTGGTGTTGGGGTTTATACTTGGACCCAAGCCCAGACCATGAACAAGGCGAGGAGGAGTTCATGGACCAAGAATTGGTTACTCCAGTGTGACCAATTCTTGCACATGCCTTTGCTTCGTGAGATCCAGGAGAATAATCCTGATGATTTCAGGAACTTTCTTCTGATGACGGACCCCATTTTTCACTGTCTGTTGGCTTTGCTCACCCCTTATATCATGAAGTAGGACCCTTGCATGCGTCAAGCCATCACTCCAGAGCAGAGGCTAGTCGCCACCTTGCGGTACTTGGCAACTGGGAGAAGTCTACAAGACCTCAAGTTCTCTACATGCATATCCCCCCAGGCTCTGGGGATCATTATTCCAGAGACCTATTCTGCCATCATTCAGGTCCTGCAGAAGGACTACATTAGGGCAAGTTTTATCCTTTAACATCACATTATATGTATTTAATGTTTGCTAATGTATTGTATTTATTTCAGCATGATTGGAATATGCTGTGAATGATGTCCCCTTTATCCTCATGCATGCTGTAAGCTTTTTAAATGCTCTTTTTTGGCCTACATGCATATTTGCCTTCACTAACCTAGCCTAGTCCCATAACAATGTATTTTGTCAGCTCCATGGTAGTGCTTTACCCAAAATACCCCCTAAAATGTGTACAAATGTTGTGTGTCCTTAAATTCAGGCAGAGTGCTGGAGGCTTTTTTTGGGCTCCTAAAGTCACCTCAAACCCTCCCCCCTAAAAGTTTTACAATGGGAAATCGGGGGGGAAGGAGAGATATGATACAAGTGGACCTTAGATTTGTCTTGAAATACTCCTTCAAAAAAAATTTATACTGATTATCGGCCAAGAATGTTTTTGTTTAATCTGCTTGCAATGTTATCTGCAAAAGTACTTCTATTTTCTTTTCTGTTTTGACTCCACAGTTCCCTTCAACACCACAGGAATGACAGACTGTGACCTCCCATTTTGCCAACTGTTGGGACTTTCCCAACTGCAGAGGGGCTATAGATGGGAAGCACATCCACATCATGCCACCACCCCATTCGGGGTCTTACTATTATAACTATAAGGGGTCTAATAATATAGGGTTAATGGCGGTGGTGTCGGCACAATATTAGTTCCTCTATGTGGACGTGGGGAAGAATGGCCGGATGTTGAATGGAGGAGTCTTTGCCCAGATGGAGTTTTACCAACGTCTCCAGACTGGTGGCCTAGCATTGCCACCTGATGCAGACAATGTGGAAGGACTCCCGATCATCTTTATTGCTGATGAAGCGTTTGGTCTGGGCGAAACACCTGATGAGGCCATTCCCCTAAAGGACCCTCACCCTGGAGAGGAGGGTTTTTAACTAGTGGAGAGTTTTTGACAATACTTTCGAGGGATTGGCCAGCCATTCCGCCTATTTCTGACAGCAATCCATATAGCGGACTACAAAATCAACCATATCGTCCTATCCTGCTGCATATTGCACAATTTTTTAAGGAAAAATGCCCAAAATGATATTGCCTCAGTTGGACCTATTAATCCCCTGATGGGCCTGGATACTGGCCATACGGGCTTGGCCCCCCAAAGCACCCGTGAAGTTCAGCAGAAATATGTCATTATTTTATGGGTAGGGGGCCATTGCTATGCCAGACAAGGTCTAAAAAAAAATGTAATAAAAAAAAAAATATCTGATAAAAACTTGATTTTTCTTTATTGCTTGTGTTTGTTTTAGGATGTCTCCTAGGTTCTTCTAGTGCACTTGTAGTGCCAAGTGGATTTTCCTTCAGTAAATAAGCCCCATTGTCACTGTAAACACAAAATTACTTCAAAAGGTGGTATTGACCATTGAAATAAGAAGCCACACATTGTTGATGAGCTAAGTTTTTACTCTATGCACATTCACACATGATCAAAATTTTGGGTATAAATTTGCTTTTGTATTTTTCTATTTTTTTTATTTATTTTTTTGTTCAAAATAAGAATGTTTAACCACTTCCCGACCAGCGCACGCCGATGTAAGTCGGCAGAATGGCACGGGCAAGCATATTGGCATACAGGTACGTGCAATCTTTAATGCTGCCCTGCCATTGCGAGCACGCCACCGGCGGCGCGCTTGTGTGCTGATCGGGACCCCCGTGGGTCTGGCCACGGGTCCCGTGGACTCGATTACCGCAGGCATACCCGCGATCGTCTCACGAGGCGTCGGAACGGAGAGATGCCGTTGTAAACAGCATCTCCCCGTTCTGCCTAGCAACAAGTGACGCTGATCTCTGCTCCATGTGATTGGAGCAGAGATCAGTGTTCACTAAATGAAACCCAGCCCCCAACAGTTAGTAACACACCCCTAGGAACACTTAACCCCTACACTGCCACCCACTGGTTAACCCCTTCACTGCCAGTGTCATTTACACAGGAATCACTGCATTTGTATAGCAGTGATTGCTGTATAAATGACAATGGTCCCAAAAATGTGTCAAAAATGTCCGATGTGTCTGCCATAATGTCACAGTCATAATAAAAATCGCTGATCGCCGCCATTACTAGTAAAAAAAAAATATTAATAAAAATGGCATAAAACTATCCCCTATTTTGTAAACGCTATAACTTTTGCGCAAACCAATCAATAATCGATTATTGCAGGTTTTTTTACCAAAAATATATAGAATAATACGTATCAGCCTAAACTGAGGGAAAAATATGTTTTTTATATATTTTTGGGGATATTTATTATAACAAAAGTAAAAAATAATGTGTTTTTTTCAAAATTGTCGCTCTATTTTTGTTTATATGCAAAAAATAAAAAATGCAGGGGTGATCAAATACCACCAAAAGAAAGCTTTATTTGTGGGAAAAAAAGGACGTCAATTTTGTTTGGGAGCCACGTTGCATTGACCACGCAATTGTCAGTTAAAGCGATGCAGTGCCGAATCTCAAAAAGTGGTCTGGTCTTTGGCCAGAAAAATGGTCTGGGGCTGAAGTGGTTAAATAACATATAACATACAAAACTCTGGAACTTACAAAGTTCAACGTAGAAAACCATAAGTCAATATCAGACATTATAGTATGTCTTAAATGTCTGGATATTGCGTTCATCAGATATCACCCCTGTAAAAGCCAAATTTAGAAGATGCACACAAATTGGGAGTCAAACTGGGGATTTCCCTCCTGATCCCATGCCTAATGTCAACATGTGCTATCTCCCATCATGTGGGATCAAAGGACGTGTTTTGGGGGTGCAACCACTTCCTCTCACCTACTAGAGTTGGGAGTAAGGGGTTGCACCCACAAAACATGTACATTAATATCCCCTGATGGCAGATAGCACATGTTGAACCACTGTGTGCATCTTCCAAATTTGGATTTTAAACTGTATTAAAAGTTTAGTTACATTTTCTTAAACAAAAAAAAAGCTGTACTATATTTGGATTTAGATTCTCCCGAATACATCAATCATGTTCTTCATTCTTTGTTCAATCTCCTTGGTTTTTTTCCTTTATGATGTCTAAATCCCGAAAACATAGCATTATTATACCATTATGTCCTGGATTATTATATGTGTGCGCTTTCAGTGGTGAAATGAGGAGATTGTTCTTCCACAACATGCACATCACCTAAAATAAAAAAGCACACCATGCATTATAAATATGCAGGCATCCATCTATTACCTGAATCTCTGGTGTCAGACACTGAGATAGATAAAACCACTGGTGGAGGGGAGGGTGTTAGATAAGTCCGCTGGTGGGGGGAGGGTGTTAGATAAGTCCGCTGGTGGGGGGGAGGGTGTTAGATAAGTCCGCTGGTGGGGGGGAGGGTGTTAGATAAGTCCGCTGGTGGGGGGGAGGGTGTTAGATAAGTCCGCTGGTGGGGGGGAGGGTGTTAGATAAGTCCGCTGGTGGGGGGAGGGTGTTAGATAAGTCCGCTGGTGGGGGGAAGGGTGTTAGATAAGTCCGCTGGTGGGGGGAGGGTATTAAATAAGTCCGCTTGTGGGGGGGTGTTAGATAAGTCCGCTGGTGGGGGGGTGTTAGATAAGTCCGCTGGTGGGGGGGACGGTGATAGATAAGTCCGCTGGTGGGGGGGAGGGTGTTAGATAAGTCCGCTGGTGGGGAGGAGGGTGTTAGATAAGTCCGCTGGTGGGGGGGAGGGTGTTAGATAAGTCCGCTGGTGGGGGGAGGGTGTTAGATAAGTCCGCTGGTGGGGGGGAGGGTATTAAATAAGTCCGCTGGTGGGGGGGGTGTTAGATAAGCCCGCTGGTGGGGGGGTGTTAGATAAGTCCGCTGGTGGGGGGGACGGTGATAGATAAGTCTGCTGGTGGGGAGGAGGGTGATAAATAAGTCCGCTGGTCTGGGGGAGGGTGTTAGATAAGTCCGCTGGTGGGGAGGAGGGTGTTAGATAAGTCCGCTGGTGAGGGGGACGGTGTTAGATACATTCGCTGGTGGGCAGAGGGTGCTAGAAAAAAAACAAAAGCAGCCACTGCCAAAATGTAAAATTGTCATGATGACTATGCTATGCATTATTAATTATATTCCTATTCTATTCCATTCTCACAGATGCCTTACTTCAGGCTGGGGAGCGTTGTTTCAGTGAGAACTGGAGACACTGAGCCAGGTCCTTGCCACTCTTTGGGGGTGGGGGTGATGATCCTGAAGCAGGTCTTGTCATTTCTTATTTGCTTTGCAGACTGCCGCTAGCATCTCCTCGAGTCAGCGCCCATAAGCCCATTAGGTCACGTGCAACAGGACGTTCTTGACACCGGGCGTCCCCTCGCCTGACGTGCCACACACCTGGCTGGCCTCTGAGACTCTTGGGAGGTGGGAGTTGTAGTTTGCTGCGCTCACACCTCAGCAGCCACCGCGGTCGACGTTATTAACACTGTGTGACCCAGGCCGCCCGTCACAGCCTGAAAAAAAAAATGAACAGCCAGCCAGCGCAGCGGGCATTTTAAAGATAATGTAGGTGCCGGCCTGGGGGGAAATTTCCAACCTGCCCCCCCGGCCCAGCCCATCCCTGAGCATGACGAATGTGCTATTTCCATTACGAACTGTAGTTTTACCAGACCGAGCGCTTCCATCTCATACTTGATTCTGAGCATGTGTCATTTTTTGCACATCCGAATTGCATACGAACGCATTTTTGGATAGGAAATCTTTCCGACCAAAAATAGAGAACCTGCTCGCAATCTTTTGCTGGCGGGAATTCCACCAGCAAAAGTCTGATGGAGCATACACATGGTCACATTTTCTGACCAAAACCTCACATAGGACGTTTTCTGGCAGGATTTCCGATCGTGAGTACGCAGCATTTGTTTTACAGAGGTTTTTTTTCTTCTTTTTTTTTCAGAGTTTACAACGTCTTTAAAGGGTCAGCATAAGGAATAAAGAAAAAGATGTGATTTTTCTTGCTCTACAATAATTAAGGGGTCAGACAACTAAAAAGTGTAATTTAACTAAAGATTGAATCTGATGGGATCATTTTCTGGCTTCTCATATCTCTTGGGTACGCCATCAATAAGATCTTTTGAAATTAGCCTCCAGCTCTGTTCCTGCCAACATGTTAATTTGTTCATAATATTAAACTAAAAATCTAGCTAAATTGTATCTGAGATGACCCGTCAAGCTCGACACAAATTTTCATTTTTTTTTAGTTCAAACTAAACAATTCTCTGAAATGACTAGTACATAGGCTGTTTGTCTTCTAAATCCAAAAATGTAAAAGAATAAGCCAAATGTGACTTCATGTCCTGCCAAATAAAACATGTCAACTTGGAGCCCTGAATATTTATTCTCAAGCTTTAACATCAAAAAGTTTTTCCAAGTATAGAGGATTAGAGGAGCTTAAGATAACATGTCCATTATGTTGGCAATAATGCTCATGGTGAAAATGTTAACAATTTCACAACTAAAAAAACAATGATGTCAATGACTCGTGTTGTAATACTACCATACTTACCATTTACGCTTTTACAAAAAAATCTATTACTGATGTAGTGGCCATAACCCTTGCAGGGCTGCCTTGACTTATTGGGCTTACCGGTTACCCGGCAGAGTCCCTCTTTAGTGTGGACAGTTTCACGGGCTTAGGAAGAGTCACACTGACCGTGACAGGACCCGCTACGTTCAACACTCCCCGAGGCCAAATCCAGCCAGTCTGAAACATCTGCACAAGTGGCGGCCACATCATCTCCCTCTGCCCACAACAACTCCTCCGACAATACCCCAAATATGTCCCCATCTTCTAGATCCGACAGTGTCTCTAATGCCGCATACACACGATCAGACTATCCGGCGGACTTGGTCAGCCAGACAATCCGCCCGTGTGTGGGCTCCAGCGGACTTTTTTTTCCTAAAAGTCTGGCGGACTTAGAAAGTAGTTTTGACTCAAAAATTGTCCGCTAGACTTTTCAAATGAACGGACTTTCCCATACACAGAGAAAAGTCAGTTCATTTTGAACATGGCTCCAGGTAGACCGGACTAGCGAAGGAGGTCAATGTCGCCATCTCCATGGGCGAGATTGACACGTCGTTGGCCCTGTCACCTGGTATGGACTTAAAGGGGAAACCCTACGCTGGAAAAACGGCGTGGGGGTCCCCCCCAAAGTCCATATCAGACCCTTATCCGAGCATGCAGCCCGGTCGGTCAGGAAAGGGGGTGGGGTGAGCGAGCGCCCCCCCTCCTGAGCCATACCAGGCTGCGTGCCCTCAACATGGGGGGGTGCTTTGGGGAAGGGGGGCCGTGCGGCCCCCCACCCCCAAAGCACCTTGTCCCCATGTTGATGAGGACAAGGGCCTCTTCCCGACAACCCTGGCCTTGCTTTTCGGGTCTGCGGGCGGGGGGTTCATCGGAATCCGGGAGCCCCCTTTAATAAGGGGGCCCCCAGATACTGGCCCCCCCACCCTATGTGAATGAGTATTGGTGTACAATGTACCCCAACCCATTCACCTGATGAAAAAAAAAGTAAATAAAACACAACACAAGGTTTCAAAATAATTTATTGAACAGCTCCGGGGGTCTTCTTCCATCTTGGGAGGTCTTCCCGCCGGACTCCTCCGCTATCTTCTGCTAGCTCTTTTACTAGTGGAGGAGCCCGGCTTTCTTCTTCGTCGCCGACTTTGGGGGTTTTGTCCCCCCTTCAGGGGTCTTGCCCCCCTCTCCGGTTGTTCTGGAGCCGCGTTCAAAATGAACGGACTTTCCACCGTGTGTGGGCAAGTCCGTTCATTTCAAAAGTATGGCGGACTCCCGTCATAGTCCGGCAGACCAAGGGAAAAGTCCGGTTGTGTGTGGGCAGGTCCGCTCATTCGGAAAGTCGGGTGGACTTTCCAGCGGTTTGTCCGCCAAACTAAGTCCGCCGGATAGTCTGATCGTGTGTACTCTGAATCTCTGTATTCCTCTGCTGGTAAATAATTAGACAAGGATGTACTCACGGTCAAACTTTTTTCCCAAGCAACCTTCTTCCACTGATTGGATCCAGCTGGACTCGGCGGCGGAACTTTGCGCGGCTTACTTGAAAGCTTTGGACGCTTTAACTTTTCTAGTGGAGGCATGGTGACTTTCGAAAGAGTGGTAGAAACAGTGTCCATCTGTTCCAGAGTAGTTTGCTCCACAGTCTCCATAATAGACGTAGCAGCATCTCCCTCAGGAACATCAACAACGACAGGTGTCACCTCTGTGGAAGGCCTCACCAAAGGAGTGAAAATAACCTGTTAATCATACCCGTGGCCCAGTCCATGCGGTAGGCCCTTGGTGACCCAATCGGCTGTTCCACCTTGAAAACATACACTCCACACTTGCTACATCTAGAGAACGGCCGAGGGTTGGTGATCAGGCCGTCGCACTTCCCGCACAGCATACACAGGTCATCAATGTCTCCAGTAGTGTAGAGTATGAACCGTCCCTGCAGCAGCAAACGAATGTCCGTGAACACTGAACCGAGTGGCTGCATTCCTACGGGACCCCTTCCAATGGGCATCCTGGGTCCTGGAACAAGTTGCACTCCCTAGACACGTTACATTCCGAGGAATTTTCTCTCCAACTCAGAGAAAACTGGACTCGCCTCTTCCTTCCCCAACACACACTCACGCGGTGCCTCGTGCGGGAGAAAAGATCAGCTTAGACTCCTCCCGCTGGGCGCTGGCTCCTGTGTATTTTCGCAGGCTTTTGATACAGGCTCCTCCCATGCTTACGCACCTCAGTGAAAGTCTCTCCAAAATCCCGCTGATCCTTGTGGCGCAGTTCAAAAACATTCTTCACCCTCTGTTCCAAGGCCCTGCAAGGTAACTGTAAATCCCAGACTGCGAGCCCCCACATGTAGCGGCCATAACCCTTGTAGGGCGGCCTTGACTTATTGGGCTTACCGGTTACCTCCGCTTGGCTTGTCCTTCCCTCGTCTAGGGGTTCTCAGAGTTGATACCCAACAACTTGAACACGGATTTTTGAGCTAATTACAAAACTAAGATAAGAAATGCCTAAAGCCTTTCCTGCCCAGATACACTTTCTATAAAACAATGCCTTGAATTTGCCAGTTTGCATCAGATAAAACCAAAGAGCTGTGCTCCTGAAGAATTATTAAAATTAATCAAACATACATTCCTTTATTCTTTACACCCCAATTAAAAATACATTTAAAATGAATGCCCACACTGTAAAGATTGCTAACCATCAAAAGTAATATTTATTATATAAACATTAGTAAATGGTATGCCCATTAGGGATGGGCCAAATGTCCAGACGCCAGTTCGGTTTGCACCAGAACTTTCGAACACTGCGAAAGATCGGACCCGAATATTGAACCCCAGTAAAGTCAATGGGAGCCGAATGTCAAATATCAAAAGTGCCCATTTTGAAAGCTTATATGTAAGTAATTGGGCTACAATGGTTATAGGGGTCTGGGTCTTGCCCTGGGGAACATGTATCAATAAAAGAAGAGTTTGTGAGAACAACATTTTTAAATGAGCAGTGATTTTTTGATTTTTAACCACTTCAGCCCGGGACGATTTTATCCCCTTCCTTACCAGAGCACTTTTTGCGATTCGGCACTGCGTCGCTTTAACTGACAGTTGCGCGGTCGTGTGATGTTGCACCCAAACAAAATTGACGTAATTTTTTCCCAGAAATAGAGCTTTCTTTTGGTGGTATTTGATCACCTCTGCGTTTTTTATTTTTTTGCGCTATAAACAAAAGAAAAGCGTCAATTTTGAAAAAAAACACAATATTTTTTACTTTTTGCTATAATAAATATCCCATTTAAAAAAACAAAAAAAAACAAATTTTTCCCTCAGTTTAGGCCGATACATATTCTTCTACATATTTTTGGTAAAAAAAATCACAATAAGCGTATATTGATTGGTTTACGCAAAAGTTATAGCGTCTACAAAATAGGGGATAGATTTATGGCATTTTTTTTTTTTTACTAGTAATGGCGGCGATCTGCAATTTTTTTCATGACTGCGACATTGGGACATGTGTGACATATCGGACACTTTTGACAAATTTTTGGGACCATTCACATTTACACAGTGATCGGTGCTATAAATTTGCACTGATTACTGTGTAAATGTGACTGGCAGGGAAGGGGTTAACACCAGGGGGTGCTGCAGGATTTAATTATGTTCCCTGGGAGTGATTGTAACTGTGGGGGGAGGGGACTCACATGGGGAGGAGGCCGATCGGTGTTCCTCTGTACTGGGAACACATCATCGGTCTCCTCTCCTCTGACAGGACGTGGATCTGTGTGTTTACATACACAGATCCACGGTCCTGCTGTGTTCCTGGGCACCTGCGATTGCCTGGCGGACATCGCGGTCGCCGGCACATGCACTGGGTCCCGAATGATGCTGCATGTGCGTGCGCCCCCTAGGCGGCCGGGAATGGGAGGACGTCATATGACGCCCGCCCAGGATGGAAAATCCCATCTGCGGGCGTCATATTACTATGGGTGGGTAGGGAAGTGGTTAAAGTGAAAGCGTACAATGAAAATTCCTTCCAATAAGGTGCCTGGGGGATCCCCTTAGTTTACCTGTAAAATGGCAGATCTGTACCATTTCTGTACCATTTCTAGAATCTGCTGCAGCAATAATTGCATTTATAAAGCCAAAAAATTAAATTTTCCCTGCAAGCTGCCTTTATTTTGCTCAGCAACAGGGATTGTGTATGATAAGGCCACGATGTAGTGCACTGGGAACAAGATTAGAGATTACTTGGATACATTCTGGTGTCACTTTGGATAGAAGTAACGGGTGGGTGGAAATTGGTCTTTGGGTGTGGGTGGTGCCTTCCCACTATAGAAGTGCTCTTGATGAAGAAACAAAAAGTCTTAATCAGTGACATCAGCATCAGGGGCTTAACAGCTGGTAATCCAGCACAGATTCATTTTTATAAAAGTCAAACGCTCCACGTCCTCTGATCGGTAATGAAACCTCCTGCGGCACTAAATGCCTGTTCAGAAAGCATGCTGGATGCAGCACAGCCCAACAACTCAATAGCATACTGGGAAAGTTCTGGCCAGTGGTTTATTCTCATGACCCAGTAAGTCAGTGGATCGTGAGCTGGAAAGCTCTCTATCTCTCTTTTGGCCCCGAGTTAATCGTCCACCATGTGATGCAGACACTGCCAATGGGATGTGAAAGCTGACATCCCTGGGTGGCAAGAAGTAAAAAAAATCCAAATTGCCTCACTTAGGCGGACAACTTCTCCGTGCTCCTCTCTTGACCAATTGAAGACTCAAAACTACATTTTCCACGACACTGTAACCTACTGGAGTCAGGAAAAACATTCAATGAAATCCTCTTTAACAAGTCCTCAAGAGATTTTAACTTCTGCAACCAGTAACCAGTATTCATCCTTCTCCTTTATGCCACGTATTCTTGGGTCCTTTCGCAGGCTTTGAAGCATGAGGTTGCCCATGCGCCTCAAATTTGCCAAGGCTTGAGAAGCAGACTCCTCAGAGTCACTCAGGATTAGGGATGAGCCGAACACCCCCCGGTTCGGTTCGCACCAGAACTTTCGAACGGACCCCAAATTCGTACGAACTTTAGAACCCCATTGAAGTCTATGGGACTCGAGCGTTCGAAATTAAAAGTGCTAATCTTAACGGCTAATATGCAAGATACTGTCCTAAAAAGGGTTTGGGGACCTGGCTCCTGCCCCAGGAGACATCGGTCAATGGCTAAAATTTTTTTAAAAATGGCAGTTTTGGCGGGAGCACTGATTATAATGACGATTAAAGTGAAAAAAAAAGTGAAATATTCCTTTAAATATGGTGCATGGGGGGGCGTCTGTAGTATGCCTGTGAAGTGCCACGTGTTTCCCGTGTTTAGAACAGTCCCTGCACAAAATGACATTAAACGGAAATAACATCATTTAAAACTGCTTGCGGTTTTAATGTTATATCTGGTTCCTGCAATATGGTTGAAAATCATTGAGAAAAATGGCATGGGTAGCCCTCCCTGCCCATTACCAGCCCCTTTGGGTCTTGTACGCATATTAAGGGGAACCCCGTACCCATATTAAAAAAAGGAAATACGTGTGGCCCCCAGGCCCTATATACTCAGAACAGCAGTATACAGGCGGTGCAAACCAGACAGGGACTGTGTAGGTTTGTTGTGTTAAGTTGAATCTGTTTGTAATTTTCAACTGGTACATTTTTAAGGTGTAGCTCCAGTCAAAAAAACTATTTTTAATCTTTTTGGAAAACATGGGAAGGGTTATCACCCCTGTATAATTTGTTTTGTCGTACATCTTTTTTCATCTCACTTGCTGTTGTCTCCTTCCGTTTGCAAGTAGGAGATGTTTGTAAGTTGGATGTTTGAAAGTAGGGGCCTGCCCTATATGCTCTGCAGAAATGGCGGAACAAGGTGTTGGTTTTGCCACAACATTGTAAGCCCTCAAAGTGACTCTTGGTGGGCGCTGGAGCGCCCTGCTGTGAACGATTATATCGAGAATTGTAATTACATGCCATTGTTGAACAGTGGTAGAAAAATTGACCTTTGGTGGTTGTGGTGCTGGTGCCACAACACTATAAGTCCTCACAGTTACTCTGGGTGGGTACAGGAACTGGCCCTCCTGTGAAATATTATATCAAGAATTGTAATTACATGTTCCTGTTAAACAGGGGCAGAAAAATTGGGCCTTAGGCACTGGTGCTGGTGCCACCACACTGCAACCTATCCCATATACTCTAGTTTTATTGCAGGAATTAGCCCTGCTGCAAAGCATTGCATTAAAAATTGTAATTAAACGCCCCTGTTAAACAGGGGCAGAAAAATTGGGCTGATGGCATCACCCAGAACCAGAAATGTTCTTCCAACATATCAGCGGAGGAGGAAGAGGATAGACAATCAACATAACAGGACAGTCACTCAGCATCAGCATAGGCAGTCTTGAAGGGATGTGATATTTCAAAAAAAATGATTCGGTTACATCAGCTTCAGGTGCTTGGTAGCTGTGGGTGATCCAAGACTGATTCATCTTGATGAAGGTCAGTCGATCAACTGATTCGGTGGACAGGCGCACCCTGTGATCGGTAACAAAGCCACCAGCAGCACTGAAGAAAGAACACTGGATGCAGGACAGGCCGGTAGCTCAATTGCATACTGTGCAAGCTCTGGCCAGTGATCCATCCTCAAGACCCAGTAAGCCAGAGGATTTTCGGTGGGAAAGGTGTCCAAGTCTCACCTTGCCCCTAGGTATTCCTGCACCATGTAAATCAGACGCTGGCGATGGTTGCTGGAACCGATCATACCTTGGGGCTGCGGACTAAAAAATTGTCTGAAAGCATCAGTCAGACGGCCACCTTCTCCACCGATCATTCTGACCGATGCCTCAGCAACACGTTGTCCAGGACCAGGAGTTTGTAACCTCCCAGTCTCTGGGAATGCATTGCACAGACCTTTCTGCAAGGCCTCCCGGAGATGTCTCATCCTCTGCTCCCTCTGCGATGGCAAGATAAGGTCGGCAACCTTACCCTTGTACCGTGGATCAAGGAGAGTGGCCAGCCAGTAATGGTCCCTCTCCTTGATCCGAAGAATACGAGGATCCTTCCGCAGGCTTTGCAGGATCAGGGAGGCCATGCAGTGTAGGTTAGCTGAGGCATTTGGTCTGGAGTCCTCTGGGTCACTAAGGGTAACATGATCCGCAGCTACCTCCTCCCAGCCACGTACAAGTCCACGTGTTTCTTGGGACTGTAAATCATCCCTACAAGACTGCTGCTGCTGATGCTGAGTGCCAGCCTCCACCTCCATGCTGACATAATCATCCTCCTCCTCCTCTTCCTCCTCCTCATCCTCTTCCTGTGTGATGGGTGGCACAGCAGGAACACTGTCTGGATAAAGGGGGCCTCGAGAGGCAAGGAAGTCCTCTTCCTGCCTCTGTTCTGCCTCAAGTGCCCTGTCCATTATTCCACGCAGTGTATGCTCCAAGAGGTGGACAAGAGGTACAGTGTCACTGATGCATGCACTGTCACTGCTCACCATCCTTGTGGCCTCCTCAAACGGTGACAGGACAGTGCATGCATCCCTGATCATGCCCCACTGGCGTGGTGAGAAAAAACCGAGCTCCCCTGACCCTGTCCTGGTGCCGTAGTCGCACAGGTACTCATTGATGGCCCTCTGCTGCATGTGCAGCCGCTGCAGCATGGCCAACGTTGAGTTCCACCTGGTGGGCATGTCACATATAAGGCGGTTCTTGGGCAGGTTCAACTCCTTTTGGAGCTCAGCCAGCTGAGCACAGGCATTAAATGATCGGCGGAAATGCACACAGATTTTCCTGGCCTGCTTCAGGACATCCTGTTAGCCGGGGTACCTGCCCAAGAACCGCTGCACCACCAGGTTAAGGACATGAGCTACACAGGGCACATGGGTCAGTTGTCCCTGTCGGAGGGCGGAGAGGAGGTTGGTGCCATTGTCGCAAACCACCATTTCTGGCTTAAGCTGGCGTGGTGTCAACCACCTCTCGGCCTGCCCCTGCAGAGCTGACAAAACATCCGCCCCAGTGTGGCTCCTGTCCCCCAAACAAACCAGCGCAAGCACGGCATGGCATAGTTTTGCCTGCGTACTTGTGTAGCCCCTGGAAAGCCTACGGAGCACCGCTGGTTCTGAGGACAGAGCACTGGAAGAGGCCATGGAGGAAGAAGAAGAGGAGGGGGTGGAGGAGAGAGGTGTGTCACAACCAATAGTAGCATTTTGGAGGCGTGGTGGCGGAACAACCTCCAACACTGCTGCACCTTGTCCTGCATCCTTCCCAGCTGCCAGAAGAGTGACCCAATCGGCCGTGAAAGACAGGTAACGTCCCTGTCCATGCCTGCTGGACCATGAGTCAGCGGTAATATGCACCTTACCGCTGACCTCCCTGTCCAGCGAGGCAAGGACATTGCCTTCCACATGCCGGTAGAGAGCCGGAATCGCCTTCCGTGAGAAAAAGTGGCGTTTGGGGACCTGCCACTGAGGAACCGCACATTGTACAAACTCACGGAAGGGGGCCGAGTCTACCAACTGAAAAGGCAGCAGTTGAAGTGCTAGCAATTTAGCCAAGCTAGCATTCAACCGCTGGGCATGTGGATGGCTGGGAGTGAACTTCTTTCGCCGGTCCAGCAGCTGGGGCAGGGACATTTGCCTGCTATAATCAGACGTGGGTGTACTGCTAGCAGAGTGCCCGGAAGCACTTGGCTGTGACACACCTAATTCTACACCTTCATTCCTCTCAGAGCAGGTTTAAGGGAGGACTGAAGGTCTAGTGGGGTTGGAGATGCCAGCTGATGAGGAGCAAGGAGAGGTCCGCTTTGTTCTTTGGTGTGGGTCTTTGAGGTACGCTTGCCAACGAGCTGCATGGCAGATCAACATATGTCTGGTCAAGCATGTGGTGCCCAAGCGGCTGATGTTTTGGCCACGCGAGATACGCTTGAGACATATGTTGCAAATAGCAGCGGTACGATCTGATGCACTCATCTCAAAAAAGGCCCACACCAAAGAACTTTTAGAATAACGCGCAGAGGCAGCGCCCTGCACAGGCGGAGCTCTGCGGTGTGATTCAGTCGGTGTGCTGCCCCTAAGCTGGCCCCCGGAGGGCATCCTGCCTCGTTGGACATGTGCCTCCTCCTCCTCCACCTCCTCCTCCTCTCTCCTACAAGGCACCCACGTGGAGTCAGTGCCCTCATCATCCCCTCCCTCTTCATCGCTGTAGCAAACCTGGCAATATGCTGCAGCTTGTGGAACATGACTGCCAGATTGCAGTCCTTCTTGAGCATCCCCTCTCTCTGCATTCACGCTACTGCCTTCCTCTAGCTGAGTGTCATCATCAGAGCCTACAAAACACTGGGCATCCTCCTGGAGCATGTACCCAACACTGTGCTCAAAGAGTTCTGGAGACTCCTCAGGAGGACGTGGTGGGTCTAGGGAAGGAGTCACTGATGATGACATTGAGACGAGGGAAGACGATGCGTTGGCAGCTGCTTTGCTAGTACCCTGAGACTGGGTGAGAGAGGATGAGGAGGATGAAGAGGGCTTGGTCATTCACTCTACCAAGTCGTTGGCATGTTGCGGTTCAACATGTCCAGCTGCCGAAAAGAAGGACAAGCGTGTCCCATGGCCACATGCTGATGACAATGCACCGCGTCCACGACCAGCACTGTTGTCTCTAGACACAGAGCCTGCTTGCCCTCTTTTATCGGCTCGCGCCTGTCTGCCTCTCCTTGCTGGCCTTCCAGACATGGTAATGGCCTGAAGGGAGTTGGGTAAAACAGCAGTTGGGTAGTGTATATTGGGCTGGAGGCACACAACACCCACTAACTCCTGCAGATGCCTTTATTATAGAACACCAGAGATAAAGGGGTATACTGTAATGGAGTCACACAACACCCACTAAGCCCTGCAGATGGCTCTATTAGAGAACAGCAATAAAGGGTAGATACAGGTGTATATTGTGCTGGAGGCACAAAACACTCACTAACTCCTGCAGATGCCTTTATTATAGAACACCAGAGATAAAGGGGTATATACAAATGTATACTGTGCTGTGCTGGAGGCACACACAACTTCCAATAACTCCTGCAGATGGCAAGTGGGCTCAAATAGAGAAGAGCTATGTAGGTGGATATAGCGGTGTGTACTGGGTACAGAGCACGCAGACAGCACGCACAAGCTCCTAACACTACTGACTGCAAGCTCTATTATAAAAGATAGATCACTAGCTATATAGGTGAGGTGAATATAGCGGTGTATACTGCAGTCAGGGCACGCAGACAACAACCACTACAGAAGAGCAAGATTGAAAATCGGCCGATAACGATCAGTGTATACTGTGTTGAAGGTACACAGAACACCCACTAACTGCTTCAGACGCCAACACACTACACAAGGCCGCCGCGCTGGCGGCCTTATATAGTGTGGGGCGTGTACTACACAGCCTGAGCTATGATTGGCCTGTGGCCAATCATGGCTCTCCTCGCTGCTGGCGCTGTGATTGGCCAAGCATGCGGGGTCACAGTGCATGCTTGGCCAATCATGAGCCAGCAATGCACTGCGATGACGCAGTGCATTGTGGGCCGTGAGCGCCACACGAATTTGGTGCGAACGGCCCATAACGTTCGGAATTCGCCAAACGGGCGAACAGCCGATGTTCGAGTCGAACGTATGTTCGACTCGAACACGAAGCTCATCCCTAGTCAAGACCCAAGAGAGGTTGTCGAGGGGGAAGGAGACTACAGAGGAGGAAAGAGAAGAAGGGTTTAACAGGACAGGGAGTGTTCAACCTTAGTACTAAAAGATTTTTTTCTTTTTTCATTGCACATACATTTTTCATATTATTCACATAGTTATACAATTTATTGGGGTTCCATATGTGGTCTGCTCAATGTATGTTTTTACTACACATTGTTTTCCCCATTTTTTATATTTTTGGGGATTCTGACACCGCCGTTATGTGCCGCTTTTATATGTGGCATGTGCGTTGTTTTCTTTGCCTGCAGGGGGTGGGGACGAGGTGGTGCTTGGGGAGAGGTGACATCCGCTTTTTTTTTCTCCCATTGTGTCTACATATGCGACCATATGTGACGCAGAGTGTTTGGCCGCGTCATTTCCATATGGGACTGGGCACTGTACCTTTGCGTCCACCCGGAGGTGACACGGTTTGTTTTGATTGCATCACTTTCGCTAACGACCTGATGGGGTCTGTTTATAAAACGGAGGTTTATTTCCTGAGGCATCACACCCTTATGACGCACATACCCCGCCATGATTAGAGGGTTCAGAGCCTCTCTTCTTCCTTTTCATTATGAAGTGGTATTGGGAAGTTTTAAATTACAATTAAAATTATTATATATATTGATTTATTACACATATCCATATGGGGTCACTTAGTAATAACACGGTTAAGAGGCGTGGAACGCACGTCCGGTCGCCATTTTGGAGCCAATAACAATGAATGGACACAAATTATGGGATAGAGGCGTGGAACGCACGTCCGGTCTCCATTTTGGCGCCAAATTGAGTGATATACGGGTATGTAATGGGATAGAGGCGTGGAAGGCTCGCCCGGCAGCCATTTTGGTGCCAAATTCAAACCGGAAATGACATGAGTGACACAGGAAAGTTGAATTTTGTCCATTGAGCCTAGTGATCTATATAAACATGTTGGGCTGCAGTGGATGGGTACCCCAGACGATGTCTATGAAGACGAAACGCGTCGGGAGGACTCCACTGCCGCCTATTTTTATGAAAAGCGCTTATTAAACTACAGAAATGTGAGTTTATTATATTTATTTTTAATAAATCTTATTTTAATGGAATTACGCTATATGGTCCCATGTTTTTCACTCGAGTCTCTCTCCCAGTCCTGAGCTGCTGCATGTGTCTTGTGATGAGGTCGGGTGTCGGGCGGGAGACGATCTCCCCTAGCCTGTGTGCAGCAGTGCACACAATGATACAGTAGTGAGTGACTGCCAGTGCCAGTACTGTGAGTCTTTGACTACCACTGGCCGAGGAGGAAACATGAGCATGAGCTCTGGGGACCGGAGTCGGAGAACACACTCCACAAGGTGGCTGGGGATGACGTCAGTGGGACGCAGGGAAAGACAGCGTGGAGGCAAGGCATGGCGCGGCAGTACGTGTGAGGATGACGTCATCATTAATCGATTTCTTAAAGCTGTAGCATCAATGCCACATCGTGGATGGCCGAATCCCGATGCATCGATGGTCATCATATTGGACTTGATCGTAGATTTATACAATACAAAATAAAACTCACGCTAATGGAATAATAAACAATGAAACAAATGGTGCAAAAAAATAAATAAAAATACAGCAGCTATTACAACGATGCTAAAACCTTAAAGAATAAGTGTACAAATATTTAACAGCGCTAGTGCAATATAAGTAAATAGTAACATACAATAAATGTAAATATAAGTGAAAAATGCAATAGCATAATACTGAAAAGTGATGCAATAAAGTGCCAAGTACTTCCAATGGCAATTCACACAGCCAGGTATAAAGGAGTCTCAGAGTACACTCAAAGGACAATCTCCCCTCTTGTGACCCCACTCACCAGAACTTTTGGACCCTCAGCTTTGCAGTCCAGGGGTCAGAAATGCTTAATAGGGTTGTGGTATATAGATCCACTGTATTCACTTTATTTTTCACTTTAATCATCATAAATATCAGTGCTCCCGCCAAAACGGACATTTTTAAAACTTTTTTTTGCATTGACCCATGTCCCCTGGGGCAGAAGCCATGTCCCCAAACCCTTTTTAGGACAGTATCTTGCATATTAGCCGTTAAAATTAGCACTTTTAATTTCGAACGTTCGAGTCCCATAGACTTCAATGGGGTTCTAATGTTCGTACGAATTTGGGGTCCGTTCGAAAGTTCTGGTGCGAACCGAACCGGGGGGTGTTCAGCTCATCCCTACCTGTGAGTAACTAGATTCGGATCACCCTCTCCCCACCAACAGGGCTCGAGTGGAAGTACACACTAACAGCTCTAGCCAACCTTAATATTTCATGCCCATATGCTCCTCTTCCATCTGCAGACGTTAAGATGCAAAGGCTTTGTGTGTTTTCAGATGTTTCTGTTAAAGCAATTGCTGCTGTAGCTTACCTTAAAACCATAAACACTAAAGGACAATGTCACATAGGGTTTGTAATGGGGAAAGAAAAACTTGCGCCACTTCCTGAGCACACCATACCCAGGCTGGAACTTTGTGCTGCAGTATTGGCTACAAAGCTACCTGAACTAATTACAACAGAGACGAACCTAGAAATTCAAAAGGCTGAGTTCTACACAGACAGTAAAGCAGTTCTGGGTTACATCCATAATGAAACTAGGCATTTCTATGTCTATGTCAATAACAGAGTGTTGAGGATAAGGAGATCCACCCGCCCAGAGCAATGGCATTTTGTGCCTACAGACTATAATACTGCAGACCTAGCGACCAGATCTGTGGCGGCCAGTTGCCTCGAAAGTACTTTGTGGTTCACAGGTGGGCTTTCTACGCAGTACCGTCTGTAAAACTAAAGACCTCACCACATTTGATCTAATAGATGTAGACAAGGATCAGGATATTCACTCAGGTTACTACTGCAGTCACAACAACTTCTCTTAATCAGTTGAAAACCCACTGTTTCAGCAGGTTCTCCACCTGGAGGTCACTAGTTAGAGCTATCACTTGCTTACTCCACATAGCTGAGTTCTACAAAAAAAAAAACACCAACTCATGACAATTGCAGAAGTTGGCACCACTGTAAAAAAGTCTACTCAGCAACTGACATAGAACTATCTAAAAATGTATTAATATCTGTTGTACAGAGAGAAGTCTTTGCCAAAGAGATCAATTGTATTCTCAACCAGAAACCTGTTCCTAAAGACAGTGTTTTAAAGAAACTTGATCCAATCCTTGATGAAAATGGCATGTTGAGAGTGGGAGGTCATTTAAAAGAAGGCAAGTTAGAGTTCTCAAAGAAACATCCTTTAGTGATCCCTGGTCACCATCATATTGCCTACTTACTCATTCAACACTACCATGACCAAATTAAACACCAGGGTCGATTGTTTACTGAAGGAGCCTTACGAGCTGCTGGACTGTGGATAGTTGAAGCTAAGAGATGCGTGAGTAGGTTCCTCAACAAGTGTGTTATCTGCCAAAACACTTTTTGGAATGTTACACACAAAAATATGGCCAATTTACCATCTGACAGACTTAGCATGGATCTGCCTTTCACTAATGTTGGATTTGATGTTTTTGGTCCCTGGTCTGTCGCCACCTGGTACACTAAAAGGCGGCACTCAAACAGTAAACGCGTCAGTCATATTCGTCTGATATTGAGTCAATGGACACTTCAAGTTTCATTAATAAGCTTAGATATTTCATTGCAATCAGGGGCCCAGTGAAACTCATTCGCTCTGACAGAGGGTCTAACTTTGTAGGAACAGTAAAATAACTTCAAATTCCTTCTAACTTGGACATTCTCAGAGTAGAAAGATACTTGACTGAACAAGACTACACGTGGATCTTCAACCCACCTCACTCTTCTCACAGGAAGGTGTTTGGGAGAGGATGATAGGCACAGCCCACAGAATTTTCAACTCTATCATCCTACAAATAGGAACTGCAAGGTTTACTCATGAATGTTTAGTGAAATTTATGGCAGAAGTTACAGCTATCATTAACGCCAGACCTTTTTCATCAATTTCGAGTGATTCTGAAGATCCAGTGGTCCTCACAGCTTCCATGTTACTCACGCAAAATACCAGTCTTGCCGGTGCTCCAGCTGGAGAGTTTTGTGAGAAGGACCTTTACAAATGTCAATGGAGACAAGTACAAACCCTTGCCAATACCTTCTGGAGCAGGTGGCAGGAACAATATATATCTACTCTACAAGTAAGGAGAAAATGGCACACTGAAAAGCCTAATCTTAAACCTGGTGATGTTGTGCTCACAAAATATTGCCAGACACTAAGGAATGTGTGTCCTTTAGGTCTGATCACCAAAGTACTGCCAAGCAAGGATAATCGTATCCGTAAGGTTGTGGTCAAGATCTTTCAACAGAATGAGGCTAAAGTATTTTTAAGACCAGTGACCAAACTTATTCTGTTGCTTTCTACGGAGGACTCTGTTAGTGGCATCACTTGATGTCAGGTGGGGATTGTTCTGTCCACCAGATGTCTATGCTGTTTATCTGTAGCTGTGTTGTTAAATTTACATGTAAGAGGTGTAATTTACATAAGACAATCATATGTGGTGTGCAGGCTCCATCTAGCGTTCCTTTTTGTTGCTGCAGTTATTCTGTTTATTTGACTGTATCTGTAGTTAAAGCGTAATTCCACCCAAAATTGGAATTTCCACTGATTGGATTCCTCCTCCCCTCAAATGCCACAATTGGCACCTTTCAGGGGGGAGGGGGTGCAGATACCTGTATAATACAGGTATCTGCACCTACTTCCGGGAATAGACTCCCGAGTCACGCCCCTTCTCGCACTCCCCCGCTGTCTCCTGGGAAACACACAGGTCCCAGGAGATAGCGGGGACCACTTACAATGCGCATGCTCAGTAGGGAACCGGGAAGTGAAACCACAACTCTTCACTCCCTGATTCTCTCAATGAGAATGGCGGCGGCAGCAGCCGAGAACCGAGCGATTGCTCGGCTTTGGCTGCCGACATCGCTGGACCCTGGGACAGGTAAGTGTCCATTTATTAAAAGCCAGCAGCTGCAGTATTTGTAGCTGTTGGCTTTTAATATTTTTTTGTAGGTGGACTCCCTCTTTAAGGAAGTTGTTAGTACGCAGGGCATTCTGCATACAATCTACACAGGAAGTGAAGCAGCCAATATTCTTTGAGAAGAAATTGCAGACTTACTCAATCTATCACCATCACCCCTTAGAGAACTTAAAAGGCAAGTTTTTACTATCACATCTTGTATTGTATATTGTTGTTTCTGTAATGTATGCTGTATTGTATGCAATATCGTATTATTAAGGTCTATTTCTGTTATTTTGTAGTTTCCCCTGGCTTGTTCTAATAAAACTGAGAATGAAGAAATATGGTATCTGAAGTTATTGGGACAAGAAGGTTTAGCTATCTGCCCTAGAGACAGAACAGCCTCCTCCCACTTTTGTTTTTTCTTGTTACCGTATATACTTGAGTATAAGCCGAGATTTTCAGCCTCTTTTTTGAGGCTGAAAGTGCCCCCCTCGGCTTATACTCGAGTCATCGCTGTCTGCCCGCTCGATCAGCGTGTCGAGCAGACAGACAGCGGCCATTCTATAATTCAAAAGCCGCGCCTCCGGCTCCGCCTTCGCCTGTGATAGGCGGAACACTGAATTTCCCAGCAGCCTGTGTTCCGCCTATCACGGGCATCGTCTCATCCTCGTACTACGGACGAGGATGAGACGATGCCCGTGATAGGCGGAACACAGGCTGCTGGGAAATTGAGTGTTCCGCCTATCACGGACATCCGATAGGCGGAACAGCAGTCAGTGGGAAATTGAGTGTTCCGCCTATCACCGACGGAGGCGCGGCTTTTGAATCCTAGAATGGCCGCCGACGAAGAGCTGAAGGACGGAGGCTCGGCTCGGGACGGGACGGGCCGGGCCGGGACGGGACGCAGGCTGGACGGGACGCAGGCTGGACGGGACGCAGGCTGGACGGGACGCAGGCTGGACGGACACAGGCAGGCTGGACACAGGTAGGCTGCACGGACACACACACACACACACACACACACACACACACACACACACACACGGATGCATGGACACACACACACACACACACACGGATGCATGGACACACACACACACACACACGGATGCATGGACACACACACAGGGATGGATGGACCCACAGGGATGGACGGACACACAGGGATGGACAGGCATGTCTCACCCTCGGCTTATACACGAGTCAATAATTTTTTCCAGTTTTTTGGGGGTAAATTGGGGGCCTCGGCTTATATTCGGGTCGGCCTATACTCGAGTATATACGGTAGTGTCCCATAGACTTTAACAGGTTCCGCGGCTTTAAAATTTTGCTGCAAACACCCCATAATGTTCGCTTTCGGCTCGAACATCGGGCTCATCCCTAGTAGTTGAAACCTCCTGCAAGTTTTTCTGCTTCTTCGGCCTCATTTTAGGGTGCCAATGAACCCCCATAATTGCATTTGTTTTTCTTGGGAACATTGGAAAAATAAAGAACATCATTTAAAAGTGGTGCATAATCTAAAATATTTAGTTTATTTTGAAACCTGTTCTTGTGCAATTCTTGGTAAAAACAAGCTGCTAAAGGTCATAGAAAAATATCAAGGAATTACAAGAAACAGTAACACCACCAAAGTCATCTTAGAACATTTCTAAACTCAATTTGACTTCAGTGCCTGGGGACTGGTTTTAAAGTGCAGCACCAGAAAAACAGAAAAGAGCCTTATTGATTTGACAAGATTTAATTTACTTTCTTTCTTGCAATTTTCTCCTACTGCTTTCCAATACTTTACAGTATTATACTTATAGCTGTAAGAAATGAAATAGCTGTACACCTCTAAAAAGTATGGGAATATTGTATATGTTTTGAATTATATTAGATCAATCAACTAAAGGGACGACTATTTTGGCATTTTTTACATTATACCTTTATTTTAATTAATTGTTGCCACCCCGATTATGTCATAAGGGAAACATTTTTATTATGCTTAGTATGCAAATCCTACATTTTTATCCACCACCACTGGTTAGTGGTTCTAAGCAAAACACTGTGTGGAATTTGTCAAGGGGCAGAGGTACATATTCAAAACTAAAAGCCCTGGGCCTTCCTGGGCTCTGGATGATACAAGCAAGCATGTGCAAGTATTTCTTTGTTACCAGGGGAGGACTGGTAATTTTTTGGCTTGGGGTTCTGATGCAATCAATTAGCATTTATCACAGAAGGGACTTGTGGATTAAAGAAGGTGCACCATTTAAGTAGTATCATTATGCACCACTGATTGGTAGTCATGCTAAAAGTTGTGTATTTCTAAAGAATATGATTTATTGTGACACAGTATATTACACATTAATGGCTATGTGTTGAGTTATTTTGAGGGGACAGCAAATTTACACTTTGTACAAGCTGTACACTCACTCACATTGTAGAAAAGTGTAATTTCTTTAGTGTTGTCACATGTAAAGGTATAATAAAATATTAAAATATTTTCAAAAACCTGACTCACTTTTGTGAGATGCTGAATATATATAATATATATAATTATTCCACCATCCGCTTCATTTGCAGCTCTCATTACCTGATATCTCAGAGTTACAAAGGAACTTGGTACTGGAAGATTCCTTTCTGCCAAATGTAGTGATCATAGATTTAATAAGTAAGCAGAATGCTACAGTATAAAATGCCCCGCATGTTTCTCTGACTGCAGGGCCTGTTCTAACCATTGTCTGAATGTTGAAGTCTAATCAGGGCCACCTCTTATTAGTACTGGGCTGAAAGGCAAGTGCCCTCCTGCCCCCCTCCCAAATCATACCTAAAAGTGAAATTGTTATGTTGTCCCTGCTATCTGTAAAGCTGAATAAGTACATTCTTGCAGGCCTGCTTGATGATTAATCCACACTCTTTAAAGGTTTAGTTCACCTTTTAAAAATCACTTTATGTAGTCACTTTGCACAATAGTTTTACCCTAAGCTAATCAGATTTTAAAGCCATGCCCTTACTTTTGCTAACCTACCTGCTACCAGATAGCAGAACAGAGACAGTAAAAGCATTTTCAGTTTTTCTGGCAGGCTTCTATCATTGAGAAAATGGCCTGCAGGAGAGAGACATATTTTTTTAATCTGATTGCTATCGTATATCTGATGCCATTCTGTATAGTTTATATGATTAAAAAAAAGTGTAGCACTCTAATTGTTATACAATTAAATCAAATTGTGAATAGATATGCACCAAAAAAAGATTACTAATAAATCTCTTAACTAAAAAACATTTACATCAAATAAATTGATATAACATTCATGGTCCCAAATTTGGTTTAAAACCCTTTCAATAGGGCTCTGCTCAAGAGTTGCAAATGTATATGCTCTTATAATATGCGATTCTAAACTCTTAAAAGTTCACAGAAATCAAAAAAAGGTCAATAAATTTTATTTTATACAGAGGGCATTAAATGGACCTTCTATGTCTTTTTGAGAAATTGCTGCATGTGGTGAAGGCTGTATTATCAAGTGGGCAGATGTCTCCCTAAAAGGAGGATTTTGTGCATTGGCTGGCATTCCGTGAAGAGTTTATTGAATTTCTATATAGGGGTAAAATCCTGACGGTGATCACAGGGTGACAACTGAATGAAGAGCACATTGGATGAATATTTATAAATGCTTTAAATTCTGTGGACACTTTAATGAACTTTTAAGAGTTCATAATCACATATTATTGAAACACTTACATTTGTGACATTTTTGAGAGGAGTGCTATATTAAAAAATGTTTCACTAAACCTGGAATAGTCAATGATATAACGATTTATTTGATGTATATGTTTTTAGTTGAGAGATTTATTAGCAAAGTTATTCACATTTAATTTCTTTCTTCCTTTTTATCATATAAATTAGTTTTGAGGTACTTTTTGATGCTAGCTGGCTCTACAAAGAGGTTATTAGTGGTGCTTGGTAGCAAGGTGAACTCACCTATTTGAAATCTTACTATCAAGGTTGAAAATCTAAGAGGCATCCAACACTTCCAGAAGTGCCAAATGAAAGTCCCTCTCTGCCCTCCCCACCACACACACACTTCCCACCATTAATGTCAACATGCTCTGGTAGCCTCTCCAAGCACAGCCTCAACATATACAATACAAATTGTGATAACTTTTATATTTGTGGCTAAATACAGCAAGAGAACTCTAGGAGGAAAGGGTTGCAGGGGATGTTCAGAGGAGTCAAAAAGTTATTTAACCACTTCAATACCAGGCACTTACCCCCCTCCCTGTCCAAGCCAATTTGCAGCTTTCAGCGCTGTCACTTTTTAAATGAAAAATGCGCGGTCATGCTCTGCTGTACCCACACAAACTTTTTTATAATTTTGTTCCCACGAATAGAGCTTTCTTTTGGTGGTATTTGATCACCTCTGGGGTTTTTATTTTTTGCTAAACAAATGAAAAAATAGAGAAAATTTTGAAAAAAAAAAAAGTTTTCCTTTGTTTCTGTTAACATAATTTTTTACAAGATTGTATTTCTCCTTCACTGATGGGCACTGATAAGCTGCACTGACAAGGTGGCATCAATGAGATGGCACTGAGGTGGCACTGATGGGCACTGATAGGCAGCACTGATGGGCACTCATCGGTGGAACTGGTGGGCACTAATTGGCATTGATTGGCGGCACTGAAAGGCTGCACTGATGGGTACTTATGAGTGGCACTAATAGCGGCACTGATGGCCACTGATAGGTGGCACCGCTGAGCACTGATTGCTGGCACTGATAGATTGCACTGATAGGCATCACTGATGGCACTGGCAGGCATTATTAATGGCCACTGATTGGCAGCTGCCTGGGCACTAATTGGTATATCCCTGGTGGTTTAGGGTGGCATACCTATTGGGGTACCTTTGTGGGCATCTCTGGTGGTCCTGGGAGGGCATCCGCAGGGGGGCTGCACTGATAAACAATCAGCACAGGCCCCCCTGTCAGGAGAGCAGGCGAATCGGCTCTCCTTGCGTCTGTCAGACGCGAGTGAGGAAAAGAGGATAAACGGCTCTTCCTGCTAACACCGTGATCAGCTGTGATTGGACACGGCTGCTCACATGGTAAAGAGCCTCCGTTAGAGGCTCTTTACCGAGATCGGAGATGCCTTGTGTCAGACTGACATACCACACCAACGATCACCGCGCTGCGTGCTCCAACAGGCACACGATCGCAGCTTATCCTGCTGGACGTTACATGACACCGTCAGTATAACTGAACCACTTCCCGGCCGTCTTTTTGCTATATGCCAGGCGGGAAATGGTTTACGTTTAGAAATCATGAAAATATTTCTCTTCTTCCTGGTTTGGTGGTCTGTATCCTGCATATAAAGTAGACAGCAAGAAGGGGCGTGACCGAAAGCCGACCTGCATGGATGTCTAGCTCCTTAGAGCTCTCTCAGCCTGCAGCTACATAGCATATTCAGGGACTTTCCTCTTCAGCTACATGGGCAGATCCAGGACCACCTGCTCCTCTAAAGCCTGGGGATCCTCACAACCTCTACCAGGTTCCTCTACAAGCCTCCGTGACACTTTATCCCGTCGCCAGGCGGAGCGGATAAGATGTCGCCAGATGTCTCTTCCTCCCAGTCCCAGGCCTCTCTGCAGCTCTCTCCTCGGCCCTGGCACTAAATCAGGCCCTAGCAGACCCCTCGCTGCCGGCACTGGATGGTGGAAGTCCACTAACATCAGCAGGAGCGGGTGAGTCTCTCCCCTCTGGCGGCCTTCCCTATGGCTGCACCATGCGGTGCACAGGCCACTTTCCCAAGCCAGGCCCCCCTGTCTTACACACAGAACACTTTCCCGCAACTTCTGCGGATGGTCTCAGAACCCTGCATCCATGGGGAAAGCCCTGGATCCCCCACATCCTCGGACTACTCTATGGACTTCCCTGCTCCTTTTGGCCCAATACAATCTCAAGCCCACCGCATGTCAATCAATGGGCCTACAGGGAGTCATACATCCCACCATGTCTCCACCTCTGCACCTGCCTCTCCCAAGTCTCAGAGGCTGCCCCGTTCTCGGGACCCCAGCTCCTCTAGAGGGGTTGCAGAGCCCCCTGTATCCTATGCCCATACCACTTGCTCCCTGCTCCTCTTAAAATAGAGAGAGCTTTCATGCCTGCTCCCAGTGGCGTAACTAGAACCTGTAGGGCTCACATGCAAGAAATCATGGAGGGCCCCCAACCTCCGGACCAAAGCTTGTTTCTCCGAGCCCGATGGCGGAACACCAGGGCCCGGTCCAAAGTGGGTAGCTGCATATAAAAGGAACCGATTTCTCCATTTCCCCCAGCTTCTCCTCTCCCACCCACAGGCATTCAGTGGCTGCAGGAGGAAAATGGAGAGATGGGTTCCTCTATATCGGTGTTTCACAATCTTTTTCCAGTCAGGGCACCCTTGAAGTATACCCCTAGGTGAATGGGGCTGCAATCCAACCCCCCTCCAACTGTGTGTATTGCATGCAGCATAGTGATGCTGCATTTAAAGGGTTAAAACAGGTGGTCAGTAGGCAACATATTGCCTCTCTACCAGCTGTCAAATGCCTCTGAAAAGCGATCTGAGCATGGATTGCTTTTCGGAGGAACAGCATTTTACATAAAATGTGGATACATACATGTAAACACACACACACATAATACGCACATATACATTCTATATATATATATATATATATACCGTATATACTCGAGTATAGGCCGACCCGAATATAAGCCGAGGCCCCCAATTTACCCCCAAAAAAACTGGCAAACTTATTGACTCGTGTATAAGCCGAGGGTGAGACATGCCTGTCCATCCCTGTGTGTGTGTCCGTCCATCCCTGTGTGTCCGTCCATCCCTGTGTGTCCGTCCATCCCTGTGTGTCCGTCCATCCATCCCTGTGTGTGTGTGTGTGTCCATCCATCCATCCATCCCTGTGTGTGTGTGTCTCCATCCATCCATCCATCCATCCCTGTGTGTGTGTGTCTCCATCCATCCATCCATCCATCCATCCCTGTGTGTGTGTGTCTCCATCCATCCATCCATCCATCCCTGTGTGTGTCTCCATCCATGTGTGTGTGTGTGTGTGTGTGTGTGTGTGTGTGTGTGTGTGTGTGTCCAGCCTACCTTTGTCCCGAGCCTCCGTCCCGTGCCTTGCCTCCTTGCCTCCGTCCCGTGCCGTGCCTTGCCTCCTTGCATCCGTCCCGTGTCGTGCCTTGCCTTGCCCCCGTCCCGTCCCGTCCCGTGCCGTGCCGTCCCGTGCCCTCTTCGTCGGCGGCCATTGTAAAGTTCAAAAGCTGCGCCGCCGCCTTCGCCTGTGATAGGCGGAACACTGAATTTCCCAGCAGCCTGTGTTCCGCCTATCACAGACGTCGTATCATCCTCGTCCGTAGTACGAGGATGATACGACGTCCGTGATAGGCGGAACACAGGCTGCTGGGAAATTCAGTGTTCCGCCTATCACAGGCGAAGGCGGAGCCGGAGGCGCGGCTTTTGAATCAGAATGGCCGCTGTCTGTCTGCTCGACACGCTGATCGAGCGGGCAGACAGCGATGACTCGAGTATAAGCCGAGGGGGGCACTTTCAGCCTCAAAAAAGAGGCTGAAAATCTCGGCTTATACTCGAGTATATACGGTATATATATATATATATATATATATATATATATATATATATATATATATAAATGCACATATGCACACACAAATAATCCAGTGGCAGCTGGTGCTCAAAATTTTTAGGGGAGCAAGCAAACTGAAAAATTCAGGAAAAAAACATCAATTACAGCTACTGTGCCTATCAATTGCAGCCACTGTACCATCAAACCCCACCACTGTGCCATCAAATGTCACCACTGTGCCCATCAAATGCTGTCACTGTGCCCAAACTCTGCCGCTGTGCCCATCAAATGCCTCCAGTGTGCCCAAACGCTGCCAGTGTACCATCAAATGCTGTCACTGTGCCATCAAATGCTGCCACTGTGCCCATCAAATGCTGCCAGTGTGCCATCAAATGCTGCCACCGTGAATCCCCACCGCGGTGCCCGCTCGCCATCTGCCCGGCACTTACCCTGTCTTGGAGCAGTGGGTGATGGCCACGAGTGGTGTCCTCCATGTGTCTCCTGCCATCCTCATCTCCCGTCCTCTCCTCCTGATATGCATCCAATAGCTGCGCCTATCGTTTCAGCCAATCAGGTGACGGGTAATAGACCCGCAAACCTGATTGGTGGAGAGGCGGTTTGGTGTTAGGAAAGTAAATCCTAATTCACTTTTCTAACACACCTGGGTGGACTGTGTGCTTCAAGCATGGCACTCGCTGTTCACCTATTTTGAAGCCTATTAGAGCCTATGGCTCTAATCAGGTGCTTCAAAAACACCCCCCCCCCCCCCACTGCTGTAATTCAGGCGCCCGACGCCCCAAAAGGGACCAGACACCTAAATATGGGGGTGGCAGCGGTGGCCATGGATAGATTCATGCTATGCTATGCATGAATCTATCCATTGGTCATAGAGGGGGTGGCTGGAGAGAGAGGGCACACCCGTGTGCCCTTTTGGACGCACCACCACTGATAAACACATGCACATTTACATACATACATATGCATACACACACATATGTATATGAACACACACACATACATGCATACCCACACACACACATGCATGCACACACACATGCACACCCACACATATGCACACCCACATGCATACACACACACATACATGCACACACATGCATGCACACCCACATGCATCCACGCCCACACCCACACATGCATGCACACACACACATTAGGGTTGCCACATCATCCCTTTAATCCAGGACACATGCATGCACACACACACACATACATGCACACCCACATGCATCCACATACACACACATGCACACCCACACACACATGCATGCACAAACATATCAACACAAATACAGGAGTAGATAGTCTTATTAAAAAACGGCAGTGCTTTACCTTGGCTCTTCCTGCTGGGTACTGCACTGTAGGGGGAGACAAAGAGCACACGCTGAGCTTTCACTTTAGCCTAATGTGAGGAGCTCCCTGCACGGTGCCGATTTCAATTCGGCTGATGATCGGGGAGCTCCTCTCAGCCTCCCCCTATCGAAGAGTACAGGGGGCCCTCAAGGGGCCCGGTCGTCATGGCGACCTTGTCGACCCCTATAATTCCGCCACTGCCTGCTCCCTCACCTGCACATACCCCGGCCTGGTATGAACCATGGATCCCCTCTTTATTGCCTGTACCCCAGGCTCAATACGCTAACTTGGTGGAACCTCAATTCCTGCTTTCTTCCTCGCACCTGCCTCCACAGTCAGCAGCAACTGCTCATCTGCACCAAATACCTCCCTCTTACATCTTATCCATGTCCATATCCATGTGCCGCACAGAAAAACAAGCTCTTCATGGATCTTAAAGAGAAACTGCAGTCTGCTCACATAATTTGTAATAAAAACATCTTTGCATTCTGAAGCTTCCCTCCAACCACTTTGCATGTTATTTTATATATACTGTGATTCTGTACTTGTCAAAAATGTTGCATAGATCTCCCTCCACTGAGTCTGGCTGCAATTGTTTTAACTGGGCAGCTGAAGCTGCCTGTTAATTTCCTGGACTTACACAGATGCACATGTCCAGCTCTGCAGCTCTCATTGGCCCTCTTATGACTCACCCCCCCCTCCTGGCAAACTCTAACAAGAGTGAGAGAGAGAGCTGTGCATGATGACGTAAGCCTAGGCTTTTTTCTAGACAAGAAACAGTAAGCGGGCCTTATACAGTATTTATTGGCAGAAAAAAAATTATTTACTATCCAAAGTTAACACAACAAGGGCAGAGGATATAATAGATGGAAAGATAAAAAAAATGACTGAAGTTCCAGTATAAACATCTCATGGATAGTGTGGAGATGGCAGAAGAGAAACTCCAAGAAACCAAAGTGGCAGTTCAATGCACCCGACTCCAAGGGGCCGACCACCATATCCTCCTGAGAGACATCTAATGACATGTTGAGGCTTTAGATAACAGGGGGCGCATCCGTGTAAGGGGCTCTGAAGATCTACAGTCTATCCTGCAGGCTCTATTTAACAACTTGCTGGGTGAACCTCCCACTAAGCATATTGAGATAGACAGAGCCCACCGTGCCTTGCGACCTAAGGGTCCTTTTCTAATTCACAAGATATTATTTGCTGGGTTCATTCTTACCCTCTGAAAGAGGACATCATGCGAAAAGTCTGCTCCATCCATAAAGTGGTATTCGAAGACACCAAGGTACATCTCTACCCAGATCTCTCTTGGATTACCCTACAAAAAACGCAAACTTCTTCAACCCCTTCTACATACACTACAGGAAGAGGACATTATCTATCGTTGGGGATTTCCTATCAGCCTTACTGCAAAACATCAGGGTAAATCTGCAGTACTGCCTTTTGAGATACCTGTTCCTCAGCTCGCTGATTGGGATCTTGTGGCCACACCTCCTCCGCCACTCACAGTCTGGCAGAAGGTCTCTCCAACTAAGCGCCCTCTGGGTCTGGATACTCCCAGTAAAGCAACTAAACACAGAAAAAGCTGCACTGTCCGAGGTTCTATCTCCTGCTGTGCTTGTTTTTCACTTGAACTGACATTTGGTTAATGGCTATGGTTCTGCCCTACTTACTGACACCCCAATAGTCCCCCTAAGCCCCTAAATTCTTCCTAGTTTCACATTATAGGCCTGTCTTGGCAGAGACCTAAGAGCGGTTGAATCCGCTTTCACTAACCCCCTCATGCCAATTCTCCAAAGTTCCCCCATTTTTGACCACCTCAGTGTCGCCCTGACCCAATTTTTCTTGGTCGGGTGGACATACAGGAACTTCTATAGTATTAGGCCTGGTAGGCTTGCTACAGCGTAACAAGGCATGCTGCAGTTCTTTATATTTTGTTGTGCTAACTTTTTTTGTCTCTTCTCTTTTATTTATTTTTTACTGGCTCCTTATGTGGCTATCTTCATCTACCTGTATTTCCTCCTGGAGAATGCATCCCTCTAGCCCTCGCACTACAGTTTTCCTATAGCCAAATCAGATAAGTGCTGTTTTCTTTGCTTTTATCCTACACAATGGCTAAGGTTTTATCACTGAATGTTCATGGCTTGAATTCTAATAGAAAGAGCCACGTGGCACTTAGGAAATTTTAGGCAGTCGGGGGCTGATGTCATTTTTATTCAAGAGACTAATTTTGATAGGGGAAGCTCCTTCGCATCCAAATATTATCCGCGGGCCTATCAGGCTTTTAATCCTCATAAGTAGGGCTGAGCTGGGTGTTCACCCTTTCGGCAAAGCCATAACTTTATGGGCTGTTCGCGATATATTCATGTGGCGCTCACGGCCCACAACGTACTGCAGCATCGCAGTGCATTGCTGGCTTTTGATTGCCAATAATGCACTATGACCCGCATGCTTGGCCAATCATAGCGCTGGCAGCGAGGAGAGCCATAATTGCCCACAGGCAGGTTGCAGGATTATAGCTCAGGGGGTTTAGTACATGCCCCACACTAGATAAGGCCACCTGCGTAGTGTGTTGCGGAGGCTTATAGAGAGACAGATAGGCAGGGACAGTGTCCTTATTTCTTTTGAACCTAGTGTAATTACAGTCGGTGTATTGTGCCCCCTGCACAGTGTACACCTGAAGCTACCCGAATTGCTGGTGTTGTTCTGGTCCTATACCACAGGCAGCTGCAGTAATTACAGACAGTGTATTGTGCCCCCTGCACATTGTACACCTGAAGCTACCCCAATTGCTGGTGTTGTTCTGGTCCTATACCACAGGCAGCTGCAGCAGTTACAGTTGGTGTATTGTGCCACCTACCCAGTGTACACCTGAAGCTACCCCCAATTGCTCGTGTTTTTCTAGTCCTATACCGAAGGCAGCTGCAGGAGTTACAGTTGGTGTATTGTGCCACCTGCACAGTGTACACCTGAAGCTACCCCCAATTCCTAGTGTTGTTCTAGTCCTATACCACAGGCAGCTGCAGCAGTTACAGTCAGTGTATTGTGCCACCTGCACAGTGTACACCTGAAGCTACCCCAATTACTGGTGTTGTTCTGGTCCTATACCATAGGCAGCTGCAGCAGTTACAGTCGGTGTATTGTGCTACCTGCACAGTGTACACTTGAAGCTACCAGAATTGCCGGTGTTGTTCTGGCCTTATACCACAGGCAGCTGCAGCAGTTACAGTCAGTGTGTTGTGCCACCTGCACAGCGTACACCTGAAGCTACCCCCAATTGCTGGTGTTCTGGTCCTATACCACAGGCAGCTGCAGCAGTTACAGTCGGTGTATTGTGCCCCCTGCACAGTGTACATCTATAGTTACCCCAATTGCTGGTGTTGTTCTGGTCCTATACCACAGGCAGCTGCAGCAGTTACAGTCGGTGTATTGTCCCACCTGCACAATATACACCTGAAGCTACCCCCAATTGCTCGTGTTGTTCTGGTCCTATACCACAGGCAGCTGCAGGAGTTACAGTTGGTGTATGGTGCCACCTGCACAGTGTACACCTGAAGCTACTCCCAATTCCTTGTGTTGTTCTAGTCCTATACCACAGGCAGCTGCAGCAGTTACAGTTGGTGTATTGTGCCCCCTGCACAGTGTATACCTGAAGCTACCCCAATTGCTGGTGTTGTTCTGGTCCTATACCATAGGCAGCTGCAGGAGTTAGAGATGGTGTATTGTGCCATCTGCACAGTGTACACCTGAAGCTACCCCAATTGCTGGTGTTGTTTTGGTCCTATACCACAGGCAACTGCAGCAGTTACAGTTGGTGTATTGTGCCACCTGCACAGTGTACACCTGAAGCCACCCCAATTGCTCGTGTTCTTCAGATCCTATACCACAGGCAGTCAGCTGCAGTAATTACAGTCTGTGTACTGTGTCATCTGCTCAGTGTGTACCTAAAGCTACCCCAATTGCTGGTGTTCTCATCTCCTTACAGGCCATTAGTATGTCTGGAAGGCCAACAAGGAGAGGCAGACAGTCACGAGCCAATAAATGAGGGCAAGCAGGCTCTGTGTCTAGAGGCAACAGTGCTGGTCGTGGTCATAAGCGCGTGGCCATGGGACACGCTTGTCCTTATTTTCGGCAGCTGGACACGTGTTGAGCCACAACATGCCGAAGACTTGGTACAGTGGATGACCAAGCCCTCCTCATCCTCTCTCAACCAGGCTCAGGGCACTGGCAAAGCAGCTGGCAATGCGGCCTCTTCTCTCATCTCAATGGCATCAGTCACTCGTTCCCTAGACCCACCATGTCCTCCTGAGGAGTCCCCTGAACTGTTTGAGCACAATGTCGGGTACATGCTTCAGGAGGATGCCCAGCGTTTTGAAGGCTCTGATAATGAAACCCAGCTAGAGGAAGGCAGTAGCGTGAGCCCAGAGAGAGGGGATGCCCAAGAAGGACAGCAATCTGGCAGTCATGTTCCACCAGCTGCAGCATACTGTCAGGTTTGCTCCAGTGATGAAGAGGGGGGGTGATGAGGTCACTGACTCCACGTGGGTGCCTGATAGGAGAGAGGAGGAGGAGGAGGCACTTCTCCAATGAGGCAGGATGCCCTCAGGGGCCAGCTTAAGGGCAGCACTCTGACTGAAACACACCACAGAGCCCTGCCTGTGCAGGGCGCTGTCTTTGCGCGTTATTCCAAAAATTCATTGGTGTGGGCCTTTTTTGAGACGGGTGCATTAGATCGCACCGCTGCTATTTGCAACATATGTCTCAAGCGTATCTTGTGTGGCCAAAACATCAGCCACTTGGGCACCACATGCTTGACCAGACATATGTTGACCTGCCATGCAGTTCGTTGGCAAGCGTACCTTAAAGGCCCACACCAAAGAACAAAGCGGACCTCTCCTTGCTCCTCATCAGCTGCGATCTCCAACCCCACTATACCTTCAGTTCTCTCTGAAACCTGCACTGAGAGGAATGAAGATGTAGAATTAGGTGTGTCACAGCCAAGTACTTGCAGGTGGCACTCTGCTAGCAGTACACCGATGTCTGATTGTACCAGGCAAATTTCCCTGCCCCAGCTGCTGGACCGTCAAAAAAGTTCACTCCCAGCCATCCACATGCCCAGCGGTTGAATGTAGCTTGGCTAAATTGCTAGCACTTCAACGGCTGCCCTTTCTGTTGGTAGATTTGGCCCCCTTCCGTGAGTTTGTGCAATGTAGGAGCGACACCTACACGCCCTAGACGCCAGACAACGCCGATCCACTCTCGGGTATACAAACCCACAGGCATTGCTGATAACCCCACTTTTGGGGGGGACAAATATGTCCAACAGGGGGTGCATGCTATTAAGTTAAAAACCCCCTCTCTCTGCCACTGGGAATGGTGGTTGACGGAGTGGTAGTCCATATTTGGATCTTTTAAAGAGGACATAGTCCAGCGATACTATATCATCTTCCATTAGTATACTATGACGCGTGATGACACGTGATTCACTTTGATATTATTCAAGTGTTTTCATTATACATGCGACTAATCAGAAATACTATGTCATCAATTTCGGCAGTATTTTATTATAACTGTATAGTTCTTGGTCTATTGTAACAATTTATGTGACTGTATCTGCATATCAGAGACACTGTAGGCATGCATGGCTCTTTTTACTCTCTTGTTAACTATTAATAAAATATAAGTATGTTTAATTGTATTTTGGTGTTGGTGGTCTTTTAAAGTCCCATCCAAGGGGGATTTCCTTTCTTTGTGCCATTTGCGGTTCCTCAGTGGCAGGTTCCCAAACGGAAGGCGATTCCGGCTCTCTACCGGCATGTGGAAGGCAATGTCCATGCCACGCTGGACAGGGCGGTCAGCGGTAAGGTGCATATTACCACTGACTCATGGTCCAGCAGGCATGGATAGGGACGTTACCTATCTTTCACGGCGCATTGGGTGACTCTTCTGCCAGCTGGGAAGGATGCAGGACAAGGTGCAGTCATGTTGGAGGTTGTTCCGCCACCACGCCTCCAAAATGCTACTACTGGTTGTGACACACCTCTTTCCTCCACCCCCCTCCTCTTCTTCCTCCATGGTCTCTTCCTGTGCTTTGTCCTCGGAACCAGCGGTGCTCCGTAAGCTTTCAAGGGGCTACGCAAGTATGCAGGCAAAAAGATGCCATGCCGTGCTTGAGCTGGTGTGCTTGGGGGGACAGGAGCCACCCTGGGGCAGATATTTTGTCAGCTCTGCAGGGGCAGGCCGAGAGGTGGTTGATGCCATGCCAGCTTAAGCTAGGAATGGTGGTTTGTGACAATGGCACCAACCTCCTCTCCACCCTCCGACAGGGACAACTGACCCATGTACCCTGTGTGGCTCACGTGCTTAACTTGGTGGTGCAGCAGTTCTTGGGCAGGTATCTGGGCTTACAGTCCTGAGGCAAGCCAGGAAAGTCTGTGTTTATTTCCGGCGGTCATATAATGCCAGTACTCGGCTGGCTGAGCTCCAAAAGGAATTGAACCTGCCCAAGAACCACCTTATCTGTGACATGTCCACCAGGTGGAACTCAACATCAGCCATGCTGCAGCGGCTCCACATGCAGCAGAGGGCCATCAATGAGTACCTGTGCGAATATGGCACCAGGACAGGGTCAGGGGAGCTCTTTTTTTTCCCACGCCAGTGGGCCATGATCAGGGATGCATGCACTGTTCTGTCACCATTTGAGGAGGCCACGAGGATGGTGAGCAGTGGCAGTGCATGCATCAGTGACACTGAACCTCTTGTCCACCTGTTGGAGCACACACTGCGTGGAATAATGGACAAGGCACTTGAGGCAGAACAGAGGCAGGAAGGGGAGGACCTCCTTGCCTCTCAAGGCCCCCTTTATCCAGACAGTGTTCCTGCTGTCCCGCTGATCACACAGGAAGAGGAGGAGGAGGATTGTGTCAGCATGGATTTGGAGCCTGGCACTCAGCATCAGCAGCAGTCTTTTAGAGATGATTTACAGTCCCAAGAAACCCGTGGACTTGTATGTGACCGGGAGGAGGTGGCTGTGGATCATGTCATCCTTAGTGACCCAGAGGACTCTGGACCAAATGCCTCAGCTAACCTATGCTGCATGGCCTCCCTGATCCTGCAAAGCCTGCGGAAGGATCCTCGTATTCAGCGGATCAAGGAGAGGGATCATTACTGGCTGGCAACTCTCCTTGATCCACGGTACAAAGGTAAGGTTGCGGACCTTATCTTGCAGTCGCAGAGGGAGCAGAGGATGAGACATCTCCGGGAGGCCTTGCAGAAATGTCTGTGCAATGCGTTCCCAGAGACTGGGAGGTTACAAATTCCTGGTCCTGGACAACGTGTTGCTGAGGCTTCGGTCAGTCACAGAAGGAGCGGTGGAGAAGGTGGCCATCTGACCGATGCGTTCAGACAATTTTTTAGTCCACAGCCCCAAGGTATGATCGGTTTCAGCAACCATCGGCAGCGTCTGATTTACATGGTGCAGGAATACCTAGGGGCAAGGTCAGACTTGGAAACTCCTCTGGCTTACTGGGTCTTGAGGATGGATCACTGGCCAGAGCTTGAACAGTATGCACTTCAAGTTAAAAGTAATTGCAGGGAAAAAGGGAAAGAGAGGGAAAAGAGAAACGAACCTTCACACAAAAGACCTCAGAGAACAGTGTTGGTTCTATTGGACTTTTTAGGCAAAAAAATAAAAAATTAACCATATATTCAAAAATATTATTTATTTTAAAAAAACTAAAACATTTTTTAAAACAGAGAAAGAGGGAATTATAAAAACATATCAAATGCTGCTTTGTATCCTGTCAGTATAGCATAGTTTAAACAAAATCCATATTCATTTCCATAAATATCCAAAACATGATAGGTAATACATTGATACAGGAAGTAAATGCGACAGGGTATCAAGTACAGAACTAAAACTCAGATATGTTCTGGCGCTCTACATGTTTCGCGTTTTGGAGCAACGCTTCCTCAGGAGCTTTAACAATTTTGTTTCTTCATGGGTGTACCCCAAGAGAAATGTGCAGGAAGGGGAATAGAAAAAGGAAAATATTTTTCCAAATGGTTAAACAACAAGTTTGTACTTCGGCAACACACTTTGGTCTATATAGGAGCCTATGATTTAGTATAGAGGCTTCAGGTGCTATATAGTGTAAGATAGCCCAGAAATAGAGGGGGGAATTTTATGGTACCCCGTATTCTTTGGATACAGTTGGTCGCTCGTTATAGTGTTATCAGATAGGCAGATTCTCCCACATGAGCCCAAATGGAAAGGGGATCCTTATAGCCCCTATAGTGTTTAGCCTGGTAAGGGAATGGGACCACTGTTCATGCACAGCTCTGGACTTGATACTCTGTCGTATTTACTTCCTGTATCAATGTATTACCTATCATGTTTTGGATATTTATGGAAATGAATATGGATTTTGTTTAAACTATGCTATACTGACAGGATACAAAGCAGCATTTGATATGTTTTTTATAATTCCCTCTTTCTCTGTTTTAAAAATTTTTTTAGTTTTTTTAAAATAAATAATATTTTTGAATATATGGTTAATTTTTATTTTTTTTTGCCTTAAAAGTCCAATAGAACCAACACTGTTCTCTGAGGACTTTTGTGTGAAGGTTCGTTTCTCTTTTCCCTCTCTTTCCCTTTTTCCCTGCAATTACTTTTAACTTGAAGTTATGACTAGGACTTGGCAACTGGTTTTTAAATTTTTTTGGAGTGTATCCGCAGACACCACCCTGTGATAAATACACATCCCTATTTAATATTAATTGAACAGTATGCAATTGAGCTACTGGCCTGTCTGCATCCAGCGTTCTTTCGGAACGCACATTCAGTGCTGCTGGAGGCTTTGTAAGCGATCATAGGGTGCGCCTGTCCACCGACTTGGTTGATCAACTGACCTTCATAGAAATGAATCAGTCTTGGATCACCATAAGCTACCAAGCACTTGAAGCTGATGTAACCGAATAATTTTTTTTGAAATGTCAGATCCCTTCAAGACTGCTTATGTTGATGCTGAGTGACTGTCCTGTTATGTTGACTGACTATCCTCTTCCTCCTCAATGATCCTGCTGATAGCTTGGAAGAACATTTTTGGTTCTGGGCACCGCCACCAGTGGCTTAGGCCCAATTTTGCAGGAGGGTTCGTTGCTGCACTCAACTACAATATTTGTGAGTGGTTGCAGTGTCGTGGCACCAGCACCTGTGCCTAAGGCCCAATTTTTCAGCCCCTGTTTAACAGGTGCATGTAATTACAATTTTTGATGCAATACTTTGCAGCAGGGCCCATTCCAGTGCCCACTGAGAGTAACTGTGGGGACTTACAGTGTTGTGGCACCAGCACCACCACAACCAAAGGCCCAATTTTTCTACCACTGTTCAACAATGGCATGTAATTACAATTCTTGATATAATAGTTCCCAGCCAGGCGCTGCAGCGCCCTCCAAGAGTCACTTTGAGGGCTTATAGTGTTAACTTGTGGCAACACCAACACCTTAGGGCCAAATTTCTGCAGAGCATATAAGGCTGGCCCCTACTTTCATACATCCAACTTACAAACATCTCCTACTTGCAAACGGAAGGAGACAACAGGAAGTGAGAAGAAAAAAGACGGACGGCAATAAAAATTATACAGGGATGGTAACCCTTCCCTATGTTTTCAAAAAAACTTAAAAAACAGATTTTTTTTGACTGGAGCTACACTTTAAAAATGTACCAGTTCAAAATTACAAACAGATTCTACTTAACACAACAAACTTACACAGTCCCTGTCTTGTTTACACCGCCTGTATACTGCTGTTCTGAGTATATAGGGCCTGGGGGCCCTACACCTTTCCTTTTTTAAATTTGGGTATGGGGTTCCCCTTAATATCTGTACAAGACCCAAAGGGGCTGGTAATAGGCAGGGTGGGCTACCCATGCCATTTTTCTCAATGATTTTCATCCGTATTGCCAGATCCAGACATTACATTAAAACCGCAAGCAGTTTTAAATTACTTTTTTTCCGTTCGAAATGTCATTTTGTGCAGGGACTGTTGCGGACTAAACACGGGAAACACATGCCACTTCACAGGCATACTATAGACACCCCCCAGGCACGATATTTAACCGCTAGAGATCCGTGCTATAGCCGAATGACGGCTGCAGCGCGGACCTGCTTTGCCGGGACTACGTCTATTGACGTTGTCCCGTGCACGAGCGGCCTGCGCGACCCCAGAGGGGCGAAAGTGGCGTGCTCTGTGATCAGCGAGTCTATGAGACTCATCTGATCACAGATCAGAGTAAGGGGTCGATCCCGACCCCTTACCACATGATCAGCTGTCAGCCAATGACAGCTGATCATGTGATGACAACAGAGCTGGTAATAGGCTATTTTTCCTCCGAGAAAAAAAAAAAAACCTATCACCGGCGGCCATGAGAGGGACTTCAGTCCTGATCACGGCGAGCTGGCGCTAGCTCATCAGTGCCCACCTGCCCCCTGCCAGTGCCACCTAAGGAAAGGCAAAAGTGCGACCCATCAGTGCCACCCATTAGTGCCCATAGTGCCACTCATTAGTGCCCACAGTGCCACCTGTCAGTGCCCACAATCTGCCTCAACAACAGTGCTGCACCTCAGTGCCACATATCCGTGCCCATCAGTGTTATCTGCCAGTGCCCAGCAGTGCCACCTATCAGTGCCCATCAGTGGTACCTATCAGTGCCCATTAGTGGCACCCATCCGTGCCGCCCATCAGTGCCGCCTTATCTGTGCCCATCAGTACTGCCTTATCTGTGCCACCTTATCTGTGCCTATCGGTGCCACCTTAGCTTTGCCTATCAGTGCCCACCAGTGCAGCCTATCAGTGCCCACCAGTGCAGCCTATTAGTGCCCACCAGTGCCGCCTCATCAGCGCATTTCAATGAAGGAGAAAAATGACCTGTTTGAAAAATTTTATAACAAACTATTAAACATGATTTTTATTTATTTTTTATTTTGCATCTTTTTTTGTTTGTTTAGCAAAAAATAAAACTCCCAGCTGTAATTAAATACCACCAAAACAAAGCTCCATTTGTGGGGAAAAAATTATAAAAATTTAATTTGGGTACAGTGTTGTATGGCCGCGCAATTGTCATTCAAAGTGCATCAGCGCGGAAAGCTGAAAATTGGTCTGGGCAGGAGGAGGGTTTAAGTGCCCAGTAAGCAAGTGGTTAAAGGAATATTTCACTTCTTTTTTTTTTTTTTCACTTTAAGCATCATTAAAATCAGTGCTCCCGAAAAAACTTCAGTTTTTAAAACTTTTTTTTGCTTTGATACATGTCCCCTGGGGCAGGAGCCGGGTCCCCAAACCCTTTTTCGGACAATAACTTGCATATTAGCCTTTAAAATTAGCACTTGATTTAGAATATTTGAGTCCCATAGACGTTAATGGGGTTCTAAAGTTCATGTGAATTTTTGGTCCGTTCACAGGTTCTGGTGCGAACCGAACCGGAGGGTTTGATGAAGCAGGCAAGTTGGTTTCAATAAAGCTGAAGTTGGGATTGTTTCTTGTCCAAGCTTGATCACTGATGAACCTGCAAAAATATGCAAATGAAGGAAAAGATACGTTAGAGTCTCTTTTGTATCTTGAGCCCTGTTGTGCCCATTTCACTTGCAGGCCATATGGCAGTTTAGACACCACTGGATTGACACCATGAGCAGTGTCCAGGAAGCTTAGTCCAGGTAGACGTGGGTCTGTCTTTGCCAACTCCAGTTCCATGAGAAGGTCACTCAGATCTTGGAGCTTGTGATAGTCTTTGTTCCCTATTTTTGGGAGGTTTTGCTCTTGAATAGAGCGCTCTCCATTGCTTCAGAGCTACCATAGGCTTGTTCAAGTCTCACCCATGCAACAACAAGACCTGCATCTGGGTGGTCAATATGCACTATTCTCAGTCTTTTAACACGATCTGCAGATTCTGGCCCTACCACTTTATGAGCAAATCAAGTTCCTCCTTGGTATTAATGTTGAGATCAGCAATAGCAGCTTTGAAGTTTGATCTCCAGGCCCTGTAACTCTCCGGAAAGTCATCAAACCTTGAGAGGGTAGTGTTTAATGAGCTCACAGCATACCATATATCTGGCAAAGTCATTCAAGTCTGGTCTCTCACTCTTCGGTGCCAAAGTAACTTGTGGAACACCTCAGGTGTGATAGTTCTTTGGTGAAGTAGGGTGAGGTTTCCCAGGATGATATGATGTTGCAAGAGCGTTTAACTGTGGTGTAGTCCCTAAGGCTTGTGCTGGCTGTGGCTTGTCACTGGAAGTCACCTTGTTTGTCAGCAAGGGGTGATGCGGTTTGTTGCATAGATGCACTTGTGTTGTAGACCTGAAGAGGATCAGGCACTTGGAGCTGAGAGGTCTCTGTGTTGAGAGTCAAAACAGTGTTGTTAGTAAGACGTACAGGAGATAACTCTTATCATTGCAAACATTATGCTTTAGTACATATTCACTGGTACGTTCAACTAGCTCCTGCAGTTCTTCTGGGATGGACCAGTCTGAGTTAGCACTTTCTGCCATCACTTGTTTGAGGACTCTCAGCCTTGCTAGGGCAACTGCTTCCTCCTTTTCCATTTTCAGAATCTTTAATTGGGAATCTGCCTCTGCTTGTTGAGCTTACATCTTTGCTTTTTGTGTTTCTATTTCTGCTTCCCTTCTGGTAAAGGAGCTTCGCACTCTATTTGCTTCAAGACTTGAATGGGCTCCTATGAGCTTGTTGCTTAATGTTGAACTTCTGGAGCGAGAGGATCTAGAAGAACGTGTAGTGTGATTGGTTGATGTGGATCTGTGAGATCTGGTCTCCTACAGTTGAGCAATGCGGAGTTCTGTCTTACACTTGGCATTTTGAACTAAGAGAACCCATTGTTTGTTTAGTGCATCAGCCCTGGTCAGTTCTGCTGAAGAGTCCTCTACAGTATATTACAGTTCTGCAAGAAAGCTGTGTATTTTGCAAACAGCCGCTGGTAGCATTCGTATGCCACAGATAAGTGATGTATAGAGTTTTTAGTTCTGCTGGTTGATCATTCAAGTGTGACAAAACAGACATGCAGTGTGAATTTCTGTCCCATAAGTCTGACAGATTGCTGGAGAACTCATCTCTAGTGGTTTCATAGTTTTCTCTGAGTTTCTGTGTAGGTTTTATTGTACATTTGGGTCTTATACTCTGTTCGGCAATATCTGCAGAGTCTGCTTCCTGTATATCTGCGGGTTCAGAGGCATGATGAATCTGCGTTGGTTCAGCCACAGAAGGGTGCTCAGAGTCTTGTCTAGACATTTTTCAAGTTTTTGCAAAAAATGGTACTGTCTCTTTAAGAAGATTTACAGCAGCTTAGACAGATGGGGTAACACAGTTCAATGTAGAGAAACAGTTTTTAACATTCACATGAGGTAGGGTTGCCACCTGTCCAGGATTCACCCGGACAGTTTGGGTTTGGGTTCATGTGTCCGGGTTTCAGACTGTCTGAAACCTGGACACCTTATTTAGACTGGACTATGGCTTTTCAGCAGGATTGCTGGCAGTGGTTGTCTCAGCTGAGAGTGTCTGTTACACTCTTTCACAGCCCCTAAAGCCAACACAAACAAATCACCCCTCCCCCCCCAAACACATAAAGATGGGAGAGGAGAGAGGGCTCCATCTGCACCTCTTCCACCCCACCCCTACGTGTCTGCCCACACTCCAATCCCCGGCGCTGTGCCTCAGAAAGGGAAAGTGGGAGCCGGAAATTTGAAGTCCAGCAGCCTCAGATCCAACTGGTGCTGACTGCTAAGGGGTGAGTGGGCTCACCATCCATCCATCCTTGTCTGTGACTGAAGTCTCCCCGCTTCTCTCTCTTGCCTCTGAGTAAGTACAGTAAGGCAAATTAGGGTTCTCAGAGCACCCCTTACATCAGAGCTCCCCTTTACACCAACGGCCATAGTGTTTCCCCTTACATTAGAGTCCTCTTCGTACATCAGAGTTCTCAGTGTTCACCCTTAAATCAGGGCTTCCAGTGCATCCCTTATGTTAGAAGCCCCAGAGGTCTCCCTTACATCAGAGTCTGCAGAGTCCCCCCTTAGAGTGAAAGGGAACTCTGTGAGTTCAGATGTAAAAGGGGAACTCTGATGTAAAGGGGGACTCTTGTTATTAACTTCATATGATTAGAAATGTTATTTAGTAGCAAAATATATGTATAGTTTATACAAAAAATTGCTGTGCACCACAAAAGTGTTCGGGTTTGACTTGAAGAAAAGGTGGCAACCCTAACATGAGGTGCAGTAAACTCGTGCGACCATGTGCTTCACAAGAGGGTGGATGGCACTGAGCTTGATTGCAGATCAGGCGCACACATATACACAGCAGGCTGTGGGAATGCTATACATCTTTTGACTATTCTGACTCCGATTGTTGTAAAGTGATCTAAGCGATGCAAAGACCTCCTATGCCTGGCCTGTATAAGCAGATATAATCACTGAGGACAATCCTCATCAGAAAGCTTGAATTTACCAATACCTACTTCCATCCACAGATGCTTTATTCTGAACATCAGATTACAGCAGATGACAGGATACATACAGATGAACAGGTTGTGGTGTTGTGCGTTCAAAAGATGATATTGTCTGTAGCTTACAATGTAGAATACATGTGCTCTGCTACATGAGGCTTGTTACTCCATTGATGACACAGGAAGTACAAAACACAGGAAGAGCATTACATACAAAGGAAGCATGTCATAACATAATGGAAAAAATAAGATTGAAAACACAAGTGCATTACCACAAAAGGGTCACTAGATGGCAGCATGTAAACTAAACTTTAATGTCCATAGAAAAATGGTTAGAAAAAACTATATCTATATATATATATATATATATATATATATATATATATATATATATATATATATATATATATATATATATATAATATATTGTAGGGGATAAGAGGGGTGAAGAGCTGGCTCCGAGGCAGTCCAGTAAAATAAAAGTGGCTTTTATTCAGAAAAATAGGCAAAAAACATAAGACCAGACAGACTTGTCTTATCACATGGATGTGCACACAGGTACAGCTCACAGTTCATCAGCCCACAGGCTTAGAGGTAACAGTTCATGGCTCCAAAATGCAGGTACACCATCCAGCAATGGACATTTCCACAGTGTGCTGCTGTGTCTCTCTCCTACTACTCAACAGCTCCACACTGACACTTTTAGCCCACCTGACCATAAGCAGATCTGAAGGGGAAGTACCTACCTTCTTCAATTAACCCCCTCTTAACCCTGCCCCAGGCTGACCCTCTACAATATATATATATATATATATACAATATAAATTCTATGCCCCGTTGGGGCAGAACATGAGGGGAAGTGCCCTGGACCCCTCAAGTTCTGAATCCAGCACTGGAGGGTCTGAGTCATTATAATCACCTGGTGCATGCTCAGTGTTCTGATGAGAAAAGTTGCAGTGTCAGCATCCCATCAGAAGTGACATTTACACACTAATCAGTGAGTTTTTTATAGCACTGATCGCTGTATGAATGTCAATGATCCCAAAAATGTGTCAAAAGTGTCCGATCTGTCCACCCTAATGTCACAGTCCCGTTTAAAAAAAAAAAATCGCAAAAACAGTGCCATTACTAGTGAAAAAATATATAAAAATGCCATAAATCTTTCCCATAGCTTGTAGCTATAACTTTTGTGCAAAGCAATAAATTTACGTTTATTGCAATTTTTTTTTACTAAAAATATGTACAATATATATTGATCAAAACTGATGAAGAAATTAGATTTTTGTGGATATTTATTATAGAAAAAAGTAAACAATATTATTTTTTTTTCAAAATTGTCACTCTTAGTATCAAATACCTCCAAAAGAAAGCTCTATTTGTGGGGGAAAAAAGGACGTCAATTTTGTTTTGGTATAATGTTGCACGGCCTCGCAATTGTTAGTTAAAGAGACACAGTGCCATATCGCATAAAAGGGGGGAAAAGTGCCATATCATCAGGAAGGGGGAGAATTCTTCCGGGGCTGAAGTGGTTAAACCTTAAGCCCCGTACACACGATCGGAAAATTCGGAAAATTGGAAATTCGACCAGCAAAAGACCAATGAGAAAATGTGACCGTGTGTATGCTCCACCAGCAGAAGATTGAGAGCACGTTTTTAATTTTTCGGTCTGAAAAAGTTTCTATTGGAAATTCCGTTTGTGTGTATGCAATTCCGATGAGCAAAAAACCATGTATGCTCAGAATCAAGTATGAGATGGAGCCACTCAGTCTGGCAAAATGACCGATCGTAATGGAGATAGCACATTCGTCCCACTGCAAATTTTTTAATCTTTCAATGCAGCGCATTCTCTTCTTCTTTATAATGCTAGAAGAATGAAGTTGTTTTTGCTGCTAATATTCACACATTTGAAATGTACATGCCTCCTCACAAAACTGTCCTATTTTACGAAAAACACATAAGCAAGTATTTTCATAACCAAAAATCTACATTTATTCTGGCTCATAATAACAAAATAAAGAGGGAAGGCAACTCTGGATAAACAGCTGGAATTTGCAAAGCCTTTGGCCGCCAGGGCACACATCAACTCTGTGGATAAAAAAATTGGTAGCTTGAGAAGGGATATAGAAGGGAGCACAATCTGGTCCAGGACTCCCAGAGATCAGGAACAGCAGCAGATGCCCTATATGTCCCCAGGCTGTGGTACTACAAATGTCAGACCAGACTGAACCCAGGCCATCACTTTGTCTTCCGTGCAACCTTCCCACCATGCTTCCTTGAAGCCTTCCCTGGAGGCTGTGGCTCTGGAGGTGGACTTGTGGCAAGAGGAGGAGGAGGAGGAGGATGGGTGAGCGTATGTAAGTGGATAAGTGGACGTCATCCATTATTTGGCCACTCAATCCCTTATAGATGGCCTCAAAAAAAAAATTTGTTGCATTTGCGGCATTGGCCCTCCTCCGTTTGCTGCAAATTTGAGGCTATAGAAGCCATAGGCCTCTACAGCATTGAGGAGGGATTTCAGGGCCACATTAGCCTCCTTAATGAGGGCAAGTGCTGTGTCTTCCACATTCCTCCCCTTCCTGGGCTTTTTGGGTGGAAGGTGGGGGGAGGCACCTATGGTTGGGTGAGACTGGGCCCTGCCACCTCCTGGCTGACACTTCCCCTTGCCTCCACATTCCAGAGCCCCGTCCTGGCTGAGGTCTTCCTGTGTATGAAAAGGGACATAGTATTTAATTTTTGGTTCATCAATCACACACAATTTTCATCTCATGACTGTTGCAAATTGAATGTTAATAAATAGAAAAGACTATCATTCTGAGCCCAGCATTTTTCATTCTTGTCCCAAACATTTGTGGCCCCTACTGTCTATTGATCTGTAAAACACTTTTTCTTAATTCATTAATTTGTTAGCAATAATAACATCTAGTTAACAACAATAATTTTCACACAAAAAATATGTTGAAAAATACTATACCTGGCTTCATCTGGGCTCCTCAATTTCTTCCAGGATGGAAGGCCCAGGTTGGTCCTCAGAAGTCTCAGCTGGGGTTGAGGGAAGGATGGAAGGAAGGGGGGCCGGAAGAGTCTAAATTGATTCACTGGCTTCAATCTGGTCTTCTAGAAAACACATCCTGCTGTAGTCCCACAGACTGGGTACGTACACGTCTTTTGCTGCAGCTCCTGATCTCAGGGACTTCTGGACCTTCTGAAGCTCCTTCCTATGCCTGTTTCTTAAGCTACCAATTTTCTTATCCACAAACTCGAGGTCTGCATTGGGGACCCGAGTCTTCGCAAATTCCAGCAGATTCTCCAGCAATGCCTTCCTTGCTGGTTTGTTGCGATATAAGGGATTGTTCACCTCCCACAAATTGCGCATATCCCTATATCTGTCTATGAATTAGCCGAGGAAATCTTTAAATTGTTTGTTTCATTTTTGCTGCTAGACCAAACAAAAGACAAAAACACTAATATCAGGCTAATCTTATCCCAATATAGGCCTCAATCTAAAATCAGTATAGGCCACTCATATCCAAAGTTAAAATGTTACCTTCGTTATTACGTTAGCTGCTTCCATTCCTCCTTCCTCTGCACATAGAACGTACATACAACACACGCGCAGGGGTGGACTGACAACTCATGGGGCCCCCGGGCAATAGGAGATTATGGGGCCACCAGGCAATCCGAGATTATGGGGCCACACAGTATACACAAACACACACACACAGTATACAATCACACAGTATACACAGACATGTTTCTATTGGCTGAGAAGGTACTGGAGAGGTGGGGCAGCTATAATATTTGGATTTTTAGACCAAAAGGATGTTGGTAAGGGACATTTCAGAGACAGATGTAAAAAAAAAAACACAGATTTTTACATACTGTCCCTGGTTTTACTGAGGCTGGCAACCCTGATGGGGCCCCCTAGTGGCTCGGGGGCCCTCGGGCAGTGCCCAAATGGTCCAATGGTCAGTCCGCCCCTGCACACGCGTATTAGCTTTATATACACTGTGCATGCGTGAAACTCCGCCCGCGTCACCCGCCCCTGACGTTATTTCTAGAATATTCCCCACCCCTTCTCTTTCTTCGCAGTGGGAGAGGAAAATGGCAGAGACACAGAAGGTGCTTAAAGAAGATTTAAGGTCTCAAATATGTCCTTTGTGGAGATGGTGGACATCTTGAAGAGGGACTACTATGGTGGGAAGTATGGACCATACCTAAACTCAAATGTGAAAAAGGCCAAGATCATGACTAAAGTTGTAAAGAGTCTGCACTGGAATTTTGGGCTATGATGATCCAAAGAGCAATTGAGGAAACGCTGGTCAGACCTGAAATTAAGGGAGCACGAGCAATACAGAAGGATCAAGAAAGTTCTTCTAAAAAGTAAGTTGTTACTATTATTATTACTTGCATACTTGCATACTGCACCATGTGCTTTTCTTTACTGTTGTACAGTTTAAAATGGCTACTTTCATGTTTGTGGGCGGCACAGTAATCGGTCGTAGTAAACATCGTTCGTTTGCCAACTAAATACAATGTTTTTGCCAGATACAGGGTTAACTACATTTGGTCATGATAATTTTTCGAAAAAGAAGTTTAGGAAATTGTTGTTTGAAACTAGAATGAATTGCAAACTTCATTCAGTGTAATGTAAGGAGGGGACACTCACCAGCTGTTTACACATCATTCAGGAGCACTAGTGTAGGACACAAGAACAAACTTTTTAGGGTGTCCCACACAGGTGCTCCAGTGGATACTTGGGGTGTCTACATGTGTGAAACTTGTCCAAAAAAGGTAAGTATTCCAGCTTTGGTAAGTGAAAAAATCATGTATTCAGCTTGGAACTCTGCCCAAACAGACAACTGTACCCAACTTCCAAGCAAGGTTTCATATTACTATTTCTGGCCACAAATATCTGTGTACCAAGTATACCTTTTTGTTTCATTCTCATAGGGGAGCAAAGACTCAGGACGTCTGAGCACACCAGGGAACCCCCACCTCCTGAAGAAGAGGAACAGAGGTCACAAGCTGAGGATGTGGAGGAAGGAGAGGTGGTGGAGATTGACACCACAGATTCAGATAATAGATGTATGCCTGTATATTTATAATACATGGTGTGTATTTTTTGTTTTAGGTGATGTGCAGGTTGTGGAAAAATGATCACATCATTTTACCAGTGACAGTGTCCACAGGCTAATATAACAGATAATGTGTTGTAGTCAGGATTTAGACTTTATAAAGCAAAAAACGATTGAGATTGAACAAAAACTGAAGAGCATGATTCATGTACTAGGACGGATATAAATACCCAAAAAAATGCCACCATTTTAGAATTTTACGGAGAATTTTTTTTTGATGCATTTTAAAAGCCAAATTTTGAAGATGCACACAGTGTGTCAACATGTGCTATCTGCACTCAGGCGATATCAATGTACGTGTTCTGTGCCTGCAACCCCTTCTTGAAAACTCCGGCAGGTGAGAAGAAGGGGTTGCACCCACAAAACACGTCCATTGATCCCCCCATGATGGGAGATAGCACATACTGACATTAGGCATGGGGGATCAGGAAGGAAATCCCCAGTTTGACTCTCAATTTGTGTGCATCTTCAAAATTGACTTTTACAGGGGTGACATCTGATGAAGCCAATATCAAGACATTTTGGACACTATAATGTCTGATATTGCCTTCAGTGTTTCAATGTTGAACTTTGTAAGTTCCAGAGTTGTGTGTGTTATGTTTTGAAACATGCCTGTTTATGTACCCTAAAATAAAAAAATAAAAAAGATTATAAAACTAATGCCGCGTACACACGATCAAACAATCCGGTGGAAAAGTCCGGCAAACTCAAGTCCGCCAAACAATCCCCCCGTGTGTAGCCTCCGGCATACTTTTTTGACCCGACAGTACGGCGGACTTAGAATTTCGGTTTTTCCAAAATTCTGTCCGTCGGACTCGCATTTCGGCGGACACTCCGGCCGTGTGTATGCCAGTCCGCCGTACTTTAGAAATGAGCGGACTTTTCCCGCCCGGAGAAAAGTACGCTCATTTCGAGCGGGTCTCCAGGTAGGCGGGGCCCGCGAAGGAGACGTCGCTGGCTCCGCCGCCTGGTATGGACTTAAAGGGGAACCCCAACGCCGTAAAAAAATCGGCGTGGGGGTCCCCCGAAGTCCACAACAGACCCTTGTCCGAGCACGCTACCCGGCCGGCCAGGAAAGGGGGGGTGAGCGAGCGCCCCCCCCCTCCTGAGCGGTACCAGGCCGCGTGCCCTCAACATGGGGGGGGTGCCTTGGGGAAGGGGGGGCCCCGCGGCCCCTCTACCCCAAAGCACCTTGTCCCCATGTTGATGAGGACAAGGGCCTCTTCCCGACAACCCTGGCCGTTGGTTGTCGGGGTCTGCGGGCGAGGGGCTTATCGGAATCCGGGAGCCCCCTTTAATAAGGGGGTCCCCGGATACCGGCCCCCCACCCTATGTGAATGAGTATGGGGTACAATGTACCCCTACCCATTCACCTGTAAAATAAAGTACAAAAAAAACACAACACACAAGATAAAATAATTTATTGCACAGCTCCGGGGGTCTTCCGTCTTCGGGGGTCTTCTCGCCGGACTCCTCCGCTTTCTTCTTGTAGCTCTTTTGCTAGCGGAGGAGTCCGGCTTTCTTCCTCGCCGCCGGCCTCTTCTTCCGACTTCGGGGGTCTTGTCCCCCTCTTCGGATCTTCTGCCGGGCCACCGCGCCTTCTTATAGCTCTTTTACAGGCGGTGGCCCGGTCTTCTGTCGCCGCCGCCGCCGCCTTCCCTTCTTCTTCTCCTTCTTCTCCTGGAGATGTTGACTCGACGCTCTCTCGGGCCACAATGCCAGGGACGTGCTGCGCGGCCACTTATATAGGCACAAGGGGTGGTGTCACATGGCTTTATGTCACATGGGTTGGTGTCACATGGTGACCCCGCCCCCTTGCGATGTCACAGTCCCCATGTGACAACAACCCATGTGACCAACCCATGTGACATAAAGCCATGTGACACCGCCCCTTGTGCCTATATAAGTGGCAGCGCAGCGCGTCCCTGGCATTGTGGCCGGAGAGAGCGTCGAGTCAACATCTCCAGGAGAAGAAGGAGAAGAAGAAGAAGAAGAATGGAAGGCGGCGGCAGCGGCGGCGACAGAAGACCGGGCCACCGCCTGTAAAAGAGCTATAAGAAGGCGCGGTGGCCCGGCAGAAGAACCGAAGAGGGGGACAAGACCCCCGAAGTCGGAAGAAGAGGCCAGCGGCGAGGAAGAAAGCCGGACTCCTCTGCTAGCAAAAGAGCTACAAGAAGATAGCGGAGGAGTCCGGCGAGAAGACCCCCGAAGACGGAAGACCCCCGGAGCTGTGCAATAAATTATTTTATCTTGTGTGTTGTGTTTTTTTTGTACTTTTATTTTACAGGTGAATGGGTAGGGGTACATTGTACCCCATACTCATTCACATAGGGTGGGGGGCCGGTATCCGGGGGCCCCCTTATTAAAGGGGGCTCCCGGATTCCGATAAGCCCCTCGCCCGCAGACCCCGACAACCAACGGCCAGGGTTGTCGGGAAGAGGCCCTTGTCCTCATCAACATGGGGACAAGGTGCTTTGGGATGGAGGGGCCGCGGGGCCCCCCCTTCCCCAAGGCACCCCCCATGTTGAGGGCACGCGGCCTGGTACGGCTCAGGAGGGGGAGCGCCCGCTCGCCCCCCCTTTCCTGGCCGGCCGGGTAGCGTGCTCGGACAAGGGTCTGTTGTGGACTTTGGGGGACCCCACGCCGATTTTTTTTCGGCGTTGGGGTTCCCCTTTAAGTCCATACCAGGCGGCGGGGCCAGCGACGTCTCCTTCGCGGGCCCCGCCTACCTGGAGACCCGCTCGAAATGAGCGGACTTTCCTCCGCGTGTGTGGGCGAGTCCGTTCATTTCGAAAGTACGGCGGAGTTAGTACGGCGGACTTAGTACGCCGTATTAGTCCGCTGAAAAAGTGCCGTGTGTGGGCAAGTAGCCCGTTCGGAAATTTCGACGGACAGTCTGGCGGACGTCCGCCAGTCTAAGTACGTCGGACAGACGGCTACGTGTGTACGCGGCTTAAGAATTTGGGTTTTTACCAAAAATATGTTTAACAATACACATGTATTGCAATAAAAGCTTTTCTACTCAACAATGTGTGACTTATTCTTTCAATGATCAATACCAGTTTTTGTGTTAAGTTGGTGTTTACAGTGACAATGGGTGTTATTTAATAATGGAAAAACCACTTGGCACTACAAGTGCACTAGAAGAACCTAGGAGACATCAAAAATAGACCCAAGCAGTAAATGAAAACCAAGATTTTATCTGATAAAAGAGAAAATGTATTCAAAATTTGTTGGCAAAGCAATGGCCCGCCTACCAGTAAAATATTGTACATATTTTTCTTGCACTTCACGGGCGCTTTGGGGAGGCAAGCCAGGATGGCCAGTTTCCAGGGCCATCATTTCTGAAAGTTCTGGCCTCAGTTCCAACGGAGGCACCATAACTTGCATTATTTCTTTTTAAAAAATTGTGCAGGATGCAGCAACATAAAATGATATGTTTAAGTTTATATTCCGCAATATTTATGGCTGTTTGAAACAGGTGGAACCGGTTGGCCCAGATCCCAAGTGTATTCTCCATAAACTCTTCTGGCTCTGGCCAGCCGGTAATTAAAAACCCTATTCTCTAGGGTAAGGGCCCTCTGGGGGAAATGGCCTCATCACGTGGTCACCCAGATCGGTCGTCTCATCTGCAACGAAGACAAATGGCAGTCCTTCCACATTCTCCTCCTCCGGAGGTGCCAATCCTAAGCTACCACTCTCGAGACATTGGTAGAACTCGGTCCGGGCAAATACTCCACCATCTGACATCTGCCCATTCCTCCCCACGTCCACATACAGAAACTCATATGTCACTGACACCACCACCATCAACACATTATTAAACCCCTTGTAATTATAATAGTATGACCCCGAATGGGGTGTTGGGATGATGTGGACATGCTTCCCATCAATTGCCCCTCCACAGTTGGGAAAGTCCCAACAGGTGGCAAAGTGGGAAGCCACAGTCTGCCATTCCTGTGGCGTTGAAGGGAACTGTGGAGTCAAACAAGGAAAAAAAATAGTAATTTTTCACATAAACATTGCAAGCAGATTAGACACAAACATTCTTGGCCAAAATCAGTATAACATTTATTTTAAGGAGTATTTAAAGCCAAAAATATCAGGTCTGCTTATCAGATTCTGATTTTGACAGGTAACCCTCTCCACCTCATTAAGAGCTGAATGCTTAAATAATGTGTGCTACTTTGGCCAGTCCCTCCTTACACTATTGGCAGCCCACTGGACAGGTAAGAAGTGTCATAATACAAAATAAAAAATAGACACAAATGGACGCACATTTTTACATTCTGCAATTACCTATCAAGATAATAGGAGAAAAAAACTTTAAACAGTACCATTTTAAAGTATTCAGGGAGGCCTTTCACTACATGTTGGTGAATTCATCCATAAATAGGACCACAAAAGAGGTAGGTATAGTGTGTATGGGTTGGCAAAGTCAGCAGATAAAGGATTGCTATCAGCTGACTTAGCGGTTGAGGGGGAGGGAGAGTTCCAAATGAGTTTGGGCCCCCCAAAAAAAGCATCTTGCACTATGAATGAATTTAAGGACACAAATAACATTTCAACACATTTAGGGGGTCTTTAGGGTAAAGCAGTACTATGGAGCTGACAAAATACATAGTTAAGTGACTAGGCTATAGGTAACGTGGCGACTAGCCTGTGCTCCGGAGTTATGGATTGCCGCATGCAGGTGTCCTGCCTGCTGATATAAGGGATCAGCAAAGCCAATAAATGAAAAATGGTGTCCGTGATCCTGAGAAAGTTCCTGAAATCATCAGGATTATTCTCCTGGATCTCATGCAGCAAAGGCATGTGAGAGAATTGGTCACGCTGGAGTAACCAATTCTTGGTCCATGAACTCCTCCTCACCCTGTTTATGGACTGGGCTTGGGTCAAAGCTAGAAGCCCAACACCAAGCCCCCATACAGCACAAACTCTACGATGAGTATGTACCCGCAACTCGGCTAGCAAAACGGTCGGCTGGTCAGAACAAACTAAACAGAACACACTGAAAAACAGCAAGGTCTGTGAAGAGCAAGCTGAAAATCAGTAACGAGCGGACAAGAACACACTGAAAATAGATAAGAAATGACTACATGCACTGAAAAACAGATACAAACCCACAAGCACAAATTGAACAGCAGTAAAACGATCTGAAAAAGCACAAATCTGAAAAGTGCAAATCGTCTCTCACCAAACTAACGTGAGATAAACACGAGATTAGCAGAAGGAGCACAAAGGGTGGTGCACTGTTTATTGAACTTCCTCTTTATAGTCCCGTTGTACGCGTTGTACGTCGCCGCGTTCTTTGCGGTCGGAATTTGGTGTGTCCGCGTATATGCAAGACAAGCTTGAGTAGAATTCCGTCGGAAAAACCATCATAGCTTTTTCTGACGAGAATTCTGATTGTGTGTACGCGGGATTAGGGAGTATAATTTCACTTGTATCCTAGTGCAGACTTCTTAGAAAATCGGTGAGCCAATCAAGCATGAAATGGCATTTCTTGCGGCGTTCTGTACACCATATTGCATTGCCATATTGCATTGCAGTTACTGAAGATCACAGCGGCTGCAGATCTAGAAGGAAAAGTTTATTTTAATAGTATTAAAATAAAATATGGTTTCTGCTGTGCGTGCTATACAAAAATTGATCTATGCTTTGAGGTTACGGTTCTGACACAACACGTACAAATGTGTACTTTATTTAAATTCTATGCAGTCATTACATTGTCTCCAGTACAATGTATAATTTGATGTCTGGGCTTTAATACTATTTTCTGGATATGAATAACTGGATGTTCTACAGTACTTAATTATATAGTAGGTGACCAAAAACATTATTTGTTCTCTGTGCTTCCTGTTATTAAACTCAATATTTATACAGAGCAAATAATTTAATAAAAGGTCATAACATATTTATTTAGAACTATGAGAACTATTATCTGCTAAATCATTAGAAACAGGGCAACAATCCAGAAGAAGAGAAACTAACTGTACAAAAAAGTTAAAGATCTTGGCAAATTGCAGGGATTTGACTCTGGCCCACCGGTCTTCCTCTGGCCCACGTGACAGCTGGGTAGGTCAGATGTAATTACATACGGTGTGCAGATCTATGGATAAATAAAACAGAAAAATCTCATGAGATCTCAAGTTTAGAACTTTTGGCACAGGCCTCCCAGAAGACATTAATGAGGTGCTTCCTACACCACCTGCAACTATGAAAATCAGGTGGAGGATGAAAGGCCAGGAAAAACATATTTTTATGTTTAATAAATGCTGGGTTTTAAAATAAATGTAATTAGAATTTCTTACTGGGCGGGTAGGGTCATAAAATATGCTTAAACTATAACTAAAGGCAAAACTTTTTTTTAGTTATGGATAGAGCGGAGAGGGATTAGAACAGGGGTGTCCAAACTACGGCCCTCCAGTTGTTCAGGAACTACAATCCCCATCATGCCTAGTCATGTCTTTGAATGTCAGAGTTTTACAATGCCTCATGGGATGTGTAGTTCTGCAACAGCTGGAGGGCCGTAGTTTGGACACCCCTGGATTAGAACATCTGTCAATTTGTATTATTGTCTGGGATTCATTCTCTCTATTTGTCCTGTTTACCATGAGGAGAAGGCCTAACAGCATCAATTTCCCAAGATGCAAATAAAGCCTTGGAAACATGTTACCAAAAATGAAGACCTAATTTTTGTCCACTTATTTTTACAATGTAATGTTAAATTTTTTTTGGTATGATTGCATTTTAGCTATGTTGTAGACACAGCTATAACTTCAAACTTGGGGCCTATGTACAACATAGCGCTGTGTGCTAGGTATGTGGGTAGGCGAAGTGTTATGAGGCGGGCAGAAAACACACAGGGGTTTATTTACTAAAAAGCAAATCCACTTTGCACTGCAAGTGCACTTGGAAGTGCAGTCGCTGTAGATCTAAGAGGAATATGCAAGGAAGATTAAAAAAAAACAGCATTTTTGCTTGTACATGATTGGATGATAAAATCAGCAGCGACTGCACCTCCAAGTGCACTTGTAGTGCACAGTGGATTTACCTTTAGTAAATCAACCCCATAGAGTTTAAGTGCATTAACAGGCATATATTGTAACAGAAGTCCAGCATTACACAGCACTGCAGCAGACCCTGGTGGAAGGCTACCCCGCAGGGAAGATTCCTGAGTTGTACAGCAATGGAACAGTGGATTGAAAATTCAGAGGTGCCGACTGTCTGTCTTGAGCAGGGTCTTACATAGACTCTCCCTGGCCCAAGATGGCCACCAAAGTCATATGAGGCACCAGCATCCAATTGGACAGCTATCTCTCTGTGACTAAGGAACTCTTGACTCTCCCCATCTTCATTGCTGCTGTGGACAAAGCCACCTGCTGTGGAGAACAGGGATGAGGGATCAAGGAACTCTACCCTCTAATCTGGCACCAGGAGGTTGACTTGAAAGTGGTTGAACATTTCTGAATAATCCTGAGTGTATATTTGTTTAAAAAACAATATTCCCCACTATTGTATTCTGACAGTGGGGACTCTCACCATCAGAATACACAGCTCAGCGCTGCAGCCATTGGTTGCATGTGCTAATGGAATGCTGATTTTCCTTTCACCTTTCTTTTTTTTCTGCAGTACAGCAGACTCATAAATTTCATTCTGCCTTATTGTTTGCATCATCAGGTTCCAGCATCTTCCTGGTTTTCTCTTCTGGCCCACTGATGACGTCTGCATCATATCTTGTGTGTGCTCTATATAAGGTCTGCTGTGGTGTGTTATTGCTTATACATTGCCGTGGCTTCCACAATTCAAATGTTGGCTCACATAAGGATGCAATGGCAAAGTGCAGACAAGCCATAGGTGCTCTGGCTCATGTTACAGCTGGGTAGGTCAGATGTAATTACATTATGCAGATCTATGGATAAATAAAATAGAAAAATCTCATGAGATCTCAAGATTAGAACTGTTGGCTACACCACCTGCAACTATGAAAATAAAGTGGCGGATGGAAGGCTAGGAGAAACATATTTTTATGTTTAATAAATGCTGGGCTTTAAAATAAACGCACCGTATTTATCGGCGTATAACACGCACCCCAAGCTTAGGGGGGATGGTTAAGAAAAAAACTTACATTTTAAATTCCCATCAATGCAGCCTTATCATAGTTCATCTGCAACCTTGCCCATCATTGCAGAATGATCAGTGTCCCCTCTGCAGCTTTGCCCAAAATTGATCCGTTTTAAATTGTTACTGGAACAAGCACCGCCGAGATAGAGCCGGATGTCATGTGTACTCAGCTCCTCTCGGCTCGTCTTGCAGTCCTGCCCCTTGGCACGGCTCCTATGATGGACACAACACCGGTCCAATGGTGGAACTCAATGCTAGGAGGTGGGACTGGGCTCGACTTCGAGTGGAGCAGAGCCTAGCCGAGTACACAGTACACTCGGCTATGTTTATTTTGGCGGCGCTCGTTCCCTTCTTCCCCTCCGATGTAGCGATTCGGCGTATAACACGCACCCACGATTTTCGCCTGATTTTAAGGGGAAAAAAGGGCGTGTTATATCACAGATAAATGCGATAATAAGAATTTCTTACTAGGTGGGTAGGGTCAAAAAATATGCTTACAATTTTTTTTTTTTTTGGATAGGGAGGAGAGGGGGGTATAGAACACTTATCAATTTGTATTGCTGTCAATGCCCGTTTTTAATCAGATTCACTCTCTCTATTTGTCTTTTTTTACCATTATCATTGAAAGTAAAAGAAAATCCCAATTTTTGGGTTGTCCCCAGAAAAGAAAGAGAGGGGAAATCTTCCAATGGGGACGCTAGTTCTGGTCCCTTAATTTTCTGAGATTTCCTCTCACTTCCTGCTATGGGACAGGAATTGAAGGAAAATCTCCACAATGGGACACAGATGGAAAAAAAAATCTGACAGGGGTTATAACCATTCCTTGCTCTATCCAAAATGAGAAAAAAAAACTGAAAATTGTATCATACTTACTGTCATTTTCTTTTCCTGGTGACTATCCATGGCAGCATATATGATACAGTAACCCCGCCTACTTCCATCCATGGGACCAGTGCATAGCTATAAAGAGTTAACACCCACACAACAGCCTATTTCCTGTAAGTTGCTATGAACAAACTGAGTGGGTTCAATATGCTGTCATGGATAGGCACCAGGATAAGAAAATTACGGTAAGTATTATACAATTTTCTATTTTCCTGGTGCCTCCATGGCAGCAAACATGTGAGATCTAACTAGCTAACAGGGTGGGAAGCTTCAGCAAATCCTTTGTGGCTATGAATAGTGGGAAGAAGAGTTTCTGTTCTACCCCTTTAAGGCAATCTTGACACCCTCTTTATCTTGTAAACGCAACTCCCCCCCCCCTCCCCCCAGGCTCACAGCAATCCTTTGCAGCTATGAATAGTGGGTAGAGGAGCTTCTGTCACCCTCTTTAACCACTTGCCGCCCGCCCTATAGGCAATTGACGGTGGCAAAGTGGTTGCATAATCCTGATCGGACGTCATATGACGTGATCGGGATTATGAGCCGCTGCGCGCCCCCCGGGGGCGCGCATCGCGGCGATCGTGGCGATCGTTGTTGCGGGGTGTCAGTCTGACACCCGGCAACTACGATCTCGGTAAAGAGTCTCCGACGGAGACTCTTTACCACGTGATCAGCCGTGTACAATCACGGCAGATCACAGTGTAAATGGGAAGAGCTGGTGATCGGCTTTTCCTCACTCGCGTCTGTCAGACGCGAGTAGAGGAGAGCCGATCGGCTGCTCCTCTGACAGGGGGGGTCTGTGCTGATCGATTATCAGCACAGCCCCCCCGAGGATGCCCACACTGGACCCCCAGGGACGCCACCAGACCACCAGGGATGCCCAGCAAAAGGTAATCCTCCCTAGACCACCAGGGATGCCAGTCAGCACAATGGATGCCAATCAGTGCCCATAATGGATGCCAATCAGTGCCCACAATGGGCATCACTGATTGGCATGCATTATTGTTTGGCACTGATTGGCATCCATTAGTACAGTATAACACCAATGCCGCCTATGAGTGCCCACCTGTGCCGCCTATGAGTGCCCACCTGTGCCGCCCATCAGTGCCCACCTGTGCCGCCTATCCATGCCCATCTGTGCTGCCTATCCATGCCCATCTGTGCCGCCCATCCATGCCAATCCGTGCCAGCTATCAGTGCCAATTTGTGCCACCTATCAGTGTCCATCCGTGTCGTCTTTCCTTGTCGCCCATCAGTGCCGCCTATCAGTGCCGCCTATCAGTGCCACATATCAGTGCCACATATCAGTGTCCATCAATGCCACCTCATCAGTGCCACTTCATTGGTGCCCATCAGTGCCGCCTTATCAGTGCCCATCAGTGTAGCCCCATCAGTGCCCATCAGTGAAGGATAAAATGTACTTATTTACAAAGTTTTGAAACTGAAACATAAAAAAACATTTATTTTTCAAAATTTTCAGTATTTTTTTATTTGTAGCGCAAAAAATAAAAACCGTAGAGGTGATCAAATACCACCAAAAGAAAGCTCTATTTGTGGGGAAAAAATGATAAAAATTTCATTTGGGTACAGTGTAGCATGACCGCGCAATTGTCATTCAAAGTGCCACAGCGCTGAAAGCTCAAAATTGGTCTGGGCAGGAAGGTGTTTAAGTGCCCTGTATTGAAGTGGTTAAGGCAAACTTGACACATTATTTACTTTGTAAAAGCAGCTTCATTCAGGATTCCCAGCAATTCTTTGTGGCTAAGCATAATGGGCCACAGAGCTTCTGTCTACCTCTTTATGGAGGTCCTGACACACTCTTCAGCCCATAGTGTTGGCGTTTGCAGTATGGAAGCAGGGCCGGAGTGAGAATAAAAACCAGTCCAGGAAATAATTTCATCCCAGCCCCATAGCATTATTATACCAGCCCAACAACATAACGTCATTATTTTCTTGTTCACAAAAGGGAAAACCATGCATTTTAAAGCACATTTGAAGAGTGTATTATATATAGATAAGAGAGACGTGGAATTTACAAACAGCACCAATTTTTTACATGGCATTTACTGGCACATTTTTTACTGGCACTGCAAAAAAGTGCCTAAAATGGCAGTTTTCAGTGCAAATATCAATATTTAAGTTATAAACATGTAGCTAAAGCTATTAGCAATGTATTTAAGTTAAACAAAAGTAAAAAAAAAAAAAACATATTTCTCCATTTACATGAAGGTCAGATTAATATAACCCAGCAGAGTTCCCCCTTACATCAGGAGGATTCCCCCTTTGCACTGCAAGGGAACTCTGACATAAAGTGGAACATTTCAGATCATGATCTAAGCGGGAACTCTGATATAAAGGGGGGCACTGGTGACCAAAGACCCCCACTTATATCAGAGTCCACTGTATTCCCCTTAACATCAGAGTTCCCCCTTGCACTTTAAGGTGGAATCCTGCAGACTATGATGTAATGGGGAACTCTGGGAATGTGGGGAGGACTCTGATGACCAGAGACCACCTTCCGCAGAAAGAAAACACTAAGATAATGGGGTTTACTGATATAAGGGGGAAACCTTTATATCAGTGCCCCTTACAATATTGTATTGACCCCCCCCCCCACCAGGCTGGCCTGGCAGTGCTGTCACTGATCTCCTGTCAGGTGCACTGTGCAGGGCTCAGTCAGTTGGCTCCAGCTTGGTGGCTCTGGTTTTATCCCATAGTTTTCTCTCCACAGTCCATGCATGTCTGACTTCTCTCATGAACCCCCTCCTGGTGGCACTCGCACTCTTGATTCCTCTCCAGGGGAGGTCAGAGGCTGCAGATCTTACAGGGGAGGTCAGAGGCTGCGGAGGGAACGACAGGGGAGGTCAGAGGCTGCGGAGGGGACGACAGGGGAGGTCAGAGGCTGCGGAGGGGACGACAGGGGAGGTCAGAGGCTGTGGAGGGGACGACAGGGGAGGTCAGAGGCTGCGGAGGGGACGACAGGGGAGGTCAGAGGCTGGGGAGGGGATGACAGGGGAGGTCAGAGGCTGCAGGGGGGATAAGAGGTCAGAGGCTTTGGAGGGGACAACAGGAGGTCAGAGGCTGCAGGGGGCATAGGAGATCAGAGGCTGCGGAGGGGCTGACAGGAGGTCAGAGGCTGCGGAGGGGCTGACAGGAGGTCAGAGGCTGCGGAGGGGATGACAGGAGGTCAGAGGCTGCGGAGGGAATGACAGGAGGTCAGAGGCTGCAGAGGGAATGACAGGAGGTCAGAGGCTGCGGAGGGGATGACAGGAGGTCAGAGGTTGCAGGGGGGGACAGGAGGTCAGAGGCTGCAAGTGGGGGGCAGGAGGTCAGAGGCTGCAGTCGGGGGGCAGGAGGTCAGAGGCTGCAGTCGGGGGGCAGGAGGTCAGAGGCTGCAGGGGGGGACAGGAGGTCAGAGGCTGCAGGGGGACAGGAGGTCAGAGGCTGCAGGGGGCAGGCAGGATGTCAGAGGCAGAGGGGGGCAAAGGTCAGAAGTGGAGGGGGCAGACAGGAGGTCAGAGGCTGCGGAGGGGGGACAGGAGGTCAGAGGCTGCGGAGGAACAAGAGGTCAGAGGCTGCAGGGGGGATGGGGGGCAGACAAGAGGTCAGAGGCTGCGGGGGGACAGGAGGTCAGAGGCTATAGGGGAGAGAGGGGGCGGACAGGAGGTCAGAGGCTGTGGGGGGAGGGGGGCAGACAGGAGGTCAGAGGCTGCGGGGGAAGAGGGGGTGGACAGGAGGTCAGAAGCTGCGGGGGGGTGGACAGGAGGTCAGAGGCTGCGGAGGGAGGGGCGGACAGGAGGTCAGAGGCTGCGGGGGGAGAGGGGGTGGACAGGAGGTCAGAAGCTGCGGGGGGCGGACAGGAGGTCAGAAGCTGTGGGGGGAGGGGAAATTTCCTTGTATCCCGGTAGGCCAGTCTGGCCCTGTATGGAAGAGTATTTTTTATACCTCTGACTAAATTTCTGGTGCTCTTCTCACGCATGTTCCTGTAAGTGGGACAGGCTGGGCTCCTTAGCCGTGGGAGAGGCCAGTTGGCATCTGAATGCACTCTTTTAGCAGCAAAATACCTACGTAATCTGATGACCCTTACCTGTAGAAATCATGTAAATCTTTGTTATGCAGTGAGCTCATAGTGAAGGGCAGCTGGAACACTGACATGTAGTCAGGTATAATAATAATGCCATACTGAGACATGAGCAATGACACATCTATTCACTGGGTAGCAGGAAATGGCCTTGACTAGGGGATGTGCTCATTTGTGAGGCTCTTCTATAACCACTTATACTCTAAATTACTTATCTAACAAATGACCAGACGACACATTATCCTCTTTGGAGTCGAATGGCCATAGCAGCCCATTTTTCTTTATTACAAACATATGAAAAAATACAAAAATACTCTGAAACATAACTTAAATGCATATAAATACATTTTCAACAAAAAACATTATAAACCAAATATATATACATCCAGCATTAACCCATTTTTTGATCTAGAGGTCTTTGAAGGTAAATTAGAATTTTAACCCACCAGTTGTATCGGTAAACCATAAACAGGCCCCCCGCCTTGTAATTACGAAAGCTCAGGGACAAACCAGCAACTTCCTTCCAGATACAACCTCCTCCATTCCATTATTAACCTTTCAAGGGAGAAAAAAGGACACCCATACCTCCATCTGTGCCCAACCCCCTTAAACCTCCATTATTTTTTCCAGCACCACCTTCAAAGACCCCATAGACCTAACGCCACAGCAAGCGCATGTGACACCTTACATGCGTGACGCCCACCACATCCTAACTGCCCGTTGCACACCGTCCTGCACCCCCAGTTGCCAAAGGTCAAGTCCGATGGCATTCAAATGCACGCCATCAGAGCGCAAAAAACGCCAAGTCTCCTCCTCCAAATCCCGATGACGCACCGCCAGCCCTCCATTCCGGACAAAAAACTTGGCCACCGCCTTGTTTACCTTCACCCTGGCCCTATTCAAGCCCGCTACAGAGCGCGCCAAACGCCAAGCCGTCCTTGCCACAATATCGGACCAAATAAAAATTGTATCAGGGAAAGAGGCTTGTAACCGTAGCAGATCAAATTTTATATCCCTGATTAATTCCCGGGCACACCGCAAACCCAGATCATTACCACCCACATGTAACAAAACCACATTAGGGGGACGATCCAATCGAGCGTACCTGTGTATTTCCGGCAACACCCTAGACCACAGCATCCCCGGGATACCCAACCAGCGAACCGTGCCTTCCTCCCTAGACAAACCCAACAACCTCCCATCCCGCCGGACCTCAGCCCTCCTGGCACCCCAATAAACATATGAGTGTCCAAGGATCCACACCAGACAGGCCTCCGAGTCTGAAAGAAAAGAAAAACACAAAGGAATAGAGTGGCAGGGTGGGATGAGAGGAGAGCAAGGTTGCACAACGCATTCTTAAAGAAAAGAACGTACCACCCGGCCCGCCCCCGAAAGAAAAAACTTCACCCCCCAATCCGACCGAGCCCCAGCATCACCCCGTACCTACAATAAATGAGGGCGGACGTACAACCTAAATCGCGCCGATTCCCAACGCCCAATGCTCTGAACCGCTTTGTCATCCAATCCCCACCGAACCGCCTCAGTGGCAGCCCCAATGCGGAAAGAGTGAGAAGAATAGTTGTTAACCGACAACCCCGCGGCCACCAAACACTTTTTAAATACCGCCTGAAATTGAAATCTAGACAAGGCTGTGCCATCCTCATGTCGGAAGAAAACCCCCTCCCCTGGGGCCTGATACAGTAAAATTCCCCCACCGATGCCACCGGACACACAGGGGAACCCGGAATCGACCGCAATTCCACCCACACACCCTCGCCCAACCTATCTGTCTTGGACCTGCGCAAGAACACACCCAACGCTCCACCCCGCACAAACACTTCGCTCACGTCTAAACCCCCATCACCTCTCTTATTCCTACTCACAATCTCCCCAACCCGAAACGCCCCAAAAAAGGCCAAAACAAAAACCGCCCAGAACAGCACCCTCTCAAAACGTGAAACGCAAACACGTTGCAACTGTTTTACCACCTCGCCCAAAAGCTGGAACGAAACCGGTCGCCTGGTATCAGCTGCCGAGCGACCAGCGCGGTATTCACGCATAGCGCGCCGAACCATAAAAACCTTAGTAGCATCCCTCTGGCCCGCCAACTGAAACATAAAAGCCAGCCCGGCCAGTTTTTGCGACATATACGACGCCGACACTCCACTTTCAAAATTCCGACCAATAAAATAAAGCAGCAAATGAACCCTACCCTCCTCGCTACTGCAATCCCCCACCTCTTGCACCAAAGCGCCCCATTCACTCCAGACCTTACTGTACGCTGACCAGGTAGCTGCCGATACGGACTTACGAATCAACAGCTGTGCTGTGGTAATGCGATGCTCCATAACCTCTCGGGGCACTGAAGCCCGTGCGCCTCTGCTGCCGGTGCCAACTGACGGAATCTGTCCCACTGGAAACAAGACAACGCATGAATTTTTTACTCCAGGAACATGCACAGCAGTCACAAAACAATTAAGACACAAACACTTAAGAACCAGATAGCGCAGCAAACGCACCACAGGAGGAGAAGATGCAGTGTTATTATTAATGGCGTGCACCACCCCCAGATTATCACAATGAAATCGAACGACAATTCCAGTGCTGACAGATTGCGAACCAAACCTGCTTCCCTCCAAAACACCGGCCATTCCCCAGCGCTCCACCTACCCTGAAAGAAAGCCCCAAAACCACCTGAACCAGCCGCGTCCGTGAACAATTCTATGTCAAAGTTAGAAACCACCCTATCCAACCAAAGCGAGCGGCCGTTATAACTGGCCAAGAAAGAATCCCACACCAACAAATCAGCCTTGAGTTCCTGGCCAAGCGGATGAAATGATGAGGAGCCCGCACGCCAGCTGTGGCCGCCGGCAGAAAACACGCCCCATCGGCATAATGCGGCAGGCGAAATATAACTTGCCCGAGAGCGATTGCAGGGCCCGAAGCTGAATCTTCTTCGCCCGCAACGCCCCAGCCACCTCCCGCTGCAGATCCTCCAACTTGTCCATCGGCAAACGGCACTCCATCGCCATGGTGTCTATGACAATCCCCAAAAAACGCAGCTCTGTGGTCGGACCTTCCGTTTTATCCGGGGCCAACGGGACCCCAAAAACCTCAAACAACTGCTGAATAGTAGCCAAGAGAGACGCACAAACGCGGCTATCAGCAGGCCCAATACACAGAAAGTCATCCAAATAATGGATGACGGAAGATAAACCAGAAACATCCCGCACCGCCCATTCCAAAAAAGAACTAAACTGCTCAAACAACGAACAAGAAATTGCGCACCCCATGGGCAAACACCGATCAACGTAAAACATGCCCTGCCACTGGCAACCCAACAAGTGGCAGCAATCCGGGTGAACCGGCAAGAGGCGGAAGGCCGCCTCTATATCCGTTTTTGCCAACAATGCCCCCTTGCCGAAACGCTGCACCCAGTCAACCGCCATATCAAAAGAAGTGTAAGACACTGTGCAGAGGCTGGGATCAATGGAGTCATTAACCGATCCCCCCCCACGGATGGGACAAATGATGAATGAGCCGAAATGTGTTCGGCTCCTTCTTCGGAACCACGCCCAACGGGGAGACCACTAAATTAGACATGGGCGGATCCCCAAACGGACCAGCCATGCGCCCCAAAGCAACTTCCTTGAGCAACTTGTCTGTGACAACAATCGCATGCTCCCTAGCCGACTTCAAGTTGTTCGCAACCGGCGGAACCACCTGAAGCTGACTATTCAACCGAAAACCCTCCGCAAACCCCAACTCCAGCAACTTGGCTGCAACCTGATAAGGATAGCGCCTTAGAAAAGGCACCATCCTTCCTACCCTCACCGGCGTCTACCCCTTTTCCAGTGTCCCCCCCTTTCCCCCATCCCTGCTTGAAGCACCGGGACTGGGAATGGGAACCTCCACACGCGGAACACTCGTGCCGGAATCGACACTTGGCCCCGAATTTGCAAGTGCCAGCATTGAATTGCCAACAGAAACCCATGCGGTTTCCGGCCGGTTGTCCGACGGCTGCCGGGCTCCCAACCCCTCCCTGAAAGGGAGGCAAGGAGCCCCTCGGGGAGGACATCAGCTTCATCCAAAGACTAATGTCCTTGTGATCCCACCGCAAGGACGGGCGGACCGCCTTCTTCTGCCTAAATTGCTCATCATAGCGCAACCAAGCAGTCCCCCCGTAGACCCTCTGCGCCTCCCCGATGGAATCGAGGTAGCAAAAAAGCGGCGAGCAGTTTTCCGGTGCCTTCTCCTCAATAACACTAGCCAGAATCGCAAACGCCTGCAACCAGTTTTCAAACGTGCGCGGGATCAGCCTGTACCGCCGCTTCTCTTCCTCCTCCTTCTTGCTCTCATCCGGCTTAACTTTGTCCAAATTAAACTTCTCCAGAGGTAGCAAGGAAAAAATCTCTACATAGTCCCCCTTCCAAATGCGGTCTCTCACCTCAGTCTTCAAGTGAGCGCCCAAAGGCCCCTCAAAACAGACGTAGACCTCACATTTCGCTGCGTCAGCTAGACGCAGGCTGTCCCCTCCCGCTATTCCCTTAGCGGCTACCGCCGCCTCACCAACCGCTGCCGGCGCAGCAACCACCGCCGTCGCAGCCACAGGAACAACCCCCTCAACGGCCGGCCCAGGAGCATCTGACAGCGGGCCGATCGCCGGCCCATCCGCAGCAGCCACCACTACAGGGGGAACCCCTGACGGCAAACCCCGAACCCCAGACTGCGCACCCAAGGCCCACGCAGCCACCGGAGATGCCTCAGACGCCAGCCGTGAACCAGCCTCACAGCGCGCCAGAACCTCCCGCAAACCCGCCAACAAGGTGTGAACTACCCCCACATCTGGAGAACCCGCCCCAGGGCCGACCCCTAAGACGCCAGACGCCCCAGCGCCCCCCACCCCTCCCAAAGGACCCCCCTCAGGAAGGACAGAAAAAGAAGAAGAAGACAGAGTAGAAGGTCTCTTACCTGGCTGCCGCTGCCCAAGGGGACATCCAGCCGTAGGTCCTGTGCCTCGTGCCGTCCTCGGTACCTCATCCTCCTCCGGCTCGACCAGCTCCCCCTCCGACAAGCTGTCTTGGGAACTCCCAGCCTCCGATCGTGCCGTCACACCAGGCCGTGGGTCAGGATTCCTCGCTGGCGTAGAGCGCCCTGCAGCGCCGTCCGCACTGCGCGCCGTGGAGGTCCGCAACCCCCACTCAGAGTTCTCACCACGACGAGCCCTGGGCCGGGCCGGGGAAGCTCGCCTAGCCACAGATCCAGACCGCAATGCGGACCGGTCCCCCCGATGGAGCCGCGATGTCCCGGCCGTCCTGCTCCGCCCCCGTCCATCAGGATTACAGGCCCCGGCCGTTCCAGGCGACTGGCCAGCACCTGCCGAGGCCTCTCTCCCACGCCGAGCCCCCCTCGCTGCAGGCAAGAGGCCCGCCGAGGTAGCCGCCATCTGACCCCCCTCCCGCGCCAGAGCAACTCGGTCCCCTGGATCGCCACTCCCCCGCGCACGCCGCGAACTGGCACTCCCCCCAACCGCCACCGGCCTACGCTTAGCCGGCAGGGTAGCGGTGTCCCTATCCGGGTTCCCCCCAGCCCTGTCAGCGGCCAGCTCGGGGCTGTACCGCTCCGGAGGCCGGGATCTGCGGGCCCTGAGGCGGCTGGGAGGATGAGGGGGGAGAGAGGGGGAGGGGGGCCGCCGAGCACCACGCACAAGGCCTGGCCGGGGCCCCGCAGCAAGCCTGCCACAGAGGCCTCCAACCAGCCAGCACCCCGTGCCACCGCCTCCTCCCGCAGCCTCGACAGTACCGCATCCACGTCCATCATATATACCTGTGAACACCGCCGGTCTGCCGGGCTCTATATGCCAACGCAGAGGAGAGCTGAAAAAACTCTCCTCCTGCTTCCTATTCCCCACCGCGCACTGAACTCTGCGCGCCGACTCCGCCCCCTTTCCTCATCATCCCCCCGCTCAAGGGCCCGCCTCCTCTACACTTCCTTTCCGCCCAGCCGAGCCTCACCGCCCCCACCCTCGTCATGTCGGCCCTCCCCTTATGCTAATGTCCGGGCCATTTCTTTGATGCAGGGTTTGTGGCTATGGGCATGCTGGTATGCAGTCCTACCATGTGAATGTCCTATATGTAAGCCGCTGGGTCTTTACATATAGGTGGCTCGGCTGCACAAAACGACGTACTGGTATGTGGATGAGCGCACTGACTTTTGCGGGCGCGTGTCGTGAGAGCTTGTCCGCGGGTCCGGCGGATTTGATCTCCACTGGCCTCCTGCGATCGCAGAAAAGAGAGGCATAACAGTTTACTTTGTAAACAAGGCAGATCTCCGTTCTGACAGGGGAGGAGAGAGAGAGAGATCAGCTGTTCCTAGTGATCAGTAAGGATGAGCTCTGGTGCAGAGCCCGCCAGGAAGTCAGCACTGTGCTGCGCTAACCACAAGCAGTGAGACATTATGCTGCAGAGATCGGGAAATGTCTCACTGCCTGTGATTAGCGCAGCGCAGTGCTGACTTCCTGGCGGGCTTTGCACGTGGGATGTGCGAACATGCCGGAGCTCATCCTTAGTGATCAGGAACAGTGATCTCTCTCTACTCCAAGTAAGCCCACCCCCCTGACAGTTAGAAAGCACTCCCATAGGGAACACTTAACTATTTGTGAGAAAAAAAAGGACATCAATTTTGTTTGGGTACAGCATCGTACGACCGCACATTTGTCAGTTAAAATAATGCAGTGCCGTATCGCAAAAAATTGCCTGGTTAGGAAGTAGGTAAATCCTTCCAGGGAGGAAGTGGTTAACCACCTCAATACAGGGCACTTTCCTGGTGCATCTTCATGGCAGCATACAATGGATTATGGCTCCGCCCCCACAAACTGATAGGATTGGTTATCTATAAATCAAAGACAGATCTGACTCAGCATTCTCCTTTTTTTTTTTTTCCCTCACCTGATCAGGACTGGTGTCGGGAGGTAGCCTTTACCGTTTGTTGCCTTCCTGTACAGTCTCTAAATGAGCATAGTTGGCAACTGTCCCGAATTTCCCGGGATTAGGACATTTGTCCCGATTTAATTTAGCCCCGGGAAATTCGGGTTGTCCTGGGAAATTCTCAGTTTTTCGCCGCCGGCCGCTAGAGGACAATTTCTCCCCTGGCCGCCATTTTAAAGAAGACCAGAAGCTGGTCTTCAATAGAAATGCTGCACGCCGCCCACCCCCACGGTGCAGTTCAAAGTCTCTGCGCAGCAACGACGGCGTGCCGCGTCTGGAGGATGTGTCAGGGCCAGTCTGGATGTCCGGGGCCAGTCTGTGGATGTTGGGGGCCAGTCTGTGTATGTCAGGGCCAGTCTGGATGTCGGGGGCCAGTCTGTGTATGTCGGGGGGCCAGTCTGTGTATGTCGGGGGGCCAGTCTGGATGTCGGGGGCCAGTCTGGATGTCGGGGGCCAGTCTGTGTATGTCGGGGGCCAGTGAGTCTGGATGTCGGGGGCCAGTGAGTCTGGATGTCGGGGGCCAGTCTGTGTATGTCGGGGGCCAGTCTGTGTATGGCAGGGGCCAGTGTGTATGGTGGGGGCCAGTCTGTGTATGTCGGGTGCCAGTCTGTGGATGTCGGGGGCCAGTCTGTGGATGTCGGGGGCCAGTCTGCGGATGTTGGGGGCCAGTGAGTCTGGATGTCAGGGGCCAGTATGTCAGGGGCCAGTCTGTGGATGTCGGGGGCCAGTCTGTATATGTCAGGGGCCAGTATGTCGGGGGCCAGTCTGTGGATGTCGGGGGCCAGTGAGTCTGGATGTCGGGGGCCAGTGAGTCTGGATGTCGGGGGCCAGTGAGTCTGGATGTCAGAGGGGCCAGCCAGAGTCTTGATGTTAGAGGGCGCAGTCTGGATGTCAGAGGGGCACCAGATGTTAGGAGGACTGATGGGGACACCAGATGTAAGGAGGGGCTCCGCTGATGGACACAGATGTGAGGAAGATATTTCTCATGATGGGGCACCTGATGTAAGGAGGGACTCTGCTGGGGGCACCTGATGGCATCTGGTGGCAGGCAACGTGGCTAGTGACGCGCTCATGGCTCTCACTGATTCTGCATTATGGTGAGTTGAATGATTTCATTTCATATTACAATGTAATAGAAATAATGCGCTTCAATCATCCTGAGACCATAACAATCATGGTGCCGGGATGTTTGAAGCGCTAACACCAGGTATTTGGAGTATCTTTATCTGCTGATTGTCAAACTCTGGAAAACACGTATTGCTATTGTGGTGTAGGATCAGGGGGCTGCTGTCCTTCCATCTCTCCCCCCCTTCCCTCTCCATCCCGCATTCATCTCAGACTCTAACCACACCTCTTTGAGCCACGCCCCATGTAAGCCACACCCACTACTTTACGTAAACCATGCCAATATTTTCACCTTTTCCTTTGCCACATCTATAACCGCATGCCCCGCCCCTTAATTATAATGCAACTCCGCCTACTGCCAAAAAAGGGTCCCGAATTTTTTTTTTTTACAATGTTGGCAACTATGAATGAGCTATATGATTGGAGCCCGATTCTGATGGTGCAGGCCTGTCAAAGAAAGCTTTAAACAACCTTTTACGTAAGTGACAGCATTTCCCTTTCTTTTTTACTTCTTTTCTCTGTTTTATGGGCGTTTGCCATTTTCAAGATGGTGGCAGCAGTGCAAATACACTCTGAGCATGAGCGGCAGGAAATGATGCGGCCTATGTAACCAGTTTCCTGGCTAGAGCTTTTCCTGGATGGTGATGTGAACATGCTCAGGCACTGATTTCATCATTAATGGCTAAATGAAACTGTTTTAAATGGGTTTTATGGCATTTTTGGGCAAAAAATGTTGGAGCTCTCTACTCATGCATGCTGGATGCTTATGTTGTCGTTGTTTGCAGGTATGTTTCCCTTTTTTATGGCATTCACATGGGCTTTTCCTATCTCTTTCTTAGTGTTGCTCTGGGATCATTGTGCTCCTTATTGCATTCACTTGGGCTCTTCCTATCTCCTCCTCAATGCTTGCTCTGGGATCACTATGCTGGGCTCAGTTTCCACTGGTGCGACTTGGGACTGCAGAGTTGCATGACAACTTGTACCCCATCATTTCCAATGATTACTGTTCATATCTGTGTGACTTCAAGTTGGTCCCTGTACTACTTTGGTCCCACTTTGTTGCCATAGGCCTCAAGAATAAACAGGCATTGCTTCAAGTTGCACCAAAATTGCGGCCAGGTCGCAATAGTGGAGAATTGGCCTTATGCTGTTTATCATTTCAGTCTGCTGCTTTGCTCTGTTTCTATGGGAAACGCTGCCCGGTCAGCCCACCCATTGTTTTTAACCACTTCAATACAGGGCACTTAAACACCTTCCTGCCCAGACCAATTTTGAGCTTTCAGCACTGTCGCACTTTGAATGACAATTGCGCGGTCATGCTACACTGTACCCAAATGACATTTTTATCATTTTTTTCCCCACAAATAGAGCTTTCTTTTGGTGGTATTTGATCACCTCTACGTTTTTTATTTTTTGCGCTACAAATAAAAAAAATACCGAAAATTTTGAAAAAAAAAAAAAAAATTTTTTTGTTTCAGTTTCAAAACTTTGTAAATAAGTACGTTTACTCCTTTACTGATGGGCACTGATGGGCACCAATGATGTGGCACTGATGAGGTGGCATTGATGGACACTGATAGGCGGCACGGATGGGCGACACGGATGGGCAACACGGATGGACACTGATAGGTGGCACGGATTGGCATGGATGGGTGGCACGGATTGGCATGGATGGGTGGCACGGATTGGCATGGATAGGCGGCACAGATGGGCATGGATAGGCGGCACAGATGGGCATGGGTGGGCACTCATAGGCGGCACAGGTGGGCACTCATAGGCGGCATTGGTGTTATACTGTACTAATGGATGCCAATCAGTGCCAAACAATAATGCATGCCAATCAGTGATGCCCATTGTGGGCACTAATTGGCATCCATTATGGGCACTGATTGGCATCCATTGTGCTGACTGGCATCCCTGGTGGTCTAGGGAGGATTACCTTTTCCCTGGTGGTCTGGTGGCATCCCTGGTGGTCCAGTGTGGGCATCCTCGGGGGGGCTGTGCTGATAATCGATCAGCACAGACCCCCCCTGTCAGAGGAGCAGCCGATCGGCTCTCCTCTACTCGTGTCTGACAGACGCGAGTGAGGAAAAGCCGATCACCGGCTCTTCCCATTTACACTGTGATCAGCCGTGATTGGACGGAGACTCTTTACCGAGATCGTAGTTGCCGGGTGTCAGACTGACACCCCGCAACAACGATTGCCGCGATGCGCGCCTCATAATCCTGAGGACGTCATATGACGTCCGATCAGGATTATGAAACCACTTTGCCACCGTCAATTGCCTATAGGGCGGGCGGCAAGTGGTTAAGGTATAGGGATTAGGTAATTTGTGAAAATTGAGAGAGAGAGCCAATATCTATAAGGACCACAAAATGATGGTGGGAGCCTTCTGAAGGTCAAGACAAGTCCCCATCTAAGAAGACATCCAGGCAATGTTGATTAACCACTTGGGATCCGCGCTATTGCCAAATGACGGCATTAGCGCGGACCTACTTTTCCAGGACTACGTCTATTGACGTCGTCCCGTGTACGAGCGGCCTGCGCGCCCCCTGAGTCCATGAGACTCGCCTGATCACCGATCCGTGCAAGGGGTCGATCCCGACCCCTTATCACGTGATCAGCTGTCAGCCAATGACAGCTGATCATGTGATAGAACGGAGCCGGTAATCGGCTATTATTCCTCCTCGCGCTGACAGCGCGAGGAGAAAAAAAAAAAAAGCCGATCACCGGCGGCCGTGATCGGGACATCAGTCCCGATCACGGCCAGCAATACAAGCGACCACCTGCCCCCTGCCAGTGCCCACCTGCCCCCTGCAGTGCCATCCTGAATAAAAGTAAGTGCCCCCCGTCAGTGCCACCCAGCAGTGCCCATAGTGCCCACAGTGCCACCCAGCAGTGCCACCCACAGTGCCCACAATCTGCCTCAAAGGTGCTGCACCCCAGTGCCGCCCAGCAGTGCCACCTATCAGAGCCACCTATCAGTGCCACCTATCAATGCCCATCCGTGCCACCCATCCGTGCCACCCATCCGTGCCACCCATCCGTGCCACCCATCCGTGCCATCTTATCTGTGCCCATCTTTGCCCATCGGTGCCGCCTTATCTGTGCCTATTAGTGCCGCCTTAACTATGCCCATCAGTGCCCACCAGTGCAGCCCATCAGTGCCCACCAGTGCAGCCCATCAGTGCCCACCAGTGCAGCCCATCAGTGCCCACCAATGCAGCCCATCAGTGCCGCCTAATCAGCGCACTTCAATGAAGGAGAAAAATGAAAAATTTTATAACAAACTATTAAAACATGATTTTTTATTTTTGCATCTTTTTTTGTTTGTTTAGCAAAAAATTAAAACTCCGAGCTGTAACTAAATACCACCAAAAGAAAGCTCTATTTGTGGGAAAAAAATGATAAAAATGTTATTTGGGTACAGTGTTGTATGACCGCGCAATTGTCATTCAAAGTGCATCAGCGCTGAAAGCTGAAAATTGGTCTGGGACTGAGGGGGGTTTAAGTGCCCAGTAAGCAAGTGGTTAAGGTCTTCTTCTCACCCCTCATTATTGTTGCTCCCCGTTTACAAACATTACAGGTTACCAACCACAATAGTCGCTGCATATGTGGTGGAAAGTCATTGCCTGCCAAGCTAGTATGTCAAATCTGCTTGGAACAAGCGCTATACAGCCCTGCAAGGACCTCAAGATGCCGCCTAAAAGCCAGAACAGTTACTATTCAGGCACAGACATCCAGGAAACATTGATCAATGTTATCTCACCTCTCATTGTGGTTGTCGCCTCATCCCTTTGGGCCTGGGCACTTATGGATTGCACAAGTTCTCATGCTGATTTAATGCAGATAAGGCACCAAGTGTGTTTTTTTTTTTTTTTTTTTTTTTTTACCACATTGATCGGCCACAGAGCCTGTGTTTGGAGGGATGAGGTGGCAGCCCTACCTCTCATTACTATTGCTCCCCGTTTACAAACACCACAAGGTACCAGCCCTAATGGTTGCTGCATTTGTGGTGGAAAGTCATTGACAAGCTAGCATGTCAAGTCTACCTGGAGCAAAGAAGGGGATATCTGGAAAGTAGCAAAAGCACTTTCAACCAGAGCCAGTAGGTAGTGTCCCAAATTGGAAAGCTTGCCATGGGAAGAAAGCGTTAAAGGGGCCACAAGCTTTGAAGATTGTCCAATAGAGCCTTTTTTGCAAGGGCAGTTAAGGATGCAATTGCTGGGGTGAGGTGGAGGAAATGCTCCACAAGGCTAGAAAGTAATCATTCCCTTCATTGAACATCTGGAGGAGTTAATCCAGGAAGAATGTAAGGGGTCAAAGAAAAATGCCTGTATAAACAGGCTGTCAAAACTCTAGACCCTGAAAAAGCTAAAGGTCAACTTGCTGCAGCCTCCTCTGATGGCGGATGCATCATTAACCACTTATGGACCACCCATCGTCGTCATGCGTTGGTACTTTTAAGAGGAATATCGTTATGGCAGCAGCTAGCTGCCATAACCCCAGTATCCTTTTCTTTAGCGGGCGGTCCGCTTCAAGATAAGTGGTCTCTGCGGAAGATTTGCCAAAAGATAATTTTTATTCACGGCAGGAGAGGGGCTCCCCTTCTGCTGTGCTCCAGTGCTCTCCGCTGCTTACCGGAGCTGTTGGCAGTGGCGGAGGTGATCTGATCCTTTCCCTAGCCTGACATGGAGTCGAGTGAGGGGAAGATGGTCTCCATATCATTGCAGGGCGAAAGTGACATCAAATACGTCACTTCTTCCACCTATAGCTCTTAAAAGGCTTTTTAGAACAGCTTAAAAATAAAATGTAAAATAAATAAGAAAAAAATGTAAACGCCCCATCCCAACGAGCTCACGCTGCAATATGAAAACAGTGTTCAAACCACACATGTGAGGTATCACCGTGATAGAGCGAGAGCAATAATTCTAGCCCTAGACCTCCTCTGTAACTCAAAACATGCAACCTGTAGAATTTTGTAAACGCCTCCTATAGAAATTTTTAAGGGTAAAAGTTTGTCGCCATTCCACGAGTGGGCACAATTTTGAAGCGTGACATGTTTGGTATCAATTTACTCGGCATAACGCTATCTTTCACAATATGAAAAAAAATTGGGCTAACTTTACTGCTGTCTTATTTTTTAATTCAAAAAAATTATTTTTTTCCAGAAGTGCGCAATTTTTATTTTTTTTCTTAATGATACCATTTTGGAATGCCATTGATACTAGGAGGTCAACTTCTTTAGCAAATTCAGGTGTGGGATCTTTTGCAACTTTCATGTAGCTGGTACTGTTAGAGAGTAATCTTTGTCTCACCCACATAGTCTACTTTGTTTTGACTTTATATCTTTAGCCTCAGTCAGAAATATGAGTGCTCTGATCTCAGATGGGGTGAGATTGTTTGTTAGTTTTTAGTAATATTGGACGACTGCCACAGTTTTAGAAAATCTGCATATACCACCCTATAAAAGCTCTCCTATGTAAGGGCCCTTTTGCATGTGATGGATTAAAGATGGATTTGGGCCTAAAGGGTATATGAATGATGATGGTGGGTGAGGTGGCAGGATGGTGTGTAAAAAGACTCCTAAGATCCTCATCGATAAAGAGGTGTATATAACATCGATTAGAGCTGGTATCAAATTCAAACAGATCATTAGTCACAGTAGATGGAGATTGTACAGGGGGAACAGCACTGGACAGCAAATATTTTTTTTTCTTTGAGGTGATAGTATCTTTTCAAAGTAAGGTTACGTACATAACTATTTAAGGCCTTTAAAAAGGAATGGAGATATATAAATAAATAAATATATTTTAATCTCTCAAGATATTCCCTCAGATTTACTATGCATATTTAAATGTTTATATATTTTTAGTTTTACAAGGTAATATCCGGATGCGATATATTATGTGGATGTGTGTGGAAGTTGACCACTGGGGGCACGGCCGTTTACATATGACTTCTGTACTTGCGTGGATCATGTTACTCTAATTGAGCAATTAATGAGATGGAATAATGCTGTGAGAACTTGGTGCACTCCCAATGATCAATTTCCCCCTAACCAGTTTTGATTTTTAGCATTTCGGACAACTTATGGGGTATATGCATACTGTATAAAGAGACGGGAGGTGTAGCAAGATGGCACTGCTTCTGACAATATCATGATGAAACGCGTAAGCCAGTCCCTGGAATGCTATCACGTCACTTCCAGTTTCCTGTATCTGGTCTGTGGAACACACTCCATCCCAGATCTGTTGAATCTTGTATTGTACTTTTTTTTTTTTTTTTTTAGAGGAACTTGACAGTAGAGTTTTCAATTTGGAGCCATGGGATCTGCCTCTTGGACCCAGCTCAGATGTTGTCTTGCTTGGCCAAATATCCCCAGATGTGACTCGTAGTGAGGGCCAAAGCGACCCAGAAAGAGACTAAGGGCCGGTTCACACAGCGAGGCGCGGCGAGGCGTCTCCGAGTTACCTCGCCGCGACCTGCGGGGAGCTCAGCGGCGACTTGCAGAGGACTTCTGTATAGAAGTCAATGCAAGTCGCCCCCGAAGTCGCCCCAAAGTAGTACAGGAACCTTTTTTCTGAGTCGGAGCGACTCGAGTCGCTCCTCTCAGAACGGTTCCATAGTACAGAACGGGGGCGACTTGCGGGAGCGAGGCGAGGCGAGCCGTGTCGCCTCGCTGTGTGAACCGGCCCTTAAGCCTGTTTTTTGCCCAAGTATTTGTTTATTACTTATTCTGTATTAACATGTTGCAAGTATTTCATTGTTTACTATTAACTTGTCCAAAAATCATTATGTAGGGCAGGAGTAGGTAACCTCAGCCTTCCAGCTGTTTGGAAACTACAAGTCCCGTGAGACATTGCAAGACCCTGACGATCACAGGCACTATGGGATTTGTAGTTTCACCATAGAGTGCCGAAGTTGCCTAACCCTGATGTAGGGCCTCAGTCACTTGCCTGTCGTTGCCTTTAATAGTTTTTTGTATTTTTCCCAGGTAACGTTTTTCCCTGTTGTACAATTGGCAGAATGAGTGCTGATATGTTGCAGTGTTGCAAAGAACTGGAGAAAATCAAGGAGGCCGCTACTGCATTACGGCGCAGAATGTAAGACTTTTTGGACATGCTGGCTAAATTTTAGTTTCCTCTTGACTTGTATTCTCTTTTGTTTATCTATTCAAACTTGCTGTGAGAATTCCTAAGCCAGTGAAATTAATAAAATCATAGTTGCATAGTAGGTGAGGTTGAAAAAAGACAAGTCCATCCTATGTGTGATTTTATATGTCAGTATTACATTGTATACCCCTGTATGTTGTGGCCGTTCAGGTGCTTATCTATTCGAAAGTTTTTGGAAACTATTGATGCTCCCCACTGGGACCACCGCCTATGGAAGGGAATTCCACATCCTTGCCCCTCTTACAGTAAAAAAAACCTCTACGTAGTTTAAGGTTAAACCTCTTTTCTTCTCATTTTAATGCGTGGCCACACCTTTTGTTAAAATCCCTTCCGCAAAAGTTTTATCCCTATTGTGTTGTCACCAGTACGTTACTGTATTTGTAAATTTGAAATCCTGTTCCCTTTCCAGTGTCTCTTATCCATAGAGAAGTTCAGTGCTCGCAACCTTTCCTCATAACTAATATCCTCCAGACCCTTTATTAGCTTTGTTGCCCTTTTTTGTACTCCATTTCTAGTACATTCTTCCTGAGGACCAGTGTCCAGAACTGGACAGCATACTCTAGGTGCGGCTGGACCAGAGTCTTGTAGATTGGGAGAATTATCGTTTTATCTCTGGAGTTAATCTCCTTTTTAATGCATGACAATATACTGTTTGTTTTGTTAGCAGCAGCTTGACAATGCATGCCATTGCTGCGCCTGTCATCTACTAGGACCCCAAGGTCCTTTTCCATCCTAGATTCCCCCAGAGGTTCTCCCCCCATCTTCCAGGTCATTTATGAACAAATTTAAATAATATTGGCCATAGCAAAAAACCCTGGGGGGCGCCCATTACCCACCCCTGACCATTCCGAGTACTCCCCGTGTATCACCACCCTCTGAACTTGCCCTCGTAGCCAGTTTTCAATCCATGTACTCACCCTATGGTCCATGCCAACTGACTTTATTTTGTACAGTAAACATTTATGGGGAACAGTGTCAAATTCTTTTGTAAAATTCAGATACACCACGTCTACAGGCCTTCCTTTATCTAGATGGCAACCCACCTCCTCATAGAAGGTTAATAGATTGGTCTGACAAGAACGATGCTTCATGAATCCATGCTGATTACTGCTAATTATACCATTCTCATTACTAAAATCTTGTATATAGTGCCTTATCATCCACCCCCTCCAAGAACGTGCATACTATTGATGTTGGGCTAACTGGTCTGTAATTCCCAGGGATGTATTTTGGGCCCTTTTTAAATATTGGTGCTACATTGGCTTTTCTCCACTCAGCTGGCACCATTCCAGTCAGTAGACTGTCAGTAAAAATTAAGAACAATGGTCTGGCAATTGACTGACTTGACTTACTGTTATGTAAACTTCCATTTTAGACACATTTTAAAAATGTTCCTGTGATAAAAATGAAAAGAAAAAAGTACAGCACAGCAAATCAAATAATAATGTGCAATAAAGCCGCCAACACTGCTATAGACCAAAAGCTTCAAAGACAATTTATAAAAAAATGTGTAGCGCTATATTACAAATGTTATTACAAAATGAGTCTGACTCTAGTGAAAAATCACATCTAATGATATAAACGTGAGCTTATATAAATTAAAAATAGTACATATGTTCTATAGAAAAAATCATATATAAAGCACCCAAATTCAAAAACATGTAAATATTATACAGAAAAAGTGATCAAAGCAAAGTCCTTTTGTGCATATAGTTTAAAGTGCATACGGTTAATCAAATCCAAATAATTTTCTGTGATAGGAAGACCTATATAAATGTCCATAGGGAAAGATCCACAACGTGATTCCTCAAAACGAAAAACAGACACCGTCACCGTGATAGGGAGGAGGCTTACCAGATGGTTTGAACCTGGCCCAGGTCTAAACAAGCTTTCATTGGGATGAATCCATCAGATATATTTTCATCTCACAGTCTTCAAAACATGACACCATATGTTTACCGAACATCAGAATGGGGAGTAAATGTATAGAGTTTCATATAAATTCCAAAAAATGAGAAAAAACCCACATAGCGTAACCCCATTTAAAAGAACATTCTCATATTGTCTTCCAGGACAACCTCTGAGATATAGGGCTCCTCCCTCCGGGACAGGAAACACGTCAACCCAATCAAATAAAAGGGTGGTCCTCCAGGCCCTCCTCAGTTTTACTCCAAGAACCGCCGGAAGGCTCTCAAAGACATAACACACTAACAACCACGTTAGTACACATCCTCACCACTAGCAACTTAAACAACTTTGGGTGGGAAACCAGGCTGTCCTGGAAGACTCCTAGAAAAAGAGTTACCAGTAAGTCTAACTCCGGTTTTCTCATATCGTCTTCCAGGACAGCCTCTGAGATAAGCAAGGAGCTCACCTTGTTAGGGCGGGACCACTGCCTGGAGGACCTTTCATCCAAAAGTCTGTTCCTTATCAGACAATAAATCCAGACGGTAATGTCTTGCAAAAGTAGAGTAGCTGGACCAAGTTGCTGCCTTGCAGAACTCCTCCGGAGAGGCTCCAGCCCTCTCTGCCCATGACACCGAAACCGCCCTAGTAGAGTGTCCCTTAACTAAGGGAGACTGCTTCCCCTCTAATTCATAGGCTTTAACTATTGCCATTCTTATCCACCTGGCGATAGACGATTTGGATGCCTTGCAGCCCTTGCGGGCGCCCGAAAAATTAACAAAAAGTGAGTCTGACTTCCTGAAGTTTCTAGTGGCTTCTAAAAAAAATTAAGAGGCTTCTTCTGACATCTAACAAACTCAAAGATCCCACCTCATCTCCGCCTGAGGCTGAAAAAAAAAGTTGGCAAAATAATGTCCTGTGTCCTATGAAAAGTGGACACACTTAGGGAGAAAACTAGGGTCAGTCTTAAGCACTACTCTGTCCTCTAAAATTAACAAAAATGGCTCCCTGACCGAGAGCGCTTGCAGATCACTCACCCTTCTGGCTGAGGTGATCTCTTTCAGAAAAACTGTCTTCAGAACTATCCACTTAAGGGATGCCTTCTCTAAAGGTTTGAAGGGATCTTGGGTCAAAGACCTAAGGACAAATCCCAAGTAGGACAGGTCTTCATCTTCACAGGCCTGGATCTAGCCAGAGCTTTGAAGAAGTTCCTGACAAAAGGATTCTGCTGGAGAGAGGACTGAAGAAAAACACTAAAGCCCCGTACACACGAGCGGACTTTTCAACATCCAAAGTCCGTCAGACCGAGTCCGTCAGACTATCCGATCATGTGTGGGCTGCAACGGACTTTAGCTTCGCAAAAGTCTGACGGACTTTAGAAATGAAGCATGCTTCAAATTTTTCCGACGGAACTCCGCCGGACCCGGTCCCCTTCGAAAAATCCGCTCGTGTGTATGCTACTCCGACGGACTAAAACCGACGCTAGGGCAGCTATTGGCTACTGGCTATGAACTTCCTTATTCGAATCCAGTCGTACGTTATCACGTTCGACTCCGTCGGAGTTTGGTGTGATGGTGTGTGTCCAAGTCCGTTCGGTCGAAAAGTCTGCCAGAACTCCGTCGGAACTCCGGCGGAACTCCTTTGGAGGTCTGTCGGACATAAGTCCTCTCGTGTGTACGGGGCTTTAAGGCCACCACCTGTACCTTTAGGGTGCTGATAGAAAGGCCCAGCTCTACCCCCGCTTGCAGAAAATCTAGGACTGCCTGGACCCTGGGATGTCCAACTCCCTGTTCTCGCAAACCAGGAGTTAAACCTTTTCCCTATCTTGGCGTAAATCGCTCTAGTTACTGGTTTACGGCATTCTACCAAGGTCCTAACCACTCTCTCTGAGAAACCTTGTGATCTTAAGATCTGTTCCTCAGATACCAGGCCACAAACTTGAGTCTCTGAGGATGCAGAATGGGCCCCTGGGAAAGCAAATCCTCCCTGACTGGAAGTAACAGCGGAGGATGAACAGCCAACTTCTTTATGCTGGCAAACCAGGGTCTCCTTGGCCAAAAAGGAGCCACTAAAATGAGGTCTGTAGCTTCCAACCGGAACTTCTGCAGAACCTCCACCACCATCCTTACAGGAGGGAAGGCATAACAGGCCGAATTGCCACGGATTGGCAAGGGCGTCTATCCCCCTGGCCTGATCCTGTGGGTGAATGGAAAAAAACTGTCACCTTCCTGTTGCAAATAGGTCTATTTCTGGCCTTCCTCAGCATGACACCATCTTCTCAAACACTTCCCTGTTATGGGACCACTCGTCCTGGCCTACCTTCTGCCGACTGAGAAAAATCGGGCAGCGAATTCTGAGCTCCCTTCAGATGAATCGCCGATAGAGATTCTCTCGGCCCAGCAGAAAATTCTGTCTGCAATAGCCTGCAGCGCGGGGCTTCCGGTTCCCCCCTGCTTGTTCAGATAAGCTACTGCTGCCGAACCTGCAGATCCCTGCCTTGTAACTGGAAGGTTTCTATAGCATTCCAGACTGCCAGAAGCTCCTTCTGGTTTGAGGAACGACCTGCCTCTACTTTCGACCAGGTTCCTTGGGCTAAGATTCCCTCTAGGTGGGCACCCCAACTAAATGCACTGGCATTGGTCGTGACCACCATGGCCTGTGGGGACCAGGGAAGACCCTTGTCCAGGTTGACCTGGGCTCGCCACCACCACAGAGACCTCCTGACAACAGAAGATAGGGGCATAACCTGATCCAGGCTCTGCTCCCTGCTGTCCCAATAACGGAGCATAAGTCTCTGTAACGGGCGCTGATGATGCCTTGCCCAGGCCACAGCTGGAAAACATGATGTCATCAATCCTAGGACTCTAATGACCTCTCTGATCTGGGCTTCCCGACCTGATTGAAGCTGGGCTACCGCCTGCTCTAGCTTGTTGATCTTCTCTGCTGGAAGAAACACCCTCATTTCCACCGAAGAGATCCTGTACCCTAAATACAGGCCCTCCTGTGAGGGGGGTCAACTGGGATTTTTCCTGGTTGATCAGCCACCCCAGTGAATGCAGGAAAACCAAAGCCTCATGCACGTCTTTCTGCAGCTGTTGGGCCAACTGAGCTATAAACAGTAGATCGTCCAGATACGAGATCACTGAGCCTTAACGGGGCCAGCGCCTCTGCCAGTACCTTTGTAAAGATCCTTGGTGAGGCCGAGAGCCCGAAAGGAAGAGCTCGAAACTGGAGATGTACCACTCCTGTGTTCGTCTGCACTGCTAGCCTGAGAAACCTCTGGGACTCTGGATGAATCGGGATATGCAAATATGCATCCCTGAGGTCCACGGTGGCCATGTGACAACCCCGAAACAGAAACTTCGTTACCGAGAAGATTGACTCCATCCGGAACCGCTTGTATTTTATGAACATGTTCAAGGGGCGGAGATTCAGGATCAACCTGAATTTCCCCAAAGGTTTCTTTACCATGAACACGTGGGAGTAAACCCCTAAGCTTCGTTCCTCCAGAGGCACCTGCACCAGTACTTCTTGGTCTACCAGGTCTCCCAAAAGAAGACCCAGAGCCTTTGCCTTCTCTTGGTCCCTTGGTAACCTGGTTACCTGAAAATTCGGGAGGGGAACTGAACCAAACTCCAACCTGTAGCCGTTCCTTATTACATCTCGTATGAACGGACTTTTGGTTGAAGCGTCCCATTGTGGAAGGAACTTCCCGGGCCTTCCCCCCACTGGGACACAGGAGTCACTGGGTTTTAGGGGAGGGTTGAGGAGGATTGAATAAGATTCCTCCTCTGCCCCTCCCCTTGTGACCCGACCAATGTTTTTTTGGGACGAACCTTCCTTTCCTGCAGGTTCTGCTGCTTAGAGCCTCGAAAAAAAACGCTTTCTTTCAGCCTTTTTCTTCTCTGGGAAAGCTTTCTTCTTATCCTGCGTGCGCTCTAACGCCTCTTGCAGGCCTGGCCCAAACAAGTGGTCCCCTGAAAAAGGTAATCCGCAGTTTCAATTTCGAAGCTGCGTCCCCTGTCCAGGTCTTAAGCCAAACGGCCCTTCTGGCTGCGTTCACTAACGCGGCAGATCTAGCGGCTAACTTGACTGACTCTGCTGAGGCGTCGACCAAAAACCCCACTGCCTTGAATAGTAGCGGAAAGGACTACAACAGTTGTTGCCTGGAAGTGCCCGCTGAGATATGCGACTGCAGCTGTAAGCCAACACTCTAAGTTTCTGGCCACACAGATAGCTGCTAGGGCTGGTTTAAGCCCAATCGAAGAGGCATCCCAGGCCCTCTTAAGCAGCACGTCCTCCCTATTATCCATGGGGTCCCTGAGTGAACCCATATCAAAGGCCAAATCCGTCTTTTTTAGAGACTTTAGCCAAGGGGGCATCAAGCTTGGGAACCTTGTTCCAGGGATGCACCGCATCCGTCTCAAAAGGGAACCTCCTTTTAAGGCTGCCTGAAAAAAAAATGGCCTTTTTTCCGGTTGTTCCCACTCCAGCAGAATCGCCTCAATCAGCGATTTATGAACGGGGAATACCCTGTCTTTCAGTACGCTCGACCCCTGACACATCATGTCTTGCTTTGAAAGTTGGACCTGTTCTTCCCTGATCTCCAGAGTCATATATTGCCTTAAGGAGGTCACCCACGTCGTCCAAAGATAACTTGTATCTGGACGATCTAGTGGACTCTTCCTCCCCCTCTGACTCAGAAGTAGACTCTGTCCTAGAGGAGGCTAGCGACTCCTTATCCACCTCTTCCTCTTGACTCGGCTCAGACAAGGAGGGAATGCTTCCGGCCCTGGGTAAGGAGACAGAAGGACCCTGCACCCTATCCATCATACTCTTAAATGACTGGAAAGTGGATGCAATCTCATCCTTTATGGATGTCAAAACTTTGTGACAAGCTGCCACGAGTCCTTAACAAGGCTACTGACACAATCCGGGCAAAGCGGCTTCTCCCAACCGGTGCCTAACTTAGCCCCACACACGGCACATTTCCTTCTGGGCAAAGGTATCTGGGCTCTGTCCTGTTTGACCTAAAAAACAAAGAAAAACAGGGTCCCATTAGAATACCACCCCTGACCCACACCACTGTGCTTCTAGGGTCTGCCTAGGAAGTGCCCCCCTCACCAGAAGTTTCCCCACCCCGGGAGGGTACTATGGTCAAAGTGACCCCTCCAACCCACCAGTGTAAGTCCTGGTCTGCCCTCACCAAGCTTACCTGGGAGGTGCTGGAGCCTGCCGAACCGGAGTCCACCTGCACAACTGCGCCCTCCATGGTTCCTGTGTTTTACTCAGTCTCCCAGAGTCCTTACACCACTCCAGACAGCCCTGTAGCCACACCGCCGTGCCCAGAGGACTGGAAAAGGTCCCGTGGCACCCCCTGATAACGTGAATCTAGCGGAAGTGTGTCTCCCACACTTCCGAACGCCGAAACACAAAAACTCCGCCCACTCACATCATTCGTTACTTACGACCGCACCGCCTGCAGCACCCGAACGCCAGCCAGTAGATCCGAACGTCTCTTGCCCGTCATCCGACCGACCAGGTATGAGCAGTTAGCGAGGGGGAGATTGCCGCACATCGGGGTCCCGTTCTCTCCGAATGTTTCATGGCAGCGGGGACTGATAGCTACCCTCTCCTCCCTCCGAACGGACCGAGGGGTGCTATGGGCCAGGTCCACCAGGTGCTCCCCCCAGGACATCCCCTGAGAAAAAGGAGCTCCCCTACTAGTTCCGACGTGCTCCTTCCCATCCGGCAGGAAACACAAAAACTGAGGAGGGCCTGGAGGACCACCCTTTTATTTGATTGGGTTGACGTGTTTCCTGTCCCGGAGGGAGGAGCCCTATATCTCAGAGGCTGTCCTGGAAGACTCCAAAAAAAGAGTTACCGGTAAGTCTCACTCCCATTTTTTAATATAAAAAAATATTTTCCACTCACATTTCCATAGAAAGTAAACAGCTTGTAAATCAATCGTAGAGCGATGTCTCTTGGTAGGTCCACCCGACGCGTTTCGACTCATGCAGTCATCATCTGGGGTGTGGACCCGCCAAAAACCATTGCTTATATAGGAACAATTACCCCAAATGTTCCAAACGCTGCCAAATTGTCACATAACATCACTTCCGGTATAATTTCCGGAACTGAAATATGTATATTTTATAATCTCTCCCGTCACTCTAAAAATGTCCAGAGGGGTTCCAGGGTATTTACGGTAGGTTCTTACTACCTACTGTGTGTACAAAAAAGCATCCCTTTTATTATTTCTATCAATATTAAATCGCTCGAGGCTGCGTTGTATTTACACTAGCCAAGCCTTGCCATGAAAACGAGGCCTGGCTCCCTCTATCTCAAATTCTCCCTATTTGCGCTGTGTTTATATCTGCCAAGCCTCGCCATGAAAGCAAGGCTTGGCTGGAACATCTATATTGAATTCCTCATGGTTGCACTGTGTTTACATCAGCCAAGCCTTGCTATGAAAGCGAGGCACAAATAGGAAACCAAATTGCCTGAATGTGGGCCGGACCTCATAATTTTTTATATTAAAAAGTTTTTTTTTTTTTTAATGGGGTTACGCTATGTGAGTTTATATTTTTTTTTTTTTTTTTTTTTTTTTTTCAAATTTTTGGGAATTTATGTGAAACTCCATACATTTTACACTCCATTCTGATGTTCGGGAAACATATGGTGTCATGTTTTGAAGACTGCGAGATGAAAATATATCTGATGGATTCATCCCAGTGATAAAGCTTGTTTTGACCTGGGCGGCATATGCCTTGCCAGGTTCAAACCATCTGGTAAGCCTCCTCTATCACGGTGACGATGGTGGTGTCTGTTTTTAGTTTTGAGGAATCACGTTGTGGATCTTTCCCTATGGACATTTGTATATGTCTTCTTATCACAGAAAATCATTTTGGATTTGATTAACCGTATGCACGTTTAACTATATGCACAAAAGGACTTTGCTTTGATCACTTTTTCTATATAATAATTAGGGATGGCCGAACTGTTCGCCTGGCGGTCGGTTTGCGGCGAATTTCGGCTGTTCGTGGTCCGCCCGATTGGCAGACTATTGCCGCTGTCTGCCCAGCGGACTTGCGTGTTTACTGTGTAAAAGAACTTTGACCTAGGATGACACATCCATCATGTGGTACAGGACAGCCAATTGAGACATTACAGCACATGGACACTTGGACATTCCCCCTAACTTATAAATAGACCCGATCCGGCGGCCATTTTACATTCTTTCTACTGTCACTATAGGGAGAGGTTGCTGTGTGGAGCAGGGAGAGACTGCAGTGACCCAAATCGCTAGCTATTAGGTCCACAAAAGTTCTTTTAAGGACTGGTATGGTATAGGTGTAGTTCAGGATATAGGTTTGAGGCAATGCTATTCAAGTCATTGTTGCAGCAGGTTGTCTCTTGTCAGTGCTGAGAGAGGGACAGATAGGACGCTGTGTGTTGCAGAGAGGGACAGTCAGTTTAATCATTAGCTGTTACTATTAGGTCCACAAAAGTCCCTTTCAGGACTGGTATGGTGTAGTAGTACAGGATCTAGTTTTGAGTGCTATTCTCAAGTTATTGTTGCAGCAGCCTGTGTTTTGTCAGTTTAAATAGGGACAGACAGGAAGCTGTGTGTGGCAGTGAGGGACAGTCAGTTTAATCAGTAGCTGTTACTATTGGGTCCACAAAGGTCCTTTTCAGGACTGGTATGGTAATAGGCTTGTACACGTATCATATTCTTTCTTCAAAATATAGAAAGAATATTATACTTGACTGCTGCCCTTCTGCTGCAGTAGTCCTTTATGAGTATAGGGACTGAGGTACAGTCTGCTAATCACAACCTACTAGTTGCACAAAGGTCCTTCTAAGGACTGGTAAGGTATAGCATACTAGAGTATATAGGGTTGAGTGAGGTACAGTCTGCTAATCCTTAAAAGGGAAGTAAACCCTTCCAAACAACTTGGACCTATAGGTAAGCCTAGATTAAGGCTTACCTGTAGGTCCAAGCAATATCTCCTAAACCTATATGGTTTAGGAGATATTTGCCCGAAAATGGGCACCGCTGTCTACGGCGCATGCGCCGTAGACAGCGGCGCGCAGGCGCACTAAATGCGGCAAATCCAAGAATGGATTTGCCAAATTTGTCGACTCCCGTGCGCATGCGCGGGAGTGACGTCATCGCGGCTTCGCCGTATGACAGCAACGGAGCTGCGAGGCGCGACTCCCGTGCGCATGCGCGGGAGTGACGTCATCGCGGTTGCGCCGCTGTCATTGGTCGGAGCTGCGAGACGCCACCAGCAAGATGGACGCGGCGGACTACAGGGATCAGCGGCGACTTCGCTGGCTCCTGTGTCAGGTAAGTGACACATAATGAGCTACTATGCGATGCATAGTAGTCCATTATGCTTTACCTTTGCAGGGAAAAAAAGAGGAAGTAAACCCATCAGGGTTTACTTCCTCTTTAAGGACTGGTATAGGTCCACAATATATAGGGTTGAGGTGCACTACTGCTGACTGCTGCCCTATACTGCAGCAGTCCTTTATCAGTATAGGGACTGAGGTACAGTCTGCTAATCACAACCTACTAGTTCCACAAAGGTCCTTCTAAGGACTAGTAAGGTATAGCGTACTAGAGTATATAGGGTTGAGTGAGGTACAGTCTGCTAATCCTTAAGGACTGGTATATCACGCTGCTGATGTCAGTGCTCTCTCTCACGGTGCTGGTGTCAGATCACTCTATCACGGTGCAGGTGTCAGTGCTCTATATCGCGGTGCTGGTGATCATCTCCTGCACCCTCTTCTTTGCCTACCCTGACCTTCCCTCTCCACCATTGTCTCAAGAGTCCTGGATTTTCAGAATTTCACATATAAAAAAAAAATGCTTGTAGTTGTCGATCCCAGATTCACCTCATACATGTGGTGGGACTATGTGTGTACAGCTAGTAATTATTTTGTGGCTGCAAATATGACCTGTAGGTTTGTAAAGTTCACCATCCCTGTGCTGTGCTGACTTCCTCCTGGGGCTGTACCTCTGCTGTGCTTATTATGAGGGGCTCCCACCATCCCTGTGCTATGCTTATTATGAGGGGCTCACACCATCCCTGTGCTGTGCTGACTTCCTCCTGGAGCTGTACCTCTGCTGTACATATTATGAGGGGCTCCCACCATCCCTGTGCTATGCTCATTATGAGGGGCTCCCACCATCCCTGTGCTGTGCTGACTTCCTCCTGGGGCTGCTTACGGTGCAGGTATCATTGCTGTATGTCACACTGCTGATGTCAGTGCTCTCTATCACGGTGCTGGGGTCAGATCACCCTATCACGGTGCAGGTGTCATTGCTGTAGGTCATGGTGCTGATGTCAGTGCTCTCTATCACGGTGCAGGTGTCAGTGCTCTATATCACGGTGCTGGTGATCATCTCCTGCACCCTTTTCTTTGCCTACCCTGACCTTCCCTCTCCTCCATTGCCTTCATGCGCTCCTGAGTCCTGAATTGTCACAATTTCACATATAAAAAAAAGAATGCTTTTAGTTTTCGATCCCAGATTCACCTCATACATGTGTTATGTCATTGGCCATGTGGTGGGACTATGTGTGCACAGCTAGTAATTATTTTGTGGCTGCAAATATGACCTGTAGGTTTGTAAAGTTCGCCTCCCATTGAAGTCAATGGGGCCCGCCGCGAATGTTACGGTTCGCGAACTATCGGCCGCATCCGCGGTTCGCGTTCGCGAAACGTCCCGTCGGAAGTTCGTCCATCACTAATAATAATTATTTTTGATTTTGGGTGCTTTTATATGATTCTTTCTATAGAACATATGTACTATTTTTAATTTATATAAGCTCACGTTTATATCATTAGATGTGAGTCAGACTCATTTTGTGATAACTTTTGTAATATAGCGCTACACTTTTTATTAAAAAAAAAAAAATGTACATGTTTCAGGACTCTACTACCCATATTGTGTGCTTGAATTTTTAAAGGCCAATGTTTCATGATTTTCTATTATCTTAAAACAAAGCACAGTTTGATACCAGAACTGTGACAACAGGAATGGATATCGTTCAGGTTGAAGACACAGCTCCAGCTACGGCTATAGGACCTGATGATGATGATGATGCAGACCAGGCACAGCATTCCTCTGATAACTTCACAAGCAGCACAGGTAAGCCCAGCAGTGTATTTAGGTTTTGTGCTGCCCTAGGCCTGACTAAACTCGTGCACCCCCTAACTTAACTGAGCCACCCCTTCCTGTCAAGGCCACACCCCTTGCTGTTTAAGACCTGCCCTGAAATTTTTGAGTGGGGGGTGGGGCTTTAATGGATTCCCTTAATTTGCATAGATTTCCTCACTTCCTGTTTGGCTACGGGGCAGGAAGTGAAGGGACATCTCTGCAATGGGACAGGGATGGTAAAAAATAAACTGACGGGCTATAATCCTCCCTTATTCTACCCAAAATGAAAAAAAAGTGGTGCCTATAGTTCTACTTTAAGCACAAATTTCTGATAATTTTATGGAGAGGACTAAGATATACACACACACACACACACACACACACACACACACACACACACACACACACACACACACACACACTTGTGGAATGCCGGCCTCCCGCATACTGGAAGCAGTGCGGACGATTTATGTGGGTGCTAGACTAATTTGCCTCTTAGCCCAGTCAGCCCCGTTGCTAACAGTGTAGCACAAGCTGACGGGGACTCTTTCCGTGCTGGCCTGGGCCTTGTCGGCCTAGGCCAGGATATAGCGTTGGGTAAGCCACTACACATACACTCAGTGGAGGCCAGGCACTGTGGGCCCACGCGCACTGCCCCACCATCCATGGGCCCGTCCCTTTCTTTTCAGGATGCTGAGCGCATGTATTCCTGTAGCGGGATGGTATTTTTCGAAGTACCTGATTAGAGCCAGAGGCTCTAATAGGCTCCAAAATAGGGTGGGCTCGGGGCACAGACTGCGCCCTGATCCCACCCAATTGTGTGACAATAGCAAATTTTCACTGTTTTCACACTAACCTTCCTCCCCACCAATCAGGAGGCAGGACATCAGACCTGCTTCCCAATTGGCCAAAGCACAGGGCCACCCTATGGGATGCCTGGTGCTTAGGAAGAGGAGCAAAGAGACTCACGCTGGAGTCGCTGCATTTGCTGGGTTACAGTGAGGCTCCATTATCTTTAACAGCATGTCATCTGTCTGAGGAACAGGGATTCAATTCTCTCACTACCCAAAGATTGGTAGCTGATCTTTTGAAGTGCTCATCAGGGTTGGAGAAATGAAAAGATCACTTGACCTCTGTCCAGCAAAGTTTTATGTTTGTAGTTGACACACTGGGGGTTATTTACTAAAGGCAAATCCACTTTGCACTACTAGTGCACTTGGAAATAAAGTCACTGCAGATCTGAGTCGGACATGCAAGGAAAATAAAAAACAGCATTTTAGCTTGCATATTATTGGATTATAAAATTATCAGAACTTCCCCTCATTTCAGATCTACCCCTCAGATTTACAGCGACTGCACTTGCAGTGAAAAGTGGATTTGCCTTTCGTAAATAACCCCCACTATGTAACATTTTAACGTGTCACTTTTGTCAATGTGTGTTTTGTTTTGTTTTTTGTTTTTCTTTCCTGTTTGTATAGTTCAGTTCATGTGGTCATTGTTTTGCAAAAAATTCACCAAAACTTCAGCTATTTCTAATGTTGACGACAAGCACTTTATTGTGGAAATATACACGAAAAACATGGTTTCTACAATGCTGTCTTTAAACACTTCAATACCCAGCCATAGTCAAATGAAGCCCACAGATGGGATCTCCCATCCTGGGTGGGCACCATATGACATCCTCAGTTTTCAGCCGCTACTGCAGGGGCCCACAGAGCAGCAATCGGGGATCCGGTGTGTCCCTCGGGACAAAGCCGTTCCCCAATAGGGGTATTGGAGTGGCGGAGCAGCGTGACCGGCTGTGATTGGTCATGAGGCAGAGCTGCTTGTGTAGCGCATGCACAGTGCCCATGTGCACCCCCAACGATCGGGGCTGAGGCTTTTCCCTTGGATACAGCCCAGCCCCGAATTAAATTGGCTCTTTAGTGACCAGCTGTGTCCAATGTCGGCTGTCACTAAATGTAAACAAACTGTAACTGCTGTTGCTGGGTTCTCCTCTTCACACACCGATCCAGTGTGAGGAGGAGATCAGCTAACAGTGACTTGCACATTACTGTACCCTAGTATATGTATAACTGTGCCCAGATTGCCCCCCTAAATAAAGAGGACCTGTCCATCAGGAGTACCTGCAAATCAGGAGTACCCACCACCTGCCACCCGAGCACCTACAGCCACTATGTCGGGAAAAGAATTTATTCATCGGCCATGTCCAGGTCCCGATATGAAATTATAATGCGCTTCCTGCATTTCAGTGACAGCTCACAGTGGACCCCCCCCCCCATCACCCAAACGTTGATAAACTATATAATATTCACCCCCTTAATGTACATCATGACACCTCAGTGGAACTTTGCAGAAGACACGGTCCCGTTCGCAAGTCTTCCTGTATCAACTAGTACAATAAATTAATGGGGGGGGGGGGGGGGGGTGGATTTAAACAATCAAATGTTGCAGCCCTATCTTTCAACAAGAAAATCCTTCTTCTGGTACAAAAAAATTGAACTTTACTTTTTAATTTGGCCCTTTTTAAATTCTTTGATCTACCAAGAAACACCCACCACAAGTATTTCCCCTCTCCCCCCTGTTAGCAGACTACATGAGCGTCATTTTCCGGACCATATTCCACCATCAAGATCCGGAAGATGATGGCAAAAATTTTTGGTGTGCGCCAAAAGAGGAGTTAGGAAAGACACCAGCTTCCATTGTCCCGACTGTCCCTCTCAACCTGGCCTTTGCATCGTAGAATGCTTCAAGTGATATTGCACTCTGGAAAAATATTAGCCCATATTTCTAATACTGCCATTTCCCTGTTTTTCAGTTTCTGCCCTGAATAGCTCCCTGCCTCAACCAACCATATCATTGTCTCCCATGTGAACTGACCCTGGCCTGTTTCTCGACTATGCCTCTGCCTACCGTCTGCATTGTTTATCTGCCATGTTTCTGCCTTTCAGGTGAACTGACCCTGGACTGTATCGACTATGCCTCTGCCTACCGTCTGTTTCTGCCTTTTACCTTCACTGACCTCGGCCTGTTGACCATGTTTTTGCCCCCCCCTTGGACTGATCTTTCACCCTGCTACACAGGGGTCTCACATATGTTAGGGGCTCCAGAATAGTGTTCTGAGTTCAGAAAACCAGTTTTTTGTTTTCTGTGTTCCCAGAACAGGATTTGGTTGTCCAGAGGCTTCAAAGCGATTTTGGGTGGGAGAAGCCTCTACCCCTGTCCCTAATCTTTCCTGATCAATGCCCTAAGCTTGATGGAGGAGGAAGATGGAGAGAATTATTCTTCTATATGCAGCCGCCCCCACCCCTCCTCCTATCCTGCTGCTCCCCCCTGGGCTCTTCACCACACACATACTCTCTGCCATACTCTCCACCTCCCCCCCCCCCCCCCATGCTCTCTGCCATATTCTCCACCCCCCCCCCCCCCCCCCCATGCTCTCTGCCATATTCTCCACCCCCTCCCCCCATGCTCTCTGCCATACTCTCCACCTCCCCCCATGCTCTCTGCCATACTCTCCACCTCCCCCCCCATGCTCTCCTCATCCTCCCTGTGCTCTCTGCCTCTCCCCTGTGCTCTCGCCCCACCCCATGTTCTCAAGGTTCTTCCCTGTGCTCTCCAATCCCATGCTCTTTCCTGGTCCCACGTCCCCCCTCTCCCCTCTCAGGGGATCTGTCAGGGAGGAGAGTGGGGAAGGGGCCGGTTAACATGTCATGGGCTGCTCAATGCAAAATGTGTGGGCCTATTTTTTGTCCCAGTCCGGGCCTGCACATACACACCTATGAATACAGCCTATACAAGCTATTAAACAAAGACATGTGACTTTTTATCAACGTATGGGTGATGTATATGTGCGGTCAAACAAAGCTAAATAGAAAAACTGTAGTCCAATGACACCAGGAACAAAATTATGTTGCACTATTTCATATTCATCACACATTTCCTTAGGTGATAGTTCATAGATTTGCTTTGTTAAATGAGCGGCTAAGCAGCACAGTGCAATGTTGATTATAGACAGAAGCACAGAGCAATTAGGCACTTAATGAATATATTTGCACATCCTCAGTTACACCAAGCAAGGTAGATGGCATAGAAAAGGCCAGGCAGCAGCAAAGCAAAAGCAGAGTATCAGGTGTACTTTTGTATCTATTAACAGCAGTCTCATGTCTCTCTCCATGGCTTCCTGTTGCCTGCTTACAAAGGTAGAAGTAAAGGGGGGGCCAAGCAAGGGCAAAGCAAAAGCAGAGGGTCAGGTGCATTTTTATATCTGTATTTACAGTGTTCTCATATCAGTCTTCAGCACCGCTTACCGCTACCTGCTTACAAAGCCATCCGTCCTTTAAATCAGGCCATCCATCATCGTGGTAAGTAGACAAGTGCCAGGACTACCGTATATACTCGAGTATAGGCCGACCCGAGTATAAGCCGAGGCCCCCAATTTACCCCCAAAAAACTGGAAAACTTATTGACTCGTGTATAAGCCGAGGGTGAGACATGGCTGTCCATCCCTGTGTGTCCGTCCATCCCTGTGTGTGTGTCCGTCCATCCATCCCTGTGTGTGTGTCCATCCATCCATCCATCCCTGTGTGTGTATCCATCCATCCATCCATCCCTGTGTGTGTGTGTGTGTGTGTGTATCCATCCATCCATCCATCCATCCCTGTGTGTGTGTGTGTGTATCCATCCATCCATCCATCCATCCCTGTGTGTGTGTGTGTGTGTGTGTGTGTGTGTGTATCCATCCATCCATCCATCCGTGTGTGTGTGTGTGTGTGTGTGTGTGTGTGTGTGTGTGTGTGTGTGTGTGTGTGTGTGTGTGTGTGTGTGTCCGTGCAGCCTTGTGTGTGTGTCCAGCCTACCTGTGTCCCAAGCCTCCGTCCCGAGCCGCCGTCGTCCCGAGCCTCCTCCGTCCCGTGCCGTGCCTCCTCCGTCCCGTGCCGTGCCTCCTCCGTCCCGTGCCGTGCCTCCTCCGTCCCGTGCCGTGCCTCCCCCGTGCCGTGCCTCCTCCGTCCCGTGTCTCCTCCGTCCCGTGCCGTGCCGTGCCTCCTCCGTCCCGTGCCGATGGATCGCCGCTCTTCTCGGCGGCCATTCTACAATTCAAAATTCCGCCTCCGCCTGTGATAGGCGGAACACTCAATTTCCCAGCAGCCTGTGTTCCGCCTATCACAGACATCCTCTCATACTCGTCCGTAGTATGAGAATGAGCGGATGTCCGTGATAGGCGGAACACTGACTGCTGGGAAATTCAGTGTTCCGCCTATCACAGGCGGAGGCGGAGAAGGAGGCGCGGCTTTTGAAAATTAATGTCCGCCGTCTGTCTGCTCGATACGCTGATCGAGCAGTCAGACAGCGGCGACTCGAGTATAAGCCGAGGGGGCACTTTCAGCCTCAAAAAAGAGGCTGAAAATCTCGGCTTATACTCGAGTATATACGGTACTCAGTATTAGGTGGTGGTATACCAAACTTGGGGCGGTTATCCATTCAAACACCTTGCCACCCCCATCAAATCATTCTCTGCAGCTATTACCTTTTGTACCCCCACTCCCTCCCTTTAGAATGTAAGCTCTACAAGCAGGGCCCTCCTGTACCTTTTGTATTGTACTGTAATTGTGTTGTCCCCCCTATACATTGTAAAGCTCTGCGTAAACTGGTGGCGCTATATAAATCGTTAATAATTAATCCTCCACAGGTCCCCTTTATGACGCACCGACGTCTCACTCGTTTCGTTAGCCAATAGGAATGCTAACTTCCTCAGAGCTAGGAGGAGTCTCGAGTCAGCTGCTTAAAGTGGTGTTGCCACCAAAAAAAAAAATTGCTGAAAATTCATTAAAAAATTGTAAATTTTTTTTTCTCTTTACTTACCTCTAAATGCCTGTTGCTAGGGGTCCCTCGTAGTCTGCCGCCTTCCTTGCCCGGGCTGGTGACATCACTTCCCCTTGCGCCACACAGTCATCTGGGACCTGTCACGTGTCCCAGATGACTGTGCGGCATATCAAGGCGCCGCTCGCGCATGTGCAGTGGGTGTCTGGCTTGAAGCCACACCCGGGTGCCCACAGTAACAATGCCGGCGCTGCGAGCGGAGCGGGGAATGAGGGGGGGCTTCGTTCCCCCACATCGCTGTACCCTGGGACAGGTAAGTGTCCAATTATTAAAAGTCAGCAGCTGCAACATTTGTAGCTGCTGACTTAAATTTTTTTTTTTTTTAGGGTGCACCCCACTTTAAATTGTGATGGGGCTATATCAGCACTATGCAATGAATGCAATATCCTCATTTGTCCACAAGATGTCAGCCATTCACTCTACCACTCATGCTTCTCTGACAGTCCGCAATGGTATTATTGAGTGCACAATATACTAGGTATATAAAAGCAAGGGAAAACATTTATTTAGGAGAGAGCAATCTAAATCAAGACATGTATCATTTATAGAGGCTTGTCACAGGGTAAGCACATATCTTATAAACAATGCAGATCAATTGAAAACGAATATTTAATAATAATGCAAACGGACACAATCATTTTTGGTAAACCCTATAGTCCGGCTTTAGATCCCAAACAGATGATAACCAAGAGAAAATCAAAAGAAGGGGGGAAAAAAACGCCATAGACGTAAAAGAAAAAGGAGGGAGCAAAAGTGGGAGACTGAGAAGCCAGAGGAAACTGAGGAAACCACCAGGAATGTAACTGATCTTACGGTGGCAAACCTCTTAGTTTCAATTGAATGAGCATCATATTAAACTTCAACGTGGGCTTTCTTTCTCTCCTACATCCTCAATGACAGAATTTGAAGTCTTTAAAGACATTAGTCTCTTTTTGAGAAAGGTACTTTATAAAGCATGGCACAGCACTAGACAACCAATCAAGAAACCATGACTGGGCCCATGGAGGAGGAGGAGAGGGAAGCCTTCTCCCTTTTACTTGACGAAAACAATGATAATGATATGGATGAGGACTCAAACCAGCCATTAAGGCGAACGGCTAATTTAGCCATTCACTCCACAAAGATGCCAGTATTATCTAAACATAAATGGCTGAGAGCTCTGAGGAAGTTAGCGTTCCTATTGGCTAGCGAAACGCGCCAGCGGTTGTGACGTCAGCGTGTCATACAGGGGAACCGTTTGCCTAACACATGAGTGTGGATTGAACGGCGGCAGCCTGTGGTGGATTGGCGGGGTGTTTGAATGGACGGCCGCCCTAAGTTTGGTATACCACCACCTAATACAGAGTAGTTCTGGTTTATGATTTAAAGGATGGATGGCTTTGTAAGCAGGGAGCGGTAAGCGGTGCTTAGAGACTAATATATGAGATCACTGTAAATACAGATATAAAAATACACCTGACGCTCTGCTTTTGCTTTGCCCTTGCTTGGCCCCCCCTTTACTTCTACCTTTGTAAGCAGGCAGCGGGAAGCAGTGTGGAGAGACCGACATGAGAACACTATCAATACAGATACAAAAGTACACCTGACGCTCTGCTTTGGCTTTGCTCCTGCCTGGCCTTTTCTATTCCATCTACCTTGGTGTGTTTGAGGATGTGCAAATATATTCATTAAGTGCCTAATTGCTCTGTGCTTCTGTTTATAATCAACATTAGATTGTTCTGCCTAGCCGCTCATTTAACAAAGTAAATCTATGAACCATCGCCTAAGGCAGGGGTGCCCAACCTTTTGAAGAGCGAGGGCCACTTTAAGTGATTTGGTAACTGGTCACGGCCCACAATGTGCGGAGCGGGAGGATGACAGGTCCGTGTCCACAGACACAGCCCACTCTACTCTATGGGCCCTCTGATCCAATTCGCCCAGATGGAAGGGGCAGATCCCTTTCTGTTTTTTTTAGTTAGGCGGGTGTAAACAGACACAAGTCCGTTTACACCTGCTGCTCCATAGAGGTGAATAGTAAGTCCGATTGGGTTGGATCAATCATGTGAAAGGGGCCTAAGGCTGCTTTCGCAATGATGCGCTGCGATTTGCCCAAAGCGTGGGTGTAGCGCAGTGAACCTGTGGATTTTCTGCGAGTTAGCTGCACTTTACCGTAAACTTCTATTATATTCTGCAGGTGTGGCGCACTTTCTGAAGGTGCAACAAACCCGCAGGTAATAACAGAAGTCTATGGCTCAATGCAGGTAATCAGTTTGAAAGCAGCCCAGTAACCACTGCAAAACAGATATATCCATATATACTGTGAATTTAGTAGTAAACTTGCCTTTAACCGTCTTCCATTCTGGTATCGCTGGCTGTTGCTGTACCAAATGCACTCTGCCTGTGACAGGAGCGGGCACCATACAGGAAGCATTGGCTTATGTGGCTCTGCTCTGCAGCCACTTTCTTCCACTACCAGTGGCTTCATTCACACAACTGCTGCTCTGAGGTGGCTGGTCGGAAACCCATGATCTGGGCTTGCCAACCTGTCATCTTAGAGCAGGAGGTCGAGGGCCACATCAGAGGGCTCCATGGGCCACATGTGGCCCCCGGGCCACTGGTTGGGCACCCCTTACCTAAGGAAATGTGTGATGAATATGAAATGGTGCAACATAATTTTGTTCCTGGTGTCATTGGACTACAGATTTTCTATTTAGCTTTGTTTGACCACACATATACATCACCCATACGTTGATAAAAAGTCACATGTCCCTTTGTTTAATAGCTTGTATAGGCTGTATTCATAGGTGTGTATGTGGATATGTATTGGTGAGATGTGTGTAAGTTTGTGCAGCTGCACTTCCCCTTTTTAATCAAACAACATTGTCTTATTTTTAATCATCTGTGGACTGTAAATGTGGTCTCTATTCGTTGTGTAGGTTTATTATAGTGGTTATTTTTTGATATGTATTAAAGTTTACATTTTGTATAATCAAGCAACAGGTCTCTCGCTGCTCTTCTTGGGTGAACCTCTTTTCTCTCCCTGTTTTTTTTTTTCTGATCTGCTATAAGAATAGGAGAGTCACTGTTTCTGGCTATTTTGGCCCAGAATTAAGTTAATGATTAAATAATAAATTTTGTTCAATAATAATAAAATAAATTTGGTTGATCCGGGCACTAAATTCAATTTTGATTGAGAATGTATTTTGGGTTGTAAATGGTATGTACAGTACATGCTTGGTGTTAGAAATATGAAGGGCCTTCAACAATGTGATAGGTTGGCAGGAATTTTTGTGTAATTTTATGCTCCTAGGACATCTGACAGTGCTACTTGGATGTTATACCTCTGTATGTGGCCAGGCTGTGTAAAAGTCTCGCACATGTGATATCGCTATACTCAGGAGCAGCAGAATGTATTTTGGGGTGTCATTGCAAGTATGCATGTGCTGTGTGAGAAATAACTTGATATGAAAATTTTGTGCAAAAAAAAAAAAAAATTACAATTTCAAAAAACTCACCATGCCTCTTACTAAATACCTTGGAATGTGGAATGTCTGCTTTCCAAAAAGGAGTAATTGGGGGGGGGGTGTTTGTACTGTCCTGGCTTGTTGGGGTCTCAAGAAATGAGAGAGGCCTTCAGTGCATCAGATGTGATAATTTCAATGATTTGCACCATAGCTTGAAGACTACTGTATTTCACAGAGACCAAATATACACTAATTTGGGTTATTTTTACTGAAGATATGTAGCAGTATACGTTTTGGCCCAAATTTATGAAGGAAAAATTACTTATTTGCAAAATTTTACAATAGAAACTAAACAATTTTTTTTTTTCAAAAATGTGTTTTTTTTTTTTGTTTTTTTTTGCTTATATTGCAAAAAATAAAAAGAACCCAGCAGTGATTAAATGCCACCAAAAGAAAGCTCTGTGAGGGGAAAAAAATGATAAAAATTTGGTTTGGGTACAGTGTAGCATGACTGAGTAATTGTCATTCAAAGTGTGAGAGCACTGATAGCTAAAAATTTGTCTGGGAAGGGTGTATAAAAGCCCGGTATTGAAGTGGTTAAAGTTTGTGCAGCCAATCACCTCTACTATAGTTGTGTGCAGGCACAAGTCAAATATGTATGAACATATATGTTAATGTTTTTTTCATGTACCCAAATATCCCATATGTGGACATACTCATTGCACTATAGTAGGGGTTTCTGCCATCTAGGGTTGCCACCTGTCCGGGATTCTTCCGGACAGTCTGGTTTTTACATCCTCTGCTTGGGTTTCTCACTGCCTGACACCAGGGCCTCCCCAAAACTCTTCTAACATCCCCATAGCAAACCCATAAAAGCTTAATTAGAATCTTGCTTCTATAACATGTATCAGATGTTCACCCATCTTCACATATTTGTAATTGTCTGGACGGAAACAGCCCTAATTACAAGGGACTTGTTTCTCTCTGTGGAGGGATACAGAACCTCCGGGCCGTATTTTCTGATACAAAATAAACAAAAACCACTGCGCTATCCCTGAATAGCAGCTGACACACTAAACGTGGAAAAACGTAGTGAAATCAAATAGAATAGAAAAGTGCTGCGCTAAACATGATAATCATACAAACTTGTATACAAAACATGTGATATATGTCACATTCATAATGCTTCTATGTGTACATATACATAATATACTCAAAGTGAGAGTCTTTCCAATATTATCCGTGAAAAGAATGAACAACTACAATTCCTTCCCTTCCTTTTTGTACATGAAAAGTGGATGAAAAAAGTCCATCAAAAAGTCCAAAGACTTGCAGAGTACATCAATTGCGTGATTACCACTACCGCGAATAAAAATCAAGGCTTACCAGATGCCTTGGATCCAAACAGGCGTATACCTGAAGGATCAGCAAAGCTTTATTGTAAATGGATTGGATGATCCCCGGGAAATCGTGAGATATAGGCCAGGTTACAGCAAAAACTTCTCCAAACCATACGCAGTGTAAAACTATCCTCCAAAGAGCAGATCACACTCCACCAAAAGACGATCATACGGGATGGAAAAAGGGAATCAACATAGCGTAATTCCGTAAAATTCGTAATTTTATTAATCAAATGGTATCACACTTACATTCCTGTAGCAGATATAGCACTTTTGTCAAATGGTTACAGCAGTGAGGTTCACCCGATGCGTTTCGTCACTCTAGGACATCGTCTGGGGTGTCACCTCACTGCTGTGATACTCACTTATATATGTTTAAACATCCAATGGGCCAAAATTCCATAATTGCGTGTCACCGCAATCTCCTTACTGTTTCTGGCCAAAATGGCGCCCGTGCGTGCGTTCCAGGCCTTGTTTTGGGTTCCGTGTTATATGCACTGTTTATACTGAACACAACATCCCCAATATATATATATATATATATATATATATATATATATATATATATATATATATATATATATAATATGTATATATGTATGTGGGCTTCATAAACAGATGTAAATGCCCACCAATAATACTTATAAGGAGGCAAGCTGGCGTCAGCAGAGCGTACTGCCAGAGAATGTGTATGGCAGCATGATGCTATGTGGACAGGACCTATGTGCGAGGAGTGTGACCTCACAGGGCACCATTGCTAAATCACTCCACTCTTCCTGCCCACCCCATAGAAAAGCATTCTTAGTGACACTACAACTACTATTGCTTGGCTATTATGATTTATTATTATTATTATTCATGATTTATATAGCGCCAACAGTTTACGCATCACTTTACAATGTATGGGGGGACAACACAATTACAGTACAGTTCAATACAAAAGGTACGGAAGAGCCCTGCTCGTAGAGCTTGCATTCTAAAGGGAGGGGGTGGTACAAAAGGTAATAGCTGGAGAGAATGATTTGATGGGGGTGGCACGGACAGTTATGTGGGTGTGGGATAGGCTTCCCTGAATAAATGAGTTTTCAGGGATCTCCTAAAGGTGGAAAGGATCGGCTATACTGGGGCAGGGAATTCCAGAGGATGGGAGAGGCTCTGGAGACATCTTGAAGGCGAGCATGGGAGGAGGTAACAAGGGAGCTAGAGAGCAGGAGGTCCTGGGAGGAATGGAGGGGATGCTTTGGGCAATATCTGCAGATGAGGTTGGTGATGTAGATGGGGGTGATGATGTGAATGGCCTTGTATGTTATGGTTAGCATTTTGAATTTTACATGGTGGGGTAGGGGGAAGCCAGTGAAGGGATTGGCAGAGAGGAGCACCAATCACGGATTGGTTAATGAGGTGTATTAGTCCAGCAGCAGAATTCATAATAGACTGAAGGGGGATTAGCCTGCTTAAGGGTAGGCCATTAAGGAGAGAGTTGCAGTAGTCAAGGTGGGAAATAATCAAGGAGTGAATAAGTTGCTTTGTGGTGTCATTAGTCGGGAAGGTTTGAACTCTGGAGATGTTGAAGTTAAGGCAGCAGGATTTAGCCAGTGATTGGGTATGGGGGCAGAAGGAGAGGTCAGTCAAGGATTACACCCAGGACCCTGGCAATGGTTGTGGCATTGAAGTCACGGGGGGGCCGTGAAGGATGAAATGACCAGCTCAGTTTTAGATTAAGTGGTGTGACATCCATATTGCTATGTCATTCAGTAAGTTTGAGATCCGTGAGGAGATCGAGGGGGTGAGTTGAGGAGTGGAGAGATATATGTGGGTGTTGCCGGCAAAGAGGTGGTATTGGGAGGTTATCAGCTGGCCCAGGGAAGACCTATAGAGTGAGACTAGGAGAGGTCCAAGGACGGAGCCTTGGGGTACCCCAACAGAAAGAGGAAGTGGAGGAGATGGAGTTGTGACACTGAGTGCGCTGAGATGGGTAGGAGGAGAACCAGGATAAAGCAGAATCACTGAGACCAAGGGAGTGTAATTTGCTGAGGAGCAGCAGGTGGTCAACTATATCAAAGGCAGCAGAGAGGGCTAAAAGTATGAGCATGGAGTAGTGCCCATTGGTTTTTGCAGTTAGTAGGTCATTGGCGAGTTTTAGTAGGGCAGTTTCAGTAGAATGTTGTGTGTGCGGAAGCCAGACTGTAGGGGGGTCGAGAAGGTGGTTGTCTGTGAGGTAGCGACTCATTCGGTCATGGACAAGGCGATCAATGAGCTTGGATGCAAACGGGAGCATGGGTCTTCAGTTATTCAAACAAGTGGGTTCTAGTGAGGGTTCTTTGAGTATGGGGATAGCCAGTGCATGTTTGAGCAAGGAAGGAAAGGTGTCGGAGGAGAGGGAGAGGATGAAGATGTGGGTTAGGGAATTTAGGATAGAGTGGAAAGGTGGTCGCAGTAATTGAGAGGGGACAGGTAGTGAGGTGGGCCATGGAGGAGTTTATCGACTTCATCTGTGGTAACTGGGCAAAAGGAGGAGAGTATTGAGTGTGGTGTTGGGCCCGATGTGTTGGGTAGGGGAGGAATTTGAATGCTGGATATCTCCTTGCGAATTGTGCCAATTTTTCTACTGAAATGGTTGGTAATCTGTTGAGTGGTAAGCAAGTTTGTGGGTGGGGGTGAAGTAAGGAATTAAGGGTAGAAAAGAGTTGATGAGGTTTGGGTGAGGGTTTTGATGAGTATTGTAATAGGTTTGTTTAGCAGTGTGGAGGCAGTAGTTTTTATTTGAGAAGGGCAGATTTGTAGAGGGTAAAGTCTTGCAGGGATTTAGATTTACGCCATGCTCGCTCAAGAGCACGGCTGTGGCTCTTGAGACTTCTGGTGTTGTCTGTTTGCCAGGGTTGTGGCATATGGGGCCTGGTTCTGCGTGTAGAAAGGGGAGCAATTATGTCTAGGTTGGATGACAACATGGTGCTGTAGATGGAAGTGGTTAGATCTGGGCAGGACAAGGGTGCGATTTTTGTGATAAAGGCCATCAGTAGTAGAGTGAAGAAGGGTTGAGGTTGCAAAGGTTTCTGCGAGTAGTGGTTTGTGGGTTGGCAGCATGGGATGCAGGAGACAAGGAGAGTATGAAATGGATAAGGTTGTGATCAGAGGAAAGGGTGTGTTGGAGAGATTGCAGGGAGTGCAACGATGGGAGAATACGAGGTCAAGAGTGTTGCTGTTGGAGTGAGTGGTGGTTTGTGTCCATTGTGTTAAGAAAAGAGGAGGTTAGGTTGAGCAGTTTAGAAGTGGTAGCAGTATTAAGATTGATTGGCATGTTGGTCATCTAGGATGATGGCAGGCACTTCAGATGAGAGAAAATAGGGTAGCCATGCAGAAAATTCATCCAGAAAGCGTGACCCTGATCCAGGAGGCCGATAAATGACTGCAACCCTCCTTTTTCATCCAGGGAGTCCAGAGGAGGCCATTGTTGGACAGGGCAGCTGGAGAGGTAGTGTCGAATTCCTGGAGCCAAGTTTCAGTTATAGCAAATAGATTAAGGGCTTTGGAGAAGAAAAGGTCATTGACAAAAGCTAGAACAGTAGTTATTTCACTAAGAATGCTTTTCTATTGGGTAGGCAGGAGGAGCGGACTGATTTTAGCAATGGTGCCCTGTGAGGTCACACTCCTCCCACAGACCCCCTCTTCACACTCCCTAGGTAAGCCACTACCCCTCATTCTCCCCTCTTTGTAGAACTCCTCCCACCCCCCAGTACTGACTCCCCTCACCCCCTAGCCCTCCCCATTACAAAGAGCCCACCTTTCTTCCACCCAAATACAGTGCTCCTCCCTCAACTGACACTCCCCTTGTACCCACTACAAGCCTCACTCTCTCCCCCATTACAGAGCTCACCCAGAGCTTCACCCACCCAGGACACAGCACATCCTTCTCTCGCCCCTTTCCCCCCTCCCCCAGTACATTCAGCTCCTCCCTCCCCACATTATCCCCATGCTGCACCATACAAGCAAGATCTGCTGCAAAGTTTACTTAGTACAGCACTCACTTCAGTTTATCTTCTCCATGCTACCTTCCTGTCTCATCTGAATGACGTCACCTCAGGGGCTGGGACTATAAGTCACCACCTGTCAGGCAGCATGAGATCCCAATGCAATGTATGTACATACTGGTGATGGGTGCAAGAGCGCACTCTGCACCCCACTGCAGCTCTGCTTTCTCTCTGTATCTTCAGCTGGGAGATTTTAACCCCAGGCTGCCTGCACACCGAACTTTGGCATGTGAAAAAATATTAACGTTGAGCAATTCTTCTTCCATGCCTCGTACCTAAAGACAGCAGCTCCCCATAATTTGAACCCCCAGATCAGAAGGTAATACAGCGCTAGAGCATCTATCCATGGGGAAACTGCCACACTAAGCGTTACAGACAGTGCAAGCAGATCTCAGATAAAAATCCATGTAAGCACTTCAAGGAGAAACAGAACTCGCAATAGTGAAATACCATCAAGCATTTTTATTAAAATAAAATGTAGCTGACATGACCAGTGTAGATAAGATGTACACCTCTCCTTTATGATTGCCACCATTTATTATACTCCAACCTTAACTCCCCCTTAATCTAAAGTGACCAGATTTTTCAAATAAAATCTGGGGACATATTTTTTTTTTTCATTGGCAAATTGTAAACTATTTTAGTTTTTACTTAGAATTTTTTGGGATCTAACTTTCAAATGTTAAGAAGATAGAGGAAAAAAAGGTTTCAATGTATCTATCTATATACTGTCTCTCCCCCTCTCTCACTGTATCAGTGGTGGTGGTGGTCCATTAAGGGTGCAGACGCCGCCCCCCTCTATGACAAATGGATAGATTCATGCATTGCATGAATCTACCCATGGCTGCCACTGCCACCCCCTATTCAGATGCCAGAATTCCAGTAGCAGGGGTGTTTTTGAAGCACCTGATTAGAGCCAGAGGCTCTAATAGGCAAGGTGAACTCAGAGCGCAAAGGATTGCGCTCGGAGTCCCTCCAGGTGTGTTAGAACAGTGAATGAATAAACCGCCTCTCCGCCAATCAGGTGCGCTGCGTTTGGACGGAGGGGAGGAGACGCATGGAGAACACAGGAGCCACTGTCTGACCTGATGCAAGGTCCCACAGCGGGCAAAGGGGGGTTACAGCGGCTGCGTTTGAGGGGGGCACAGCGGCTGCGTTTTATGGAGCACAGCGGCTGCGTTTGGTATTGTTTTCTGAATGTTTAAGCATGTGCCCCCCCCCCCCCCAAAAAAAATTTGAGCACCAGCCGGCACTGCTCTGTATACTGTATCTCCCCTCTCTGTATTATACATGCATGCATACATACACACAGTGTATATCTTATGGAAAATACATTAAAATGAATTATTTAGACATGTGACTGAACTTTGTGTTTTGCAACTCCAGAATTTGCGCACTTCATGCTGAAATGTGATCATCGCCTTGGAAGAACTGATTCTTTATAAACTATAGTTTAGTGAATTCTCTGGTGTTTGGAACTCTGGATTTACACCAAAAAACAAACATTGTTTTCATGCATTCAGCTCTATGAAGCAGGTTTTCCTATTTTAATGAGGTATATAGTCCCAGGCTCCAGCCATGATGAAGCACCTTCCTCCTCCTCCTCCTCAGCTCTGTTCTGCTTTTTCTCCCATGCTGAGGTGCCGCTGCCCTGACTCCCAGGCCAGCCCCTCCTTGCTCAGAACAATTAATAGAACAACATTAAAGAGGAAGTAAACCCTGATGGGTTTACTTTCTCTTTTTTTCCCTGCAAAGGTAAAGCATAATGGACTACTATGCATCGCATAGTAGCTCATTATGTGTCACTTACCTGACACAGGAGCCAGCGAAGTCGCCGCTGATCCCTGTAGTCCGCCGCATCCATCTTGCTGGTGGCGTCTCGCAGCTCCGACGAATCAGAGCGGCGAAGCCGCGATGACGTCACTCCCGCGCATGCGCACGGGAGTCGCGTCTCGCAGCTCCGCCGCTGCCACTCGGCGAAGCCGCGATGACGTCACTCCCGCACATGCGCACGGGAGTCGACAAATTTGGCAGATCCATTCATGGATTTGCCGCATTTAGTGCGCCTGCGCGCCGCTGTCTACGGCGCATGCGCCGTAGACAGCGGTGCCCATTTTCGGGCAAATATCTCCTAAACCATATAGGTTTAGGAGATATTGCTTGGACCTACAGGTAAGCCTTAATCTAGGCTTACCTGTAGGTCCAAGTTGTTTGGAAGGGTTTACTTCCTCTTTAAACTTACTTTGCTCTGCCTGCGAGTCGCTGTCAGACTCAGTCACTCGGCGGCTCCCTGGGAAGCCTTCCTCCTGTCCTGTTAACTGCTTCTCCCCCACGACATACACCCACATGCACTGCCTGCACAGACAGAAGAGATCACACAGCAGGACTCCACTGTGCCCCGGTCGGGTCTTCATTACACACATACAGGAGGAGAGAGCAGTGTGACAAAGGAGGTGGAGCTCTGCATATTGACTCCCCCCCCCCCCCCGACATCAGAGCTGTTATTTGACAGCTCTACTCACTGTCATTGCGTGCACAGACCCAGCAGAGGCATTTTTCTGGGGGGGGGGGGGGGCAAGATTTGACAGGACACTGTACATCCCCCGACTTGCCCACCAATCCCTGGCTGTGCGGGATGGATAGTCACTGTTGAATACATGAATCTGGGGACTGACCCCTCGGTCTGGGGACTGTCCCTGGAAATTGGGGACCTCTAGTCACCCTACCGTAATCTTACCTATAATAACGAAACCACACTTTAATTGGAGTATAACTGGCCATAGCAGCCTTTTATTCACAAATCTAAAATATAGAAAATTTTAACCATAATAAAACTCAAATATCAGTTTCTCCCCCCGGTGGTCTTTGACGGCACTTCCCAAATAACTCTGTTTCACTTCTATACTGTGGGCCTTCTGCCGTACTAGGCCTACGGCCGTGATGGCACCGGCCTGGAGACAACTCCTTACCCACAGTGTCACCATTACCATCTTCAGCTAACCCATGTTAACTGTACACCAAGGGGGCCCATGCCACCGAGTCCCCCACACTTCCATCTCATGGGTTAGTGACCACCCCCACTGCCAACAGCTAACAAGGGTGACCCCATTACCCTTGGGACCTCTGTGCCGAATAACAAATTGTCCCACCCTTTTGTTTACCTTAATGCGGGCTTTGTTCAGTCGGTCCACAGACCTTGCCAACCTCCAAGTTGTCCTGACCACAATATCGGACCAAATGATCAACATCCTAGGGAAGGAAGTTCTCAAGCGCAGGAAGTCAATCTTGATATCCTTGATGAGCTCCCGTATGGGACGACCCCCCAAGTCGTTACCCCCGACGTGAAGTACCAAAATGTCAGGTGGTTTGTCCAGGTGTTCAAAATGCTGCACCTCAGGCAATACCCTAGCCCACAACATTCCCGGCCTCCCTATCCAGCGGATGCATGCCTCATCCCTGGAAATCCCCAATTGCCTGCCATTAGATCTCATGTCTGCCCACCTGGCCCCCCAGAACACATAAGAGTGGCCCAGTATCTAGACGAGACCCATTTGGATTCCATCTGAAAGAAATGGGAAAAAAAAACACAGATAATCAAGATAACATAACAGCTAGCCACCCCATCCTGTAACCCTTTACCCATTAATCGCCCTCCTCCCCTTCAAGTTCCAAACCAGTGGGCCGCTCTCTACACGACTACCAAGTGTGGCCGAATGTATGTACAGAATCTCCGTGAGTTCCAACGGCCGATCCTTTTAACCGCATCTTCCTCCAACCCGCATTGCGCGGCCTCTGTGGCTGCTCCAGTGCCTAAGGAGTGCGAAGTGTACTATGAGCAATCCAGCTCCGCTGCTTTCAAGCATTTCCTGAAAACTGCCACATACTGAAATTTTGACAAAGGGCAAACAACCCTTCTGTTATCGGGTGCACTCCCAAGAAGTCCCTTACTGCCCCCTACTGGACACACCGGAGAGTCTGGCAATGGATATAGCCTCACCATCACCCCTTTGCCACTCTGATCCGTCTTGGACTGCCTAAGCAAGACCTTCATGCCAGCCCCTTTAAACGCTACGTCCTGAGCTCACAAACCCCCCGGGACCGTCCTGGATGGGCTAACCAACTCTCTAATCCAGAAGATGCTAAAGACCAGCGAAAACGATGCCGGAATAAGGACACCCCATATGCTGAAGAGCATACTGTACCCAACTGACGCGATAATTCCCACAGGTTGCCAAAAGTCACCGTCTCCTGACATCCCTATTTTTTTTGTGACTGACGATAGCCTTTCATTGCTTGTTGAACACAAAAATCCTTTGTATAATCTGCTGCACCCTGTAACTTGAACAAGAATGCCAGACCTGCAAGCTTGCAGTCCATCACTGAAACCGACACCCCTTACTCCAAATTCTTGGAAACTAAATAGGTGACCAGCAACCTTATCTCTGCAGCCACTGGATCCACTCCAACCTGCTTGACCAACTCCCACCATTCGTTCCAGACCTTCTCGTAAGTTCGCCACGTGGACCCACTCACCGATCCTCTGATCCATCCCGCGAGGACTCCCAGATGATCGACCACATCCATCGGGAACACGGAGCACCCTGTTCTGCCGTCGGAGCCAACTCCTGAAATTTGTCCAAGTGAAAATGAGACAAGGCATCAGCCAATGTGTTATCCACCCCCGGGAGATGCACTGTATATAGAAATATATTCAGCTGTAGGCAACGCGGCACTAAGTGTTGCAGCAGTCGCATGACAGGTAGTGACGACGCTGAGATGAGGTTGATGACTTGTACCACACCGAGATTGTCACAATTCAGTCTGACCTTCAAATCCCTGAACAACTCACCGCAGATCTCAATTGCCAGCACCACTGGGAACAGCTCCAGCAGCACCAGATTTTTTTAGAGGCCAGCCTCCACCCAAGCCCTTGGCCAGGGCTCCGCACTCCATTCCTCCTTGATAAAACGCCCCGTACCCTGTAGACCCGGCTGTGTCCGTGAACAGATCCAGATCACCATTACTCACTGGGCCAGACATCCACAGTGATTTACCATTGTAATGTGAGAAATTGTAAAGAAAGTATGCTACAAACTCAAGTCTTCGCGATGTTCCTGCGTGAAGCGAATGAAATGGTTGGGAGACCTGACCACCGGTGGTGGCTACCGACAGCTGTTGCAGAACACCCTGCCCATGGGAATGATATGACATGCAAAATTCATCTTACGCAATAAGCACTGCAGCTTTCTAAGCTGAATCTTTTGCATCCCCAGGCTCACCTAAATCTCCCCTTTTCAGAGCCACCATAGCGACACTCTTAGTCTCTAATCCTTTTATTCTACATACTGACACTCTTAGCTTCCGAATTGATGACTATACCCACGAAGCCAAGAGTGGTAGTCGGGTCCTCAGTCTTATCACCTGCTAGCGGGATACCAAATGTACTCGCCGTATGCTGCAAGGTGGATAAAAGAACCGCACACACATTCGACGCTGGGGGTCCTACGCAGAGGAAGTCGTCCAGGTAATTCAGGTCCGAAACGTCACAGACCACCCACTCCACAAAGGAGCTGAAGCTTTCAAACAATGCGCATGAGATTGAGCAGCCCATAGGTAAGCAACAATCGACTTAGAAACCCCCCCCCCCCCCCCCCCCCTGCCAGCAACACCTTAACAACCAGAAACTGCCAGGAAGGACGGACCGCTACTGGAATGACAGATAACGAACTAGGGATTCTAAAACCCTCTGAGAATCCCTCCCACAAAAGCCGAGCGGCCACCAGGTCTGGATACCTATTTAGGAAAGGTTACATCCTTTCCCTCTTCACTGGTGCTATTGTTGCGGGATCCGGGATGAGATCCACCACAACCTGAGCACTAGTGTTTGAAGCGGCAGGCGCCTCCAAACTTGCATGTTCCTTCATTATATTGCCAGCAGACACCCCATTTTTTGGTGGCCGGCTGTCTGGGGGAAGATGAGCCACCGATTCATGCCCGGTGCAAACTGCTGTACTAGGTCCCCGCAAGCCCCCCAACAAAGCCTGCAATTGTTGGGCACCGCGGGGGCGGCCCACCCCCACCCATTGCGGTCCCTGACCCCTCCACAGCTGTTACACCCATTAAACCTTGCAATGCTGTAATAGGAGACAAAGATGAAACAGAAGGTGACTTACAGGGACTTACATCCCCGTCGCCGCTGCCCCAGTCTCCACTGGTGCCGGACGCTCCTGCCTTTTGTATGCGTTCAGCTCACATTCGGACCGGTCACCGGGCAACTACAGGGGCTCCGTGTCATCCGTCCCCGGGGATGAGTGCCGTCTCTTTTCCACGCTGGCCCCGCCTCCCATCCCTGTCTCCGCCCCCACAATGTCTCTATCTTCTGTGCTGCTGGGCTGTCCTCTCCTGCCATCCGGGATCGTCTCCTGGCCTGTGAGCCGCCGGGGATGGGGAAGGCCCTGCGGCCATCGCAGTTGCCCTCCCACGCTGAGGCTTCCCCCCCCTCCTGCAGTAGCAGAGGGGGTGCCCGTAGCTGCCTGCTAACTCCGCCGAGCAGGCAGATGGGAGGCACCGCCGATGACCAAGTGGGCCTGATGGGTCCCGCTTGCGGGGGCTCCTGGCTTGGCGTGACGCTCTGGGGGAGGCTCAGGGTGAAAAACGCTCCAGGGGCCTAGACCTCTGGGCGCATGGGAGGTCCTGTCCCCCTGCCTCAGCTCCTATCTGGTCTCTGATAAGTGATGCCACTTGCCTGTGAAGCCAGTCAGGGCCATTTCTAGCGGCAGCCGCCCATAGCTGGGCAAGCAAGTGCTGTAAGTCAGCCATTGATGGTGTTCAGGGCTGCACAAACTTCTCCTCTCTGCCAACTTCCTGCAATGTTGCCCGGGACCCCCCTCCTGCCCCTTAAACTAAACCCCTCCCCTTCTCAAATTTTTTCCTCCAATCCCCCGCTTTCTGTTAACCCTTATCGTGCCCCCTTATCACCCCTGTTATGCTGGCCCTCTGCTAACTCCTTTGCAATCCTCTCGCTCCCGAGCCTTAAATGCAAACATGCTGTCCCATCCCTTAAAGTCTGGTGTACATCTCACTACCCCGTTCACTCCCGCTCCAAGGACTTTTACAATCCTATTGTCTATTGTAAAGGCTAAACAAATGGAGTGCGCCAATAAAGTGTTTGGGTTTGGATTAAAGAACCCTATTGCCAACACAAACTTTAAGGCTGCTTTCACACAGGGCATTGCGGGCGCTGACGGTAAAGCAACGCTATATTTGGAAGTGCTTTATCGTAGTTTAGCGGCAATATGCGGCTGCTAGCGGCAGTTTTAACCCCCGCTAGCAGCCGGAAAAGGGTTAAAAGCGCCACTGCAGAGACTCTTTGGAGGCGGGTTTGCAGCACTGCCCCATTGTTTTCTATGGGAAGGGTTGCTTTAGGAGCGGAAATACACTGCTCCTACAGTGCTCCAAAGAGGAGGCTTGCAGGATTTTTTTGACCGTCCTACAAGCGCACCGCTCCAACGTGAACGCCCTCGGGGCTTTCACACTGGAGAGACAGCAGCGGCTGTTTCAGGGCACTTTGCAGGCGCTATTTTTAGCGCCCCAGTGTGAAAGGGGTCTAAAGATGAACTCAAACCAGGTTTATTTTGTAGGCCAAAATCTCCAGACTACTGATAATGTTTGTCAAAAAAATTACAGTTTTGAAAACCATGAAAGAATTAAATTATTGTTTGGATGTGATGTAAAATGTGAAAATGTTTAAAGTTTTTGGAGGCTATTAAAAAAAAAAAAAAAAGCACAAAAATGTGTAAAACGATTTCTTTGCTTTATCAAATAACAATTGCAATAAAGCTTTTAATATTGTATATTTGGTCTGTTGTGCTAATTTTTTACAAAGATATATCACGATTGACGAGGTTGGAGGTTATATAGTTGGTGGTGTGTATGATTTGGCATGACCTTTTGACCTGAACGTTCTTTGAATATTTACCTTCTGGGTTAAATGTTTTTCACCCATGCGCAGTAGCAACCATTTGTTTTTTCACGGACGAGTAAAGCATTATCCTGCAATTTATCATACAGCAGAAGTTTTCCAAACTTGCCATTCTTTTTTTTTGCCACAAATACGTCCTAATCCCATTAACGGGCCTAAAAACAAACCGTGTCTAAATGACCGATTTTCATTTGATTTTTCGTCTAGTGTATGGCCAGCATTAGCTTCAATATGTAGGGGAGGTTTGTGTAGCTGTGGATTGAGTGTGGGTAGGGACACAGGTGGCCCCATGATCTCCTATTCCCCTAGGGTACCATGAGTTGTCAGTCCCAGCCTGGTATGGGTTGCTCAATCTAAAATGCCGGGGGCCTATAATTTGTCCCAGTCCGGCCTGGTGCTAGCTGTTCCTGGGGAACTAAGTAATGTGCTGGATGTGACTAGAAGTAAGTCTTGAGCAAGTGATGCACTAGTGGAGTGAGGAGCGATGGGCTTCAAGCAAGTTTTTGCAGAAGGAAGCTGATGGAGTATGTACAGGCATAGCTCCCAACTGTCCCTGATTACGAGGGACTGTCCCTGATTTGGAGAAACTGTCCCTCCTTTCCTCCTAATTTGTCCCTCATTTTGGTCTGCTCTATATAGTTGTGTATATATATTATGCCCTTTTTATCTTTCAAAAAGTGTTTCCCAGTGCTAAACCTTTCATACAATTTCTAAATTGATGCATTTGTAAATTTTAAAAGCCAATATAAAGAAATGGTAGTGGTAAAAAAAAAAAAAAAAAAAAAAAAAGCACTGGTGGATTTAATTAACTTTTTTCTTTTTGGTTTTCCTTTAAGGGAGCGTGGCGTGGCGCGTGTCCCATGCCTACATACATTTTGTAGGTGTACAGCTAGTAGGTGTCCCTCATTCCTATCTCAAAATGTTGGGAGGTATGCATTCAGATCAGTAAAAAAAAAAAAAAAAACGCTTTTAAGGCAGCAGTGTGTAATAGGCCTAGGGTTAAAACAGGCAGTGAGGAGGCATATGTTGCCTGCTGGATCACTTTTCAGAGAAATGGCAGGTCTGCTGCATGTGAAAATGACCCCAGGTAAAATAAATGTGCCTGTAAATACTCTGAATACACTATGATTTCCATTTTATAATAGTTTTTTTTTCTTTTTTGAACTCCATATTTTTAGGTATAGAAACAGAAGGTGAGAGCTGGTAGTTGTGACACATCATGAATATATTTAGGTTTTATATACATTTTTCTGTACTAAAGACATGTCACGGCATGACTCTATCTAGCCAGGCTGTTAATGCAAACATAGTGAATCGGTGAGAAGCAAAATGAGTGTGAAGGCCAGTGTACACCACTTGCAGTCCAGTTTTTTGTTTTCTCTGCATCAAACTCGCATGGAAAGTAGGTTGTATGTTTTTTTTTTAATGGCATAGTTCATACCAGTGCTTGCAGTTCCAGTGCAATCTGATGGGTGACACTGGGCATTGGTGGACAGCAGTGATGGGCAACACTGACTGGGATGGCTAATGGGCACTGATTTGTGGCACTTGTGGGCAGTGTGGACTCTGATCACTGGCATTGGTGGCCACTCCCATTTTTTTACACTTTATATACTGTAATCAGGGCACTGATCAGCTGACGCGGCTCTTTAACCGATTGGTGTCGCACCATGTCCTAGGAACCTGGTGTAGCCACAACCACCGCGCTCCGCGGGAGCGGCCGTTCCGTGCCGGCATCCTCTGACGGTGGCCCAGAACAAGAGCTGCACCGCCCCGCCGTCATTTGACAGTGGGCGGGCAGCAAGCGGTTAATGACACCCCCAGATCGGTTCACAGATCGCAGTGCAATCCGATTCCAGTGTGGCAAAAGTCCCTGCACTATTTTCCTGCGAATCCAATGTGAGTTCAGCCATACAACTGTATAGCTTAACTCGCATTGGACAGACATCACATGCGATCGGAAACTCAGTGCTGGTGCGATTCACATGCGATGTCTGTTCTCACAAGTGTGAACCCAGGCTTAAGGTTAAGAAAAAGAGGGTGGAAAAATGCACTGGACTGCATCAAAAATATGCCAAAAATGCACTGGAGCGCATCAAACGCACCTGCAGAAAAGCATCTGGAATGCATGCGGACTGTTTCTATGGTGTGAACTGGAGTTTAGGGAGAGAGAATCAATGGCAGCCTTCAAATTACTCTTGTAAGAGCAGACTCTGTTATGTAACAGCAGCTGCTCCAGACATTTCTAGAATAAGCCAGAGCAGTCTGAGAGTGGCTGTGACTTTTCTATGTGGAGTGACGGCAATGCAATTTATTCATGGCTACAACGTACAGTATATTGTAGTGCTGGGTCTTCGTACCCACTGCAAAAAGGGTTTATTGCTACAAAATAGGCACACAATTAGAATCACGCAGTACATCTGACACATGGCACTGTACCTTCTTTAACGTTGTCAAATTACATGCAGCTTCTTCTGGATATAATTTATGACGTTCCTTCAAGAAAGGCTTGATGAGAGCATCAGCAATCATCTCTGATGGGCAGTATTTAATGTCACTAACACCTTGCTCCTGATTGTCCCTCACTAGGTGATACTTCAGGGGCGGACTGACCATTGGGCCACTTGGGCACTGCCCGAGGGCCCCATGCCACTAGGGGGCCCCATCAGGGTTGCCAGTCTCAGTAAAACCAGGGACAGTATGTAAAAATGTGTTTGTTTGTTTTTTACATCTGTCTCTGAAATGTCCCTTACCGACATCCTTTTGGTCTAAAAATCCCGAGATTATAGCTGCCCCACTTCTCCAGTACCTTCTCAGGCAATAGAAACATGTCTGTGTATACTGTGTGATTGTATACTGTGTGTGTGTTTGTGTATACTGTGTGGCCCCATAATCTCTGATTGCCTGGGAGCCCCGTAATCTCCAAGTGACCGGGGGGCCCCATGAGTTGTCAGTCCGCCCCTGTGATATTTGACGTTGATGTGTTTGGTCCTAGGATGGACCCTTTCTGATTGTGTAAGCTTTATACATCCCTCGTTGTCTTCAAAAATCTGAATTGCTTTTGACATGTCTACCCAATGTCCACAAAAAGTTGACAAATCCATAATGCTTCTTGGCATGTGTGTGCTGCTGCAATGTACTCTGCTTCAGTTGAAGATAGAGCGACAGTTGCTTGCTTTCAAATAGACCAACTTATGGTTCCTTCCCCATACTGGAAGATTAATCCACTTGTGGACTTGCGGTCATGGCAGTCCCTGGCCCAATCAGCATCCACATATCTGACCAGTTTTGGATTTGATGTTGCTAGTAGCCGTAATTTTATCTGAATTGTTCCTTTGAAGTATTGCGCATCACTCTTTTTACTTCATTCCAGTCACGCTGACAGGGAGCTGAGATTTTCCTGCATAGTATGCCCACTGCTGTGGTTATGTCTGGTCTTGTCACAGTGGCAACATATTGCATATAGCATTTGACACAGTGCCACATAAATGTTTACTGTTCAAAATAAGGTCCATTGGCATTGACAATAGGGTGAGTACATGGATTGAAAACTGGCTACAAGGGGCGAGTTCAGAGGGTGATAAATGGGGAGTACTCGGAATGGCCAGAGGTGGATAGTGGGGTCCCCCAGGGTTCGGTGCTGGGACCAATCCTATTTAATTTGTTCATAAATGACCTGAGGGTAAACGGTTCAATCTCTGTATTTGCGGACAAAACGAAGCTAAGCAGAGAAATAACTTTTGCGCAGGATGTGGAAACCTCTCAAAAAGATCTGAACACATTAATGGGGTGAGCAACTACATGGCAAATGAGGTTTAATGTAGAAAAATGTAAAATCATGCATTTGGGTGCAAAAATATGAATACAATCTATACACTGGTGGGGGGGAGGAGAACCTCTGGGGGAATCTAGGATGGAAAAGGACCTGGGGGTCCTAGTAAATAGGCTCAGCAATGGCATGCAATGAATAGTTCTCCTGCTCTACAGGATTCTGGTCCGGCAGCACCTAGAGTATGCTGTCCAGTTCTGGGCACCAGTCCTCGGGAAGGATGTACTAGAAATGGAGCAAGTACAAAGGGCAACTAAGCTAATAAAGGGTCTGGAGGATATTAGTTATGAGGAAAGGTTGCGAGCACTGAACTTCTCTCTGGAGAAGACGCTTGAGAGGGATAGGATTTCAATTTATAAATACCATATTGGTGACCCCACAATGGGGATAAAACTTTTTTGCGGAAGGGATTTTAACAAGACTCGTGGCCACTCATTAAAATTAGAAGAAAAGAGGTTTAACCTTAAACTACGTAGAGGGTTCTTTACTGTAAGAGTGGCAAGGATATGGAATTCCTTTCCACAGGCAGTGGTCTCAGCAGGGGGCATCGATGGTTTCAAAAAACTATTAAATAAGCACCTGAACAACCACAACATACAGGGATATACAATGTAATACTGATCATCAGACACAGGTTTAACTTGATGGACTTTTTTCAACCTCACCTACTATATAGCAGCTTACCGATTTGCTCTGCGATACGTGTCATTTTTAGGTGGCAAGTTTTCTGCTTAATTGCTCTTGGTAACCTGGTTCTATAGGAGTTTTCACTTCCTTTGCATCTTGCATATGAAATTGTTCCAAGATTTCTGAGATTTTCGGAGATTGGTTGAGAATATAAAAACTTCCATCTTTTATGTGGATTTCCAGATAGTAGCTAATGTTTTCTAGCTCTTTCATAGTTAGTAAGGTTGAATAAAGACACCAGTCCATCTAGTTCAACCTGAGTGAGTGTCTACAATTGTCCCCATCCCTGTACGTTGCACACTCACATCGGTCCCTACCCTCAATGAGCCCACAATGTCCCCATTCATATACTAGGGCCAATTTTGAACAGAAGCCAATTAACCTACCTGCACGTCTTTGGATTGTGGGAGGAAACCAGAGTACCTGGAGGAAACCCACGCAGGCACAGGGAGAGCATGCAAACTCCAGGCAGGTAGTGTCGTGGTTGGGATTTGAACCAGTGACCCTTCTTACTGCTAGGTGAGAGTGCCAACCACTACACCACTGTGCTGCCCACTGCCCTCTTTGTTTGTTTTTTGTTTTGTTTTTCCTTTCTGCTTGTGAACTATGATTATAATCCCCTTGTTCAAAACGGGTTATAATGTCATCAACATAAGGATGTACAGTATCTCACAAAAGTGAGTACACCCCTCACATTTTTGTAAATATTTTTATTATCTTTTCATGTGACAACAGTGAAGAAATGACACTTTGCTACAATGTAAAGTAGTGAGTGTACAGCCTGTATAACAGTGTAAATTTGCTGTCCCCTCAAAAACGCAACACGCAGCTATTAAAATCTAAACCGCTGGCAAGAAAAGATCAGTACACCCTTCAGTAAAAAAAGTCCAGATTTGGGCTCAAAGTGTCAATATTTTGTGGGGCCACCATTATTTAACCGCTTTACCACGGCAGAATGGCACGGCTGGGCGGAAAGACGTTGCCTTGCTTCACCTTTTGGCCACTAAGGGGCACGTGTCCCCACAGCGTGTGCCCGCAGCAGGCGCAATGACCGCCAGGCTCCCGCAATCACATCTTTCTTTCTCTCTCGCGCCCTCTCTCTCTCCTACAGTTAGAACACACTGCGGGAACACAGATAACCCCTTCCCTTCCAGTGACATTTATACAGTAATCGGTGCATTTTTATAGAACTGATCGCAGTATAATTGTCAATGGTCCCAAAAATGTGTCAAGTGTCCAGATAAACGCAGATCTAATTTCTAATTTTACTATTAAGAAAAATGAGAAATGCCATAAATCTATCCCCTATTTTGTAGACGCTATAACCTTTGCGCAAACCAATCAATATACGCTTATTAGGATTTTATTTTTATTTTTTACCAAAAATATATAGAATGCATATCGACGTATACTGAGGAGAAAATTTTATTGATTTTTGTTTTTTTAAAGTGGGATTTTCTTATAGCAAAATGTAAGATATATTGTGTTCTTTTTTTTTTTTTTTTTTTCCAAAATTGATGCTCTTTTTCTTTATAGTATAAAAACCACAGAGGCGACCAAGTACCACCAAAAGAAAGATCTATTTATGGGGAAAAAAATGTCAATTGTGTTTGGGTACGTTGTCACACGACCACACAATTGTCAGTTGCGATGCAGTGCCATATCTCAAAAAATGGCCTGGTTATTGAGCAACCAAATCTTTTGGGGCTGAAGTGGTTAACCCTCTTGGGCATGGAGTTCACCAGAGCTTCACAGGTTGCCACTGAAGTCCTTCTTCACTCCTCCGTGACATCAGAGCTGGGGAATGTTAGAGACCTTGCGCTCCTCCACCTTACCCCACAAATGCTCATGAACCCCAATCACCTGACTCTAACCAAAAAATAGGTTCTCCCCTGCCCGTTGGCTGAGACACCCCTTATACCCATAATCTGACCTTGCACTGCCCTTCCTGTAACTAATGCCACCAGGTACCCGGCCACCTAGTGGCAAAAGAGAGAAGTGCAGAAATTACAGACTTGGGGTGAGATCAATTGATCCTCAACAATTAGCCAGGGCAGCTATACCTGACAGGTACATTTAGAAGCAACCCTACCTAAACACCAGGATGCTACATCATCCCCCTGCCTAAAAAACTACATCAACAACAACTTTTCAGTCTGCCATATCTCCTACAAGCTTTCCTATCTTTCTCTCCAACCCTCGATCAGACACTCGTGGCAGCACTTATCCTTCTCTGCAGAGAGGGGACTCCTCCCCCTACCAACGGATTGGTGCAAATGTTCTCTGGGAATGGTGGCGCCCACCTTCCTCATGCTGCAGCGTGTCAAAACTGTAATGGAGTCCATTTTGGAGACTGTTAACTCTCACAGCGCTGGTGGGAAGTGTCAAAAGACCAGGTTGATCCTCTCCCATGAGCAGTGAGACTTTCTGGTTCTTCCCCTCATTTGGTAGTATGCATAACAGTCTATTAAAAGTGTAAATGTTACTTTCCACCTTCCCATGGAGCCAGACCAAATCCAGTTGGAGCTGTAGCCAGTTGCTATGGACGACTTGGGAACCACACTGGGCACCAAATGTAGCAAGGTCCCAGGCCTCCTTCGATCTAATGAGAACCTCTAGGGCCAGAGATAGCTGACATCCTTCTGTATATGGTGGGTTGTATGCATAGTAGGTGCAAGGTAGGTAGTCACTGGACGCCAGACACTTCTTGAATGCAAAAGAGATTTTTATTTCTCTAAACAGAACTTTGGGAGAAGGGGGTTAGGGCCAGGACATCCTTGGGTAGTTGCACGATCAATTGGCAGACTCAGACTTCAACAGGAGGAGCACTGACATGACCTCTCTTACTGTACACTTGGGACAGCTTTGGAGAATGGATTTTGTGCCACAGATTCAAAATCGTTTCCTCCGGTAGCACGATCGTCTGATCTACAGACATGACCTTGTAGCCTAGGTACAGGATCTCCTGTGTAGGGATAGTCTTGGATTTTTCCCAACTGACAATCCATCTTAACTGACTCTAAAGAACACCTGTGCTGCACCACCACTGCAAAATCTCTTGGCCTGTCAGGTGACCACCACCATGGTGTACTACAGGTCCCAGCCTTACCATCACCACCAACTACCAGAATAATGGCTTGCTCAGCAGCCTACCTGGACTTGACTGATGCCTACCTCCACCGGAGCGTCCTGGGGATTAGCCTCCATGGCCCCCCTCGAGTTCTGGATCCTGCCGCTAGGGATCACGCAGGCACAGCGTGGGCTTCCCTCTTCCTCCCTATACCTCCAGAGACCCAGAACCGGAAGTCTCAGTACACAGTAATGACTTAGTTCCGATGGAAGTGACGCAACGGCGTCTCTGACCCCCACTGCTATTGGCGCAGAGAGCAGAGGAGGAAAGGAACAAGCTACACCGCTCTTGGAGGGGGGAACTAGCGTCATCCTGACCCTGGCACACCTCGGCGCTGGAGAGGTAGGGAACGGGTCTGCTCCTAACCGCCGGACGGTATCCGAGACCCATTGAACAAAATGTGGACTAGCTTGAAGGCTGCCGGATAGGACCCAGTCCCTCTGTGCAGCTTCACGCCCTTCAGGTAGCCCCTGAGAGATGTAGTCCTTCTCCTGGTTCCTGGCAACATGTTCCTCCGACGGAGGAAATGCAAATGACTGGCCAGGGACCTGAAGGACTGCCTTTTGAACTGTTGGCAATGTGTTTCCTGGGTCGATGGGAGGGACTCCATCTCTCAAGGGCTGTCCTGGAAGACAACTGGGGATATTATGATTTTTACATGAAGGAGAGAAGTGCCAGAATAGGCCCGGTATTGAAGTGGTTAAAGTGATATTAAAGTCTTGTGTTTTTTTTTGTTTTTTCTTTAACAGATTAGGCCCCGGAAGTATTTACCAACCCCCCCCCCCTTAATGACCAGGCCATTTATTTGCGATACAGAACTGCGTCATTTTAAATGACAATTGTGCGGTCGTGCAATGCTCTACCCAAACAATAGTGCCCTTCCCTGCCCCCACCACCACAAATACAGCTTTCTTTTGGTGGTATCACCTCTGCAGTTTATTTTTTACACTATAAACAAAGGGCGACAATTTTGGGAAAAAAGTTTTACTTTCTGCTGTAAAACCTTTCCAAAAAAATATTCATCAATTTAAGCCAATTTGTATTCTGCTATAAATTTCTGGTAAAAAAAAATCCAAATAAGCATATATTGATTGGTTTGCGCAAAAATTACTGCATCTACAAAATGGGGGAAAGATTTCTGACATTTTTTTATTATTTATTTATTTTTTACTAGTAATGGCGTTAAATAGTGATTTTTGGCGGGACTGCAACATTGCAGTGGACAGTTACTATAGTAATCAGTGCATATTTTTAGCACAGACATTGTACTAATGATACTGGCAGGGAAGGGGTTAACATCAGGGGCGATCAAAGGGTTAACTGTGCTCCCTCAGTGTGTTTACTGCCTCACTGGGATAACACACAGATCTGTCTTCCTGCATAGCAGAAAGACAGGATCTGTGTGAACTCCCCTGTCAGAATGGAGATTTGCCTTGTTTACACAATCGGTTCTGTCACTGCAGGGAACGATCGTGGGTGGCCAGCAGACATGGAGTCTGCTGGACCCGCTGATTAGCTCCGTCACTGGCCAATGGAAGTGCCCAAAGATTTCTGTATACGAGCCCAACGTACACCTACGGCGATATGCACAGCCGAGCCAACCTGACGCAGTATAACTGAGTGATTAAAAATAACAAGCATGTTAAACTTGACTGCTCTGTGTAATGGCTTTGCACAGAGCATCCCAGATCCTCCTCTTCTTGGGTCCCTTGCTGGCGCTCCTGGCCCCTCCCTCCTATGGAATGCCTCTGCAAGTAGATTGCTATGGGGGCACCTGAGGCGAGCTGCAGCTCAGTGTATCCATTGAGACATGGTTTCTCTGCTCCCTTTCTCTCCAAATTGGCTAACTGATTTTGACATCAGCGGGGGGCCAATAACACCGCTGCTGTGTCTCATCCAATCAGGAGGCAGCATGTCGCGGACAGCCAAGGCATTCGTGCATCATCGTTGGATCGAGTTCGGGCTCGGGTAAGTATTAGGGGGGGCTGCCGCACACAGAAGGTTATTTTTTTTTATCTTAATGCATAGAATGCATTGCGATAAAACATTTTCTGCCTTTACAACCACTTTAACTTTGTATTGACACCTGCAAATCCCAAGGGCAGTTTGATTTGAATGTAGTGAGGGAAACGTGCATGGATCGTGGTGTTTCCCACACTGCATTAGTGCAAATCTAGGCTTAAAAAGGGGTTGTAAAGCTTTGTTTTTTATTTTCTAAATAGGTTCCTTTTAAGCTAGTGCATTGTTGGTTCACTTACCTTTTTCCTTTGATTTCCCTTCTAAATATTTTTTTTCTTTGTCTGAATTTCTCACTTCCTGTTTCTCCTCAGTAAACTTTACACCATCATCCGAGCGGTGTTTAGTCAGCCAGAACAGCTTACTGAGGAAGAACAGGAAGTGAGAAATTCAGACATAGAAAACAAAGAAAAAAAACATTTAGAAGGGAAATTGAAGGAAACGGTACGTGAACCAACAATGCACTAGCTTAAAGGAACCTATTTAGAAAATAAAAAACGAACCTTTACAACCCCTTTAAGCCTCATACAGACGATCACATTATTGGCCAACCGAGCGCCTGATTTTTGTCTGAAGAGCGTGTGCCAGGAATTTGTCTTGCATACTAACGGTACACAATTGTCGGCCAACGAACATGAACGTGGTGACGTTCTGCGAAGAATTTCAGCTCTTGAGCGCCACCCTTTGGGCACCTTCTGCTAATTTCGTGTTTGAGACATGCGTGTTTGTACTTTTAACTTTTATGTGATGGACTTGTGTACAGACGATAGGAAAATCTGACAACAGACCGTTTGCCGAAAATTTACTAGAATGCCATCCAACATTTGTTGGCCAAAAGTTGGAAGCAATTGTCTGAAGGAGCGCACTAAAGCCCCATACACACCATCAGATTTTCTGCAGATTTTTGTCTTCAGATTTACCATAACCATATAATATGAGGTCAAACCTTAGGAGTTTCAATGTGTATGCAATCAGGCCGGCCCTTCTACTACATGGTTTTGGTAAATCTGAAGACAAAAATAAGCAGAAAATCTGATAGTGTGTATGGGGCTTCACGGTCGGATTTTAGGACAACAGTCTGTCATCAGACAATCCCCTGCCAACGATCGGATCGTGTGTACGAGGCTTTAGGGCTGGTTCACACCGGATGCATTTCTGCATGTGTTTTTAAATGTGTTTTTGATATATTCTGGTGTTTTTTTTTGTGTTTTAATGTATTTCGGGATGCATTCCAGATGCTTTTTTTTTTTTCACTGTACATTGTGTTAAATGTGTTTTTGATGCATTCCAGAACGTTTTCATGCTCTACTTTTTTCCAGACCTGAACTATGCCATTGGCGCCATACAACCTACTTTTCATGTGTTTTTTGAGGCAGGGAAAATTGTATACTCACCTTCCGTAATTTTCCTTTCCTGACGCATCTTCATGGCAGCACACACTGGGTAGTGACTCCGCCCCCCACAACCTGACAGGATTGGATTAGCTATAAATTTGAAGGGGAGACCCCCCGCTGCATTCTCTGTATATATCATCACAAAGAGTCAGGGAGGAAAGCGTGTGCTGCCATGAAGATGCGTCAGGAAAGGAAAATTACGGAAGGTGAGTATACAATTTTCCCTTTTCCTGACGCCTTCATGGCAGCACACACTGGGAAATAACTCGCCAGTCGGGTGGGTGTAAGTAAAAAATAAACTTTAATTCCTTTATAATGCAGAAGAATTTGCTCTAATGATAGGTCTGCCGAAGTCAGTCATGGACAAGTAAGCTGAATCCACTTTGTAATGGGAAATAAAGGTATGCCTTGAGGACCAAGATGCTGCTCTGCATATAGTCTCCGGAGATACTCTACAATATGCTGCCCAGGAGGTAGCCACTGCCCTTGTAGAATGAGCCCTGATGCCTTCAGGAATTGTCAGCTGCTGAGAGGAATATGCTTTTTTAATGATCCTAACCAGCCAGGATGCGATGGTGCGTGAAGAGGCTGCTTGAGCCTGCTTGGAGCCGTGAGGGATGACCAAGAGAGAATCTGTCTTTGCAACGAGGTAGTAGTGGATAGGTAATTGATGATGGCTAACCTCACTACCAGAGGGTGCGGATCCCCCTGATCATTACGGAAGGATGAAAGAATGATATCCTGGTTGTAGTGGAATGGAGTGGCTACTTTGGGTATAAACTGCTCCGAGGGTCTTAGAACCACTTTGTCAGGAAAAAGGACTAAATGAGGCTCAGAGATCATTAATGCCTGTATTTCCGATACCCTTCTTGCTGATGTAATAGCAATCAGGAAAGTCAGTTTTAAGGTCAGGTTCCATAGAGAGATCTTTTCAGATGGAATAAATGGAGGTGAAGACAGGGCATGAAGAACTACTGATAAATCCCATGACGGAAAGAACGGTTTCCTGGGAGGTTTGATTTTCAGATAGGCTCTTAAGAACTGGACAACTAGAGGATGAAAGGCCCACTTCGTGTCTGTTTTAGCTGATAGGGCAGACACCTGAACCTTAAGGGTACTTAGACTCAGGCCCTTGTTGACTCCTGACTGGAGGAAATCCAAATGTGAGCAGGCTCTGGAGAAACGCTATTCCATCCTTTCAGTTGAGCCATGGAGCAGAATCTTTCCCAAATTCTAGAATAAATAGAATTGGTCGTGAATTTCCTAGCTTGCATTAGAGTCGATATGACCTCTTGAGAACATCCCTGGGCTTTCAGCCTAGCCCTTTCAATTTCCAGGCCATCAGGTGCAACTTCTCCGGAGCTGGGTGCAGGAACTGACCTTGAGACAAAAGATCCGGAGATATCCGAAGGGGAATAGGAGGTTGAAGGCTGAGTTGGAGAAGTGTCGTGAACCATGGTCTCCTTGGCCACAGTGGTATGACTGCGATTACCGTCGCTGAGGATCTCCGGAGTCTGGATAGAAACATTGCGATCAATGGAACTGGAGGAAAAATTTTATCCCAGCCTGAAATTCCATGGGTGACTCAAACAGTCCACTCTATCTCTGGCATTCCCCAAAGTTCCGTCAAGAGTGACGGTTCGAGGGTTCAGGGACCACTCGTTGTTGGAAAAAGTCTCTCGAATCAGATAGTCGGCTAGCATATTTTGCGCTGCTGGAACAAACTGCTTTTAGGCTTGAAAGATGTATTTGAGCCCAATCTAAAATGGATCGAACTTCCTCCATGAGAGTGACACTCCTGGTACCTACCTGCCTCTGAATATAGGTCACTGCCACTTTGTTGTCCATGCGGATAACTACACTTTTGCCTCTTAGGAGTGGTGTAAAGGCTCGCAAGGCTTGGAAAGCCGCTCTTAGCTCCAGGATGTTGGAGACTAGGCCCAAGGTCTGAAAAAGCCATTGCCCCTGGGCTGCCAGGTCTCGAAAATGGGCTCCCCAACCCATCTGGCAGGCGTCCGAAGTTACTACTTCTGGATCTGGAGGGACTATCGGCATGTATCTCCCGAGGTTGCTGCGGTGTGTCCACCACCATATTGATTGCTTCACAGTACTGGAGACCAAGATGGTTTGACGCATCGATACTCCATCCCACTGCCTGAGAAACGAGTTCTGGAGAGGTCTCATGTGCCACTGGGACCACTGAATCATAGGTATTGTTGCTGACATGGACCCCAGTATACTCAGGCAGTCTCTGGCTGGCAACTGGTCTGTTGACAATAGCCTTTGCATCTTCCGTACTAAAGGTCTGACCTTCTCCTGTGGAAGCTGTACTCTGTTTAATTTGGTATCTAGGTCTGCCCCCAGAAAAACCATCCTCTGTGTGGGTTGTAGACTGCTCTTCTTCCAGTTGACTAACCACCCAAATTTCTGGAGGGTCGCAAGAAGAATCTCCCGGTGGAGAGTCAGAGATTCTTGATCCTCTGCTAACAGCAGGATGTCGTCCAGATAGTGGTGGACTCGTAACCCTTTTTCCCTGAGGAAAGCTATTAGTGGCAGCAGAACTTTGGTAAACGTCCTGGGAGCCGAGGAGATGCCGAATGGAAGACAATGGAATTGGAAGTGGTGTTGATTTATGGCGAAGCGTAGGAATTTTTGAAAAAACGGGTGAACTGGCACGTGAAGATAGGCGTCTGACAAATCTATAGAAAGCATCCAGTCGTTTAGGTTTATTGCTAGGAGAATAGACTGTAAACTCTCCATTTTGAAGGACTCCACCTGGATGCCTCTGTTGAGTCTCTTAAGGTCTAGTACGGGTCGCAAGTCGCCCATTTTCTTCTTCACCAAAAAAAGAGGGGAATAGAACCCTCTCCCTTTCTGGTGTGATGGTACTTCTAGGATTGCACCCTTTTGTCTCAGTTCCGTTATATATTTCACTAGCAGGCTCCTCTTGGATAATGAAGACGGAAGCCTGGTTGTACGGAAGTAGCTTGGTGGAAGACCGTTCCTGAACTTCCATTTGTGCCCAAACTTTATTGTGGAAAGTGTCCATGAGTCCTCTGTGTCTTGCCCAAATTTTGGAAAAGCTTCTCAGCCTGGCGCCCACCTGGGCCGGCGGATCTTCAAAACGATTTCGGCTGATCTCCAGCCGGGTTGGTCTTGGATTTTTGTAACTTGAGAAAGGAGGGTTTTGTGCTCCTCCAGTCCCTTCTAAATTCCCTACCAGGACGGTAGGATCTAGATTCCCGGTATTTGTCTGGTAAATTACGTTTGAAGGCTGGACCTCTGTGTCCTAGGTCTTCTGTCAGAGGGGATCAAACCTGACTCGCCTCCGGAAACTTTGTAGATGGCTGAATCTAATTTGGCACCGAACAGGTTAGAACCATCATATGGAATCCGGCACCAATTAGTTTTTGAGGCTGCGTCCGCTACCCATGGCTTGAGCCATAGAGCTCTTCTTGCTGTCACCGAGGCCAGCATTGATCTTGCAGAAGATCTAATAACATCTAGCGAGGCCTCCACCACGAAATCCCCTGCGAGTCTGATCTCCTGCAGGGAAGATATTATTCTCCATCTCAACGCCGCCTCTAAGGTCCTTCTCCACTCCGGATGCCCATCCTGAGATGGCCCTGGCCACTGCCGCCGTAGTAATTGCTGGTCTACAGGCCCCTCCAGCTGTGGAATAAGCTTTTTTCAACGCCAGATCCATTTTTCGATCCAAAACATCCCAGAAAGAGACTGCATCCTCGATCTGTAACGTTAAGTGACGGGCCAGGCGCATCAATGAAGAGTCAACGACGGGGGCGCTCATTAGGGGTCTCACTTTTGCTTCCTTGAAGGGATACATTTTCACCAGTCTATTAGAGAGGCTAGCTCTATTATCTGATCTTTCCCATTCATCCTTTGATGAGGTCCTCAAGTTCCTCAATAAAAGGGAAGGTTTCTGGATCGCTTTTTAAATTCGGAAAATATTTCCGTACCTTCGGAGGATTAGCCACATCCTCCTGCCAGCCAATAGCCTCCTTAACGGATTTAGCAAAAAGCTCCACCAGGGAAAAAGTCAAAGCCGGCTGACATATCCTGACATTCGTCCTCCGAGGAGGAATCTGATACTTGGGTGAGACGAGGTTCCGCAGAGGATGTGCTAGGAACTGCTCTATCCATAGCCGGTGTAGCTGACTCCAGCAATGTTTCCCGTACGGACTCCCTAATGAGATCCGTGGCCATTCTAGCATCTGCCTCTTTCTCTCTAGTGGCCTCACTAAAGCATGAACGACAAGCAAGCTTGTCTGGCAAAGCCGGGTCACCGCATACCCAGCGGGCATTGGGTGCAGGACGAGCATGGCGACCCTGATGCTGCGAAGGAGGAGATTTTCTACGTTTTGACTGGCTGCGGTGTGAGTGGCTTTGCCGTGAATGGCTATGCCTACGGTGGTGTGAAGGGGATCTTGAACGGCTTCGACGAGACTTCCTGCTTGAGGTATGGCTGGATCTTCTCCCCTGTCTAGAACTTGCCGTTCTTGACTCAGCTGGGCTGCCGGAATAAAAAAAGGCAGCGCTAAGCATCTGGCACTCTTTTGATCTCCCCTTCAATACGTACCTAAGCGGTAAAGCCTCTTACCTAACTTGCTGATGGTGGTCTGCGTGGGCAGTGGACTCCATAAGGAAAGGGTACAGGATAGTCTAAAACGTAAGGAGGAACACATAAGTAGGAAGGGACTATAATGAATCATACGGACACACATTTTCTTTTCTTTTTTAAATAATTAACTGCGCAGAAAAAAATAAAGCATAAATAAAGCATAAATACTTAAATAATATTAAACAAGTAGAAAGAATAAAAAGAAACCCCACAGGGACTTACCTTTAGCAGATTTCAGAAACTAGAAATGCAGAGCAGTTTTCTCCCAATTGCAGCCAGCAATACATCATGTACTGAAGTTTACACAGAGCACTGTGTTTTTAAAACTGGCGCCATACCGCCGCTGAGTGGCGCTCCGCGCATGCGGGGAAGTGATACGAACGCCCCGCGCCATCTTGGAAGAGGGCAGCAGCAAGGAAAACCCAGGAATGAAAATCCTGAGACTGGGCATGCGCAGTACGGCGGAACGAGCGCCGCACGAGCGGGACAACAGGTATCAGCAAGACCTGCTCCCTCCGCTGAAGATAAGGAAGGTACTTAAAAAAAATTTAAAGTTTAAATAAAACCTGGGCTTCGCAAAAGCGGGACAACAGAGAGGGCAGTAGCAAGTGTCAGAACTTTGAGAGGAAAAAAGGGAGAAAGAACAAAAAGGAGATCCACTGCAAAGAAAGCTTCTTTAAAGCTTTATAAAAAATGCCAGCAAAAACGCCCCTTAAACTCCAAGAGCGGGGGGCTCCCTCCATAGAAGCTCCTTTAGAGACTGTACAGGAGGGACTTCCAAACAGGAGAGGCTAGAACCTGCTGGGGCGAATGCGATAGAGGCTTTTTTCATCTGAAACGCGTCCGACCAACCTGTCAGGTGAGGATAAAAAAGAGAATGCAGCGGGGGTCTCCCCTTCAAATTTATAGCTAATCCAATCCTGTCAGGTTGTGGGGGCGGAGTCACAACCCAGTGTGTGCTGCCATGAAGGCATGAAGACTTTTTTCCAGACCTGAACTATGCCATTGGCGCCATACAACCTACTTTTCATGTGTTTATTGAAGCAGGGAAAAAATACACTGGACTGCATGAGATGTGATCTGGCCCTTCTCTATTAAAATGGGGGCAACAGTTCTGGTGCCTATCAGGGATTTCCCTCACTTTGAAGAGATTTTCTTTGACTTTTAGAAAATCTCACCAATGGGGCACAGATGGCATAAAGGGAACATGCCTAATGGCCCGTACACACGATCCGAATATCGTACGACCGTTTTCGGTTAATAGTCGCAAGTAGAAATTGAATAGCTAAATAAAGTCATGAACATTCTCGTACGACAGAAAAAAAAATCGGAAGTGATGTCATGTGCTGTAATGTATTTGTATTGCATTTTCGGACGACAGCTGTACTGACTAACCGAAAATTGTACCAGGAAAATTTTCGCGAATGCCTGATCCAATAAGATCAGATGAACGGCTGTCGAAAGTAGTGTACACACGATCTGAAAATCGTACGATCCTTCCTCAGGTGACCGTTTTTATACGATATTGGGATCATGTGTATGGGCTAGAACGCTATCAAAAAAAAAGTTTTGCCTTCAGCTCTAATGCTATTTTTTTTTATTTATTTTTTTTATCTAAGAGAGGAAGTTTTGTGTTTTTTTTTTTCCTGAGTGAAGGATCCAGACAGCCAAAATCAGCCTCTGAATGGAAGCATCTTTCTAAGGACAGTATACACAAGTGCCAGCAGGTGGCGCGCTGTGTCAGCCGAAGTCCGAGGACTACAGGAATGACAGCGCTGTAGCGCGGACCAATAGCAGAGGGAAGGGGGCTGGCCCTGGACTGGTATATATAAAAGTCGGCAGTGGGCGGGCATCCCCAGTCAGCTGAGTACGGCGGCTCCGGAGGGGAACGATTGGTTGGGGTGGGGGACGCTTCATCAAGCTGCCGTCCTGATTTCTAGTAGTAGATGAAGAAAGTATTCTTATAAAGCATCGGACAAGATTGGACAGGAACTTCTCAAGAGACCGACCTCCCCGCACCCCACGGAAGGTGAGCCGGGCCCTCTGATTGGACGATCAGCGGTCTGTATAGTGTACTATGGGTGACCCCCCAATTCATCTACAGCTCTCATTACTATACATTGCTTTGTATGGGGGCCTAAGCTTCACCATGTATAGTGGACTACGGGGGTTGTAGTTTCTGCTCTTAGATTGCAAGCTCTTGGGAACAGGGTTTTCTTTTGTATTACGAACGAAGGGCATAGCTGTAGACTGCAAGCTCTTGGGAACAGGGAGCAGCATTGTGGTGATCTTATAGACTAGGCAGTGCTGAATTCCTTCCGCTGTGTACATTCTTGTAGAAGTGATCCCCTTCATACTATGATGTGACTGTAAATATTCCCATATATACGATGTGTGACCAGTGATCGCAGCCCTGTATCCTCTATTACAGCTGGGCTCCAATGACATGCCCGGGTGCTTTGTGTGTGTCTATGGCAGACCACTGCTGGAAAAGGACTCGGAATGATCCGTCTCTGATGTGATCTATGGGAAGGAGTCTAGTCGGTGGTTTGTGTGATTTAGGCCTCTATAGTGATCAGTATTGGCAGTAAGGGAACATGTCTAGGCTTGTCCTCTGTAGCTGGAGAAAAGGGGGTGTGTCAGACATATCTGACCTATTAGGTGTCTGAGCTCAGGGCTGGGCGTGGTTTGTCGCCTATGAGTGTGGGGTGTACTAAGATGGCCTCGATAGAACGTCACTTCCGTTACCAGATCTGACGGGTTGCTTGATCTGTAGCCCGGGAGGCGTGGCTGCAGAGTGACGACTCTGATCAGCTATGGAGAAGGGGAGGCGGGGCCCAGTACAGAACAACAGTGTCAGCAGCTCCATCTGTTCATGCCTTAGTGCTTTTCAATAGAGCCTGATCATATGCTGCAGACCAGTCAGTCAGAACCGTGTAATGGGGGGAGCGGGAGAGGAGTACAGCCCCCTAGCCTCTTTACTTGACTCAAAATACAAAGATCTTCCTGTATGAAAGATTCCACCACTATGTATCCAAAATAGAACAGGATACCAAAACTATACAAAATATCGCATTGACAAAAAGTGAATATATCTGATCAAAACGCACTTAAAGCAGAGCTCACCCCAAAAGTTGAACTTCCGCTTATCTATCTTCTCTGTGACACCCCCCCTATTTGGCACTTTTTCGGGGGGCGTGTACCTGTTTTCGACAGGTGACCTGTCCCCATTTCCGTCGCCCCCTAGGTACGTTAGAAATCCGTCGTCCTCCCCCCTGCTATCAGGCCAGTAGGAGAGCGCAGCCGCACTTTGCACGTGCGCTGTATGGACCTGGTCATGAAGCTACACTTGGTTCCCTTACTGGAAATGGCAACGGCAGCACCCGACAACTGATGAAAACATCAGCTGCGGTGCCGACATCGCTGCACTCCAGGACAGATAATGCTAAAATTCAGCAGCTACAGTATGTGTGACATTTTTTTGTCTTAACCCCTGTAATAAAAAAACTCTTACAAGGGTTATGACCCTACCTTGCACTATCCAAAATAGAGAAAGTTTGACTTTAACCACTTCCCACCCGGCCAATGTACATACACGGTCGGGTGGGAGCTCTCTACTTCTGATAGGACGTTCAGGAACGTCCTTCAGAAGGAGGGGGGTGGCGCGTGCTTGATCCCACGCAGCGGCGCGATCCCGATGTGCTCGTGTCACCCGGACACGGCGTATCTCGGATCGGCAGGAGGGCTCTGTGATTGGCCCTCCTGATCACATGACGGCCGTGTCCAATCACGGCCGTCATGTGATGTAAACAAACAGCCGGTTGCTAGGCAATCGGCTCCTCCTCTCCTCACACAGAAGTCATCGCTGAGGAGAGGAGAGCAGATCGCTGCAGCCGGCTGGTGATCAGTGAGTATGAGCTGTTTTTACAGCTTTTTACTAACTGATCACCAGTCTAGTGTACACACAACACACCACACAGTGTAAACACACGTCACCACAATACACATGTCACCACACATGTCCCCAAACAATAAAAAGACATGACCCCCACATATGTCCCACTAAAATCACATGTTCCAATGATTATCTGCACACATATGTACGTGATCACCTGCACATGATCATTTGCGTACATATGTCCGTGATCACACAAACTAATTATTATACACTTAACGGATTTTTTTTTTACCAAAAACATGTAGCAGAATACATGTTGCCTTAAATTTCTGCCAAAAATTGATTTTATTGGATTTCTTTTAAAATAGAAAAAAGAAAATATTGTTTTTTTTTTCCAAATTTCCGCTATTTTTGTGCTTGTATCGCAAAAAATAAACGGAGTCATGAATAAATACCACCAAAATAAAGCTCTATTTGTGCGAACAAAATGATAAAAATTTCATTTGGGTACAGTGTAGTATGACCGCGCAATTGTCATTGAAAGTGCGAGAGCGATGAAAGCTGAAAATTGGGCTGGGAAGGAAGGGGGCGAAAGTGCCCTGTATTGTAGTGGTTAATGCACAGCCAACGCTTCCAAAATGGTCAGATCTCCAATGATTCCAGAGCAAATAACAGGTGATCCTGTATAGTGAAATGTTTTAATGATGCCTTGCCCCAAGTGCTAATAGATTCTTTTTACTTAAAGTGTTTGTTTTTTGTTAACAAAGCTCCTGTCCCTTTTTAAAGCATGCAATACAGCACAGTGCTTGTGCTGTCATCTGGCCCTTTCTATCACCTGAAATACCTGGCTGCTTCTGCCCTCCCCCCTGTAAACTGACCACAGTTTATGATGTCTGCTGAGCCCCGACACTGTGGTCAGTTTGCATGCCTCCGTCATCCACAGCTCTCGTGTCCTCTGGCCTCCTCCTGGATCGAGTGAGAACTTGGGTGACTATTTGTTGGGGGGGGTGGGGGTTGGGTGTTTGAAGTGCTAGGAGGGAATGCATTAAGGTAAAAAATGACTTTAGAACCACTTGATGATTAGGTATGATTACATTTTTTTTCATTGGTTTAGCTTGGATATAGATGTGTGTGCAATACCTGGCCAATAGCTGTGGAAGCTGAGAAATCCACCTGAGGTAGGCTCTGCTACTACAATGACTACTGCTGTCTTCCATTTACTGAGTGGCTGTATAGAGAATACAGGCAGTTGCTTGCTTGGCATGGACAGCATTCGCAGAAAGTCTTGTATTTCTATTAATGTAAGGCATTCTCTTATTGCATGTGGTGAAGATCATGTTGCTGCCCCACCTCTTCACCTTGTCCATTCAGGTAGCACAGTGAATTCACTGAGAGTGCAGTGTTTTCTGAATGACAGGGCCGAGTGAGAGACACCCTCTGTTCACTATGCAGCAGCCACTTGGCATGGGACTTTGCAGCTAGTGGAAATCGCTGGAGTAGCTGTGCCTTGTCCAGGGATTTCCAGCTTCCACAGGTATGACAGATGCTTACTTGGGTCCAAACAGGACCACTACAACTGTGTAAAAATCCTTACCTGAAATTCAGCTTTAAGTAGATGCTGGGATCTTGTTTTAAAAAAATTGGCTTTGCAAGCAAGGGCAGTTTTTGCATTCAGACCCAGTATGAATCTAGTGTGGATTCTAAGTCCTGAATAGAGCCGAACAGTGCTGACTCTTATTTCAATTCTGTTTGCATTTTCAGATGATTGACACGCTTGTAACATCAGAAGCTCAGGACCTTCTTCACCAGCTGAACTTGCTCTTGGAACAGGAGCTGAAATGCCAGCCAAAAGCTTGTGGTTTGCGGCTGATTGAAACGACGCATGACAATGGCCTCCGGATGACTGCAAGACTTCGTGACTTTGAAGTGAAAGATTTACTTAGCTTAACGCAGTTCTTTGGCTTCAATACAGAGACCTTCTCCTTATCTGTGAACCTTCTGGACCGGTTTTTAGCTAAAATGAAGGTAGGCAGTTTGTCTGTGAAAACAAAGTAACAATACATTGTAAAGACATCAGTATTGGGACTGCTGGGTTTGAGGTCTCTCTAGTTGCCTTAGGATGGCGCTACACTAGTAGCATTTTTAGAAAATGTTCGTTTGATTCCCAAATTGTTAGTGGGGTCACTTCAGAGGTTTTTTCGAATGAAGTGATGAGAAAATTTGAAGGAGTAGGATGACTTCTAACAGTGAAGGTGATTTCACTCCAAGTCCATTCACTCCAAAATCAAATGTTGCAAGCAGACGTTTGGTACTTGTGAATGGCATTTGTCATGTCCATGAAACGGTGACAAACTTTGGAACCCAAAATATTTCATAGGCAATGCTTTGTCATGTACAGATCCTTAGTTTCGCAATAACCCCGAATAATGTCTCCAGAAATGTTGTCCTCACTGAGGCATGCATAAAAATGTAGGTGTCAATTCGCTTTGCTATCACATTGGTGACTTGTGTGGTGTTGTTTTTTTTTTTTTTTTTTTTTTTAAGAATTTGTTGCATTGCATAGGAAGATGGTTATTGATTATTTTTTTTTATTTTTTTTTAAATGACCTGCCAAAGCATTATTATTATTTATTTTTTTGTTGAACTAGATGGACTTTTTTTCAACCTGACTAACTATGTAATTAAGTAGCCTGTGCTTTGACAGCAGTACGGGTGACTTCCCATCTGCTGGAGTTAGCCATGCTTGGTGCTCTGGCATTTACAAAAAGCCTTGCATTTTTAGTCAATGAATACAAAGCTTCCTCTGATTGGGTGAATGATGTTGCTTAACCTGACTCTTTTTTTATTTTTATTTTTTTTTAATATCCAGCAGTTAAATGGAAGTTGGCCATGCTGCTTCTGGAATGGTGTTGATTACTGTATGTAGCCAATGCTACTACAGTACATTACACAGAGCAACCACATTGCTTAATAGAAATGGTTAATTTGGGCCAGCTTGGCTCAAGCAAACTTTGGAATGCAGTTAATAGTGGGAAGGGGACATTTTTACTGCTTTAAGAGATTTAATTGAGCCCAGAAATGCACTTAATAATCTTCTTTCCCTAATTTTTGTAGGTGCAGCCAAAACACCTAGGTTGTGTTGGCCTCACCTGCTTCTATCTAGCTGTAAAAGCCACGGAAGAGGAGAGAAATGTCCCCCTGGCAACAGATTTAATCAGAATAAGCCAGTATAAGTTCACAGTGTTTGACATGATGCGGATGGAGAAGATTGTGTTGGAAAAGCTGAGCTGGAAAGTGAAAGCTACAACTGCATTAAACCTGTTACACCTATACCATTCCCTCATTTATGAGAACCTGTCTAGTGAAAGGTAAGCATTGCTTTGTTTACAATTTGTTTAGTTGGGTATGGGTGGACAATTTTCATAATCCAATCAATATTCTTGGTGCTTATAGCAGTTTGATTACACTGCTTAAAATATTCAGATTTATACTTAAAATGTATACTTTAACCACTACAATACAGGGCACTTTCGCCCCCTTCCTTCCCAGCCCAATTTTCAGCTTTCAGCGCTCTAGCGCTTTCAGTGACAATTGCGCGGTCATGCTACACTGTACCCAAATTAAATTGTTATCATTTTGTTCGCACAAATAGAGCTTTATTTTGGTGTTATTTATTCACGACTCCGTTTTTTTTTTTTTTTTTTGCGATATAAGCGCAAAAATAGCGGAAATTTGGAAAAAAAACAATATTTTCTTTTTTCTATTTGAAAAGAAATCCAATAAAATCAAATTTTGTCATAAATTTAAGCCAAAATGTATTCTGCTACATGTTTTTGGTAAAAAAAAATCCGTTAAGTGTATAATAATTGGTTTGTGTGATCACGGACATATGTACGCAAATGATCATGTACATATGTGTGCAGGTGATCACGTACATATGTGTGCAGATAATCATTGGGACATGTGATTTTAGTGGGACATATGTGGGGGACATGTTTTTATTATTAGGGACATGTGTTTTTATTATTTGGGGACATGTGTGTTTTGGGGACATATGTGGGGACTGTGTTTGTACTGTGTGGTGTGTTGTGTGTTTACACTACACTGATGATCAGTGAGTAAAAAGCTGTAAAAAGCAGCCCATACTCACTGATCATCAGCCGGCTGCAGCGTTCTGCTCTCCTCTCCTCAGCGGTGACTTCCGTGTGAGGAGAGGAGAGCCGATTGCCTAGCAACCGGCTGTTTGTTTACATCACATGACGGCCCTGATTGGACACGGCCGTCATGTGATCAGGAGGGCCAATCACAGAGCCCTCCTGCCGATCTGAGATGTGCCGTGTCCGGGTGACACGAGCACATCGGGATCGCGCCGCTGCGCGGGCGCGCGCACGCGCGATCCCGCTACTCCTGAATGACGTTCCTGAACGTCCTATCAGGAGTAGACGGCTCCCACCCGGCCGTATATATGCATTGGCCGGGTGGGAAGTGGTTAAACTTGGATTACTGCCAGCCCCTCTGTTCTACTAAGCCATACTATATACATGTTTGTGTAAAATTGTGCCTGTAAATACCTTATTTTTGTTCAATTCTAGCTGGTCACGTGACCTCCAGCTGCGCTACATCCCCTTCTGACATCAGCTGGGAGGTCATGTGACTACTGTGCTGTCTGCTCAGCCCCTCCTGTGGTAACCCTTCAATTGGGGGAGGAGAGTGTCCGGAAGTCACATGACCAGCTAGAAATTAAAGTATTTTACAGGCACAATTTTTTATAAAATGTGTGCAGTATGGCTTGGTAGAACAGAGGGGCTGGCAGTAATCTTTACTGGCAGCTGCTAATAATGGTGGGAAGGGTTGGGAAGAGATCAACTCGCACACAAGCTGGAAGGGAGAGGAGAGCAGCGGGATGATGGAGGCACATAACCGGAATCGGTAGCCATGATTTACTATGGTCAGCACACTAAGGGGGACACAGGAACAGGCAGGATCAACCAGTTTTTTGTTTTCCTTTTTAAGGCCTAGAAATGGACAGATTAGACAGCACAAGCACTGCTGTTTAACCTGCCATAGGGGATTATCATCCATTCATCATGAGCAGTCTGACTGTAGCAGAATCTAACATTATTTAGCAGTCCAAATATGTAGACTGTTTTTTATAAAAAGGGAACTTGTCACAATAAGGTACTATATAGGATTTAAATAATGGAAGTTCCCAGTGTCAGTACAGTAGTGGGCATTGTGCACGCCCACAATTTGTGTTCTGTTGGCATTAGGGTTGCCGCCTATTCTGATTAAGCACTATCACCATGTTTGGTGTAGCTTCCTTTTTTATGCATGCTTTTTATTTATTTTTGTTCATTCTAGGCAAAGGCTATTTACATTAGAGAGACTTGAAACAAATCTGAAAGCCTGTCATTGTAAGATTGGATTCTCCAAAGCAAAGGTGAGTTATCGAAGCGGTGGGACATACAGTATCATACATATAACTTAATAGATTACACCTTTTTTGTCAGTGACTTATATTGGACTGAATACTGGTCATGAGAAAAATAAGCTTCCTTTTTAAACGTCAAGAAAAGTCCATGCAGAAATATGGCTGTCAAAGATAATATACAACACATTTTACTGATCAAGCTTCTGTTTTTCTCTTGCTCAGCCCTCTGTGTTGGCCTTGTCAATTTTGGCTGTTGAAGTTCAGGAACAGAAGTTGCATGAACTGACAGATGTGGTGGAGTCTCTACAGAAACATTCCAGGGTAAGATTCAGACTAAAGCTGCCAAACTCCAGGCCAACCGAGAAATATGCAGTTGTAATGCATACAGTATGTGTGAACAGTCTTGCTAAGCTTTTTAATTTCTTTACCTGCTTTAGTCTCGGCACCATTTTTTAACACTGCACTGGGGAAAGGTCCCTTGTTTTAAAAAAAATAAAAATAATAATTGCGTCCAACTGTTGGCTTTTATATGGAAGTGATATTAGGCCACCTGAACACTTTTGCAACCTCCTGCCCTTTCATAGATCTGCCTTCCTCTGGACCAGAAAGTGATGTCGCTTCTTGGCCCAGCATGGTTATACTCTGGGATCTCTGCCTGGGGAAGTAACTGATGGAACATGGTGTGTGTTCTGTTGGCTGCAGTGGATACACAGGAAAAGTCCAGAATAGATAGACCCTGGATGTCCCCATAAAGAGAACCTGTATCCTCTGCTGTCACAGGGCTTTTTGTTCCCCATGTTATGGCAATAGTTATGTGAAAGGTGGGTGTGTGTGGTGGGGGAATTAAGAGCCCACCACATGCAGTGTTGGAGCGAAAATGGGGCTTGTCCTACACAGGTTGAATGGTACCAAACACACTGGAGGGAGTAATTGGCAAATCACAGCTCAGAGTTGACTCTAAACTGGTGACCTGTAAAGACGTTTAATGTGTTGCCTATAGATAATATTAGGGTACTGAGGTTTCATATACTTTTTTTCTATATTTTTTATTTTTATTTTTTTAGGCTTGACATGTTGGGCATCTACTCGGTGCAAACTTATCTTTTTATATTTTGCCAAACAGTTGGGTAATTGTGCCCTAAACTTTCCCCCCCCCCCCCCGCTCTCCTTGGGTTTTATGTACTCTTCAAGCTGCTATCAGTCCAGGCACCTGGTGGATCCAGAGTTGGGATGACACGCTGCCTGGACCGACCTGTGTGAAGTTGGCAGAGGGCAGACTTCAGACCTCTCTGAAAGCGGGTCACAGTAGTGCAAAACTAATTGCACTCCTGTGACCCTTGGGAAAAGCCCAGCCAAAGGCTGGACTTTTTTTTTTTTTTTTTTAATATATATATGTGTGTGTGTGTGTGTGTGTGTGTGTGTGTGTGTGTGTGTATATGTGAGAAACCTGTGCTTCAGCTGTACCGCCACACACACCTTTTACCTACCTTTCCTTAACTGAACCTGCTTGTTCCAGCGATTAGCATGAGCTCAGTGGCTGCTGTCCATCAAATCCGGTGACACAAGAGCCGTGCTGGGAAAGGGCAAAGTCCTGCTGTCTGTGTCAATGTACACAGCAGCAGGACTCAGGGGCACCTGATGTAGAAGAGGCGCCCCCTTCCTGCCCAAGCCACTTTTCAGCGATGTCACTTTGAATGAAAATTGCATGGTCGTACATGCATGTCCCCACATGTCCCCACAAATAGAGCTTTCTTTTGGTGGTATATGATCACCTCTGCAATTTTTTTTTTTTTGAAAAAAATGTACTTTTTGCTATAATAAATATCCAATTTTTTTTTTAAACATGTTTTTTCCTCAGTTCAGGCCGATATGTATTCTTATGTTTGGTAAAAAAAAAATCGCAATCAGCGTATATTGATTGGTTTGCACAAAAGTTATAGAACCTACAACAGAGGATAGATTTATAGCATTTTTATTATTTTATTTTTTTATCATGACTGCGATATTGCGACTGACATATCTGACACATTTTTGAGACCATTCCGTGCTATAAAAATGCATTGATTACTGTATAAATGTGACTGGCAGAGAAGGGGTTAATATGTTCCCTGGGAGTTATTCTAACTGTAGGGGGAGGGGATTCCCAAGGGGAGGAGACCGATCTGTGTTTCTCTGTACTGGGAACACACCATCGGTCTCCTCTCTGATAGGACCGTGGATCTGTGTTTACAAACACAGATCCATGGTCCTGCTGTGTTACCAAGCAATCGCAGGTGCCTGTTGGACCTCGCGACCGCCGGGCTTGCGCACTGAGTCCACAATGACACGGCGAGGGCATCATGACGCCCTTCCGCAATGAGAGCTGTGCCGTCTGGCTGTCAATAGACGGTCGGCGAGCAGTTAAACAAACCTTAACCCAGCAGAGTCCGGTGCACCCCCAACCAGTTTCATGTCCGATTTGCAGCCCAAAATTTTGCCTGAATTCAGACCAGAAGACGCACAAGGCTCCTTTTACAATTCGCATCAGAGCCGCTGTGGCGATGTGTGAACTGGCTCCATAGAGACACAACTGCCTGCTATGCAAATTGGATGCAGGGAAACCCAGCCTCAGAAATCATTCACAAATGGATCAATATACCAGTGTTTATGTATTTTACAGTATGTGACTTATGCAAGAGTTTTGCAAGCAAAGTTGACCCTGGAACTACGTGGGCACCATCAGATGGGAGATTAATTGGCAACAGCTAAAGGAACCCCTAACCTCTTCTGGAGGAACCCTGGGGTTTCAGAGAGTCTGCTATATGCAGTTGGCCAAAAATAAGTTGGCATCTGGTGTAATCCTTAATTTTCTGGCAACTGAAATATATTCTATGAATATAAAATATATACACGCCGTATTTATCGGCGTATAACATGCACCCCAATTTAAGAGGTAAGTTTAGGAATTTATATACACACACACACACACACACACACACACACACACACACACACACACACACACACACACACACACACACACACACACACTTTATTTATATATATATATATATCTATCACTTTTAAGCAAAATGGGGTCAGTGAGCATCAATGCAGACTGATCTGTGCCCATCTGCAGCCTTCATTTACTTCCATGTGCGTTGCAAGCATAGGTGTCAGTTGCCTCTCAGCCGCTCCACCATCCAGCAAGAATTGGCCAGTTAGGAGATGTGCCAGTGATCCCAAACTAGTCAGGGATGCCATTCTTATTAGCTCTATAGAGCACTGTAATTTCTCCCACTTCTGTCAAATTCATATGATTACTGCCCTGAAACCATCTATGAATACAGATGCGGCACTGTGCAGGAAGCTCCTCCATTCTCCTTTCCTGAGAAGCCGAGCCGAACGCCAGAAATCGCGAGCAGTCATTTCCACTTGGCATGTTGCTCGGCAATTTCCGGTGGCACTCGTTCCCCTCTGATACGCTATCGGCGTATAACACTCACCCGCGATTTCCCCCTTATTTTCAGGGGGGGAAGTGCTTGTACCCCAATAAATACGGTACATTTTTGTAATCTGAAGGACAGCCAAGTAACTTGAACAGGCAAAAAAAAAAAAATCTGTGAAATCTTGCATGTTTTCTTTAGTGCCTCATACTATTTCATTCTACTTGTAATTAAGCTGCAAAAAATATATATATATTTTTTCTCCCCCAGATCAGTGGCCGGGACTTGTTTTGTTGGAAAGAGTTTGTATCAAAGTGCCTTGCAGAGTATGCTTCAAACAAATGTTCCAAGCCAAATGTACAAAAGCTAAAATGGATTGTATCGGGTCGCACAGCAAGACAACTGAAGCACAGTTACTACAAGATAGCACATTTACCCACAATTCCAGAAACTGGCTCCTGATGTTGAAGGTAATTGTTACTCTTTAGCTTCTTTAAATTTGTTTTTTACCATCCCACTAGCCGTATAAAGAGGGGGGGGGGGGGGAGGAATGCAAAACTTTTCAGGAGGACCCTCGTATTGGGCTGTTATAAAGGTTGATGGAATGCATCTGAGTATTTGTGGCCAGCATAAAGTTAGCCATACAGATTCCTCAACCCATGATAAAACAGCCCCCTGTTGACTATTTCATACCAGAATACCCAGACAGTGCCTGTTCAATGCAGTCACTGTTCAACTGACAACTTTCCACCCTGCTGCGTCTACAAAAGTCACTCAAATCAACTTATTGAGCACTCATTGCTTGATGATCAGCAGGCACTGGCCAAAAATTCAAGACGTTTATGACACTTTAGTTGCCCTATTTTTCACTTAAGTAAAACTACTGCAAGCTAAGAGCACATACACGTTAAGTGATTTATTACAGCTTTGTGCAATTCATTGACCTATAGATAAGACACTTTAACATGTGATGTTTATTTTAGTACATGCCAACACATTGATTGTATGTACTTTTTATCTTCACAGGTTATACAAATGAAGATGGCATACGAATGGTGTGATTATAATTTTATGGACTTTGGCGCACTTGTTTAGGAAAGCACAACTGTGAAGCCTAAAGAGAAAATGGCAGCTAGTTTACATTTTTCTTTAGCATAAAACTTAGAACACGTTTTAGATAGGGGAAATATATACAGTTTGAAGACCTTACTAATGCATAGACTGTAACAGAAAATGTGAAAGTGCAGTTTAGTGAGCCTGTATAAGCAGAACCTCAGAGTAACTAATCTACACAAATATGGCTACATACTTAAATGCTTTGCGACGAGAGGGAGGCATCAAAGGGCTGCTGTAGTTTCTTCCTCTATACATGCCTCTATACATGCCTTCTAATATTAGAAATATTACAGGCATCTCGAGCCAATGCATTGAGGTGGTCTTCCCACCTCCCCCTGCAAGTCTTGGTTTTTTCTTCAGAAATGTTGCATAAAATTGTCATAATCAGTCTTTTTTTATAAGCAACAAAGTGAAAACTGATGGGATCCCTCAGTGTTAGTATACAGGAGGAACTAATGTAGAAGTTCACTTTTTAGTTAATGTAGAGTATCCCTTGTAAAAAAAAAAGTTGATTCAAGGCTAATTGATGGATGTTTCCATTATGCAAAGTCAACTTTGCAATTCAGCTTTAGTTATATTAAAATTCAGAAAACTTGGTAAGCATATACAGTTGATTTTGCTTGCAGTGACTTGTACTTTTCCCACTTTTATAGCTGAGCAGACTGAAATCTAAAACCAGTATGCTACTGTGTTTTTAGCTTCAGGACCCATTCACGCTTAAGCATTGTGGCAACCTGCACGGTTTTCATCCATTGTATTATGCTGGCAGCCCATTCATAAAAAGGACTGCCTTAATGCAATGCATTTCAATAGCTGCTATAACCTGTATTAATGCACCCCATTAGAATGCCCAAGTGTGAATGGGACCTGATTAAAATCAGGTCAAGAAAAATACACTACTATTTAAATCAAGGATTGACAACATCCAGGTTACTCAACTCCAAAAGTATCCAGCAATGCAAAATGAGTACAGAATGTTTGCCATCTTTGATCTAAAATGTAAACCCAAGTCCTGTATATTTCTAAAAAGGAAAAAAATGCACTTTACTTTTTGAATTAATTTATTGTGACATTGCATTGCTGAATATTTAATATAGATCTGCCTGTACTAGTTTGGCGTTCAAACCTTTTGCACAGTTGAAAAAATGTATGGCACTTGTTTCTGAACAAGGCAGATTAAACTTCTAAACACAACTATCTACTCCTAGTAAAGGGTAACTTCTGCTGTTTAAGGGCTTGTGTAGGATTTTAGGTACAAACTGTTTTCACACTTGTTAAAAGGGCAAAATGGCCTTTTAGGTTTGACTTTAAAGTCTGAGGCATGTTTTTAAGGTTCAGTGAAACCTTAGCAGTTCATATGTAAACATGGTAGGAGTCTGTTGTAGCGATTTTTGGGCTTTTTTTTTTTTCCCCCTACAAGTTTTGTTCTCCGATATCCTAAACATCACACCTGGTTTAGTGAAGCCATGGTCTGCTAGGCAATAAGTGAAAAGGACAAGATCTTCTTACGCTCCATTCCCTTGATGAAGACTTGTTTCTGTACATGACCTGACACCCTTCCAAAGACAGAAGGAAAAACAGTGTTAAAGGCCTTTCTGGTACTGTCAATTGTGAAAAATCTGTTAACAGCAGATTATTGTAACTGGGGAATATTTGGAACTAAAGTAAATGCACTGAGTCACCTGTGAATCTTTAGGGCAAAAACATGCAGATGCAAATTTGGCATTCTTTGTATATCAGTTTTGCTACTTATGTTTTCGTGTATACGTACCTTTCACAAAAGTGTAATTATTAATAGCGAGGTGTTTAGGGTTAGCGTATGTATGTGGCGAAACGGGGGGGGGGGGCGGCTCCTACGGCAGTTAGAAAGCACAACCAGTTGGCAGTCTATATAGCTGCTCAGGACTCCCAAAATTTGGAGTGCTTTATATTGCAAATGAATAGGAATCCTTTCTGATTGGTGGTGCTAGCCTTATGCCTTCATGATTGATAAGCTTTGGGCTCTTTCACACCAGCACAGTGGGCTAATGCACTGTACGTGATATTGATGCAGTGCCATTCATTTTTAATGGCATCCCGATGCACCACATTACCATGCAAGATGTGTTGCACTATGAACACTCTTACTAACAATCCCAGGTTGGAAAGCTTGGCCAGTTAATTGCTGTACAATGCACTCTGAGTTTTGGGTACAGTGGCTCTAATGCAGCATGTATGTGCCAACTAGTATTAACTGCCACTACTTCCACCCCCTTTATATACACTTATGCTCTGATGTAGCCTGATATGAGTATGTTTTTAAAACTACGAGTCATTTAAATGACTGCTTGGTACAATTGACTATGTAGTTTAACCCTAAAGTTCCCCTGTTGTAGCATATGTATAGTATGGGAAATGCTATGTGTTGTGCTCAGACAGGCAATGTGTAATTTTGAGTTAAAGCAATGGTGAATAGCATATTACCCATCACTAGATAAGCTGCTCAGTGGTAGGTCTGCACATTTTGGAGGGCTAAAACCATGCAGCAACAGAGTGCCTGTTAATTAAGCAATGTACCTTTCAATAATAAATGTATTGAAAAGAACTTGGTTGTGTGTGGTGTGTTTGATTGTTTTTTGTTTTGTTTTTTAAACCCATCTCCGCTCACAATACTTCTGACGTAACTATATACATACCTAATGCCCCTTCCACACGATCCAAAAATCTGATGACCGGTCATCTTACTTTTTTTTTTTTTTGCTTACTAGTTGCAAGTAGAAATTGAATAGTTTACAAAAGTCACAAATTCTCATAGGACAGAAAAAAAGAATGGGAAGTGATGTTATGTATTTGTATTTTTGGATAACTGTACTGACTAAACTAAAATCGTATGATCTGGTATTGTACAATGAAAGTTTCCGTGCTTGTCTTATCGGATGAACTGTCGCGATTGGCTCTGTATTAACTATCCAATTTATCATACGATCACATCAAAAGTGGTAGTTTTTGTACATTTTCAGATCTTGTATGAGGCTATTAATTCTCCTGGCTTATGTACACATACTGGGGGGCGATTTAATAAAATACTTGTGGCACTATGGCTGCAACAAATTAATGTTTCAAGTCATTTTGCAGAGGGGTTACCAGTACTTAAAGTGGAAGTGGAAGTTCCTCTGCTTTAAGAAAAAAAGCTTTACTATCATCACTTTAATGATTTAAGCTCCCCATGCACAGTGGGCATTTAGCCCCAATGCTTGAGGCTCCAGCCTTTAGTTGCGGGAGATGGCACAGGTGCACCACAAATCTCCCCCCCCCCCCAGCCCTGTTCCTGCCTTTAACTGTACAGTGAATCTTAAGTTGATGACAGGTCCTATTTAGCCACTTGCCATCTGCCTGTTCATAAATAGCTGCACTGCTCTTTCCTGAGGCTAGGAGGCATATTTTAAAATGGTCTTCCATTTGCAGTTCAAGGGTGCCCTCAATGCATGGAAGAGCATACTCCATGATTGTTTTGTCTATTGGATACAGTGGATCACAAAATTGGGGAATAATCCTGGCCCTGTACCAGGTGGTTTCTGTAACAGATTACGCATGTAAAGTCTGCCTTTTACAGCGTTTCCTACAGTGATCAGAATTGGCTTTTCTTTAAAACTCAAGTGAAAAATCAACCAGCGCTAAGAAACACAACAAGTACAGTGAAAAAAAATATATAAAAATGCAGCTAGAATACTGTAGGTCAAATTACCAAATCCCACATTTCAAAATTCAAAAAATATCAGTACAGCGCAAATACAAAATAATACAATAAATATCATAAAGTGAAAAAAATAAATAAAAAGTCCATATAGTGAGAGAGAAATTCAGAAAGAGTCCACTTGTGTAATGTATCTTCAATCAATATATCAAGTGACGATGTGATCCCTTCACCATTGAGCAAGTTGAACTCTCACCTCAACAAGTGGACCTCTGATAAATCAGATAGGTCAAAAACGCATGTTCCCATCAAGGGTAGATCATAAGGTTACAGCAGACCAAGCGGAAGCATTTCCAGGTAAAGTTCTCCTCCGTATCATCAGATCAATGTGATATCATATATGAAAAAGAACAGGCAAATCTAGTGCTCTCCGTTGATGTAAATTTATTAAACAAATAAATAAAAGACAAATACCACTCACATTTAAAGGCACTGATCTCCAGTGCTGAGTGCTCAGATAAAAAGTACCATGCATGGATCAGTGTGTCAGCTGGCGGATGACGTCACGACGCAGGTCACGTGGTCCGTACGCGTTGCGTCCCAGAAAGTAGGCGGGACTTCATCAGCGGTGATGACGTCCCGCCTACTTTCTGGGACGCAACGCGTACGGACCACGTGACCTGCGTCGTGACGTCATCCGCCAGCTGACACACTGATCCATGCATGGTACTTTTTATCTGAGCACTCAGCACTGGAGATCAGTGCCTTTAAATGTGAGTGGTATTTGTCTTTTATTTATTTGTTTAATAAATTTACATCAACGGAGAGCACTAGATTTGCCTGTTCTTTTTCATATATGATATCACATTGATCTGATGATACGGAGGAGAACTTTACCTGGAAATGCTTCCGCTTGGTCTGCTGTAACCTTATGATCTACCCTTGATGGGAACATGCGTTTTTGACCTATCTGATTTATCAGAGGTCCACTTGTTGAGGTGAGAGTTCAACTTGCTCAATGGTGAAGGGATCACATCGTCACTTGATATATTGATTGAAGATACATTACACAAGTGGACTCTTTCTGAATTTCTCTCTCACTATATGGACTTTTTATTTATTTTTTTCACTTTATGATATTTATTGTATTATTTTGTATTTGCGCTGTACTGATATTTTTTGAATTTCTTTAAAACTCGCAGAGCCAGTCATAGTGTCACCAGACCAGACCAGTACAGCCAGCCACACCTTCCCTTGCTCGCTGCCACACCAGTGCCAAATCAAGTGTGAGCTAGCAACAGTGTTCCTGATGGCTACAACACTAGTCCCAATGGCACTAGGCTTTCCCAATGTAAGCCGGGAACACTTCATGATTACTAGCCACATCAGTCTTGGTGCCACCAGACCAGTGTAAGCTGGAAGCACTGTTCCTCATCACTAGCAACACTACTCCGTTTTCCCAGACCAGTGTAAACTAATACGATCTATACAAAAGTATAGCGCAAAAAAAACTGCAAAAATTACATAAACTGAATAACAACCCCATGTGCCACCTCCCAGGACTCCACAATGTTCCTTATAATAAGAACATTGATCTAGATGGACACCAAGATTATGTTAAATAAAACAGTCACTTAAAATTGTGCAAAGTAAGAACAATTCACACATAAGATTATATTGTTTTGTGAACCACAACCCAAATGTTCAATAGTCCAGACAAAAGAAAAAAAAAAAAAATCAGTCTCTTTGAATAAAGTGATCCAATCCCACGTGTATAATTCAAATTCACTTTCCACCTTCTTTGGCTATGGAAGACATGCGAACACCACGTGACAATCCCACCACCATTTTAAGATGCGGGCTTACCGGACGTACCTATGGAGCTGAGGTACGTCGTGGATGACCCAGCAGCGTGGAGCTCTGTTCTGCACATGCTCGCTGGCCAGGCTGGGGAGACTACAAGGATAAGGGTATCCAGCCTGTCACTCAGCCGGCTGTTGCTAGCAGATCACAGGATCTTTAATCTTGCGCAAAAAGCAAAGCTTCTGCAGAAAAGACATGGACTGATGAGCCCTAGGCAAAATAAAACTGAAGCTGCGTGGCAGTCTGAGGGGTTGTTGCCTAAGGGACCGTCCCGTGGGCAGGACTAGAAGTTCTGAGTTTTTTCATTACATGTTAACATGTTATGCCTGGTCCTCTCTTAAAGGGGGCTTATTCAACCCAATGGTCTAAAGAGAGGAGCTGTGCCAGTTGGTGAATATAAGAGAAAAAAGTCTTTACCATATTTTCCAAAAACGTGGCAAAAAATAAATCTTAAAAACCTCACTGACTTAAATGACCTTGATATGTCTGCTTTCCAAAGTGTGGTCAGTTTATGGATTTCTACTGTCCTGGGACTCAGTGGCCTCTAATAATGCTACAGGTAGTCAGGAAATTAGAAGTGTATTTTATGCCCCTTGAAAGCCTAAAGAGGCTCCTTTTTGGATTTGCAAAAAAAAAAAATCTATTTGAAGAGACTCACTTTACTCAGTGTTCAAGGAACAGAGGCAAAGAGCCCCCCACCCCTGGAGACTATTAAAAAAAATATCAAAAGCTTGGAATGTGGACATTGTGGAAACAAGATTTTCTGCCAAAGACGGGAGGAAATCCACTTCTTTCTGAGCAGCCTAAGGCTGAGTTCACACTGCCATTAAGAGTAGGCATTTAAAAACGCCTATACACAAGAGATAATAGACAGCACATTGTGCTGTTCCCACTAAGCGTTGCTTAAAAATTGAAGCCTCATGTCGAGTCAGGAGGCATTTGAAGCCTTTCAAGTCTTTGGCAACACTCCGCCAGTCATTTTTCGGTGCAGTTTCAGCTCGTAAAAATTAGTTTTATTGCTGTCACTTTTCATTGTGGAGCAGTTTTAACGCTCATCAAAAGCTACAAAACTATTTAGGGAGCAATTTTAACACTTATAAAACATCCAGTCTAAAAAGATTGACGCCTGTGTGCCGACCGTGCTAATTCCATACAAACGATATAGAGTCCTTTTGAGCGTCAAATGTAGTCAAGTGTTAACAAGCCCTAACTTCTGTTGCCTCGTGGATGATTTATGTATGCCACCGCCATGACATTGTCTGGTATTCTGGGCCACCGTGGCATTATCCAGCTGAAACCTTATAGAAATGAAGAAAAGAAAGAGAGAAAGTAATCTCAGAGTCACTTTCATATATCCCCATATTCTGCAAGAGACAGCCCACATATATACACACACACAGGGTTTTTTTCTTTTAGTATACACTATAGCAGGGATATGCAATTAGCGGACCTCCAGCTGTTGCAGAACTACAAGTCCCATGAGGCATAGCAAGATTGACAGCCACAAGCATGACACCCAGAGGCAGAGGCATGATGGGACTTGTAGTTTTGCAACAGCTGGAGGTCCGGTAATTGCAGATCCCTGCACTATAGGATTGTAACAGACCTGGGACACCTTTGGGCACCCTAAAGAGAATAGTAAAGTGGCACACATAGTGCCCCCTTACCTTCCTGTCAAGCTCTGTTCCTGAGCCACATTCCTGTCTGAATATGTGTCCGGGTTTCAGGTGGACTGAAACCCAGACAAATGATTCAAAACCCAGACTGTCCGGGTGAATCCCGGACAGGTGGCAACCCCACACACACCCCCCAAGAGACAGGCCACATTTGTGATTATATATATATATATATATATATATATATATATATATATATATATATATACATACATACACATATACATACACACACACACACACACACACACACACACACACACACACACACACACCAAAAGACAGCCCACATGTATATATCCAGGAAGAGACCGATGGCCCACATGTATATATCCTGGCAGCAGCATTAATAGACACATATTTAAAAAGCAAGACAACAATGAAGGTTAAACAATTGCTTAAAGCAGACAGGACACCACATGGCAACTCTTCCTCAGCTGATACCACTCCGCTCTCCCCTCTCTTAAGGCTGCTGCCGGAACTATAGGAGCTGTGTCGGCTTATACGGCTGTCAGCTCACTCTGCCAGCTGGCAGCAGCATAAACCAATTGTTAAAAAAAAAAAAAAAAATCTGCTCCCGGGGAGAGGTGCCGGATTGCAGTTCTGCCAAGTTCCATCAGGAAAAAAACAAAACAGGATTTTTAAAACAACTTACCTGTAAAATCCTTTTGAAGTACATCAGGGGATACAGAGCCACAGTAGTTACTATGTGGGTTATAGGCCACCTTCAGGTGATGGACACTGGCACACCCTAAGACAAGAAGTGCACTCCCTATATAACCCCTCCCACTACTGGGAGTACCTCAGTTTTGTAGCCAAGCAATATACGTGATGCCAATATACAATGCAATATACCAAACCTCTGTGTCCCCTGATGTACGTCAAAGAAAAGGATTTTACAGGTAAGCAGTTTTTAAAAATCCTGTTTTCTTTTCATGCATCAGGGGACACAGAGCCATAGTAGTTACTATGTAGGATGTCCCATAGTAATGACAACTGAAGGGAGGGCATTAAGAGGCTAGAGGACTTGTACTGCAGCCTGCAGTACACTACGCCCAGAGGCAATATCCTCATGACCTTTTACAGCGATTTGATAGAATATGGTAAATGTATGGACTGAAGACCAAGTTGCAGATCGGAGCCATAGAGGCCTGATGATGCACCTCCCAAGAGGCACTAACAGCCCTGGTGGAGTGTTGCTTAACATGAAAAGGAGGAATTTTCTTCTTTAGACCATAAGCTTGAACAATCACTTGACGAATCCATTTGGAAATAGTAGATTTTGATGCTGCTTGTCCTCTTTTAGGACCTTCTGGCAGAACAAACAAAACATCTGTTTTGCAAATCTGAGCGGTTTACTTTAAATAGACCTTGTCCGCTCTCACTACATCAAGGGAATGTAGTGCCTTCTATTCCCTAGATCGAGGCTCTGGGAAAAAAAATAAGGCAGAATAATATCCTGGTTCAAATGAAAACTTGTCACCACCTTCGGCCGCAATACCGCCTCATATTTATGCATGATCAAATATGGCTCTTTACAAGACAGCCGCCAATTCTGATACCCTTCTGGCAGAGGATATGACAACCAAAAAGATGATTTTTCTCATCAAAAGAACCAAGGGAATTTCCCATATAGGTTTAAAAGGCTGTTTCTGTAAAGCTGACATAACTAAATTTAAATCCCAAGAATTTAGGGGTGCCCTGAAGGGGGAATTAATCCGTGTTGCCCCCTGAATAAAACTACGTACCAGAGAGTGAGAAGCAAGAGGCCGTTGAAAGAATACTGATAAGGCCGAGACCTGACCCTTGATAGTACTTCAAGGCCAGCTTCATTTCCAATCCCATTTGCAGGAATTCAAGGATCCTATGACATACTTCCTGGCTCCACCCCAGGAGACATACCTTCCAGACTATATAGTAAATGACTCTGGAGGCAGGCTACGTACCATTAACCAAAGTAGACACTACTGAAGGAGATAACTCGCGGTCCTTTAGAATGTGGGTTTCAATAGCTGAACTGTTAAATTTAGCATTTGTAAGGTAGGATGATATATCGGACCTTGTGCGAGAAGGTCTGGCTACAGCAGTTTCCAGGGGTCCCCTACCACCATTTTTATGATCTCGGCAAACCAAGATCTTCTAGACCACCCGAATCACCTCTCTTTCTGCTTGACCCTGTGGAGAAGGCACGGAAGCAGCAGAACTGGAGGAAACACATAGATCAGTGAAAACTGATCCCATGGAAAGACCAAGTTGTCTGTTCCGCCTGCTAGTGGATCCCTCATCCGTGACACAAAATTCTCGACTTTGTTGTTGAATCTGGACGTGAACAGATCCATGTCCAGAACACCCCATCTCTGACATATCAATAGAAAGATGTCAGGGTGAAGGGACCATTCTCCCGGAAACAATTGTTGGTGACTCAAGTAGTCTGACAATTTTCTATCCCTGGAATGACAATCGCTGATAGGGAAGGAATGTTGCTTTCTGCCCAAGCTAGAACATGATTCCTCTTTTTGGGCTGCACAACTTCTTGTGCCCCCTTGGAGATCGATGTAGGCCACAGCCATGGCATTGTCAGATTGAATCCTGACAGGACAATTCTGTAGTCTGAGTGTCCAGGACTCTACGGCCTGACGTACTGCCTGAATTTCTAGAATGCTGATGAACAAGGTCCTTTCTGACTTGGATCACTTCCCCTGGACAGATGCTTCTTCCAGGACTGCTCCCCACACTGGCATCCATTGTTACCACTTTCCAGGATACTGTTAGAAAGGATTTCCCCTTTTGGAGGTTGCTGGATATCAACCACCAATTGAGGCTCTGACGCACCTTGGCGGATAAGTGCATTGGAAAGTCCAAAACCTGGACCTTCTAGTTCCAGGCCGACAGAATGGTGTTTTGTAGCAGTCTTGAATGAAACTGTGCATAAAGGGACTGCCTTGAAAGAGGCCACCATCTTTCCTAACAATTTCATGCACAGCCGAATGGTAGGATTTCTGTTTTGACAAGTTGAATCAGTTCCTTTATGGAGCCGACTCTTGCTTGGGGCAAGAATATCTTCTTCTGAACGGTATCTATGATCAGCCCCAAGTACTGTAATCTCCTTGATGGTTTTAAAGGAGGATTTTTCTAGGTTGAGAATCCAGCCTAGGAATTCCAGGTAGCTTACAGCTGAGATTAAACTTTGGTTTAGACCGGAGACTGATCGAGGTGCCAGGATCTTTGTGAGCACACGTGGTGGGGTGGCTAGACCAAATTGCAGAGCCACAAGAGTAGAAATTTCTGATGAGAGGGAAATATCAGCACATGGACAATATGCATCCTTGATATCGATCAATGCCAAAAATTACCCTCCTTGCAAAATTGAGATAACCGATCATTGACTATGCAAAAGGACCAGATATTTAAGTGCCGGTTCAGATCATTGATCTGGATCTCTGGGAACTTTGATTTGTAGAAAACGAGGAGATGGGAATTCTCGGAACGCTAGTTTGTAACCTAGAGACGTTGAGGAAACCACCCATCTGTCTTGACGTTGTTCCTGCCAGATCTTTGAAAATTGCAGAAGCCTTCCCCCCAGCCAAGCGAGCGGGGGGCGCCCCTTCATAAGGAGGCTTTAATATTTAGTTTTGCTGGCTTTTTGGCCCTGGGACTGCTCCTGAGTTCTTTTTTTTTACTGGTAAAAGAGAACTTTTCCCATTAGAAATCCTTTGGATATATTTATCTAAATCATGGGTCTTCAAACTATGGCCCATCATGCCTAGTCATGGCTGTGAATGTCAGAGTTTTACAATGCCTCATGGGATGTGTAGTTTCGCAACAGCTGGAGGGCCGTAGTTTGAGGATCCCTGATCTAAATCATCTCCAAATAACCGTTCATGGGAAACTGGCCAAGAGCCTCTTACACGGCGCTTCGGCTGACTAACTTTTCAACCACAGGACTCTGCGTGTATGTACTAGTCCTAACATAAGCCATAAGGCTTGAATAATGGAATCCTTCATAGCATCCACCGTAAAACATAGGGCATCTGATATGCCAGCCCATTGCTGGGCCTGCTGATCAGGAATAATCTTAAGTATCTCTACAAACTGGTCCTTTATGGACTGAGACACTCCAATTGCCACAAGAACCGGCTGCACTACTGAACTTAGCAGAGAGATGTTGTTCTTAAAGGACCCAACAGATAAAAAGTTGGAATTTTTTTAACATTTGTGCATTGTACACCGGACAAGTGAGATTTTTATTTACCAAGGAGATTGCAGCATCGATTGCTGGAACTCCCCATTTCTTAGGCCCCATGCCCATGAGACACCAGTGCAAACTCTGCTGAACACATGTTTTAAAAAGCAGAAACCTGTGTTTAAAAACGCACGTTTTGCTGCGTTTTCATGCCGTGTTTGTGTCTATAAGCGTTTGTAAAGATAACATCATATAGACCCTCCCCAAGCTCAGAAAGCATGTATTAACTATTTCTGCCATTTTGATTAGAGTGGATGGGTGTTCAACATGGAAACATGGTGGGGGGTGTTGAGGCTGACTAGACATTGGTATGCAGGTTTTTCTTTGGGAAAAAAAGACATTGCTATGCTTTGGTCAGACTAGGTGGAGTCACTGATTAGATTAGAAATTGGATGAAGGGTTGGGGCAAAGAAATGGAGGCAGTCCTCATTGTCTAAGCTACCTAAAAAAAAAACTAGAGTTTTTTTATGGCATTGCATTAGTGAGTATATATGCTCTATGAACTAAAGTAAAGTAATCACGACATTTTAAACAAATTTTTTAGTATTTTTTTATGGTTTACCATCATATTTCTGCGTTTTCTGGTCCAAAAAATTGGTTTCCTTTAAAAACTCTTATAAATGCAAATGCGGCTAAACGCGGGTGCTGCGTTTAGCGTCTGAAAAGCGGAAAAGCAAAGTGTCTAACCAAATTTTTTCAGAAGCAAAAAAATGGGTATAAACGCAACTGCTTAAAAACGGGAAAAAAACGAGACTGTGTACATGCACACATAGGATAACGTTGCATGAGTTGAGGGGCAGTTGAAAAAAGTGTCCAACTGCCTTATAGAATTCCTCCTCCATAGGATAAAGTGTAGAAAACTTTTTTTGGAGAAAAAAAACGCTTATCCGGGTGTTCTCATTCAGAATACATCAGCTTTTTTTTAGCCATGAATGGCTAGGAAAAGCATCCCCAGATGGGGGAGGCTTTAGTGATCCATAACCAGAGGTGGGCTCATCAATAGACTGCACAACAGGTAGCAAAAAGGTTGAGCGAACCAATTTAGTAAGGGAGTGTACCAAAAAAACAAGACTACACCCTCTATATTAGGATCCTTGGAAGAGGAGATATCTGCGTCGTCTTGATCTTTGGGAAGAACTTCTTGACCCCCCTGGCCCTTGTACCTCAAGATGAGGGTCCTGAGCACTGGATGGGGATCGGCTACGCCTGGATACACTATGGAAAGTGATCATAGCATCAACCTTCTGTTCCAAACTAGAAATGGTAGAAGAAAAAAAAAAAACACCTTCTGTTTGATATATTGATAGAAGATAGAGAGATATATATATATATATATATATATATACACACACACACATACACACGTCTCCCCTGATGGCTCACTCGGACCGGCCGCATCACTCTCAGAGGAGGATGACATTTTCTTGGACATGGATTTAGTTTGCTGTAAAACAATCAATCCCTTAGAACCCTTTGAGGAGTTCCTTGTCCCCCTTCCACTCATAGCCTGATGCACAAAGCAGAGGCACTACCAGAAGATATACATACACTGCTAGGGCTATAGTCCAGCAAAATATTGCTGCTATTAGCGCCCAACCTGAAGCAGTAACAATGTATCAAAAGGAAAAATGCCACCTCTTTGCTCGTGTCCCTCCACTGCCAGCAACAGCACACAGTGTGCTTTTAAATGCTTGCCTCCACATTAGCCCCACCCCCATGTTGCCTATGGCTCCACCCCCGTTTAAAAAAAGACGGGGTTTCCCGCGTGAGCAGCGGACTACAGGTATCCTCGGACCTAGAGAGAACATGGTAGGGGTGTTTACACTGTGTTTTCCTGTTTTTTCCCCCAAAAAATTGGATCCGGGCACTTTTATCTCACAAGGGGGGGGGGGGGGATCCCAGTAGGTGGGCAACAGGCAGGGAGACAATTCCTCCCCCTTTTGCTTTCCAGGGGATCTGCTGCTTTGGCCAGAGGAAAGGAGGAAGTATTCGGCTCCTGACACAGTGCTGTTTCCAGCATGAGGCGGTGAGTGCTCAATACAGCCAACAGTGGTGACACATAGGCATGACAACAATATTTTTGTTAAAGGAGACATTCATAAGAAAATTCAAAAAAATTCTTAGAAAATTCCACTTACCTTCCCGCCATACTGTTTTCTGTGGTAAACCAACAGACCCAATCTTCACCCTTCATGGTGGGTTTACTTTCAGGAGCAGGGGATCCTAGAGGAAACCCACTTTTTCCAGGCGGTGAGTGCTCAGTACAACCCCCAGTGGTGACACATAGGCATGACAACATTATAAACTTAAAAGGAGAAATTCATAAGAAAATCTCCACTTACCTTCCCTTATCTGAGATAAACCCAATCTTCACCCTTCATGGTGGCTCCAAATCCTTCAGGAACAGGGGAACTTAGAGGTTACCCACAATCCTGGACTTGCAACAGCACCCTGCCAGTAAAAACTTTATGGCCTCACTACCAAAAAGTACTGGATCCCAGGGTCTAGCTCTCTAAAAAGAGAAGCAAAACCTTGTTTATTCGGATACGAGGCCCAGGTACCATTCAATTTGGCCCAAAAAAGGACACTTTGAATGGATCCGGTCAACATGGCTAGCGCCAGGAAGGATTGCTCCAGTGGAGCTCAGCACAGCACGTCTTTACTTGTGACCAACACCTTAGACCAGTGATGGCGAACCTTGGCACCCCAGATGTTTTGGAACTACATTTCCCATGATGCTCAACTACACTGCAGAGTGCATGAGCATCATGGGAAATGTAGTTCCTAAACATCTGGGGTGCCGAGGTTCGCCACCACTGCCTTAGACACTGGCGAAAAAACTGAGGTACTCCCAGTAGTGAGAGGGGTTATATAGGGAGTGCACTTCTTGTTTCAGGGCATGCCAGTGTCCATCACCTGAAGGTGGCCTATAACCTACATAGTAACTATGGCTCCATGTCCCCTGATGTATGAAAAGAAAAGCCGTGTGTGTGTGTGTATATATATTTATTACACACACACATACATACACAGTATCTCACAAAAGTGAGTACACTCCTCACATTTTTGTAAATATTTTATTATAGCTTTTCATGTGACCACACTGAAGAAACCACACTTTGCTACAATGTAAAGTGGTGAGTGTACAGGTGGTATAACAGTGTAAATTTGCTGTCCCCTCAAAATAACTCAAAACACAGCCATTAATGTTTAAACCACTGGTAACAAAAGTGAGTACACCCCTAAGTGAAAATGTCAAAATTTGGCCCAATTTGGAATTTTCCCTCCCCGGTGTCATGTGACTCGTTAGTGTTACAGGGTCTTAGGTGTGAATGGGGAGAAGGTGTGTTAAATTTGGTGTTATTGCTCTCACTCATACTGGTCACTGAAAGTTCAACATAGCACCTCATGGCAAAGAACTCTCGGAGGATCTGAAAAAAAGAATTGTTACTGTACATAAAGATGGCCTAGGCTACAAGAAGATTGTCAAGACCCTGAAACTGAGCTACAGCATGGTGGCCAAGACCATACAGTGATTTACCAGGAGAGGTTCCACTCAGAACAGGCCTCGCAATGGTTGACCAAAGAAGTTGGGTGCATGTGCTCAGCATCATATCCAGAGGTTGTCTTTGGGAAATAGAAGTATGAGTGCTGCCAACATTGCTGCAGAGGTTGAAGGGGTGGGGGGGTCAGCCTGTCAGCAATCAGACAATACGCCGCACACTGCATCAAATTGGTCTGCATGGCTATCGTCCCAGAGGGAAGCCTCTTTGAAAGATGATGCACAAGAAAGCCTGCAGTTTGCTGAAGACACACAAACTAAGGCAAGGATTACTTGAACCATGTCCTGTGGTCTGATGAGATCAAGATAAACTTATTTGGTTCAGATGGTGTCAAGCATGTGTGGCAGCAACCAGGTGAGGAGTACAAAGACAAGTGTGTCTTGCCTACAGTCAAGCATGGTGGTGGGAGTGTCATGGTCTGGGGCTGCATGAGTGCTGCCGGGACAGTTCATTGAGGGAAGCATGAATGTCAACATGTATTATGACATACTGAAGCAGAGCATGAGCCCCTCCCTTCAGAGACTGGGCCACAGGACACTATTCCAACATAATAACAACTCCAAACACACTTCCAAGACGCCCATTGTCTTGCTAAAGAAGCTGAAGGGAAAGGTGATGGACTGGCCAAGCATGTCTCCAGACCTAAACCCTATTGAGCATCTGTGGGGCATCCTCAAACGGAAGATAGAGGAGCGCAAGGTCTCCAACATCCACCAGCTCGTGATGTCATCATGAAGGAGTGGAAGAGAACGCCAGTGGCAACCTGTGAAGCTCTGGTGAACTCCATGCCCAAGGGGGTTAAGGCAATGCTAGAAAAACAGGATTTCTAAAACAGCTTACCTGTAAAATCCTTATTTGATGTACATCAGGGAACACAGAGCCATAGTAGTTACTGTGTGGGTTATAGGGCCACTAATACTTGATAGACTTTGGCACGCCCCAAGGCAAGAAGTGCACTCCCTATATAACCCCTCCCACTACTGGGAGTCCTCTGTTTTGTAGCCAAGCAATACAAGTGTATACCAAGAAGAGAGGGACCTCTGTGTCCCCTGATGTACATCAAAGAAAAGGATTTTACAGGTAAGCGGTTTTAAAAATCATGTTTTGTTTTCATACATCAAGTGGACACATAGCCATAATAGTTACTATGTGGGATGTCCCATAGCAATGGCAACTAAAGGGAGGGACACAACAAAAAAGTAGGGCAAAAAGGAGGCCAAGAGGACTGCAGTACATTGCGCCTAAAGGCAATATCCTCATGACCTTTAACATCGATTTGATAAAATCTGGTAAATGTATGAACTGAAGACCAAGTTGCGGCCTTACAGATCTGAGCCATAGAGGCATGATGATGCACCGCCCAAGAGGCACTAATCGCCCTGGTTGAGTGTGCTTTAACATGAAAAGGAGGAATTTTCTTCTTTAAGCCGTAGGCTTGAACAATCACTTGATGAATCAATTTGGAAATAGTAGATTTTGATGCTGCCTGTCCCCTTTTTGGACCTTCTGGCAGTACAAACAAAACATCTGTTTCGCAAAACTGAGTGGTTGCCTTTAAATAAACTCTGATCACTCTTACTACATCAAGGTAATGTAGTGCCTTCTCGTCCCTAGATTGAGGCTCTGTGAAAAAAGAAGGAAGAATAATATCCTGGTTTAAATGAAAACCGGTCACCACTTTTGGTAGGAATTCAGGATGAGGACGCAATCCCACTTTATCCTTATGCATGATCAAATATGGCTCTTTACAAGAGAGAGCCGCTAGTTCCGATATTCTTCTAGCATAAGAAATGGCAACCCAAAAGATTAACTTTCTCGTCAAAAGAACCAAGGGAATTTCCCATAGAGACTCAAAAGGCTGACTTTGCAAAGCCGGTAAGACTAAATTTAGATCCCAAGGATTTAGAGGTGCCTTGATAGGGGGATTAATCTGTGTTACCCCCTGTATAAAGCTATGCACCAGAGAGTGAGAAGCAAGAGGCCATTGAAAAAACACTGACAAGGCCGAGATCTGGCCCTTGATAGTACCCAAGGCCAGCTTCATTTCTAATTCCATTTGCAGGAAATCAAGGATCTTACCCATGACATACTTCCTGGGGTGCCAACCCCTGTATCCACACCAAGAAACCTTTGCCTTCCAGACTCTATAGTAAATGATTCTGGAAACCGGCTTCCTGGCATTAACCAAAGTAGACACTACTGAAGGAGATGAAACCCACATTCTAAAGGATCACGGGTTTTAATATCCAAACCTTTAAATTTAGCGTCCGTAAGGTAGGATGGTATAACGGACCTTGTGCGAGAAGGTCTGGCCATAATGGCAAAGTCCAAGGGACTCTTACCGCCATCTTTATGATCTTGGAAAACCAAGATATTCTGGGCCACCAGAATCACCTCCTTTTGTTCCTGCTTGAACCTGTAGAGAAGACGCGTAAGTAGCAGAACTGGAGGAAATGCATAGATCAGTGAAAACTGATCCCATGGGAAGACTAATGTGTCTGTTCCGCATGCTAGCGGATCCCTTGTTCGACACAAAGTTGTCGACTTTGTTGTTGAATCTGGACGCAAACAGGTCCACGTCCGGAATACCCCATTTCTGACATATCCCTAGGAAGATGTTGTCTGCCTGACAATTTTCTATTCCTGGAATGAAAATCGCCGCTAGGCAAGGAATGTTGTGTTCTGCCCAGGCTAGAGCATGATTCACATCTTTTTGGGCTAAACGACTTCTCGTGCCCCCCCTGGTGATTGATGTAAGCCACAGCCGTGGCATTGTCGGATAGAATCCTGACAGGACAATTCCATAGTCTGACCGTCAAAGATTCTAGGGCCCGACGTACAGCACAAATCTCCAAATGTTGGTAGGCAAGGTTCTTTCTAACTTGGACCATCTCCCCTGGACAGAATCTTCTTCCAGGACTGCTCCCCAGCCTAGAAGGCTGGCATCTGTTGTCACCACTTTCCAGGATACTGGCAGAAATGATTTCTCCTTTTGAAGGTTGCTGGATATCAACCATCAATTTAGGCTCTGAAGTACATCTGGAGCCAAGTGTATTGGAAAATCCAAAGCCTGAATCTTTATGTTCCAGACTGACAGGATGGTGTTTTGTAGCAGTCTTGAGTGAAACTGCACGTAAGGGACGGCCTTGAAGGAGGCCACCATTTTCCCTAACAATCTCATGCACAGCCGAATGAAAGGATTTTTCTTTGTTTTGATAAATTGAATTAATCCTATAATGGAACTGATTCTTGTCTGGGGTAAGAATACCTTCTTCTGTATGGTATCTATGACCAGCCCCAAGTACTGTAATCTCCTTGATGGTTTTGAGGATTTTTCTAGGTTGAGTATCCAACCCAGAGATTCCAGGTAGTTTAAAGCTGTGATCAGACTCTGGTTTAGACCTGAGACTGAATGATCTATTAAAAGTAGATCGTCTAAATAGGCTAGGACCGTTATGCCTTGAGCCCTTAATCTGGCTAAAGGAGGTTCCAGAATTTTTGGCAACACCTGTGGTGCTGTGGCTAGACCGAATGGCAGGGCCACAAACTGAAAATTATGATTTTCTAATTCAAAACAGAGAAATTTCTGGTGAGCGGGAAATATTGACACATGGAGATATGCATCTTTGATATCGATTGAAGCCAAAAACTCCCCTTGTTGCAGGATGGAAACAACCGATCGGATTGACTCCATGTGAAAGGATCGGATATTTAAGTGCCGATTCAGATCTTTGAGATCTAGAATGGGTCTTACCTCTCCGTTTGGTTTTGGAACCGTGAAAAGGTTTGAATAAAAACCTGTGCCCTGTTCCTCTAGGGCAGTAATGGCGAACCTTGGCACCCCAGATGTTTTGGAACTACATTTCCCATGATGCTCCACTACACTGCAAAGTGCAGGAGCATCATGGGAAATGTAGTTCCAAAACATCTGGGGTGCCAAGGTTCGCCATCACTGCTCTAGGGGAACCTCTGATATCACTAACTGGGATAAAGGATGATCCAGAGCTAGAAAGAGAGACTTCCTTTTCTCTGGATCCCTGGGAACATTTGATCTTAGAAAATGAGGAGATGGAAATTCTCGGAACTCTAGTTTGTAACCCAGAGAAACTGAAGAAGCCACCCATCTGTCTTGACATTGTTCCTGCCAGATCTTTTAAAATTGCAGGAGCCTTCCCCTCCAGCCAAGCGAGCAGGGGCTTTAGCATTCTGCTTTGTGGTCTTTCTGCCCCAAGATCTCTTTGGACCCTGGTGTTGCCCTTGGAGTCTTCCCCTGGAACCTGACAATTGAGGCCGTCGAGACTGCCTAGAGGCTGATGCCCCTGGCACAGGTGAGGAAGCACGTTTAAAAAAGGAGAAATGTTTAAACTTCTTCTTTACTGGTAAAAGAAAGCTTTTCCCATTAGAGAGCCTTTGGATGTATTTATCCAGATCGTCTCAAAATAGCTGTTCACCATGAAAGGGGAAACTGGGCAAGATTTTTTTTTTTTTTTTTTTTACACGGTGCGTCGGCTGACCAATTTTTCAGCCATAAAACTCTGCGAGAATGCACTAGTCCAAGCATAAGCCGAGAGGCTTGAATGATAGAATCTTTCATAGCATCTACTGTGAAATCGAGTGCGTCTGACACGCCAGCCCATTGCTGGGCCTACTGATCAGGCGCTACTGAACTTGCTAAAGACATATTGCTTTTGGAAAGAAGTTCCAGCTTTTTATCTGTTGGATCCTTTAACATTAGTACATTATCCACCGGACACGTGAGACTCTTGTTCACTGAGGCAATTGCAGCATCAATTGCTGGAGCCCCGCCCCCCCCCCATTTCTTATAAAAATCCTCTTCCATAGGATAAAGTGTGGAGAATTTCTTAGAAGGACAATATCGTTTATCTGGATGTTCCCATTCAGAATACATAAGCTTTTTTAGCTATTAATGATTAGGAAAAGCATCCCCAGACAGGGGAGGTTTTAATAATGATCCCAAACCAGAGGTGGGTTTATCAAGAGCCTGCGATGCAGGCAGTAAAAAGGTTGAATGAACCAACTTAGTAAGAGAGTGCACAAGCAACCTGTCTTGTGATGCTACTCCTTCCATATTAGGCTCTTTAGAAGAGCATTAGTATCTTCCAAATCTCTTGGAAGATCTTCCTGATCCCCTGCCCCTTGCACCTCAAAAAGAGGGTCCTGAGCACTAGATGGGGATCTGCTATGTTTAGACGCTCTATGGAGAGATATCAATCTTATTTTCCAAATTAAAAATGGTAGAAGAGAAAACCTCCTGTGTGATATATACAAGAACTGAAGTGTCCAGTGCAGCTGCAACAACAGTCTCCCCTGACAGCTCAATCTGACCGGCCGTATCACTTTCAGAGGAGGATGACATTCTTTTGGAAATGGATTTAGTTTGTTGTGAAACCATTGACCCTTTATAACCCTTAGAGGAGTTCCTAGTCCTTCTTCCACTTATAGCCTGAAGCACAAAAGCAGAGGCACTACCAAAAAGAATGTACACTGCTAGGTTATAGTCCAGCGCTATAAGCTGCTATTAATACCTAGCCTGGTAAAGTAATAATGTGTCAAAGGGAAATGCCCGTGTCACCAAACCTGAAGTAAGCCACCTCCTGCTCATGTGTCCCTCCACAGCCAGCAGCAGCTACACACAGTGCTTTAAAAACTTACGCCACGTGCGGCCGGCGTCTGACGCCCTAAGCCCCCCCTCCATCTTTCAAAATAAAGTGTTTTCCCCGTGCGAGCGGCAGACTTCAGGCGCCCAGCTGATATGGCGGCGGGGGGTAAAAACCACCGCTGAGTGGGCGCTTTTTTTTTTTTTTTTTTTTTAAAGGAATGCTTTCAGCATACAGTTCCCCCGAAGGGGTTAACTTCAACATTGGGGGCGCAGGAGGAGAAACCAGCCCCCCCTTTCTTACCGGAGGATCAGCCTGCTCTGGCCGGAGGAAATGATGGCTTCTGATACAGTGCCGTTTCCAGCATGAGGCGGTGAGTGCTCAGTACAACCCCCAGTGGTGACACATAGGCATGACAACATTATAAACTTAAAAGGATAAATTCATAAAAAAATCTCCACTTACCTTCCCGCCGCAGGGCTATCTGAGATAAACCCAATCTTCACCCTTCATGGTGGCTCCGAAACCTTCAGGAACAGGGAAACCTAGAGGTTACCCAAAATCCTGGACCTGCAACAGCACCCTGCCAGTAAAAACGTAATGGCCTTACTATTAAAAAGTACTGGATCCCAGGGTCCAGCTCTCTAAAAAGAGAAGCATTCGCAAGCAAAACCTTGTTTCTTTGGACACGAGGCCTGGGTACCATTCCTTAGGGCCCATGAAAGGACACTCTGAACGGATCCGGTCAGCATGGCTAGCCCCAGAAAGGATTTCTTACAGTGGAGCTCAGTACAGCACATCTTTACTCATGACCAACACCTTAGACACTGGTGAAAAAACTGAGGTACTCCCAGTAGTGGGAGGGGTTATATAGGGAGTGCACGCCTTGCCTTAGGGCATGCCAGTGTCCATCACCTATCAGTGGCCCTATAACCCACATAGTAACTACTATGGCTCTGTGTCCCCTGATGTATGAAAATAAATAATGATGGCCACACAAAATATTGACACTTTGGGCACAATGTGAACATTTTCACTTAGGGGTGTACTCACTTTTGTTGCCAGCGTTTTAGACATTAATGGTTGTGTGTTGAGTTATTTTGAGGGAATAGCAAATTATTTACACTGTTATACTCACTGTACACTCACTACTTTACATTGTAGCAAAGTGTAATTTCTTCAGTGTTGTCACATGAAAAGATATAATAAAATAGTTACAAAAATGTGAGGGGTGTACTCACTTTTGTGAGATACTGTATATATATATATATATATATATATATATATATATACACACACACACACACACACACATATACATAGTTAATGATGTTAATGGTACATTTGCCTGTCAAAATTTATTGGGGGTGCATTCGGGGCTTTTCCCTGCCTTATCCGACTTCTATTACTTTCCTCTCCTGTCCTCCGATTAACAGGTTGCTATAGCAATTGGACGGGAGCTTCTGCTGACGCTTACATTGCTATGGAAACCTGTTAGGAAAGATGGCCTTGCTGAGACATTACTGAGCATGTGCGAGTTCTGGAGGTGCATGTTGGGTAGTCATCTGCACAGAAATCCAGGAAATGAGCACAGGAGGGCTTCAGATGCCCACAGCTAAAATTTGCTTCTGAGATCTGTAAGTAACAAACTATTTTTAAAGAAAGTAAAAGCATAAAAAACATGACATGTTAGAAATGAACATGCACAGGTTTGGACAATTACAGAGCAGTTTAAAAAACAAATATGTTTGGGGGACTGTACCCCAAACGCAGGGCCGTTTGAGCCCCCGTTCACACGTATGCGAATTAGATGCGGCTTACAACTCATCCAATTCGCAAGACATTTTAAAATAAGTTAATTTGAATGAGGCAAGTTCACATATGTGCGTTGCATTCGCACTGCGCATTGCAGAAAAACTGTGTGCGTTTTATGCTCATTGCTGTGCGAATTGCAAGCCAATTATCTTCTATGGGCACGCATTTGATTCGCAGCTGTGTTGCGGTGTGAGCATAAATTATCTCCCCTCCTCCTACACCTCCCCCTCTTCAAGTTCCTCCCCTGTGTGTTTTGTGGTGATGCCCGGAGATCAAGCATGGCAAAAAGAGGGCGAAAAGTGGCATCAAAGGTGAAAGAATCTGTGGATTGTGAGAAGCTGATCAGACTTGTGAGGGAGAAACCAATGATTTATGACACCCGGCATCCTAAATATAAGGACAACGTTCTTAAAAAGCGTGCTTGGCTGGAAATTACCAGAAACATCTTGCCAGAGCGGAGCATGTGGTCATCCCAAGTTCAGGCTGACAAATGTACGTTTTTTTTTTTCCTTTCACTACCTGTAGATGCTGCCCTGTTGTTTCCTTATGTTGTCCATTTTTAGGAATTCTAATATTATTTTACTATACAACAGCGTGCGTTCACCCACAAATCCACACCAGGCCACATGCTCTCAACATTAGGCACATAACAGCATCATCCAGCGATGGAGTCCCTAAATCAATTACTAATTCTTAGATTCGCTTAGGTTTGCTAAATAATATACAACACAAAATGTGAACAACATTTTTTTTATTTTTAAAAATAAAAATGACATAAAAAACATTTGTTACAGCACACTTTTCATTTTGTAAAGGCCCTGATAATATAATGCAAACAAATACACACCTTTTTTGATTATATAGAATTCATCTGCCAAGGCACCTCCCCAGCTGGTGACAAAGAATTTTTGGAATTCACCACGAATATGTGTACCAGTAGTGTTGCCCCTAGTAACATTCCACTGTGCCACCTCCATGTTATGGCTCAGGGAATCCTCAAATAGATAGCCATCTCGTTCATGCACAGAGTTGTGCAATGCACAGGCTGTTTTAACAGCACTGATAGCATGGTCAATACTGAGGTTTATTGAATTATGCAAGAATCTCCACTTATTGCATAGTATACCAAATGAACATTCTACTACTCGTTGTGCCCTGCTGAGCCTATAATTGAACACTCTTTTTTTCTGTTGTCAGAGAGCGACTTGAAAAAGGCCTGAGCATGTGCTCTGAAAGTGCAAATGCTTCATCTCCTACAAATACATATGGGAGGGAAGGCTGTAGACATGTGCATTCGTTTTCGTCCGAATGCATTTTCGTCCGAATTTCAGCTATTTTCGTTTTCGTTTTGACAAACGATAACGAAAGCACAAAATCCGAAAAACGAAAGATCCGACATAAATAAATGCTTTATTTTCGTTTTCATTGTTACAACAGTTCGATATAGAATAGGAGATTCGACATGACTCTGACAACAATCTGTGTCTATAGAACCTGTGTTCGAATGTGCCTAACCTTACCTCTATTAGTCCAAGATTATATAGAGAAAATATTCGACAGAGAAAAAAGATTTGACAGAGAGAAAAGATTCTGCAAGATACTGTCCTAAAAAGTGTTTGGGGACCCGGGTCCTGCCCCAGGGGACATGGATCAATGCAAAAAAAAGTTTTAAAAACTGCCGTTTTTTCGGGAGCAGTGATTTTAATAATGAATAAAGTGAAACAATAAAAGTGTAATATTCCTTTAAATTTCGTAGGGGGGGGGGGGTTGTCTATAGTATGCCTGTGAAGGGGCGCATGTTTCCCGTGCTTAGAATTGTCCCTGCACAAAGTGTCATTTATGCAGGAAAAAAAGTCCTTTAAAATCACTCGCAGCTATTATGAATTGTCGGCTCCCGTAATACAGAGAACACTCATTGAAAGTCATTGATAAAAAAATAAATAAATAAATTAATAAAAAAAAGCGTGGGGGTCCCCCAAATTCAATTACCAGGCCCTTCAGGTCTGGTATGGATATTAAGGGGAACCCTGCCTCAAATTTAAGAAAAAATTTGACGTGGGGTTCCCCCTAAATATCCATAACCAGACCCTTCAGGTCTGGTATGGATATTAAGGGGAACCCCGCGTCAAATTTAAAAAAAAATTGACGTGGGGTTTCCCCTAAAAATCCATACCAGACGAGACGAGAGAGCGGCCCCCCTCCCTCCTGAACCCTACCAGGCCACATGCCCTCAACATTGGGAGGATGCTTTGGGGGTCTGTGACCCCTCAAAGCACCTTGTCCCCATGTTGATGAAGACAAGGGCCTCATCCCCACAACCCTGGCCGGTGGTTGTGGAGGTCTGCGGGCGGGGGGCTTATCAGAATCTGGAAGCCCCCTTTAACAAGGGGACCCCCAGATCCCGGCCCCCCCCTGTTTGAAATGGTAAGGGGGTACAAAAGTACCCCTACCATTTCACAAAGAAAGTGTAAAAAATGGTTAAATAAAACAAACACACTTTTGAAAAATTCCTTTATTAAAAATAAAAAAAAGATTCCAGCGGCGGTAATCCACTCTTGCTATCCAGCGACGGACGGTCATTTCTCCAGCGATGTCTCATCTCATCCAGCGCAGCGAATCCTCCGTCCTTCTTCTGTCATCCGTGGAGGAGACACTGCAAGGATTCCGGCGGCTGATGTTTCTTATATACGGAGGGCGGGCCACCCGTCACCTGACCCCGCCCCCCTCTGACGCAAGGGGAAACCCGGGGTTCCCTGTGACGTAGGGGTGACCCGCACCCCTCTGATGTAACACAGGCAGGTTTCCGTTACATCAGAGGGGGGCGGGGTCACCTATACGTCACGGGGAACCCCGGGTTTCCCCTTGCGTCAGAGGGGGGCGGGGTCAGGTGACGGGTGGCCCCGCCCTCCGTATATAAGAAACGTCAGCCGCCGGAATCCTTGCAGTGTCTCCTCCACGGAGACAGAAGGATGGATCGCTGCGCTGGATGAGATGAGACATCGCTGGAGAGATGACCGTCCGTCGCTGGATAGCAAGAGTGGATTACCGCCGCTGGAATCTTTTTTTTATTTTTTTATTTTTAATAAAGGAATTTTTCAAAAGTGTGTTTGTTTTATTTAACCATTTTTTACACTTTCTTTGTGAAATGGTAGGGGTACTTTTGTACCCCCTTACCATTTCAAACAGGGGGGGGGCCGGGATCTGGGGGTCCCCTTGTTAAAGGGGGCTTCCAGATTCTGATAAGCCCCCCGCCCGCAGACCTCCACAACCACCGGCCAGGGTTGTGGGGATGAGGCCCTTGTCCTCATCAACATGGGGACAAGGTGCTTTGAGGGGTCACAGACCCCCAAAGCATCCTCCCAATGTTGAGGGCATGTGGCCTGGTACGGTTCAGGAGGGAGGGGGGGCCGCTCTCTCGTCCCCCCCTCTTTTCCTGCGGCCTGCCAGGTTGCGTGCTCGGATAAAGGGTCTGGTATGGATTTTTAGGGGGAACCCCACGTCAATTTTTTTTAAAATTTGACGCGGGGTTCCCCTTAATATCCATACCAGACCTGAAGGGTCTGGTTATGGATATTTAGGGGGAACCCCACGTCAAATTTTTTCTTAAATTTGAGGCAGGGTTCCCCTTAATATCCATACCAGACCTGAAGGGCCTGGTAATTGAATTTGGGGGACCCCCACGCTTTTTTTTATTTATTTATTTTTTTATCAATGACTTTCAATGAGTGTTCTCTGTATTACGGGAGCCGACAATTCATAATAGCTGCGAGTGATTTTAAAGGACTTTTTTTCCTGCATAAATGACACTTTGTGCAGGGACAATTCTAAGCACGGGAAACATGCGCCCCTTCACAGGCATACTATAGACAACCCCTCCCCCACGAAATTTAAAGGAATATTACACTTTTATTGTTTCACTTTAATCATTATTAAAATCACTGCTCCCGAAAAAACAGCCATTTTTAAAACTTTTTTTTGCATTGATCCATGTCCCCTGGGGCAGGACCCAGGTCCCCAAACACTTTTTAGGACAGTAACTTGCAAATTAGCCTTTAAAATGAGCACTTTAGATTTTGAACGTTGGAGTCCCATAGACTTTAATAGGGTTCTAAAGTATGCTATATACTAGCTCCGTCGAATCTTCTTTATACATTCGACAGACACCATAAGCCTTCAAAGACAGATTCGACCGTGATTCATGTGGATTTTCGGACGAATGCAATTTTTGAACGAAAAACGAAATAAATAAAAACGAATTTCGGGAGTACCTAAATAAATTAAGTTTTCAGACGAAAACGAAATTCCGAAACGAAATATTTTACTCTGCACATGTCTAGAAGGCTGTTGTTTTCCGGGCAGGGGAGAATGATTGGGCAAGTCTAGTGTATTCTCATGCAGCATGAAGCCAAATGAGGAATGTGAAAATACACTAGAATCCGAGCTGCTGCCATAAGAGCCCACATCAATATAAATAAATTTATAATTGGCGTCTGCCACTGCCATTAATACCAATGAAAAAAAATTCTTATAATTAAAATATTGGCTCCCACTAGCTGGAGGCTTGAGGATTCGGATGTGCTTCCCATCTATGGCTCCCAGACCAGCTCCACTATCTTCAACCATTTGTTTTTTTTTGGCTTCTTCATAACCAAATCTTTCAGTTCTTCCCATATGACTAGGCAGGTTTCATTAACGATGCCACTAATAGTTGACTTCCCAACCTTAAATTCATAGTGCAAACTTCCAAAAGAATTTCCTGTTGCTAGGTACCTAAAAGCAAACATAAATAAAATTATTATTTTTTTATGGTTCTCGGTGCACTACTTACAGACAAGGTGGCGTAGCATGCGTGATGTGTATCGCAAATATATGCGTCACATCAAAGAAGCAAGGAGTGGCTTGGGGGCAGCGCCAAGGCTACCCTATATGTTTGCCAGGCATGGGCGTCCGCAAATACGGGCAAGGGTGGGGCAGTTGCCCCCCCCCCCCTGGAATCATTAGGTGTTGTTGGCTACTTGGCTGTGTCACCTGGATGTGTGTTATGTTTAATGTCCGCCGCGACCGCGATGCAATTGCGGCCGCCACAGACTTTTTTCCTACATCTGTCACTGTTTCTCTGCTGGCTGCTCTCTGCTTTTTTCATTGTCCAGTGTACACCGCTCCGCAGGCCAGCCTTTCCACTCCTCCTCTTCATTGATTGGCTGCCTGTGTAGTGTAGGTGTGTCACTCTCACTCACATCGTGTTGTGGATCCGCCCACTCAAGCTGCCGACGAGCCGAGTGATATGCTGGCCTGACACTGGCAGTCTGTGAGCCGCCCAGCCCAGTTACTGTATATTCTGCTACCTGCTGTGCTGTGCCTGCCTAGGCAACAAGAACAGCAAGCAACCACAGGTAACATCAGTTAGCATGATCCCAGTGCTCTCCACTCCCCCCGTTCACCCCCAGTGCTTCCCCCCTGTTCTCTCCCCAGTGCTCGCCACTCCCCCCGGTGCTCTCCCCCTGTTCTCCCTGTCACAGTGCTCTCCACTCCCCCCAAGTGCTCTCCTCCTTGTCCCCCCCAGTGCTCTCATCCACCACACTCTCCTGCCTCCCCCCCAGTTTTCTCCTCCCCTGTTCTTGCTGGCCCCCCTGCTCTCCCCATCCTTCTCTAGCCACCATCCCAGTGCTCTCCCCCCCTGTTCCCCCCCAGTGCTCTCCACTCCGCCCAGTGCTCCCCCCCTGTTCTCCCCACCACAGTGATCTCCACTCCCACCAGTCCTCTCCCCTCTGTGCTCTCCCCCCTTTCTCCTCCCCAGTGCTCTCCTCCCTGTTCTTCCCCCAGTGCTCTCCCCCTGTTCTTTCCCCCCCAGTGCTCTCCTCTCCCTCCAGTGCTCTCCCCCCTGTCCCCCCCAGTGCTCTCCCCTCCCTCCAGTGCTCTCCCCCCTGTCCCCCCCAGTGCCCTCCACTCCCCCCAGTGCTCTCCTCCTGTTCTTCCCCCCAGTGCTCCCCCCCTGTTCTTTCTCCCCCCAGTGCTCTTCAGCTCTCCCCATCACTCTCCAGCCCCCACCCCAGTGCTCTCCAGCCCCCCATTCTCCCCACCCCTGTTCTTTCTGCCCCCTGGTGCTCTCCAGCCCCCCCCCAGTGTTCTCTACCCTCTGTGTTCTGCACCCCTGTTCTTTTTGGCTCCCCCCAGCACTCTCCACTCCCCACCCCTGTACTCTCCACTCCCCCTGCATTTTTCCCCCACCCATATGCTCTCCACCCCCCATAGTGCTCTCCAGTCCCCTGTTCTTTCTGGCCCCCACTGGTGCTCTCAAGCTCCCCCCATTGCTCTCCACTCCCCCCTGCTCTTTGTACCCCCCCAGTACTCTCCAGCCCCCATGCTCTCCACCCCTGTTATTCTGCCCTCCCAGTGCTCTTCACCACCTTACACTCTTAGCCTCCCCAGTGCTCTCAGCCTACCGTGCTCTCTACCCCTGTTCTTATTGGCCCCCCCCAGCGCTCTCCGCTCCCCACCCCTGTGATCTCCACTCCCCCTCGCTCTTTGCCCCCACCCATGTGTTCTCCAACCCTGCCAGTACTCTTTGCTCCCCCTTCTCTCCAACTCCCACTCAGTGCTCTCCACTTCCCCAGGACCAGAGGGCAGGCTGACTGGGGCTGGAAAATGAGGACAGCTGAAGGTGCAGGTGGCCAGGGACCACTCCATCTCACAGCAGACAGATCCTCTGGAAGGAGCACGGCCCCATCCAAAAAGGAGAACAGACCCTGCCTGCTGCTGGCCGTCATGGATATCCTGCTGGCATGCAAGGTACCGTACCAAGCATCAACACACCTTCCCATAGACAGGGACTGCAGACTAGGACATGGGGCACAGGAGGGGCTGCAATGATGGGCACAGTGAGACTGCATTCACGGGACAGTAAAGCTGCATTTGATGGACACAGTGAGGCTGCATTTGATGGACACAATGAGGCTGCATTGGTGGGCACAGTGAGGCTGCATTTGATGGGCACTGGTGAGGCTGCATTGAACTCTTGCATCAAGTCTGCAGTCTCTGACCATCTCCTGTAGCATGTCTGCAGTCTCTGAGGGAGTCTGGAGAGGAGTCAAAAGTGGGAGCACCGCCGGGATGGGGGCCATGGGAGATGTCAGACTTGTGTGGACTGTGGACAGGAGACTATAGGATAAAACCAGAGTCACCAAGCTGGAGCCGACTGACTGAGCCCTGCACAGTGCACCTGAGAGGAGGTCAGTGAAAGCACCGCCAGGCCATTCGAGGGCGGGGAGTGACTGATGTAAGGTGAGAGTGAATACGATCATGTAAGGGGCACTGATATAAAGGGTTTCCGCCTTATATTAGTAACCCACCCACCTTACCTTAGAGTATTCTTTCTGCAGAAGGTGGTCCCCCCCATGTTCTGAGTTTCTGGGGTCCCCCTTGACGATTGATCACCACTATTAACTGGAATTTGAATATATATATATAAAGCCCTATGTGATTTAATATCTATATTTAATACTCTCTTCATCAAATGTGCTTTAAAATGTATGGTTTTCCCTTTCATGAACAAGAAAATAATGACGTTATACTGTTGGCTGGTATAATAATGCTGTGAGGCTGGTATGAAATTTTTTCCAGGGCTGGTTTTTGAAAGCATGGGCGTCCGCAAGGTTACTCAGGTGGCTGCATGCGTACCATGCCCATATAGCCTAGAGAATGTACATCTTTTTACATTGCAATACATCTGTTGTTGCCATATTTTTATCTTGATGAAAACAGCCTATACAGTGACAGTATGAGATCAAAATATGGCCACAACAGATGTATTGCAATGTAAAAAGATGTACATTCTCTAGGCTATATGGGCATGGGACACAGCTGCCAGAGTAACTTCCAATACAAAGTGAAGATGAATTATCTGTTATATAACACATATGTATTACCAGTGGAAAGATTTTCATGAGATTGTCGAAAAGGGGCGGAGCATGAGTGGCCTTAAAATGGTGCCCCCCCTTGGAAAAAGTTCTGCGGACGCCCATGTTGCCAGGGACTTAGATTTTCTGCAACCCATTGTGGAGATGAGGGAGTAAGTTTTCATCTATATCATCTATGTATCTGCTAACGTCTTAACTTTGATTATGCCTAGTTAAGTTCCCCTCTTTATTTTTGAAAAACAGGACAGAAGCTAGTTGGGAGGAACAAGATGTAATGGACGACCAACCAGAGGCGCAAGGCCACATTGAATTTCCAGAAGGCACAGAGGATTTATCACAAATCCAAAGCTCGTCCAATCTTTGGGAAACCAATCCAGATGAACAATCTGCAGTGGCAGAGGCTATCCCTGGGCCTTCATCTGCTACTGCAGACATTGTTCTGCCAGCCAAAGTGCAACGGAGACGAGCACCTCAGTCCCAACCTGACATAAGTAAGCGCCTACTTGAAATGTTGAAAACATGTCAGAAAAGGTGGATGCTTTTTTTTATGTCCGGATACTATACTGGCGCTCAGTTTTGTCCCTCTAATTAAAAAGGTACCACCAGAGCGCTACTTTGAAATGCGAAACACTATTGAACAAGTGCTGCACTCCTTCTCAGGAAGCTTCATTTAAAGTGCCATATGTGCCACCACCAAAACCTCCCGTTAACTACCCCAGATACGTGCAATACCATGAACAACAACACCAACCTTACCCCTATAATCCCCCATCCTATCCTTCTAGTTTTGAAAAGGCAATCTCCAGATATGAAGTGCCACACAGTAACATTCCCTATCCCATCCCCAATTCCAGGGTATGTGCCAAGTCAACATGGCGAGGCTAGACCTGCTCCCAATACTGCCAGTGATGACCCAGCTACTGCCAGTCACTACTCCAATGAGCCCCCTTTCCAAAAAACCTATCACAATCTATGATTAATGATGTCTGTCCAAGGTTGAGGACCAAGAGGACACCTTTTTGGCAAACTATGTTGAAGAGGCCTACTTGAGATCCTTTTTTTATTTTTTTTTCTATGTTAATTTTTGATGGCTACATGGGCACGTTATTTTTTTTTTTATATATATATTTTTAATATATCTTGGATAATTCAATAAATCCTTATTATGTCAACTTTTGTCGGGTTATATCTTTAGAATTACATGTTTGAACATTAGTAAAAATAATTAGATGCTCCAAAATTCACATGACAAAGGACATCAGTGAAGAAAAGTACCTTAATGTGATCAGTAATCTTTCAGCAGGCTGGATACTAGTTCTGTAGCACGTGTTCTGACGCTCCAAGAGAGGGGAGATTAATCCAAGCAATTCATCAAAACGAAATTACAACAAAACAATAGATTAGTTACATGACATGTATGAAACACATTTTGCCATACAGTCTTCAAAATAGTAAGGTAAGTGGTAGAGAACATTATTTGTTCAAAGAAGGCCTGTATCCTTCATCTACATCAAAATGTAGGTTAAAGAAGTGGCATCAAAAATAACATCCTATGTCATTTGCAGTTGTGACATCATTTGGACATAGATCTAGCCACTGGCATTTGAATTGAGCAACAATTGTCTGGTCACAAACTGCACAACAAAGCGGCGTGTGATCCCCCCTCCCCCACACACAAAGCACCTTGTCCCCATGGGGACAATCAAAATGAGGCAACAATGTGTTGGGGTGGGGGAAACAACACTTATTTATCAAAATATAAGTGACATAATCACACACAAAGGTTACACTTGATGTGTCTTTTTCAAACATCCCCTACTATGGAAATATGTATGCAAAAAAAGGAATGGTTTGGCAGGTAAATGACTCACCTATTTATTGACATGCGTGTGTAATTAAAAAATGTCTCATCATGCACATGGAGGTCTTCATACAGGATCATGAACTGGCCTCTCTCCTCCCAATTTACAATTATGGGATCAACCCAGTATTTTCTTCTCCTCCTCCTTCTCCTCTTCTCTACTTCCAGCAAGATTGCTGCTGTTGCACCAACAACTGTTGGCATTATCATGGGCAGAGCAGCACATATTTTGCTAACAAACAAAAACACACTACAGACTCCTGGACAACCAGGAAGTGTCCACGAAAATCACTCTTTTTATTAGCAGCCTCACAAATGGATAACAAGCGATTGGCCAGATCAAAATTCACAGCTCTAATTAGGAACTTCAGAGGTTACTTCTGAATTCGCAGCTTATCCGCAGCTAAAACACAGAGGGACCGCTGAACAACTAATTTTTAGCTGTGCAGTGAAACCGCAGCTTCAATTCCCAACGCACAAGTGTGAACCCGGGCTTAAGGAATTTGTGGGCCCCAAGTAAATGGACATGGAGTCCCCCACCATCAAACGATAAGAATCAAACAAAAAGCGCAAAGTCCAAAGAATGTTATGTTGCTATGTGTCACATGAACTAAAAAAAAATGCATGGGCAACAATAAAGCAGCAAATCCTGGTGCAAAGTGCAATGTAATCCTGACTAATGTAATGTAATGCAATGTAATGACTGACACCACAAAGCAACTCATTCACTCCTTGATTACTTCCCACCTTGACTACTGCAACTCTCTCCTTAATGGTGTACCCTTAAGCAGGCTATCCCCCCTTCAGTCTATTATGAATGCTGCTGCTAGACTAATACACCTCACTAATCGATCTGTGACTGACGCCCCTCTCTGCCAATCCCTTCACTGGCTTCTCCTACCCCACCGTGTAAAATTCAAAATGCTAACCATAACATACAAAGCCCTCCACAACATCGCCCCCATCTAGATCACCAACCTCATCTGCAGATATTGCCCAAATCGTCCCCTTCGCTCCTCCCAGGACCTCCTGCTTTCTAGCTCCATCATTACCTCCTCCCATTCACGCCTTCAAGACTTCTCCAGAGCCTCTCCCATCCTCTGGAACTCCCTGCCCCTACCCTGTCCACCTTTAGGAGAGCCCTGAAAACTCATTTATTCAGGGAAGCCTATCCCACACCAACCTAACAACTGTCCCCGAGCCACCCCCATCAAATCATTCTCTACAGCTGTTACCTTTTGTACCACCACCCCCTCCCTTTAGAATGTAATCCGTGTGAACACAGTGGAAATGCTGTATATAACTAGTGCCAGCATATATTAATACAGTCCATGAAATAAGTCCAAAAAGTGCAACATGCAAAGGAAAATCAACCGTGTCTAATCAAACTGTGAGCAACAGGTCTTGATGACTGCCCCCCGTGTTCTTTTTACCCCCCCCCCCACCATGTACCACGCAGCAGGAGATGCGGTTTGCTGTTCCCGGCCGGCCGGACTGAAAGGAAGTGAGCACTCAGTGTGTGCATCTCCTGTCAGTCCGGCCGGGAACAGGAAATTGAATCTCTTGTACCGCACGGTACCCAACAGGACTGCAGGAGGAAGGAACAGGAGCTCGGACACGCTACAGGCCGCAGCATTTATAGGAAGCAGAGGCGCAGCAAGGGCCCGTCCTGCTGGGGCCCCAAGCAGTTGTTTGGTTTGCCTGTCCTGTTGCGACGGGCCTGCATGTGAAATAGAAGCCACACACCAAAACAAAGGATGAAAGGGAAAGGAAGAAAATTCTACCATAATACTACCTAGAACTCCTAGGCCAACACACATGTTCTAAATTGGTGCACAATGTCCAAAGAGGCCAGCTATCACAGAGAACATGGAGGGAAGGCGCCATCACCCAAGCAGGATAGTCCTCTCAGCAATTGGCACCAAACTTCCTCACAGTACACAACATAATCCCTTGTAGTGGATATGAAGAGATCTTCTGTCCTGGGATGTATAAAAGAAATATGATAATTTTGTAGACATTTCTCATGTCTTGGTACTTCAGGGCCCCAAGAAATGTGATAGGTAGTCATAAAATCAGATGCAGAATGTATGCCCCTTGATTGTCTTAAGGTACTCTCTGGGTTTTGGGTCCCTCTATTCATCTAGGCAGAAGAAAAGTCTCATACATGTGGTATCTTCATATTTGGGAAGAGTAAAATAATGTGTTTTGGGGTATAATAGGAAGTATGTCTAGTGTGAGAAATAAATTGTTAAAGGATAGATTTGTGAAAAAAAAAAAAATCTAAATTTTATTTACTTTTTGTTACCAAATTATGGTAACAAATTACAATTTCAAAAACTTGCTATGCCTCTTAAACACACTGGGGTGTCCATTTTCAAAAAAAAAAAAAGGATCATTTTGGGGGTGTTTGTACTGTCTGGTCATTTTAGGGCCTCAAGAAACGAGACAGGTAGTGATTAATTTTAGGGTTGCACCAATATCAGTATCAGTGCCAATACTAAGCATTTGCACGAGCACTATGATACCTGAAACCGATACCTTTGCTGTTTGATTTGAGCCCATACAAAATGAATGGGCTTAAATCGTACTGCAAAGAATCATATGCGTTTTGAACAGGAATGCAGTGCGATTCCTGTCCGAATCACATGTGGTTTCCCCCACCACTTCTGTGTGAACCCAGGCTTGTCATAGTGACTTCAGCCTGGGTTCACATGGGAGAGGTGTGGGAGACCGCATACGATTCAGACAGGAATTGCACCGCATTCCTGTTCAAATTGCATGCGATTCTTTGCAGTGCAATTTGAGCCCATTCATTTTGTAAAATCACAATGCAAAGGTATCAGTAATAGTTATTGGCGAGTACTTGAGCACAGGTATCAGTACTCATATTCGCCGATAAAAAACGGTATTAGATGGATGGAGCCAAATACAGGGCAATCTTAGAAGAAAGCCAACTCCAGTAGTTCTCACATAAATATATGTTGTTTTTTTTAAACTTACTGGTTTGCAGGTTCATAAAGTGGCGATGTCCATCAAAGGTTAAAAAATCCTGGAGTGTGTTGGTGATAGGGTGCAGGCTCCGCTGGCAAAAAAGAATTGGCAAAAATTTCACTCTGGATGTGCAAAGCTGGTAGAGACATACCCAAAAGACTTGCAGCTGTAATTGCAGCGAAATGTGGTTCTACAAAGTATTGACTAAGGGGGGCTGAATACAAATGCACACCACACTTTTCAGATATTTGTAAAAAAAAAAAATTGAAAGCCATTTATCATTTTCCTTCCACTTCACAATGATGTGTCACTTTGTGTTGGTCTATCACACAAAATCCCAATACATTTTCATTTTTGGTAACATGACAAAATGTGGAAAATTTCAAGGGGTGTGAATACTTTTCAAGACACTGAAAGTATAATGGTTGCTCAAAAAGACCTACGTGGTTTAATATTGCCAAATATAGTTTGAAAAATAGTTATAACAAATATTCATTCTCCCTTCACCATTAAAAACTAACAACGCTGTCACTTTGGCAAGCATACATACCGTCTGGATATCAGCACACCATGCTCACATGCCCAATATGTAACCAGAAAACAATTGGCTAAGGGTAAATGGGGAAAAACCCCAAGTATAAGTATAATGCAATTGTGGAAAACCACATAAAATCTCCTCCGACCTCACGGAGAAGATAATCCTAAGGGAAATACACTGATCACATTATGACCACTGACAAGTAAAGTGAAAAACATTAAGATTATCCTATTACAATGGCATCTGAAAGTGGGTGAGATATATTAGGCAGCAAGTGAACATGTTGAACCTGAAGTTGATGCGTTGAAAGGACACAAAAAAAAAAAAAAAAGAAGTAGGTAAGCGTAAGGATCTGCCCGACTTTGACAAGGGCCAAAATTGTAATGGCTAGATGACTGGTTCAGAGCACCTCCAAAACTGCAGCTCGTGAGATGTTCCCAGCCTGCAGTGGTCAGGACCTACCATGGGCGGACAAGGCTCATTGATGCACCTAGGGAGGGAAGTCAGATTGCTTAGAAAGTTAATACTGGTTCTGATAGAAAGGGCCAGAATACAGTGCATCATAGTTTATTGCAAATGAGGCTGCAGACTGGTCAGGGTGCCTATGCTGACCTATGTACACAGCCAAAAGCCCCTACAATGGGTAGGTGAACATCATAATTGGACCATGGAGCAACGGAAGAAGGTGGCCTAGTCGAAAAAGAATCACATTTTATATTTTACAGCAGTTGGATGGCTGGGTGCTTATGCCACTTACCTGGGGAAGAGACAAAACCAGGATGCACTATGGGAGGAATACAAGCCTGCATTGAGCATTTATCTGCTGGAAACCTGGAGTCCATGCATGTCAGGGCTGTTTTGGTGGCAAGTGGTTGACCTACTCAATATTGGGTGGGCTATGTTATGGCTGATCGTTGTATACGTCGAAGAAAAAAAAAAAAAAAAAAAAAAACCTGTGCAAAATCACAATAGGTCATGCTTAGTGATGTATAGCAACACCACACATCTACTACCAATTGGAATAATGATAGGTTAAACCAAATGTATCACGCTATAGGCTGGCTATAAAGAATACTTGGGTGCTAGTTTAAAACATATTACTCAGGATAAAAACTGCAGTCTGTTTAGAAATAAAGCAGGTAGGTAGAACACACCGCATAGCAACAGCAAAAACCATGTCAGTCCATCATAGCCAGTAGTCTAAAGTCGACGGTAAAGATGTGTCATTGGTTTTGTTAACCACAGCAGTAGTTGACACCCAGGCAACACTGAATAAACCACTAAGCCTTAGCAGCCCAACACAGTAATGTTTCTAAATAAAAGTTAGTAAGCAGCACAGGCAGGCGTTTTAGAAGTTTAGCAGCTGGTTACAGCCACTCTGGATTTCCTAGGATATCCTATGTGCATTAGCTATGTAGGTACTCATGCACAGACAGAGATTTAGTGCCAGCTCAGGCAGTCATTAGAACTTCTAGCACACTCATACCACCGGACCAATTGCCCAATATCCAACATTGACTAGTGTCAGACTTTACACGTCACTGGCTTCCTGTGGGATGACATTAGTGCAGCCAGGTAGATGTACAACTCGCACATGCTACCCTGTGTGTCAAAATGGGCATTTCTGCCTTGGGCCTGGCGCTGGGTCTCAGAGACAAATGGGTGTAGTTGGGCATGCATCCAGCGTGATGAACGGATGTGTTTCACCAGTGTGTAACCTCTGGCCTTATTTAGGACAGGGAGGAGGCTCTCACCTTACTGCTTTTAAGCATGTCCCACAAAGCATTACTAAGGCTACTTTCACACTGGGGCGTTGCTGGCGTTGGTGGTAAAGCGGCGCTTTACTGTCATTTTAGCGGCGCTATGCAACCACTAGCAGGGCAGTTTTAATCCCTGCTAGTGGCCGGAAAAGGGTTAAAACATTCTGTAAAGAGCTGCCACGTTGTTTTCAATGGGAAGGGGCGCTTTAGGAGCGGTATATATACCGCTTCTACAGTGCTCCAAAGATGCGGCTTGCAGGGCTTTTATCACCGCGCTGCAAGCGCACCGCTCCAGTGCGAAACCCCTCAGGGCATTCACACTGGAGCCACAGCAGTGGCTGTTTCAGGGGGCTTTGCAGGCGCTATTTTTAGCACTTATTTTTAGTGCCTGAAAAGCATCTCAGTGTGAAAGCAGCCTTACACCCAGCAGGTGGCTCACCCCCCTCAGAAAGCATACAGTATTCATTTGTATTTAGGTTAGGAAGCACAGTGTATAACAGATTAAAAGCACAGTGAGATCGAAGTTAAACCATAACTAAAGGCAAATCTTTTATTTTTGTTTTTGTGCAGAGCGATTAGAAGCCGTCAGTTTTTAATTTTTGTCTGTGCCCACATTAAGGAGATTCATCCTCTGGCCTGTTAACCATTATCAGTTAAAGTACAGGAAATCCCAAATTTTGGGTTGTCCTCAGAAAAGTGAAATATAGGGAGGGGAAAACTTCCAATGGGGACACTAGTTCTGTTGACCTGGGGGACCCCAAGGGATTTCTTTAACAACTTCAGCCCCTTCCTGATCAGAGCACTTTATGCGATTCAGCACTGCGTCTCGTTAACGGACAATTGTGCAGTCGTGCGATGTGGCTCCCAAACAAAATTAGCGTCCTTTTTTTTCCCCCTCAAATAGAGCTTTCTTTTGGTGGTATTTGATCAGCTCTGCGGTTTTTATTTTTTGCGAAAAAAAATTGCAACAATTTTGAAAAAACGCATTATTTTTTACTATAATAAATATACCCAAAAAAGAAAAAATCTCAATAAGCGCTTATTGATTGGTTTGCACAAAAGTTATAGTGTCTACAAAATAGGGGATAGTTATGGCATTTTTATAAATTTTTTTTTTACTAGTAATGGTGGCGATCTTTTTATCGTGACTGCGACATTATGGCGGACACATCGGACATTTTTGGGACCATTGTCATTTATACAGCAATCAGTGCTATACAAATGCACCGATTCCGGCAAGTACAAAAATCCTATTTTCTCTTTCATTCATTGACAGACAGCTCCTTTAAATCTTGACCTTAGGGAAGTCCCCAAGCAGAGTCAAAAAACGAGGGGTGGAAACAGCAATAAATGACTTCACCCACAACAAAGAGGAATGCCTCAACAGAGGAGTTGCCAACTTAAACGGCCGCCAGCAAAACCTGCGGCCAACTTATGCATTCAAAGATGCGTTCACAACAACCTTGTAACTTAAATGAAAGTGTGAATTGCAACCTTACACAGCTACCTGCAAAACCTTGCAGCCAAAGCAAGCATCCAAAGATGTCCTCATGTCAACTTTGTAAAATTTTGTGAAAGTGTGAATGGACGACTAAGTCGCCGCCTTACACACCTAGGAGACAGATGCTTGATGTCGGAAAGCCCAGGAAGTTCCAATCGCCCTGGTGGAATGTGCCGTGACAGGAAAGGGGGGCACCCGCCCCTTTAAGGCATAGGCCTGAAGCACGATCTGTCTGATCCACAGAGAGATGGTGGTCAACAAGACCGCCAGACCCTTTTTCGGACTAGCCACCGATACAGAGCCTGACCTCCGGAAAGGAGCCGTAGCAGACAGATACACCCATAGAGCCTGGACCACGTCCAGGGAATATAAGGCAATTTCCTTCAGATTTGTCATTATAGGACATAGGGATGACAGCACGATGTCCTCTTTTAGATGAAGAGCCGAAACCACCTTCGGAAGAAAAGAGGGCTACGGCCATAACACCGCCTTATCCTTGTGGAGAACCAGGTAGGGAAACTTGCACGCCAATTCAGAAACTCTCCCGGCAGATGTAATTGCCACTAGAAAGACTACTTTGAGAGAGAATCAAGGTAATCTCCCTAATATTTTCAAACAGTGGTCTCTGAATAACTGATAGCACCAGATTCAGGTACCATGGAGGCAGAAGTGATTGAACCGGAGGGGCTATGTCGAACCCCTTGCACAAATGTATTCACCAATAAGTGCGTCACCAAGGGTCGTTGAAAGAAGACAAGGCAGATATCTGCCTCTTGATGGTGCTTAAGGCAAGTTTCTGATCCACTCCTCGCTGCAAAAACAGCAGGATCCTGGAAACTGAGTATGTGCGTGGACATCACCCCATCTCCTCACAGATGTAGGCCTTCTGCTTACAATGATAAATCTTCTGCGAACATGACTTCCGTGCCCTCAGCATAGTGGAAATTACCGGGTCTGACAGACCTCTGTGCCTTAGCACCTGGCTTTCAACAGCCATGCTGTTAAAACTAACGACGGTGAAGCAGGATGAAGTATCGGACCTTGCGATAGAAGGTCCTCTCGCATCCGCCACCAGTCGTTCTAGGAACTAGGCCAATCACCAGAATCCCCTCGGCCTCCACACTACGTAGCAGGCATTTTAGTGGGGAGGCCAAGAGATCCACATCTGGTGTTGCCCATCTTAGGCAAATGAGCCATTGTCCAACTGGATCCTGACCAGACGCCCCTGCAACCTCTTTGACCATGTAGAGAGGCACCACCTGATCACCCAAAACTCGAGCACATTGATCGGTAGGTGGGATTCCTCCTGCATCCAACGGCCCTGGGCCAACTGTATGCCCAAAACTCCCTCCCAAACGGTCAGGCTGGCATCCATTGTGATCAACGTCCAATGGAGAGGAAGGAACGATTTCCCAGACTGAAGGGCCGGAGACCTCAGCCACCAGAGCAGGGAATCCCTGACTAACTGGCTCACCTAAATTTGATAATCCAGGGATAACGGAGATTTGTCCCATTTTGAAAAAAATCTTTCCGCAAGACTCGAGTGTGAAATTGAGCATATTGTACCGCCTCGACAGCAGCTACCATGAGACCCAGGACTCGCATGCAGCGATGACCACCTGCGGTTCACCGATAACCTCAACGCAGCTTGAAGAGTCAGCAGCTTGTCTGAAAGGAGAAAGACTCTCGCTTTTGGAGGAGTCCAGCAGTAAGCCCAGGTACTCCAGGCATTGTCGGCACAAACACCAACTTTTTTAGGTTCAGTACCCAACCAAACTCCCGGAGAGTTTGCATGGTGATCTCCACATCTTCCCTTAATTCTGAGGCAGAAGCTGTTCTCAGAAGGATGTTGTCTAGGTAACCTATGATTGCGATCCCACGTTGCCTTAACAGTGCCAGAATTGGGGCTAACACCTTGGTGAAGACCCGGGGAGCTGACGCCAGGCCAAAAGGGAGAGCTACAAATTGGTAGTGCTCTTCCCAGACTGCAAATCACAGAAACCTCTGATGCCCGAGGCATATGGGTACATGTAAGTAAGCGTCCTTGATGTCCAAGGACACCAGGAAGTCCCCCTGATGGAGTGCAGTGACCACAGAGCGAACTGATTCCATCCTGAACCTTTGCACTTTCACAAAGCTGTTGCGGGCCTTGAGGTCCAGGATTGGACAGACCCCTTCCTTCTTTGGGACTACAGATTGGAGTAGAATCCCTGAAACCTTTCCAGCATCAGTACAGGTACTATCACCCCGCACAGTAGCAGGTCCTGTACTACCCCAAACAAGGCCTCCCAACAAGCCGGAAGCAGATGCAGTTGGAGGGAAAGAAGCTGGTGGACAAGAAACTCTCTATCCCAATGAAACCAGTTCACAGACCCATTGGTCGGACAGTAGGGAGGTCCACTGAGTCAGACGGGGCAAACCTTCATGCGGTAACATTTTTGCTCACAGACTTGTTTGGCTTGCGAAACCAGGCACACTTGTCTTTCAGCAGGTGCCTTGTCGGACTGGGAACGCTTACTTGCCGACCCGGGTGGGCAAAAAAGCCATGTCTGAGGGGAAAAAGGAGGGCCCTTGCCTACGGCATGACTCCTTACCCTTCCTGGACTGTGGGAGAAACATGCTCTTCCCACCATTAACATTTTTAATAATGTCATCCAGCGAGGCTCCAAATAGCCTCTCCCCTTGGAAGGGCAAATCCTCCAGTGCTTTTTTTTTTTTTTTTTAGATGCCTGGTCCACAGACCAGCTTTTCAGCCAAATCAGGCACTATAGCACAACTGCCAATAGGGCTGCATCAGACATAATTAAGGCCATGCACCAACTGATCTGCCAGTTCTACATAGATCGGAGAAGTCTGTTGCTTCTCCAATTCACGGTGCAACAACTTTGCCCATTCAGTAAACGTCTCCAACACAGGCAGTAACGCTGACCCCACAACCATAAACATGGACCGGGCCACTGCCCCGGCACTCTTGTTGGCAGGGTCCTTAAAGGCAGGAGTCCCTTCTACTGGAATCATGGTTACTTTATTCAACCTGGATACTGGGTCAACGACTGGAGGTGATGTCCATTTTTTCCAGGAGGCTTTCCTCAAAAGGGTAACGCACCGCCATTCTTCTCTGGACTGAAATCATCAAAAAAAAGTTAAGTACAGAAACATCTTAGGCGTGCAAACCGGTTTGCGGGACCGTCACCTCTGCAGATGCCCCTGCTCTATCCTTTATCTTCAGGGTATCCCGCACCGCTGTGATAAGTGCTCCTACTAGCGCTTTTTCCTGCGCTAACCCAGACAGTGTCTTCCCCACTGTCTAAATGGTCCTGGCCCGCATCCTCTGACACACGTTTTTTACCACCCTTGCACCGGCACGCCACCTCCACCCTGGCAACAAAGGACTCCAGGACCGCCGACAAAGCATCCATAGACACCGCATGTTGTGCAGGTGAGCCGGTTGCAATAGCAAGGATGTCTGGGGAAGAAGTGCCAGCTTCTGACGCCATGCTGACCCTCACTCGCCTGTCACTACTCAGGGATTTAAGGCAAGGTACACAAAATCCCACCCTCCTAGCTGCTCGCAGACTGAGGGGTCCCCGCAGGACTCACCATCCTGACAGAGTACTGCGCTGTGCTGCCGCCATCCGCTCTGCCCTGTGTCAGGCAATGAGGTGTTCTGAGTGAAAACCGCGCTGTTCTGGAAGCATACAGTCACCAGCGCTAGAGGTAAACCGCGCTGTAGCTATGAGAAAATGGCCGCCGGCCGTTCTAGCAAAAAAAAAAAAAAAACTACTGAGAAAATGGCCGCCAAACCTTCTAGGAAATGGCGGACAGTAACACACTGACTAGGCTACAAGAAAATGGCCACGGACTGCGCGGCAGCCTCCCCTCATGGAAAACAGCCTGCATACCTCACTGTGGACAGAAAATAAAACAGGGAAAGAAGGAGCCACCTCGGCCAGGTACATGCACCGCACCTCATGCCCAGTCACACAGCGGCCCCAGCACGGGGAGGAGGGAATGAGGGACAAGGCGAGAAGAGAGGGAGAGACTCCCTAGTTGACCTCCCAGGGAATGCCCAGCTGCTCCATCCTGCCGAGGCAAGAGGAGCCGTACTTACCCCTCCTGTCAGGACTGCTGGACGCATTCCACCACAGACCCATCACCCGAGCAGTACGGGGTGGCTGTTTCGGCCACGGCCCACTGTGACACAGACAGCAGTAGCAGTCGGCCATATGTGTGCCCCGGAGCATATATAGCTCACCTGCCGCCCCTGGACCAGAAAGCGCGTAGCTAGGGTCTGCTCACGCTCAATGGCCAGGCTGGGTAGACCACAAGGATCTATATCATCCATCCTGTAACCCAGCTCGGCTGTTGATTGTAGATCACAGGATCAAAAATTGCAGAAAAAAATAATTCCCCTCAGTGAGCCAGGTCCTTCTCCTACACTAGGCAGAAAAAAACCTGAACTGCAAGAAGCAGAGTGTGGGGTTGTAGGCAGTGGGACCGCCCCCTGGGCGGTGCTGTGCAGTTTTGCCATTTTTACATCTTCTGCCTAGTCCTCTTGAAGGTGGCGATATAACCCTAAGGTCAAGACTTACGTGACCCGTCACTTGGGAGCCGATGCGCATGCCCGGCGAGCGCGATGTCCGTAACAGAGCCGAAACACGGATCTGTGTGTGTAAACACACAGATCCACACCCTGTCAGATGAGAGGAGAACGATCATGTGTTTCGTGTACAGAGGAACACCGATCGGTCTCCTCCCTTTGCGAGTCTCCTCCCCATAAAGTTAGAATCACTCTCTAGGGAACAGTTAACCCCTTGATTGCCCTCTAGTGTTAACCCCTTCTGCAACATTTTATAAATAATCAATGCATTTTATAGCACTGATCGCTGTACAATTGTCAGTGGTCCCAAAATGGTGTCAAAAGTGGCAGATATGCCCGCCATAATGTCGCAGTCACAAAATAATTTTTATTTATTTTTTATTTTTAAAAAGCCATAAAACTATCCCCAATATTGTAGACACTAAAACTTTTGCGCAAACCAATCAATATACACTTATTGCGATTTCTTTACCAAAAATATGTAGAATACATGTTGGCCTAAACTGAGGAAAAAATTAGTTTAACAAAAAAAAAAAGAAGATTTTTTTAATAACAAAAAGTAAAGAATAGCGTTTTTTTTTTCTTCAAACTTGTTGCTCTTCTTTTGTTTATAGTGCAAAAAGTAAAAACTGCAGAGATAATCAAATACCACCAAAAGAAAGCTCTACTTTTGGGGAAAAAAATGCTAAAAAGTTTGAGTAGTGTTGCACGACCGCAGAATTGTCATTCAAAGTGCAACAGCGCGGAAAACTGAAAATTGGCCTGGGCAGGAAGGGGGTGAAAATGCTCTGTACTGAAGTGGTTAATACAGCTCCAGATTTAATCCAGCTTGGGAGAGGGTACCACCCGGTCTATAAATTCACATTTTTTTTTTTTTTTTTGTGTAGCAGAACGAAATCAAAGTCTCCCCTTCTTGGGGGTAAATTCAACAAGTGGATCCCCTTCACTTTCAACCCTTGCACTTATTCATATGTTTATTTACAAAATGTTGGCCCATCTTTGACATATTTAATACTTCTGATGCGTTCTCCAATCCTAACTCTCAATTAGCATTTGGTTTTACTCACATAGTATTTCTTGAATGGGCATTCAAGCATATACACCACTTTAATAGCCCAACAATTTATAAAAAACCTATTCATTTTAATTGTCTTAATTGTTCCATTCCCATTAGTGAACTCATTTGTGTTGTCCACATGGGGGCAGACTTGACAGTGTTCACATGCAAATATGCATTTCAAGGGCTTCCTCTTTGAAGTCCTCAATCCAGGTAGTTTTGTCAAATTAGTAGGAATTGGCTCCTTATGATGCCCTGTATGAGAGGCCTTCTCGTCTGAAGAAGCGTATTTGCCACCACCTTATAATAAGTTTTACTTATCAGTCTCTCCTTCAGTGGTCACTATTAGGTCCAAAAATGTGTACCTTGTCCATAGTGAAGGTTAGTTTTTATATTTTTCATCAAAGGCAAAGTTCACTTTTTTTTTTATTTTATTTTTTTACAAAAAGGAAGAAGAAGAATAAATGCACATGATTTTGCAGGAAAAAAAAAAAACACCAGTATTGCCTGCAGTGCACCCCCCCCCCCCCCCCCCGCCATGACCTGGTGCAATGTCAGGCTCCTGCAGACACTCAGTACAGCTGATTGCCCATAACGCCATACAGGCAGACCATTACTGAAGAGAAGCAAGCTATCAAACTATGGGGTGCTCACCAACACCCTCGCAGTTGAGAACAAGTGGTCTACTGCAGTGGCAGAGCCCTGCACAGCCACGCTATTTTTAAAATGTAACAGCAAGTGTGGGAAGAAGATCCTTGGGAGGGGGGAGTTGGGGGTCTGCTCCAAAGTAAAAGCCTCTACTCCCCTGAAAAAGCTTGTTAAAAAGAAACACGTTGGGCAGGGCCGAACATTACCACGCACGCCACTGGGACACGCTGGTGGTGCTCGTCCATTAAGCTAAAGTCTGTATTTTTTTTATGTAGGTTTTATTGCTAAATAACAGAAGCAGTTTGTTTGATGATACTACGCGCACCATGGCAGTTTTAATCTCTTGTACAGAGTGCATGTTTCTAGGAGTTGGAAGGTGTTTTGTACTGTGGGGCAGCAAGGACCTCCATATGGGATCTATTGTTTTTATAAGGAGCCTATTAACCCTTTCGTGGAGTGATCCTTTGGCACTTTGGCTGTATGTATCACACTTAGGAGTTGGCTATCTGTGGGAGGCTTTTCACACATTTAGACCCTTACAAATTTGAAATTTTGCATTTATCAATTTTTTCACTTTATTTTTGGTTTGTAAATGTGATTCATATTTATTCATTAATGAATTGCACCTTTTATAATCCTCTATATAATTACAATTGATAAATGTAGTTCTCTTTATTAATTTTGTATTATTTGAATTTTATGAATTGCTGATCAGTTGTGGTTTCCAATATTCATGCAAATTTAATTTAAAGGGCTAGCATACTGATATGTTGAGTGTGTAGTATAATGTTATTGTACAAAAAAGTTCTGTTATATCGTTAAGATACTCTTCGCATCAGGGAGCACTTGGAAGTATAAGGAACAGCAAATGGTAAAAGTTCAGATTATGAAGTAATAACTTCACTAGAAATCGTTTGGACACATACAAATTTATGATAGATGACTCAGAATAAAAAAAGATTTCCAAAATGTAATTTCCAAATATAAAAAATATAATTAGATAACTTTAATTGGTGTTCACATTAGAACGGGATTAATTTTGTAAATCAGAGAAGTCAGGTCCACCTTTACTGTAGTTTCCTGAGATTTCTGCTCCACTGAAGTCAAAGCCAGGGTTCTGAAAGAGATGAAATGTATATGTCAGTAATTTAGATTTGCTTTATGTATAGACTTGCTAATAAAATCTTGCATGGAAAGAGAGCCAATCCTCTTAACATTATCCAGGGCTGTCTGACCACCAAGAACAGGGTTGATTTACAGGAGCTGTAAATCAATAGCTAGACATAAGAGGATTGGCTGTAATACAAAATACATTGTTTGCGCTTTTAGGGTAAGCACGATAATCAATTCTATATATTTAACAGTTACATCTTATACCTGGTCAGTCATATTACCCATATCCTATGGATCCTTAAAAGGGGTTGTAAACCCTCTGCATTTTTCACCTTAATGCATTAAAGTTGAAAAACCTTCTTTACTGCAGCAGCGCCCCCAAGCTCCCCTTTTACTTACCTGAGCCCTGAAATTCCCATGACGGGAACAAGCACACCAGCTCCAGCCGGTGGCTCATGTCCTAATTGGATAGATTGACAGCAGCGGGAGCCAATGGCTGCAAATTCAATGACGCAGGCGCCGGGAGGCGGAGCCGAGTCCTGCTGTCTGTGTCAGACGCAGCAGCAGGACACAGGAGCCCACCCGCACGGGTGTCCCATAGGAGAGCGCTTCTCCAACGAGACACTCAAGAAGAAGATTAGCCAGGAGCGCTGTAGATGGACCCCAGAAGAGGACAATCGGGGCCTCTCTGTGCTTAACCAACTGCACAGCGGAGGAAAGAATGACCCGAACCTTTACAACCCCTTTAATTGAAGGAGTTCAGCAATCTCTAAATTAGTCCCATGTCAGGTGTTCTTTTTAATCGGTCCATCATTGGACTTCAAAATTAGATGCAAGCAAAATTCTAGGCTGAAGCGTGGTTTTGAGGGCACAGGGAACGCTATGAGGCTTCCTTTGCCATCACTGGCGCTAACAAAATATCTGGTATAATAACTAATAAGGTGAATTATGTATTAACTCCCCCACCCCCCCTCCCCCCCATTTGGGATCCATGCAGATGATAGATGGAGAGCGTTCTTGATAAAGTTTAACAAACAAAAAAAAAAATACTTGGATATATATTTTTTTTATAATGCATGCACTGGTGGTGAAATAAGGAGTCTGAATGACTCCCTTACTGATTCGCCAGGGAAAGGACCAACCCTGTGAGACACAGACTGCCAATCCTCAACCCCCAAGTAAGGAAATTTTATGTGACTCAAAAATTTACAATCATGACAGCAGGTAAATATTGAAGAAGTTGACACTGTAATACACAAACTTCATTATAACGGCAGTAGAACCAGTGTAGATCAAGTAACAGTAAACAGTGAAACAGACAGTAGGGGGTCATAGCTGACTCCATATGCTGCTAGATATCAAATATGGTCTGCTATGGGCCACAGTAGAAAAGAAAAACAGACAGAAAGAGCAATTAGAAAGGAGGAAAAGAAAACTCTAGAATAAGGAGAGATGGGGGGGGGCAGCTTTAAAGGGCTAGACCAACTGATCAGGGCAGATCCTCTCACCGGTGCCACTCCTCCCAAACTTGTCATGCATTTCCAGCCTGTCCTGTAATCTGGCTGTCATTTTTTTCTATGAGCTCTATATCTTTTATTCTAGTATACAAATCCGCCTAGGAGGGTGGTGAGCGCCGTTTCCAATAGAGGGCAACCAGGCATCTTGCAGCTGTTAGGACATGTCTAAGCAGTTTTTTGGAATGTTTGGGGATCTGCAGGGGTGAAACTCCTAAGAGGAATGATTTGGGGGTCTTGGGAACCTGTACTCCAAGAAGGCAGGACAATAAAAGCGGTGTTTCCATCCAGAAAGGCACCATCTTGGGGCAGCTCCAGTAAATGTGATAGAGGGTCCCCTTGGCTCCCTGACAGTACCAACACCTATTTGAACTAGAGGGATAGATAGCATGCTTACCCTGAGTGGAGATGGAGTAAAGCCTCATAGACACTATTGGAAATCCCACCAGCAAAAGTCCGATGAGAGCTTTTGGTCAGAAATTCCGACCATGTGTATGCACCATCGGACTTTTGTTGGTGGTATTTCTGCCAGCAAAGATTGAGAGAAGGTTCTCTATTTTCCCGACGGAAAAAACTTTGATCGGAAATTCTGATGCACAAAATTCCTACACATGCTCGGAAGCATTGAACTTAATTTTCTTGGCTCGTTGTAGTATTGCAAGTCACCGTGTTCTTGATGGTCGAAAGTTCAGAGAACTTGTGTGACCGCGTGAATGCAAGCCAAACTTGAGCGGAATGCTGTCGGAAAAACCATCCAAGATTTTTCTGACAAAAATGCAGATTGTGTATATGCGGCATAAGAATATAGCAGCCGGTATATGTCAGAAAATCGAACCTCGGCGTGCGGATCCCTCCATCACCAGGCTCTCAAAAGGGAGGTTGGCACCACGAATTGGATATTCGGGGCGAAAGATTGAGCGTAGTGACATAATTACAAATACCCATAAAACACCTGGCGAGGCAAGTCATATTTATTCTGGAGTTCAGTAAATGAGAGCATTTTGCGTGATCTAGGGTCCACCAGGTGGCAAAAACGGAATAAATTCCAAGTCGCCCAGGGCGAAGACATGTGATGCGTCAGACCAGTAGGCATCCTGGGGTTGTAGAGGAAGGAGGTCAGGAGTGACTTTTCTGAGCCAAGTCTATGTGCACAGGATATTCTGCGCCAGAGCGACCAGAGATGGAACATAGGTCCCAAAGATGGGCCGAGTCTACCTCCGCATTCGCATTCCAGAGCAAACTATTTGGGTGTGTGGGCGCGAGCCATATCTTCTCAATTTCTGTCCATTTGTTGCCAGCCCCCCATCGGAACGAGATGCCATCAGGACTGAGCGGGGTAGTCTAGGTGTCTCCTATACTTCCAGACAAAGCGCACCAAGTCCGCCTGGAGTCTTCTCAAGTCTGCATACAGGACTGGGATGGGCAGTGTCTGGAAGAGATAAAGGCGTTTGGGGAGAATGGTCATCTTCACAGAGGCCATCCTCCCCAGGAGAGATATATGGTGGACCTTCCTTTTCTGTAGAAGGTCTCTTATGGAATGGAACGGGGGGGGGGAGTTTGCCTGGTATTAAGTGTATTAAGTGCATAAGATGGAGTAATCTGAACCCCCAGATATTTCAGGGCTCTTCCAGTGGTAGGTGAAGCACTGCTTTCGGGTGTTGCACTTCTGCTGCTGGGATGTTAATTTGAAGAGCCTCCGATTTAGTCCTGTTTATTTTATAGCCAGAGAGGGATTTATAGAGATAGAGTTCAGCGTGTAGGTTGGGCAGTGAGGTCCTAGGCTGGGTCAGGGAGAGTATGATATCGTACTTTGTAAAGAAAACAGTGCGGGACAGTGCTAAAGGAGTCTTAACTTGGAACGAGGGATTAGTGTACAAGTGATGGATGGCCCGTAGGAAGGGGCCCTGGAACCCCATGTGTCTCAACATGGCAAACAGGAAAGGCCAGCCAAGGCGATCAAAGGCCTTTCAGCGTCTAGACTAAGAGCTAGAGATTCCAGGCCATCTCTGTTTGCCACATCTATTAGGTCGATGACTTGTCTTGTGTTGCCCCCACTTGACGAAGGGGGACAAAGCCCATCTGATCCTTCTGTATTAAGGAGGGGAGTATCAGGTTTAGACTTATCGAGAGGAGCTTGGTGAAGATTTTCAGGTCAGAGTTTAGTAGTGCTATCGGCCTGTAGCTAGCGCACAGAGAAGGGTCCTTATCGGGTTTGGGGATCAACATGAGAAACGACCTTTGCATGTCTGAGGGAATAGGGGTTAGCTGAAGAAAGGCGTTGAACAGTTTACACATATGTGGTAGGTGGATGGGGAGGAACGATTTGTAACATTCATAAGGGAGGCCATCTGGCCCAGGGGATTTATGCGTAGGCAGGGTCTTGATGGTGGCCGTCAGTTCCTCAACTGTGATAGATGCATTAAGGGAAAGGAGGTCCGAGGCCTGAAGTCTGGGAATTCCACTGCGTTCCAGAGACTGATGCAGGCGATCGGTCAGGTCAGGGGAGGGAGGGTAGTGTGGGATTTCAGGGTCCCTGTATAGAGCAGTGTAGAACTCCTCAAAAGCTTGAGCTATGCCTTGAGGGTGAGAGAGAAGGCAGCCCACTCGATTTTTAATTTGGTGGGGGGTGGGAGCGTTCGGACAGTTTGCGTGCCAACAGGGAGTGGGCCTCGTTTCCCCTTGTCATAGTAAAGTTGCTTCAGTCTGAGGAGTGCCTTCTCCACTTGGCCCATTGCAAGGTCTCAAAGTGTCATGCACAAAACAGACAATTTTTTTTTCAGAAGGGATAAGAGCGGAGAAGTTTGTAGCCAGAGCTCCAGGGCCCCGAGGTCTCTTTCGGTTTGCAATTTAGAGGCTTTCGCATCTTTTTTCATGGCCAAGTAGATCGCTGTACAACTCCCCTGAAGCTTGTGAGCTTCCCAGGGAGTGGAAGGGGAGACATCGGGGGGTGTCATTCTCAAGGAAATAGAGTTTCAGTGTGGACTTCGGTTTTGGAGGGGAGGTGTTTGAGAAGGAAATTATTCAACTGCCAATCGCATGGTTTGCGATTAGGGGCACCTAGCTCCAGGGTCATAAGTACAAGAGCATAGTCAGACCAAGAAATCGGGAGGATCTGGGCATCCCTGGTGACGCGGAGGGTGGCATTGTTGACAAAATGGTAGTCAATGTGGGAGTGCATGTGGTGAGGGGCGGAATAGAATGTGTACTGCCTATCCCCGGTATGGAGGGTCCACCAGGCATCAAATAGGGCATAGCGTCTAGTGATAGGACAGAATAGTTTTGAGTCCCTGGAGGCTCGCGTTTGCGAGTCCTTAGGGTTCAGCACATGGCGAACTAGCACCACTGAATGGGATAAGTTGATATATCCACCAACAATCAAATATTCATTAGGCGTCTGGAATAAGCGAGTAAACATAGGCGAGGCGAACAAACAGAAAGTTAATCTGATGGTTATTGGGGGCATAAAGTGATATCATGCGTTTGCCATGGACCTCGTAAGATAATGTAGTGTCCCCGTGGGTCAACAAAGGACTCAGAGCACGTGAAGGGGGTAACCACGCTTGAAGGATAGCTACTCTGGCCCGCTTGCGGGGGTTAAACGCCTGGTATACCTGAGGATATTGTCTGGAAGCGAAGGAGTCCCCCTGGTTAAAGTGTACATTGAGTGACAATCTTAGCCGTGGTTATGGGTATGTGCAAATTTAAAAGGGTACTCATCTGATCCAGTTGCGGAGATGCCTTGATGCCAAGGTGGGGAGGTGACCAGTTCCTAAAGTAGGTCCGGGTGGTTGCCAGGAACAGAGGCCAAGCCAGGGGAATAGGGGGAAGAGAAGGAGGGTACAGGAACAGAGGAAAAAGAGAGACATTAATTATACACATAGAAGACAAAATAAACAAGTGCAATTAAGCCCAGAGTAGCCTGAGTCACACGGGGCTTGTCAAGTTCCAATAAGTCCACCCGACCAGGGTCCAAAAGAAAGAAACAGGTCAGGGGGACGTAGAGAACTGTAATGATCGGTAACCAAAATCTACAGTAGAGCTTCAAAGGAACTCTAGAAGGGTGAACCTATGGGGGGCAGTGATCGGAAGGGTAACCACTCTCAAATCTTCAGTAGGAAGCTCCCAATAAACAAAAAACAGGGAACAGGTAGGGGGCCTAAGGGGATTGAAAATGAGGCTAATGGATGGATCAGGAGAGTCAGGTAAGTGGATGTACACGCCATAGCTATGACTGTCAAGGAAGGAAAACTGCGGCCGTTAGCCATGTTTAAGTTTAGCAGCTCTGCAGGGCGAGTCCTGGCCCCAGGAGCGTTTGGCCAGAGGGACCTTCTGCCAAACCATGGATAGTGGCGGTGGTGTGGCCACCAAGTCCCATGCCTGAGACGGGGGACATGCAACTCCATGGTATCATAGAAAGCATCCAAGTCCTCAGGATAGCATAGCACAGCTGACTATCCTTGCCGGCAGGCTTTAAGGCTGAAAGGAAAACCAACAGTAAACTATGTTGTTTTCCTGCAGTGAGAGGAGGAGGAGGGGTTGGAGAAGTCTGCATTTCTGCAAGGTGATCCAAGAGAGGTCCAGGTACAGCTGAATCTGTGCATTGCCAAAGACCACCTTCCTGATAGTGCAGGCTTTATATGCATAATGTCCTCTTTCAAGTGGTAGGAGTGGACCTGGCAAATGACATCACGAGGTCCAGAGGCAGGGCCCTTGGGGTCAGAGGGCACGGTGTGCCCGATCCATCTCGATGGGTTTATTCGGGGGTTCGTCCATGAGGTCGTTGAATAGGGTTTGCAGAATGTCATGCAAATATTCGGGGCCCTCCGATTCAAGCAGACCCCTGACACGGATGTTGTTTCTGCGCCCCCTATTGTCCAGGTCCTCCACGTGGCGCTGCGTGTCTGAACATCATGCGATGGTCAGCCCCTTGTAGTCGAGTACGGTGCACCGCCAGCTTGGTTTCTTGTATTCCCTCCGCCATCTCCACTCTGTCTGAAAGATGTTTAAAGTTAGCGTGAAGTACTTGAATCTCAGCACGGCAGGCGGATTTAACCTCTTCAATAAGTATCTTAAAGTCCGTTTTAGTTGGTATGGCTTGGAAGTAAACTTGCCGGGGGGGGGGGGGGGGGTTCTACTGCCCCAACTGGTGCTTTGAAAGGTGTGATGGAGAGGGTAGCTGCTACAGATGTAGTGAGGCAGTGTTCTAGGCCTGCGCCCAGGGCCGCATCTGGGGGGTCCTGTGGGTCATTCCATGCCAGGGGCTTTGGTGGAGAGAGGGGCCTGTTTGTCTGCCCCTCCATAGCAGCCAAGGCTGGGGAGCTGGCTGCCTGGGCATAGGAAATTGTGCAGTCTGCCCCCCCTCCCCCCATTCATTAGATCTGGGGTCTCTGGGGCGAGACTGCCTATGCGGTTATGGGGGGGGGGGGGGGGAGCAGGGGCAGGGTGGTATGCCTGCTGAGGCGTGTCCTCCATGTTGCTCTGCTTGTAGGGGTCCCAGGTATGTGCAGGATCTGGCAGAGGGGGGAAATCTTCGGAGCTCTCAGAAGGGGTTGGAGAGTCAGGGGCCCCTGCACAACAGACATGGGAACACCTCAGTACACTGCGTGTATGTGGCTGCAACTCATGCGGTGTCGCTGTCGGAGAGGCATGAAGCGGGGGTAGACTCACCACACCTGGTGCCAGAAGTTGTAGCCTGGATGTTCTCCCTGTAGAATTGTGTGGGCTCCATGGAAGGGTTGGAGCCTGGGCGCTCAGCGGTGGGGGGAGACCGCATGGAGGAGGTGGAGGTGACCGGTGCCATCTTGTTCACCCTCACTGAATAGCATGGGAGGCGGTGAAAAGTACTCTCTGAAGGTCGCAGAGGAGCCGGGAGAAGGCTCGGACGATCCTCTGGCTTTGGAGGAGCGGGTTCTCCTGGCGCTGCTCATAAACGAGTGGAAGAAATCCCCCTAAAAGCCCGCAGAGCTTTTACAGGGCAGTTTCCAGTCACGCCCTCGTGTCTCCCATATTTCTATCCTGATATACTTTAAGAACATTATTCAGCGTTTAAATTGGACCTAGCATTGGATATAGTTTTTTCATGTTAAAAGGACATGCATACTAATAAATGTGAAAATGTACCAGGTATTTATGTTTCCACAGTGCCTTTATATGCTTTTCTCTTCAAAGGCATGGCACCCTCTATGCTCAAGTATCAGCCATGGTTATCTACTTCTTGGAGTGAGATTCTGGTGCAGACATGACACAATCATGTAAATCCTGCAGTTCTTGGCTGTGTTCATATACTGTATGTATGGCACATATCAGTCTTTGCTGCCGTCATTCACCCCATGACTTGCTACAAAGATACATGTAGAGTCCAAGCAATTACTGGGGAAACTGTCATGAGAAATTAATGGAGGCTGCCACCACTGAACTCAAGATGGCTAGTTCCTTGGTTTTCACTGATACTTTGACTTCAGCCTGGGTTCACGCTGCCGCATGGAGCGGCTGACAGCAGGGGTCTGGTGCATCCCTGTTCACTGTTTCAGATCCAATTTCAGTCTGGAATTTCCGGCTGAATTCGTACCTGAAAGGGGCCAGAAGGTGCACAGGACCCCTGTGCAATTCGCACCAGAGCCACTCCAGAGATTTGTGAACCAGCTACATAGAGAGCCAGGTTACAATCTCCTGACATGCAAAATGGATGCGGGGAAACCCTTATTCAGTTTGCAGTTGTGTGAACCCAGCCTTAATGCTTACTGAGTCAGGACTAGGACTGAAACATACAGTCAGACACAGCCTGACACAGAGCATTTTCAGGAGGCGGCCTGCAGTGGCACTTCCAATACTTCTTTCATGACAAAGTAACTTCATAACCAGAGGGCTGCTTTTTGTAAAGATAAAAGGAAAGGTTTTGAAATTATTATTTTTTGCTGTACGTGGTTACATGTAAAGGAATGTATGCATGCAGACTTGTAAGATTACCTAAAGGTCCATTTTAAGACAAAATCGATAAATACAAAGTTAAAATGGATAATTAGGAAAATATGATTTTTCTCTAGGCATGCAACCCATACACCTCTGCTATACTTCAGAGACCAATTCAGACATCTCTGCTACAATCTATAGCCTGATTCAGACAGATTTGCTAAAGTTCATAGCCCAATTTGGCTTGAAGAGGAGCTCCAGTCATATTTCTGAAAAATTAAGTGAGCAGCTACAAACTGTAGCTGCTGACTTAACAGACACCTGTCCTTGTATCCAGCGCTGTGCTCATGAGCCGTTTCTTCCACTGGTCTTCAGGCATCTCAACTGTGGGGACTCAACGGCTGCCTGCTGCGCTGGACTTTGAGAATGGTCCCGCAGTCTTCTGTGTTCCAGAAAACTGGTAGGGGAGAACTTCCGCTTGGATAACCTAGGAGATCTGAAGAGGGGGGAGGAGGATGAGGAACAGTGGAACCTTTTGGGAAAAGTTCTGTTTTAAAAGTTTTCTTGTGTGACATGCCTGCTACGTGCCCATATTGTCTAATATGCTGAAGCTATAAAGGCAACACTGGAAGCTGTAAAAGGCAAATGTACAACCCTAATTTGCCATACAGGGAATTTTCACAATGTTAGCACACGGGCTATTTTTAGCAGCGTTCCACTGACGTTTTTGTGTTTTCGGCCGCTAGCGGGGAGCTTTTAACTCCTGCTAGTGGCCGAACAAGGGTTAAAACCACCCACAAAGCGCCGCTGCCCATTGATTTTAATGGGTTGGGGCGCTTTAGGAGTGTGTATTCACCGCTCCTACAGCATTGCAAAGAAGCTGCTTGCAGGACTTTTTCTAACATCCTGCCAGCGCAGCGCCACAGTGTGAAAGCACTCGGGCTTTCACACTGGGATTTCAGCTGAGGCTTTTTTCAGGCACCATTTTTAGCGCTAAAGTGCCTGAAAAACGCCTCCAGTATGAAAGGGGCCTTAAGTTTCAGTGCTAAACCTCTGCCGACTTCCTGCCTGCTTGGTGGCTCATAAATCAGCATCTTCACTTTAGACCAGGGGTCTCCGAACTATGGCCCTCCAGTTGTTCAGGAACTACAATTCCCATCATGCCTAGTCATCATGTCAGAGTTTTACAATGCCTTATGGGATGCGTAGTTCCACAATATCTGAAGGGCCATAGTTTGGAGATCCCCACTTTAGTCCAGTGAGCCCACAGGTGGCACAGGAAACATAAGCTGAAAATCTGAAAAACAGGACTGTTATCTGCCTGGCTAGGCAGTAATGTGGGAAAATATGAACTTTAAGAATGGTTAAACAGAATTGCTTATCATTTGGCATATAAAACAGTCTACATATGAGGAGCTCAAATTTGCAGTTTGCACAATGCTTCATTTGATTCATGCATTCATATAGTGTTAGAATCACAATAGAAAAAGTTTTACAGTAACTACTGAAAACCCAAAAGAGAAAAACGAAATAAAATTGTGAAAAAGAGTAGACAATACCTCTCTTTGAAACCTTTCTAATGTTAACTTCTTTTGCATCTGATCCTGAAGCCATGGATCAGCAGAATATTCTCCTTCCAGTAAGGAGGGCCAGCAATTGCCTGCATCCCGGTTGGACTTCGTTAATACTATTCGTATAAGTTTTTTGTCCTCTAAAAAAATAAAATAAAAAAAATAATAATAATTTGTCATGTGGGCTACAAAAATATCATGCTTTAGCCTGCATTCACACCTGAACAGTGCATTTTAAAGCATTTCTAGAGGCATATGGGCACATGTATCAAGCTTCAAGAGTTTGTTTCCTGTGCTAGACAAGGAAAGGAGAGAACAGTTCCATAAGAGGGGAATTCTTCCAGAAGTAGAATGCACAACAAGGCATTTACAGGTGTCCCCATTGAAATCTGTGGAGAGCAAAAAAGCTGGACTATGCTTAAAAGAAGCTCATGTAGGGCGTGGAGCACAGGGCCACTGAGCATACAAGTGTGAACAGAGACAATTAGAAAGAATGGGGCATAGTTAGGTGTAGCCTAGCATAAGGAAACCAGAAAAAAAAATGCTCAGGTGTGAATAGGGGCTTAGAAAAAAGCTCCCCTTATTTCACTAAAACACCCTGAAAAAAAACTTTCCTGAGCAGGACAGGAAGTTCCTTTCCCACTGCCATAATACAGATCTGTATACTGTATGTAGCTGAGGCTACATAAAGTGCTGAGAGCTGCTGCATATCTTAGTGAAGTACATAGCTTTTTTGGACCAGCTTGGTCCAAATTAACTATTTAAACTGCACTAAACGCTGGAGATCAGCTTTAAAAGTGTTACTAACGTCAAAAGGTTTTTTATTAAAATAACAAACATGTTATACTTACCTGCCCTGTGCAGTGGTATTGCTTAGAGTGGCCCGATCCTCCTCTTCTTGGGTACCTGGCAGCGATCTTGGATCTTCTTAGGGACTACCATAGCCAACCACTGGCTATGGGGGGAGCGTAGTCTGTGTGCTCCCAACCTGTGTCTACAGTCCATAGACTTGGACTTAGGCACGCCCCCTATTTCCACCTCACTGCATCTGATTGACAGCAGCAAGAGTCAATGGCTCCTGCTGCTGCTTGAGTGCTGGGTGAAGAGAAAAAGAGGAAAATAGATGCAGCCATGCACATCACTGATCTCTTCTCCCCTCCCTTTCACAAAAGGGAAAGGGGGGCACAGAGAAGCTGAAAAGTTTTTTACCTTAATGCAAACAATGCATTAAAAGGCTAAATACATTTCTAGGTTTAGTAACACTTTAACCGGTTCCCGACCAGTGCACGCCGATGTACGTCGGCAGAATGGCACGGGCAGGCATATTGGCGTACAGGTACGTCCAATCTGCAATGCCGCCCTGCCATCATGAGCGCAGCGCGCTCGCGTGCCAGTCGGGACCCCCGTGAGTCCGGTCGCGGGTCCCGCGGACTCGATCGCCGCAGGCATACCCACGATCGTCTCACGGGACGGCTGAATGGAGGAAATGCCGTGGAAACAGCATTTCTCCATTCTGCCTAGCAACTAGTGACGCTGATCTCTGCTCTATGTGATTGGAGCAGAGATCAGTGTTCACTAAATGAAAGTCCAACCCCCCCACAGTTAGTAACACACCCCTAGGAACACTTAACCCCTACACTGCCACCCACTGGTTAACCCCTTCACTGCCAGTGTCATTTACACAGGAATTACTGCATTTATATAGCAAAAAAAATAAAAAAAAATAAATAAAAAAAAATAAATTAATAAATAAATAAATCGCTGATCGCCGCCATTACTAGTAAAAAAAAATTAAATAAAAAAATTAAAAATTATTAATAAAAATGCCATAAAACTATCCCTATTTTGTAAACGCTATAACTTTTGCGCAAACCAATCAATAATCGCTTATTGCGATTTTTTTAACCAAAAACATGTAGAAGAATACGTATCGGCCTAAACTGAGGGAAAAAAAATGTTTTTTTATATATTTTTGGGGGATATTTATTATAACAAAAAGTAAAAAAATAATGCGTTTTTCAAAATTGTCGCTCTATTTTTGTTTATAGTGCAAAAAAATAAAAACCGCAGAGGTGATCAAATACCACCAAAAGAAAGCTCCATTTGTGGGAAAAAAAAGGACGTCAATTTTGTTTGGGAGCCATGTCGCACGACCGCGCAATTGTCAGTTAAAGCGACGCAGTGCCGAATCGCAAAAAGTGGTCTGGTCTTTGACCAGCAAAATGGTCCGGTCTGTAAGTGGTTAAAGCACTGTGAGAGTTGTAGCCACTATTAGGCCTCATGCAAACTGGACATTTTTACAGCAGCTATTTTTGGCTGTAGATGTTTTTTTCTACAGTCATTAAACTTCCTATCATGTTATCCTATGTGTCCATGCACACATAGGCTGTTATCAGCAGTTTTGGGTGGTGGCATTTTTGAGCAGTAAAGAAAAAAAAAAAAAACCTAGTGCGTTCCAAGAGACATTTTTCAGCTGTAAAAACTCTTTAACGCTGATAAAACACTAGCTTACCAGCGTTTACTGTTTTTGACCCGTTGAAAAAAAAAAATTCTTCAAAAAAAATAAAATAAAAAAACCAATAAACGCTATTGCAAAAAACATTGAAAAACTCCCTGCAAAGCTGATGTTTTTAGAATGTTATTTTAACGTCCAGTGTGCATGAGGCCTTAGAATTGGGTCAAGAGCTAGAGGCAACAGTGTATTTTATCATAAAAAAAAAATAAAAATAATAATAAAAATTCTTACCTAAAGTCCACGTGCTTTCATCACTTTTTGTAGAATCATAAAGCCGTCCCTGGGAAAAAATAAATATACCGACATGTAACCAACAAGATAACTCATTCTAAAAATATTTTTTGTACAAATGTTGAACCTAGATATGCCTACAAGCACTTTCACATACCTTACAGAGCAGTCTAGGCGCTTTAAATTTCAAGGTGTTCCATTATAAAAAATACTTTATACAGTCTAACTACTTTGTGGTCATTGAAGCCTGGTGGATTTTCAGACTCAGTCTAGCAGCATCAGTGAATTTGCCAACTCTACTACTAAAATGTTCCTATCTAAATAAGTTTACATTGTTTTTACAGAGCATGCAGAAATCTTAACGCGGGAGTCCACCGGGACTCCGCGTTTTTTTTTTTATTTTTTTTTAAAGCCAGCAGCTACAAATACTGCAGCTGCTGAATTTTAAAATAGTGACACTTACCTGTCCAGCGCGCCCGCGATGTCGGCACCCGAAGCCGATCTCTAGGTCGTCTGTCGGGTCCTGCCGCCGCCATCTTGGGTATGGGAATCAGGAAATGGAGCCTTTCGGCTTAATTTCCCGGTTCCCTACTGCGCATGCGCGAATCGCGATGCGCAATAAGGACGCTCCCCGCTGCCTCTGGGATCTGTGTGTTTCCCAGCAGGCAGCGGGGCACTTGCGGGAAGGGGCGGGCACTTGCGGAAAGGGGCGTAAGTTACGCCCCTTTCCGCAGAGAGCTATCCCGGAAGTGGGTGCAGTTACCTGGATTATCCAGGTAACTGCACCCCCCTCCCCCCTGAAAGGTGCCGATTGTGGCACCGGAGGGGAGGAGGGTTCCGATGAGCGGAAGGTCCACTTTAGGGGAGACCTCCGCTTTAAGCTTGACAGCTAGGGCCAGGAAAGGTTTGAGTCAAAGCAGTTTTCCAAAAGCAGAGACCCTGCAGAATTAAAATAGTGGCAGCTACAATTTGTTAGGAGAGAACACTCAAACAAAACAAAGAGAAGCAATACCCCATATAGTCGGTGAACTGTTTCAACAATTTACACCATAGTCTGCTCTGAAAAAGTGAACAAAAGTTTGTTTACATGCCACTACTGCCATCAACATAGAAGTTATGTCGGTGGCAGTAAAAGTGTTATTACTACTAGTCATGGATCGTCACGGACCCAGAACAGGACAGTCCCTGAATGAAAGCTGGATTAAAAAAAATGGAAGTAGCATTTCAAGAACGAGGTCATATACGGTAACCCATGTATAAGTTAGACTAACTACTTGGCGCCTGTGCTATAGCCGAAAGACGGCTGCAGCGTAGGCCTTAATTGTGCCCTCTGTGATCACCTAGTTTGAGACTCGGCTGATCACGGATCAGAGTAAGGGGTCGATACGTGATCAGCTGTCAGCCAATGATGGCCAATCACATGATGTAAACAGAAGCTCGGTAATCTGTATTTATTTTCCCTCACACTGACAGCGTGAGGGGGGAAAAAAAAAGCCCATTACCGGCTTCTGTTAGAGGGACATCGGTCACTCACTCAGAAAGCTGCGGCTGTACCCGCCAATGTCACCTACCAGTACCCAGTGCCATCCATCAATACCCTGTCGTGGCCAACCCAGCGCATAGCTAGGGTCTGCTAACGCTCACTGGCCAGGCTGGGGCGACTACAAGGATCTATATTATCCAGCCTGTCACCCAGCCTGGCTGTTGATTGTAGATCACAGGATCAACAATTGCAGAAAAAAAAAAAGGAGAGAAGAAAAAATTCCCAGGACCAATGATCCCCTCAGGGAGTCAGGTCCTTCTATACTAGGCAGGAAAAAAAAAAAAAAAAGAGCCGCAGGAAGCAGTGTGGAGTTATAGCCAGTGGGACCGCCCCTGGGCGGTGCTATGCAGTTTTGCTGTTTTTACATGTTCTGCCTAGTCCTCTCCTGAAGGTGGTGATATAACCCAAAGGTCAAGATTTAAAGAAACTGTGTCCGTCAATGAACAAAAGAAAATTTTATTCGGGTACAGCGTAGCATGACCGTGCAATTGTCAGTGACGGCACTAAAAGCTGAAAATTGGTCTTGGTAGGAAGGGGGTTTAAGTGCCCAGTAAGCAAGTGGTTAAAAAGCAACTCAACCATTGGTGAGAAAAAAAAATAAAAAAAATAACAAACACACTACACCATTGCTCTCTGGGTGATTAATGTACAATGTAACAAACTTTGTAGCACATTTCTACCTCGTTACTCTGAAGATATAGCCACTTGTTTGACCATTTTCTTTGCAAACTGATTTTGAATGGGAGGGACCAATTCATAATTATCTGATGTATTCTGTGTCCTAATGAGAAAAGTTGCAGGGTCTGCATCCCTTCAGAAGTATTTAACCGGGGGAGTGTGGCCAGCTGCAATATGTGATGGCTGCACAGTCTTGGAGCTCCTGGCCAGAATCGGCATTTACAAGCAGCAACAAGCAACCTCAGCCTAGTATGCACAATGACTAAAGTCACAGAGTCACCGGTACCCTTCATCAACCGAGTGCTGCAGATCACTCCCTCACAGAGCACTGCAGACTGTGCCTCTCATCCTAAGCTTCCCACCACCTTCAGTGCCGGTAGAGTATAAAAGGTAGGGGGAACACAGACAAAGCTTGCCGCTTCACCTCTTTCCAAAGGGCTGGTGAGTAAAAAGAAACAAACAATCTGGGAGGAAGAATTTACTTGTTTTTCGGGAACAGAACACACTGGTTGATTTGCCTGATCAATCTAGAAGGCATAACAAAGTCTAGAGGGATACCGAAAACCCTTTCTCCCCCCTGGAACAATTATTGAAAGCTTTGCTCCCACTAGAACATCCTTGAGACATCATCCTTGTCATCATAGACCAAGCTCATAGCATATCAAAGGCAAAAACCTTGCCAGACACCATACCCAGAGACAAGCTGGCCAGAATCTATTTCTTCCACGTCAGAGGAAGGGCTATTACAGAGACATGCAAAAAGCAGAAGCCACCAGGCCCCTTTCTTCCCCATTTTGAAACCTCCATGGATCTCGCGGAAGCAACTTTGTCACAGTGTGCATAATTTAACCCACTGACTACCCCCCCCCCCCATGGTAGCTTAAAGCGTTTGTTACCCCAACACTTCATATTCTTGATATGTGCCCGCTATACCATGTACTTGTACAAGAAAGTACCCTATACTTTCTGTATTGCTTCCTTTATGTGAAATCCCTGGTGTTCCTGCTTTCCTATTAAAAAATGACCACACTAAGCAGGAGAGCACACTGTGGTCAGGTCTCTTGTTATGCTGGACACTCCTCAGTTTACTCTCCTCCAATGATCAGCCCCTGCTGCACAGCCATTTACTGGTGGCAAATTCAGTGTGCTGCTGCTTCTCCTCCCCCCCAGCTCTTATGCAGCTGAGAACAGAGTGAATGTGATGATTTATTTTTATTTTTTTATTATATACAAGAGGGGGGGGGGGGTATTATATATATATATATATATATATATATATATATATATATATATATATAAATAAAAAAGATCATCTCCAGCAACAAAGCCCCTGAACCCTGAAACATGTCATTGAGCAAGTCAAGTTTTAGACACCTGAACCATCTGCCTCTCTATAAGCTGGGCACAGGCTAACTACTTGCCATAAATGTTTTATCTTTTATACAATTTTTATTTTTTGGGTTGTACTTAATTTATGGATACCCAAGGCCAGGCCTCCTATTTCACACCCCTACGATTCAATGCATAGCTGTGACACCCTTCTGTCTAATACTCAGGGAAATTATGTTTATGTTGTTAACATTTTTATTACATACTGTATGGCACTCTCACATTGTGTTATGTTTCATTATGCTATATGGCTCTGCTGCTCTCGTTTCTACCCTGCCAACTCAGATACCATGACAAGGGTAGGTCAGATCTGCCCAACCTTTTGTTTAACCTACCACCACTTACCCATACCTTGTATTCCCCTTAAATACACACACTACACCATAGGTGGGGTAAATGGCCAAACATGGCCTTTTATTAACATAACAACTTTATTCTAAATCAACAATTTCAAACAATTACCATCCTCATGTATACCCCACCTACACTTTACCTGCCCTCTATATCCTGGAATATATATTTTTGGAGGTCCTTGACGGTACCAAACTATCCTCTCTTGTAATTGTGTGTCCGAGGCACCACCTAGCCGAGCTGCCACCCCAGCCGCTACTTATGCCGGCTCGAAGCCTAAACCCAGCTGACCTCAGTCACCCCAGGGTCCTTATAAAACCCAGTCACTATCCAGTGACCCGTTCCCACTCGAGGACACCATACCTTAGATGGTTCCCCACCACTTATCCGAAACACCACCTGTTACCACCGCCAAGGACCCCAAAATGCCACAGCGACACAGGTGTAAAACCTTACACCTGAGCGCCCCGCCACAACCTAACGGCCCGTTGTACTCCATCCTCCAAACCTAAAAACCACAGGTCAGTACCGACGGCGTTCAAATGAACGCCATTACTTCTAAGAAAGCACCAGGTCTCTGCCTCCAGGTCCAAGTGACGCACCACCAACCCTCCATTCCGCATAAAAAAACCTCCCCACCGCCTTGTTGACCTTGATCCGAGCCTTGTTAACTCGGTCCACCGACCTGGCACCCCTCCATGCCACATGCGCCACAATCTCAGACCAGACAAGGATAGTGCCAGGAAATAAAAGCGGATGTCACGGATCAGGTCCCTGGAACGCCTCACCGCTAAATCATTGCCCCCTGGATGACGAGCACATCCGGGGCCCTATCCCACCTGGCAAACCTATGAACCTCGGGAACCACCCCTTGCCAGAGCATGACCCGCACACCGATCCAGTGCACACAGGCCTCCGCCCGGTCCAAACTTAACTGCCTGGCCCCAGGCCTAACCTCCGCCCTCCGAGCACCCCAGTAAACAAAGGAATGCCCCAGGATCCAGACCAGACACATGCGACCTGTAACAAACAAAGAAAAGACAGTGCCAACCACTAACTAAAACTTAAAACACAGACAAGATGACACATACGGAAACAAACCAACAAATACAGACACCCAACAAATATCCAGGAACCCAAAAACAAAACAAACAGGGGGGGGGGGGCACCCCCCTAGCCTAAAGAAGGTGCAGGCGCACATATAACCTAAATCGCTCCGACTCCCACCTACCTATCCGCCTCACCACAGCATCCCCAAGGCCCCACCGAGACGCCTCAGTGGCAGCTCCAATCCGGAACGAGTGAGACGCATACTGACTCGGCTCCAACCCAGATGCCCGCAAGCAGTTACGAAAGACCGCGACAAATTGGAATCTAGAGAGCCATCAGCATGCATCAAAAGAGGGCCTGGACGGAGAGGCCTGATAGACAGCAAACGGGTCAACGCCTCAACCGGACACAGTTCGGCCGAGCCCCCCCCCCCCCGATAAATCACAAAGCTCACTCCCTTGCCTTCCTGATCCGTTTTGGAATTACCTATCCGGATCCGAACCGAATCAGTCAAAACGACCACATCCTGAATGAAAACGCCGCCCGCCTTTCGTCTAGACGGACTTACCAATTCCCCGATCCTCATTTCTCCAAAAAACGCCACCAGAAAAGCTGCATGAAATAAAATGCGCTCATAAGCCCCAGAGCACACAGACCCCAAGACACCCAGCAGAAGCCGCAAAGTGTCGACTGAAACTGGTCGCCGCCGATCCCTGGCTCGGCGACCCCTACGGTAACCCTTCATTGCCTGCCGGACCACAAAAGACTTAGTGAAATCGGGCCCACCCTGCAACTTCAACCAAAAAGCGAGGCCTGCCAACTTGCGGTCTACTGCCGCCACTGACGCCCCATCAAGGAAATTCCTAACGATAAAATACAACACCAAAGAAGACCCATCCATGCCATCCCCAAGCCCCCCTACCTCGACCAGTAAAGCCTGCCATTCCGACCATGCACTGGCATACGCCCTCCAGGTTGCCTCACTCAGCGAACCCCGAATCAAGCCTGCTGCGACTCCGATGCAATTGTCCACAACCCCGGGGGGCAGGGCGTTCCATGGCGCTCCGCATCCGGTGCCAACTCTCGTAACACCTGCCACTGCGAACGAGACAAAGCATCCGCAATTTTGTTACTCACTCCAGGAATGTGCACTGCATATACAAAAGCATTCAACTGGAGGCATAACAACACCAGATGGCGCAACAAGCGCACCACAGGTGGAGAAGAAGCCGACAACTTGTTAATGGCCAACACCACCCCCAAGTTGTCACAGTGAAAATGTACTTTCCGATTCCGGAACGCCTCCCCCAGATCTCCACTGCCAACACTATTGGGAACAACTCCAATAGCGCCAAGTTCCTCACCCAACCAGCTGCCCGCCACTCCGCCGGCCAGCCACCAGCACTCCACTTGCCCCGGAAAAAAGCACCGTACCCACCAGCCCCGGCCGCATCAGTAAAGAGATCCAAATCCGCATTACTGACCGGACCAGACAACCACAGGGACCTACCATTGTACCTATCCAAAAATTCGTCCCACACCCGCAGATCTGCCTGATGATCACACAACAGGCGAATGAAATGGCGCGGGTTAGACACCCCCGCCGTCGCCAGAGACAATTGCCTGCAAAAAATCCTGCCCATAGGAATGATCCTACAGGCAAAATTAAGTTTCCCCAGCAAGGACTGCAGGTCTTTCAACCGCACCTTCCGCCGGCTTCCCACTTCCCTCACCGCCTGACGCAACCCCAAAAGTCACTGAATCAATAGTTATCCCCAAGAAAACCAATTTGGTCCTAGGGCCCTCCGTTTTGTCGGGCGCCAAAGGAATCCCAAACCTATCCGCCACATGCTGAAGGGTCCCCAGCAAAACGTCAAATATTGGTGTCCGGCGGCCCAATGCACAAAAAATCATCCAAATAACGGATGATGGAATTCAAGCCCGAAACATCCCTCACCACCCATTCTACAAAAGGAACTAAAGGCCTCAAACAAGGAACAAGAGATGGAACACCCCATTGGCAGACATCGATCCACAAAATACGACCCCTGCCAGCGACACCCCAGCAAATGAATGCTATCCGGGTGTACAGGGAGCAGGCGAAATGCCGCTTCCACGTCCGCCTTAGCCAACAGCGAACCGCGACCACATCGGTGCACCCAGGCCACCGCCGCGTCTAAGGACGTATAAGTGACTGCATTGTCCTGAGGGTCAATGCCATCATTAACCGAAGCCCCTTTGGGGTGGGATAAGTGATGAATCAACCGATATTTGCCCGGTTCCTTCTTGGGGACCACCCCCAACGGAGAAACCACTAATCCAGAAAATGGAGGATCAGAAAAAGGACCACTCATTCTCCCCAAGAGAACTTCCTTGGCCAATTTTTCTGACACCACCTCCGGAAAAATGAAAGCAGATTGCAAATTAGGAGAAACAGGAGGAACCACAGACAGTGAACAAGGAATGCGAAAGCCCTCAGTAAAACCCTCGGTCAGCAGCCTAGCCGCCGCCCTATCCGGATACCTATTTAGGAAAGACAACATCTTTCCCACTTTCACCGGCGTCCTACCTTTTTCCAGACGCATCCCCGAACCGAGCCCGTCCGGCTTTGAAGCAGCGACTGAAGGCGTGACCGCCTCCACAACCCGAGCATTCGTGTTTAAAACGACAAGATCCGCCAAAACGGCAGGAGCTGTCGTTAAAAAGCCAGCACACCCCTTTCTTTCTGGAGGCCGATGACCCAGAGGTTGAGGAACCGCCAGCCCCCCCTGGAAAAAACTGGCCCCCACTCCTCGCGGGGGTCATCAGTTTCATCCAGAGCCCAATGTCCTTGTGATCCCACCGGATCTTAGGACGAACCGCCTTCCTTTGCCTGAACTGTTCGTCATAGCGCAGCCACGCTATGCCGCCGTACACCCGGTACACCTCCCCAATCGTGTCCAGATAACAAAACAAGGCTGAACAACACCCTTGTTCCTTCTCCCCAAGGACGCTGGCGAAGATCGCAAAAGCCTGCAACCAGTTAGTAAAGGTACGAGGTATGAGGCGGTATCTACGCTTCTCCTCGTCCTCCTTACTATCATCCGGCTTTGCGCGATCCAGATTAAACTTACTCCCCCTTCCAAATTTTTTCCCGCACTTCAGGCTTGAGGTGCGCACCCAGCGGCCCTTCCAAGCAAACATACACTTCGCATTTTGCCGCATCCGCCAATCTTACCTTATCCATCTTCTTATCCACTGTACCGCCGAATCCGGTACCACCGTTACCTGCGCACTAGACACTGCCTCCCCCGACGACTTCACCATGTCCCGCGGTGTCTCCGACAATCTCCTTAGCAGTTTCCTAATCTCTATCAGCACATCCCCGAAACACTTGACCCCAGGGGCCCAGCACTCCCACCCCCAGACAGCCCTTGGGACCCCACATTAGACACAACAGTAGGAGCAATAAAAGGAAGAAGCACAGGTGTGCACTCACCAGGCTGCGTGGGGCTGTGCAACCCCCCAGCCGCCGTCTCTATCTCAGCAGGGACTTCTGCGGCGTCATCCTCGATTTCTCCTTCCTCTGCGCTGCTGCTGCCGATGTCCATCCGAGAAGACACTGACGCTGGTGCCGCCCGGGCGCTCCCCGCCAACCGTTCTCTCCCCGCTCTGGCCACCGGTGATCTTAGTTCCGCAGACCGGCTCTCCTCCGTCCGCCTTCGCGTCCTCCCGACCCCGGAGGCCATCTGCGCATGCCCGACCTCCTGGCCCGAACTTCCGGCCGCCGGTGACCCGGAAGTAGCCGCCGCCATCCTGGATCCACCCAGGGCAGACGTGCCCCGCCTCCTCCGCTGCTCGTCCACACTCCGGAAGGCCTCGCTAGCCGCCAAAAAGGTAACCGGCCCACGCCCGCTGTCTCCTCTCTCTCCCGCGATGGGCTGCGGTGCGGACCGGCACATCACCCGCCACCGCAGCCGCCGAATCCTGTGCCACAATGTCCGGAGAAGGGGCCAGCGTGTCGTGTCGGACCGCCCCCTTCTCCTGCAGGCTCCGCCCACAATGGGGATTCCTCCCAGGCTCTCCCCCAGCCACAGCCGACTGACGCTTGGTGGGGGGAGCTAGAGGGTCCGTTAGCGGGCTCCCAATGCGGCGCTGAGCCTGGGTCTCACGGTCCGGGGAAAAACGCTCAGGAGGCCTAGAGCTCCTAGCGCGGGGAACTCCACGATGCCGCTGAGGGGGACTTTGCTGAACCCCCCGCAGAGAAGCCATAACCTGACTCTGGACCCACTCCGCCCCGTGGATTCCAGCCGCGGCTCTGAGCTGCCCTAATAGCTCTTGCAAATCAGCCATGATACGCAGGTTGACCCTACCAACTGACCTAACTCAAACACACTGACCGATGCTCTCTCACAGCTACCTCCTTCTGCGACGACCCCTCCCATTCCATCACTTTATATTAACTACAATAAGCCCACCTCTGCACCAAAATTGGCCCAATAACCTTGACCTCCTTCCAAACCCTTGACCACACCTAATTAACCCCTTCTTGTTGGCTGGCCTTACCACCTTGTCATGTTCCCCCTACGCTGACTCTGTTCCTTCCCAGCTCCGGGCTTTCTTTCATCTACTATGGCTTACCCAGTCTCCTATTAGAATAGTGTACCCTCTCCAATTCCCCACTGGAGGTACCCCAAGCATCTTTTGATATTACAATATATCTATAAATAATTCCACGCAAAATGTGAAAGGACTAAACAGCCCCTTCGAAAGATCCACGAGATTGGAGGAATGCCGTCTGTAAGAATATATTCTGTGCTCAAGAGACACATTTTCCAATTCAGGGAAAAAAAAAAAAGAAAAAAAAAAAAGGGGGGGGGGGGGTATGATTGAGGATTACTATTGGATAGTGTGGTTTTATTACCAAAACATTCCGAAAGTGTGACAAGAATGGCAGACATACTTGGAGCCGTGCTCAACCACTGCCCATTCACTATAGTGATTATATACTTCCCTAATACTAACCAAAAGGCCTTCTTAAAAACACTCAAGAATAAGACCCCATTCACACCTGAGCGTTTTGTAGCTTGACGCCTGAAGCTACAAAACGCTGGAGGGGAAAAAATCCATTATTCTCAATGGAGATGGTTCACATCTCCACTCCAAGTCGCCTGAAGCCCTACGCCTGAAGCTCAAACAAGTTCTGGACCCTTTTTTGTCACGCAAATCTGGCTGATTTGGGCGTTTTTATTCCCATAGAAACGAATGGAAACGCTCGATTCAAGCATTTAGCGCGACAACGAGCGTTTCTATGTGCGTTTTGTCGCTGTATCTGCTCAAGAGAAAATATAATTTACATAAGGAAATGACATAAAGGACATAAAAAATACACAGATCACCATTTTTAGCTCACATGGAGACCAGCAATATGGAAGGAGAACTGGATGAGACAGTATGTCTCCTAGATCAGGAGAGCTTCATAAGAATGGTGAAGGAGCACCCCTGTCTGTATGATACTAGAGATGCATGCTACAAACTGCGAGCGAGCAAGGGGAGGGCATGGAATCAGATTGCCATCCAAGTTTTTACAAACTGGGCAGACCTAACTGGCCATGTGAAGGATGAGAAAGGCAAGAGAAACCCCTGCAAACATAACCACAATAGGGACATAATAGGATGATTAGTACATAAGGCCCCTTTCACACTGGGGCAGTGCGGGTGTTGGTGGGTTGGCGCTTTGCCGTCGTTTTGTTTGCGGTATGCGGCCACTAGCGGGGCTGTTTTAACCCCCGCTAGCGGCCGAAAAAGGGTTACAATCGCACACAAAGCACCGCTGCATTAACCCTTTTTCGGCCGCTAGCGGGGGTTAAAGCCGCCCTGCTAGTGGCCTCTAGAACGCTGGCAAAGGGCTGCAATCGCACACAAAGCACTGCTGCAGCGGCCCTTTGCCAGCGTTCTAGCGGCCGCTAGCAGGGCGGTTTTTATCCCCGCTAGCGGCCGAAAAAGGGTTACAATCGCACACAAAGCACCGCTGCATTAACCCTTTTTCGGCCGCTAGCGGGGGTTAAAACCGCCCTGCTAGCGGCCTCTAGAACGCTGGCAAAGGGCCGCAATCGCACACAAAGCACCGCTGCAGCGGCCCTTTGCCGGTGGTATAGCCACGCTGGCCCATTGATTTCAATGGGTAGGAGCGGTATTCACCGCTCCCAAGATGCTGCTAGCAGGGCTTTTTTTTACCATCCTGCTAGTGCACCGCTCCAGCACTCCGGCTTTCACAGTGCAGTGAAAGGAGTCGCTTTTTCAGGTGCTATACAGGCTCCTTTCTCTCCATTGTGAAAGCCGGAGGGCTTTCACACTGGAGCGGTGCTCTAGCTAGTGAATACACCGCTCCTTCACTGCTTCCGCCTGAACAATGCCACAGTGTGAAAGGGGCCTATGCATGGGAGTATGAGTATAGTATTAGCAGAATGTCAAATACATGATGACACACTCTGACCCCTAGTGGATATTGGAAGGATACTGCACACAAAGATAAATATATATTTAAAAAAAAAAAAAAAAACATGGGACTTCTTATCAATACATCAAAGCATTTTTATTAACAATTCAGTACAGCATAGTATATGGTATTTACAAAGAACTAAAGTTTTTAATTTATTATATTGCCTCAAGCTGCCATGGGACCTGTCCTGCTGAAGACATGAAGTAGGAGGCAAATTGATCCCTGACCTGTGTCCCTTGTCTGCTTCCACGAACATCGGTCCAATGAGCTCTTTCCATGTTCTCATGTACTGGGTCCTCGAAGTCAAATCCATCCAGCTGGTGAACAAAATTATGCAAGGCACGTGCAGCTTTAACAACACAAACTGCATTTTGCATGTTCAGAACAATGGGAGTGTGCAGTACCCGCCATTTGTTTGCCAATATGCCAAATGCATATTCGACAACGCAACGTGCTCGTGTTAGTCTATGATTAAACACACTCCCCTGTTCAGTCAGGCTGTGCCCCGAGTAAGGCCGTAGAAGATGCTCACTCAGAGCAAAGGCCTCATCTCCAACAAAAACACTGGGTAGCGGAGGGCCATTTGTGCCAGGGAGTGGCCTGTTTTCTGGAAGGTCCAGAGAATTGTTGCGCAGCAGGTGTCCAAATGATGAATGTGAAAAAATAGCAGAGTCAGCGCTGCTGCCATATGATCCAATGTCAATGCAGCTGAAGCAATAATTCGCATCAGCCACTGCCATTAACACAAAAGAAACCCATGGGCTTTACGATGCGAATATATTTCCCATCGATGGCTCCAGCACAGTTGGGGAAGTTGCAGCGTTTCCAGAAAACATCCGAGATCCTTGACCAATCTTCCGCTGTAGGTTTTTTGAAAACAATATCCTTTTGTATGTCATAAATAGCAGAGCAAGTGTCACGAATTATGTAACTTGTTGTAGATTTTACAACACGAAAGGCATAGTGTAAACTCGATAAAGATTGTCCGGTTGCTAGGTACCTACAAAGAAATAAACATATATATTTTAATGTGTTTTTTAACAGTTAAACTGCTCACAATAAAGTGGAAGAGTATACGTGATGCCTACACTCGACATCTAAGACGGAAAAGGGAATTTAGGAGTGGATCTGGGGCATGTGCTCCGAGAGATTATCTGCATGCAAAATGGAATTCCTTCGGCCATTGCTGGCTTTGGGGCGGTAAGCTATCATCTGTACGAATGTCATTAAACAAAATGTAAAGAGAAAGTTATAATAATTCAATTCTATTTTCAGGACTGAAAACTGCTGGGAGGACAGTAATCCAAATGAGGATTTGGACACAGATGCTAGTCAGCAAGCAAGCCAAGCATCAGGTGATCAAAGTCAGCAAGCAAGCCAAGCATCAAGTGATCAAGCAGGCCGAGATCTGGAGAGCCAATTGTCGACTCCAGCACGGTCTACATCTGAGACACATGTGGGAGATGAGGAGTCCCCACCATCCATTTCTGCTCGTGTACCTGCTAGAGCAATAAGAAGGAAGGCTCCTGAATCTGACTTCAACCGCATGCTGGACATTATGGCCAGTATGTCAGAAAAAATGAGCAGCAACAGGTCTCATGTGCAGGTTTCTGCAAGATGTCTGGAAGGTCTGATGGAGAAGGTACCATCAGAACTCCAGGCAGACATGTTGGCAGGTACCATATGCTATATTGCGACTTTTATTCCACCAACCCCCACATATAGGCCCTCAGAGCCTCCGCCACCTTATTGTCCCTATGCAAATCACCCCCCGCCCCATCTGCCAGCACCACCACCCTCTCATTACCTTCCTCTGCCAACACCACCACCTTCAAATTACTTTCCTCTGCCAACACCACCACCCCCTTCTAATTGGAAGCAAAATGAGAATCCCTCTACCTCCACCTGGTCACAATATGGCCATTTTTTTGGGTTTATGAGCTACGTTAGCTCTATTTCTTTGTTGAGCTGTATATGTGCAAAATGAACAGAAAAAGTTATATTTTAAATAAAAAAAAAATAAAGTTTTTATTTGGCTTTAAAAATGTGTGATTGATGTTTATTTTATGCATATAAAAAATTATTCATATTAGGTTCTTCATTAATCTCAGTTAAGCCCCAAATCAATTTGCAGCCAAAGGACCAGACCCCTTTTTGTGATTCGGCACTGCGTCGCTACAATTGCGCGGTGCAACGTGGCTCCAAAACAAAATGTATGTCCTTTATAGGGGATAGTTTTATAGCATTTTTATCTTTTTTTTGTTCCTGTAATGGCGGCGATCAGCGATTTTTATTGTAACTGCGACATTTTTAACACATTTTTGGACACTGGCAGGAAGGCATTAACCACTAGGGGCAGTGTAGGTGTTATGTATGAAGTTATGTGTTTTTTTATTTTAGTGGGCGTGGCCTGGCATGTGACGTCACTGATTGTCTTTCCGATCTGTGACAGCCACAGTAGGAAGCACGGGGAGAGGTTTGTCTACTCGGATCTCTCCTCGTTCTTCAGCTCTGTGACCCGATTGCGGGACACCAGCGGCGATCAGGTCCGCTGGTCCCGCGGCCATGGTCACAGAGCTCAGGACCGGGTCAGGAACGCACCATCGGCGGGGCACTCCCAAACCACGGCTGGGCACTGAGCAACGTACAGGTATGTGCTTGTGCCCAGCCGTGCCATTCTGCCGATGTACATTGGCGTGAGGTGGCAAGTGGTTAAAAAATTTAATAGAAATATGAAAATATTACCTCAGTGTGATAATTAGTCGTTCCACAGGGGGTATACTGCTCCGAAAATATGTGTCCATTCGTTGCAACCGACAACTGAGTAAACCCAGTAACTTATCAAAGCTGTGAAAAAAAAATAACAAATATGGTGTTTATTAGTGGACGTTATAAAATAAGACAGGAACAATGTCAAACATCATGAATCCAACTATTTTGACTAACCTTTTTATGGACATCCTGGTGTAGTCCAAAAATGTATCTTCATGGTCAAGTAGGTCACTGTACATAAGCCAAAATTGCCCTGTCTCTTCCCGATCGGCAATTACGGGGTGGATCCAATATCTGCGTGCCCTCTTCTTCCTCCTCCCTCATTCATGCAGAAAAAATGTGGCAACAGCGGATGCTGCCACAAAACATGCCATCTCATCATCACTCATCTTTGTAGTAGATATGGAGCAGGGAGCACAATGCTGAACCGGAAGTACAATAACCAAGTACAGTACCCAAGAAGCAGATGAAAAAAGATGACTATTTTTCCTATTGGCTGAAAAAAACCTGCAGAAGTTAAAAAACGCCAGAAAACGCTGTATGCAAACGCGCGACAAAACGCCAGTAAAAACGCTACGCTCGGGTGTGAATGCAGCCTAAGAGTGGAAGCCCTCCACCATAGTCACCTCATTCTCTGTGGGGATTTTAATGAAGGGATAAACAATTCCCTAGATTCTACTAGCCTGACCAGACGGAAACCCAACATCCTTAGCTCACTCTTAACCTGAAGGTCCAGATGTTTGGAAGAGCTCATATGGGTTGGAGAGAGAACACTTTCTTCTCCTAAGTATTACATGTGTACTCTACAAGTTACATGGCTCTGTTGGACAATACTGTACAGCAGACTAAGGGCACCATGATTAGAATAACATGGTCTGATCAAGTGCATCGCCAGCGATTCTTAGAGAGCAACACACTATACCCTTAGGCTCCGTTAACATATAGGCGTTTTGAATAGCAAGCGGAATCGCTGCAATTCTGCCAACAATTCCATTATGTCTCAATGGCCCCCCAAACACCATTCAATTCTGCTGCGATTGTCGTGCAACAAATCGCCCAACCCAAAAAGTTACGGAAATTTTGAGTGACACACTGCGTGATAGCAACGCAATTTGTCACCTGACAATCGTGGCAGAATCAAGCCAAATTTGGGGTGCCTTTAAGAAACACACGTGTCCCGTGTTTTGCTACTATTCTGGAATTCAAGTCGCCTATGACATGGAGGTTGAATACCAGCTTATTGTACAACTCTGTCCATGAGTGTTAAGTCAAGAAAGAACTGGTGGATTTCTTTACCGTAATGAAAACTCAGTTGCTAGTGTCAATTCCCTCTGGGCTGCTCATAAAATCTATGCAAGAGGAGTCTTCATGAAACTGGGTGTGCAGGAGAAATGTAAGAAGATGCAATTGCTAAGGGAACTACTACTCCATAAATACCCTGGAAAACGAAAATAAAAACTTTATACCCTAGAATAAGTTAAAGCCACCCCGCACCAGCAGCAGGAGCCAATGAGGAGACAGAGAACCCGGGAGAGCCGCTGCTCTCATGCACATCCCTGGATCAGGGTGGGGCTTGGGTAAGTATCAGGGGGCTGGGGGTAAAAAAAAAAAAATAATAATAATAATAATAATAATAATAATAATAATAAATCCTGCCTTTCGAACCGCTTTAAAAAGTGGAACTGCAGTCTGCTCACATAATTTGTATTAAAAACATCTTTGCCATTCTTAAAAGGGGTTGTAAAGGTAAATGTTTTTTCACCTTAATGCATTCTATGACCAAAGTATGGTCACCACATTCAATTACCTGGAATATCTAGGTCAGATTCTCAACCTAGAAGAAATCTTCCATAAAACCATGAAGGCTGCTAAAATACTTGGGTCCGATCATAGGTACACCCAGAAAAGGGTATTTCTACCCCAGGCAAAGATCAGTGCCATAAAAAGGAACTGATTTAGGTGGTCAAAGATGAATTTCTTCTATTTAACTTTGCATGAGGTTGTTGGGAAAGATGGTGGCTTCATTCGAGGTCATTCCTCATGCTTAGTTTCATTTGAGACTGCTGCAAAACCGTATCCTATCAGCTTGGAACAAAGGGTTCAAGCTCTACATTCCCAATGTGTCTGACTCCAAAGCCTACAGCGCCCAATCTTGTCTGATCTTGGAGGCTAAGCAGGGTCGGGCCTGGTTAGTACCCGGATGAGAGACCACCTGGAAATACCAGGTGCTGTAGGCTGGGTGTGCCAGAGCCTCAGTTTATGGTCAATATCCAAAAATGTACTAAGGGGAAAATCCTTCCTTCAGTTACATGGGAAGTAGTAACAACACATACCAAACTTTTTTGTTTAGGTTGGGGGAACAGTCTTGGAAGACGCAACTGTCCAAGAGAAGTGGCCCAGATCCGAAATGGCCTTGCCCATTAAAATTTCAGAAATTCAGGCAGAGCTCTTGGTCCTGAACATTCAGTTTACGGTATTGTCCTGCCAGGATTCAATTTGACAATGCCACAGCAATGGCATATATTTATCACCAAGGGGGCATAAGAAGTTGTGCGGCCCAGAGAAAGGTGAATCATATCCTATCTTGGGCAGAAAACATTGTACTTTGCCTATCGGCAGTCTTCATTCTAGGAACACAGATATCGTCCTGTCAATATGTCAAAAATGGGGGATCCCAGATATAGATCTGTTTGCATCCAGGTTCAACAAAAATCAACAACTTTGTGTAAAGAACAATAGATCCTCTAGCATGTGGAACAGATGCCTTGCTATTCCCGTGGAATCGGGTCTCACAGATTTATGCATTTCCTCCTATTCTGCCTGCGTCCACGACTTCTTCGCAGGACCAAGCAGGAAGGGAAGTTGTTGATTCTTGGTATGCAGAGATCGTAAAGATGGCAGTAGGGGACCCTTGGACCCCACCATCATGGCCAGACCTTCGCTCGCAAGGTCCGGTGTTCCATCCTACTTTACAAACACTAAATTTAATGGTCTGGCTCTGAAGAAGCGTGGGCTGTTAGGTTCAGTAGTTTCTACCTTGGTTAATGCAAGGGAGCTGGCATCCATAATTATATATTATGGAGTCTGGGGAACATGCATCCCAGGAAATAGGTCAAAGGTAGAATCCTTGACTTTCTGCAGATGGGGTGGGAAATAAGGCTGGCCTTGAGTGCTAAAGACAGGTCTCTGCCTCATCGGTATTATTAAAAAATGACCACTTGCTTCGAAATTTTTTTGGTTCGTAACTTTCATGGCACAACGCAGCGTAATCTCCAATTAGGTAATCCCTGAACCCTTGGGACTTGAATTTAGTTTTGTCGGCAAAGAAATACATTTTTTCTGGTAACCATATCTGCGGCAATAAGGGTATCGGAATTGGATGCGCTTTCTTGTAATCCCACATAGTAAATACTATGGCTCTGTGCCCCGTGATGTACGATTAAAGAAAATAGGATTTTTATAACAGCTTAGCTGTAAAAATCCTTTTCTTTTCAAGTATATCACGGGACACAGAGGTCCCAGCCCTTTTTCTAGTATACACTTGTATTGCTTTGCTACAAAACTGAGATACTCCCAGTAGTGGGAGGGGTTATATAGGGAGGCAAATTCCTGTTCAGGGTGTGCCAGTGTCCAGCACCTGAAGGTGGACTATAATCCACATAGTAATTACTATGGCCCTGTGTCCCATGATGTACTTCAAAAGAAAAGGATTTTACAGGTAAGAGGTTATAAAAATCCTATTTTTTGCCATATTGAGGGCAAGGAGGGCTTTTCCAGCCTTGTTTCCATATACGTAATAGCGCATTTTAAGGCGCTTCTGGTGACGATCAAAACTTTCTAAGAGGTGGCGTCTCAAATCGAGACTACGTTTGATCAGTTTCATTTTGAGGTCAATAGATGGCTTGGTTTTATTGAGTGTGTCAGTTGACTGGAGAGTTGAGGCGCTGCTTCCTCAGTTTCTTTTTCCTAGCCTCTAATTGAATGAAGAGGCCCAGCATAAAAGCCTTATGCGAGGCCCATAAAATATTGGGATCAACAATCTCCAAAAAATGTCAAAGGTTAGTACAAAGAGTACATCATCTCTCAAGTAGCTGTCATGGAAGATTAGGGGGAAAGTCTCTCTAAGCCTTCGTTCATACCGAACATGGCTTTGAAATCGTGCAAGTTCATCTGAACTCCCACGATTTCAAAGCCCCATTTCAGTCTTACTTCAGGGGCGACATGAGAGACATCTGTGTGGGTTCATACACAGATGTCTATTGAAATCGCCCCCGAAGTCGACAAAAGCAGTGAAGGAACAACTTTTGGGAATCGTTGCCACACAGCAAAATCAACGTCACAGCGATTGCTGGCAATAGGCTTTGATGTGAATGGGGGCTTATGCAGTGTTTAACCTCCCCCTGCCCCCCAGTCAAGGCACCCTTTAGAATTGAGTACAACCCCAGGGCACAAAAGTCAGAGGGCTTGTCCACAATGAGGTGCTTCTGAGCCCAATCACTTTTTTGTGTGTTTTGTTTTTATTAGGCTTCTCTATGCTCGTGAAAAAAGCAAAAAGATGCTGGCATTATGTCTAAATTAGGCCCCACCAAAATACATGGTACTGCGGTACCATGTGTTTAAAGCAGATGTAAACCCTCACCTATACCCAGTGAAGTGAATAGTCTCAGATTATACACAGATGAAACAAATCTCCCTACATAAATTTTACATGTATATCTGCTGTCTTCATCTTTGTATACCATTTAGAAAGTGCACATCTTGTTGGGAGATTTTCTCTGCCTGGTTAACACTGCAGTGAAGCCTGGGCATACAGCCAAGACAGATGATTGGAGGAAAGGCACACACACACACACACACACACACCCCCTCCTCATAGGTAGAGACTTTCAGCTCTGTTAGTTGAATAGTTCAGAGAACTTGTCAGGAGTCATCAGCCTGATAACAGAAGAATGGAGCAGGAGACAGCTACAGAACATAGTGCTTTGAAGAGAGAAAAAAAAAAACACTGCAGATATATGTGCCCAGCTCAAATTTAATGAATTGGGTTTACATCCACTTTAAGTGGCTGCAAACATGCAATTGATGGATGTGTGGGGGTGCTATTAAAGCGGAGGTCCACCCTAAAGTGGACCTTCTGCTCATCGGAACCCTCCCCCCCTCCGGCGCCACAATTGGCACCTTTCAGGGGGGAGGGGGGTGCAGTTACCTGTACAGTACAGGTATCTGCACCCACTTCCGGGATAGCTCTCTGCGGAAAGGGGCGTATATTACGCCCCTTTCTGCAAGTGCCCCGCTGCCTGCTGGGAAAACACACAGATCCCAGAGGCAGCAGGAAACGTCCTTATTGCGCAGCGCTGCTCGCGCATGCGCAGTAGGGAACCGGGAAATGAAGCCGAAAGGCTCCATTTCCTGATTCCCATACCCAAGATGGCGGCGGCAGCACCCGAGAGACGATCTACAGATCGGCTTCGGGTGCCGATATCGCGGGCGCGCTGGACAGGTAAGTGTCACTATTTTAAAAGTCAGCAGCTGCAGTATTTGTAGCTGCTGGCTTTAAAAAAAAAAAAAAAAAAAAAAAAAAGCGGAGTCCCGGCGGACTCCCGCTTTAAGAATTAACCACTTCAATACAGGGCATTTATACACCCTTCCTTCCCAGACCAATTTTTAGCTTTCAGCGCTCTCACACTTTGAATGCTAATTACTCAGTCATGCAACACTGTACCCAAACAAAATGTTTATCTTTTTTTCATACAAATAGAGCTTTCTTTTGGTGGTATTTAATCAATACTGGGTTTTTTATTTTTTTGCGACATGAAGTGGAAAAAAAAAAAAAAAACCCACACAAACACTTAGTTTCTATGATAAAATTTTGCAAATAATTCATTTTTGTTCATAAATTTGGGCCAAATTTTATATTGCTACATCTCTTTGGTAAAAAATAACCCAAATTAGTGGATATTATTTAGTCTCTTTGAAAGTTATAGAGTCTAAAGCTATGGTGCAAATCATTGACAATGTATCACATCTGATGCACTGATGGCCTATCTCATTTCTTGAGGCCCCGAAATGTCAGGAAAGTACAAATATCCCCCAAATGACACCTTTTTGAAAAGTAGACAGTCCAAGGTATTTAGTAAGAGGCATGATGAGTTTTTTCCCACAGTTTTTGGGAAAATTAAGAATTTTTATTTTATTATTTTTTCACAAAATTGTCATAACAAGTTATTTCTCACACACAGCATATGCATGCTTCCAATTACACCTCAAAATACATTCTGCTACTCATCCCGAGTATGGTGATACCACATGTGTGGGACTTTTACACAGCCTTGCCACACATAGAGGCCCAACATGCAGGGAGCACCGTCAGGGTTTCTAGTAGCATAAATTACACCTCTAATTTCCTAATGACCTATTACATTTGTGAAGGCCCTGGAGCACCAGGACAATGGAATTACCCACAAAATTACCATTTTGGAAAGCAAACACCCCAACGTCTATTCTAGGAGGCCTAAATGATACTTTTGAACAGTTCATTTTTTTCCACAAATCTTCGGAAAACGCGGAAAGAAAATGAAAACGTACACCCGTATTTATCGGTATATAAACACGCACACTGCTTGTAGATATATCCTTACTTGCTTAGTATTGTTGTAAGCTTTTTTGTTCTTTAGAATGTCACTGAGCATGGCCAGATCTCCCCTGATTTAGGGCACACCACTAATATCCCAGGAGACTTCATAATCACTTAGAGCTTCCTCCTACACCCATGTGACATTACATGTAGTGTAAAACTGGCCATTACTGCAGTCTTATCAGTTGAAGCTGATAAAACTGACAAAGGCAAACAGACAATTGGCACAAGTAAATACTATGAAATAAAACAAGTCAGCTATGAACATGGAAGCAGGGCTGCCATAGAAACGTTGGATTGAGGAGGCTTGGTTAACAGTACAGGAAGTGTTCAATGTACAGTGCCTTGCGAAAGTATTCGGCCCCCTTGAACTTTTCAACCTTCTGCCACATTTCAGGCTTCAAACAATCACCAACAAGTGGGACACAATTGTGAAGTGGAATGAAATCTATTGGCTAATTTAAACTTTTTTAGCAAATAAAAAACTGAAAAGTGGTGCGTGCAAAATTATTCGGCCCCTTTACTTTCAGTGCAGCAAACTCACTCCAGAAGTTCAGCGAGGATCTCTGAATGATCCAATGTTGTCCTAAATGACTGATGGTAATAAATAGAATCCACCTGTGTGTAATCCAATCTCTGTATGAATGCACCGGCTCTGTGATAGTCTCAGGGTTCTGTAGAAAGCACAGAGAGCATCATGAAGACCAAGGAACACACCAGGCAGGTCCGCAATACTGTTGTGGAGAAGTTTAAAGTCGGATTTGGATACAAAAAGATTTCCCAAGCTTTAAACATCCCAAGGAGCACTGTGCAAGCGATCATTTTGAAATGGAAGGAGTATCAGACCACTGCAAATCTACCAAGACCTGGCCGTCCCTCTAAACTTTCAGCTCAGACAAGGAGAAGACTGATCAGAGATGCAGCCAAAAGGCCCATGATCACTCTGGATGAACTGCAGCTGAGGTGGGAGAGTCTGTCCATAGGACAACAATCAGTCGTACACTGCACAAATCTGGCCTTTATGGAAGAGTGGCAAGAAGAAAGCCATTTCTCAAAGATATCCATAAAAGTCTCGTCTAAAAAGTTTGCCACAAGCCACCTGGGAGACACACCAAACATGTGGAAGAAGGTGCTCTGGTCAGATGAAACCAAAATCGAACTTTTTGCCCACAATGCAAAACGATATGTTTGACGTAAAAGCAACACAGCTCATCACCCTCAACACACATCCCCACTGTCAAACATGGTGGTGGCAGCATCATGGTTTGGGCCTGCTTTTCTTCAGCAGGGACAGGGAAGATGGTTAAAATTGAGGGGAAGATGGATGCAGCCAAATACAGGACCATTCTGGATGAAAACCTGTTGGAGTCTGCAAAAGACCTGAAACTGGGACGGAGATTTATCTTCCAACAAGACAATGACCCCAAACATACAGCAAAATCTACAAAGGAATGGTTCACAAATAAACGTATCCAGGTGTTAGAATTGCCAAGTCAAAGTTCAGACCTGAATCCAATCGAGAATCTGTGGAAAGAGCTGAAAACTGCTGTTCACAAACGCTCTCCATCCAACCTCACTGAGCTCGAGCTGTTTTGCAAGGAAGAATGGGCAAGAATTTCAGTCTCTCGATGTGCAAAACTGATAGAGACATACCCCAAGCGACTTGCAGCTGTAATCGCAGCAAAAGGTGGCTCTACAAAGTATTAACGCAAGGGGGGTCGACGAATTTTGCACGCCCCACTTTTCATTTTTTTTATTAGTTAAAAAAGTTTCAAAAATCCAATAGATTTTGTTCCACTTCACAATTGTGTCCCACTTGTTGGTGATTCTTCACAAAAAATAAAAATTTTATATCTTTATGTTTGAAGCCTGAAATGTGGCAAAAGGTTGAAAAGTTCAAGGGGGCCGAATACTTTCGCAAGGCACTGTAAGGGCAGAAATACACTCCACTGTGGACTCAGAAAACTCTACTTAAGATGGCGCTGCCTAACCCCTGGAAACAAGTTTTTTAACGTTTCTTTAACCTCCTGGCATCACGGCCACAGCGCGGATGTGAATTTCCGGGAGGCCGTCATAGGATGGCCTCCACTGGGCACGCTCCCTGCAGGGCGCACACCGAGTCACTGAGACTCTGGTGATCACCAATCCGAGTAAGGGGCCGGTCCCTTACCATGTGATCAGCTGTCAGCCAATGACAGCTGATCACATGATGTAAACAAAAGCTTGGTGATCGTTTATTTTTTTTACTCTCCTCATGCTGACATCGGTCCAAAAAGGAAGAGCCAATTATGCCTCATTTATAAACAGTAACAGTGCCCAAAAGTGCCACCTATCGATGCCCAAAAGTGCCACCTATCGATGCCCAAAAGTGCCACCTAGAAGTGCTGCCTATCAGTGTAATCAGTGTCCATCACTGCCAACTATTGGTGCCCATCAGTGCCGCCTCATCAGTGTACATTAACCACTTAAGGACCGCCGCATGTCAATGTACGTCGGCATAATGACACCGACAGGCACAAGCACATACATGTATGTGCTTGCCTTCCAGCGGGTGGGGGGTCCGATCGGACCCCCTCCCGCTGGCTGCGGCGGTCTGTTTCGCTTCAGGAGCGATCCAGGATGAGGGGATGGCCGTTGGTTTCTGGCCATCCCCTCTCGATCGCTCCTGGCGAATGAGAAGCTTGCCCCGCCTGTGTAGTGTAAACACAGGCAGGGAGGAAGTGATGTCATTCTCCTCAGGAGAACACATAGTAAGTGCACTAAACACTACACTGACATGTAGGTACACATAGGCACACAAATCATCCCCCGATCACACCCCCCCCCCCCCCCCCCAGTCAGTGTCACTGATTGCAGTGATCATTTATTTACTGATCACTGCATTTAGTGTTGTGACAGTAAAAAGTGTCAGGGCAGGGCACCCCCCCCCCCACCCCCCCAATAAAGGTTTAACCCCCTGATTGCCCCTAGAGTTAACCCTTTCACCCCCTTTTGCCAGTGTCACTAAGCAATCGTTTTTCTGATCGCTGCATTAGTGTCACTGGTGCCCCTAGGTAGCTAGTGATTTTTTTAGGTTCACAGCCAGGTTTTTATAGCGCTAGGTACCCCCATATACTACCTAATAAAGGTTTTAACCCCCTGATTGCTGGTGAAAGGGTTAACTCTAGGGGCAATCAGGGGGTTAAAACCTTTATTAGGTAGTATATGGGGGTCCCTGACGCTATATAAAAACCTGACGGGGAACCTAAATAACTAACTGGCTATCCAGCGTCACCAGTGACACTTATACGGTGATTGCTGGTGAAAGGGTTAACTCTAGGGGCAATCACCGTATAAGTGTCACTGGTGACGCTGGATAGCCAGTTAGTTATTTAGGTTCCCCGTCAGGTTTTTATATAGCGTCAGGGACCCCCATATACTACCTAATAAAGATTTTAAAGTGGTTGTAAACCCTTACAAACCACTTTGACCTACAGGTAAGCCTAGATTAAGGCTTACCTGTAGGTCCAAGCAATATCTCCTAAACCTATAGGGCTTAGGAGATATTTGCCCGAAAACGGGCACCGCTGTCTACGTAGACAACGGTGAGCGCGGCATTCTCAGCGACGGAGCTGCCACGCGTGTCGGCTCCCGTGCGCATGCGCGGGAGTGACGTCATCGCGGCTTCACCAAATGACAGCGGCGGAGCTGCGAGACCCCACCAAGATGGATGCGGTGGACTACAGGGGACAGCGGCGACTTCGCTGGCTCCTGTGTCAGGTAAGTGACACATAATGGGCTACTATGCGATGCATAGTAGTCCATTATGCTTTGCAGGGAATGAAAGAGGAAGTAAACTCATCAGGGTTTACTTCCTCTTTAACCCCCTGATTGCCCCCAGGTAACCCTTTCACCAGTGATCACCGTATAAGTGTTACGGGTGACTCTGGTTAGTTAGTTAGTTTGCTTTTTTATAGCATCAGGGCACCCACCATTTATTACCCAATAAAGGTTTAACCCCCTGATCACCCGGCTGGTGATATTAATTAGGTTTTAGGGTCAGGGTCTGCGTCACCCCAGGCAGCGCTAGGTTAGTGCCAGTACCGCTAACAGCCACGCGCAAAGCATACACCTCCCGTAGTGGTATAGTATCTGAACAGATCAATATCTGATCTGATCAGTTCTATACTAGCGTCCCCAGCAGTTTAGGGTTCCAAAAAAACGCATTGTTAGCGGGATCAGCCCAGATACCTGCTAGCACCTGCGTTTTGCCCCTCCACCCATCCTAGCCAAGTGCAGTATCGATCGATCACTGTCACTTACAAAACACTAAACACATAACTGCAGCGTTCGCAGAGTCAGGCCTGATTCCTGCGATCGCTAACAGTTTTTTTTGGTAGCGTTTTATATTTAAATTCTGAAGGCAGTGATTGGTTTTCGGGGTCCCGTACGCAGCTAGGCTCCCAAAAAGTCCCCCACATGTGGCATCCCCATACTCGGGAGAAGCAGAATTTATTTTTGGGTGTAATTTCACTTATGCCCATAGCATGTGTGAGCAATATATCATTTAGTGACAACTTTGTGCAAAAAAAAAAAAAAATGTAATATTCCTGCAACTTGTGGCAAAATATAAAATATTTCATGGACTCAACATGCCTCTCAGTAAATAGCTTGGGGTGTCTACTTTCCAAAATGGGGTCATGGGGGGGGGGGGGGGGGTTGTGCTATTTTCGCATTTTATGGCCTTGGAAACTGTGATAGGTAGTGAGGAGTGAAATCAATAATTTGCACCCTTAGAAATCCTGAAGGCAGTGATTGGTTTTCGGGGTCCCGTACGCGGCTAGGCTCCCAAAAAGTCCCACACATGTGGTATCCCCGTACTCAGGAGAAGCAGCAGAACTTATTTTGGGGTGCAATTCCACTTATAACTATGGCATGTGTGAGCAATATATCATTTAGTGACAACTTTTTGCAAACTTAGCACCTCAATAAATGAGATAGGCAGTCATAAATTAAAAGCTGTGTAAATTCCAGAAAATGTACTTTTGCGCAAACCAATAAATATACGCTTATTGACTTTTTTTTTTTACTAAAGACATGTGGCTGAATACATTTTGGCCTAAATGTATGACTAAAATTGAGTTTATTCGAATTTTCTTATAACAAAAAGTAGAAAATATCTTTTTTTTTTTTCAGTCTTTTTCCTTTTATATCGTAAAAAATAAAAATCGCAGAGGCAATCAAATACCATAAAAAGAAAGCTCTATTTGTGGGAAGAAAAGGACGCAAATTTCGTTTGGGTACAACATTGCATGACCGCGCAATTACCAGTTAAAGCAGTGCAGTGCGAAATTGTAAAAAGACCTCTGGTCCTTAGGCTGACAATTGGTCCGGGGCTGAAGTAGTTAATGACAAAATTACCCATGATTATGTAATCCGGGATAATGTAAAAATGTAAAGGGACAGTGTAAAAAAAACAAAAAAAAACATTTTTTAAATCTACAGAATATCATCTCTCAGCCTTAAAGGCAGCTGAAAAATCAGTATCATCCCTGAAATATATTCGATCACCCTACCAAAGAGGAGATCGGGGAGCACTGGGTGTGTAGGGATACAGGTAAGTAGAAGTCCTTTTTTATTTTAACACAAGGAACTATCCTTTCATATCACTTTAACCCTTGCAGTGCAGTGACAGCCCCCCCTGCAAGGATGGATTCGCCCTTTCTCTAGAGTTCTCCTTTAAAGTCTTGTCCACATGGGGGACCGACAGTTCTCCCCCCCCCCCCCCCCCCCTCCCTCCCAACCCACCAATCAGTGAGCCCAGCAGCACCTCTAGGATCTGCTTGTCCCGCACGGCCAACGTTATGTCTCTGATCCCCAGTTTACATCGGACATCCCGGCTCTGTGTGCCAGCCGGCACCTGCACCTCAATGAAGACCTCCTCCATGGTCTGATACCAGCAGCCCCACGGTGTTTTACACGGCACCGCCCCGCTTTTCTCCTCGAAGTGCACCGACATCCCGACTGAAAAAAGCTAGCAGCTGAGACACATGCGCAGCCGCGGCTCTATGGAACTACATTTCCCGGTATGCACCGCCACTGAAACGTCACAGGATGTGTGCGACAATTCTTTCTCCTGCTCCAGTCATCGCACAATGCTTTCCCTATTGGCTGTTCTGAGCTTGTTGTTTATCGTGTGATTGGGCTGAAGTTTAAATTGGAGGCGTGGCCATATGCTGGTTGGTGATTGGTGGAAGTCCATGTTCGCACTTTTCAAAGAAGAGCTTGGAGCTGAGATTGTACCTATAGGTTAGTGCGGTGTGTGTATCGGAGTGGTAGTGACCATGTCCTTCCCGAAGGCGCCTATCAAAAGGTTCAACGAGGATGTTGGTAAGTACAGTACAGGGATAGCTTTAAGCTACTCTCCAACTTGTTCTTAAATTCCCCATAAGGACTGAAACAGTATATGTGTGTAAGGCTGTCTTTAACATTGATTGGACCCCGGGCAAACATTTCCTTAGGGCCCCCCATTCTGAGCTACAAATTAAAGTGGAGGCCACCTTTAAAAAAAAAAAAAAAAAAACAAATATTCATAAAAAAATAAAATTTTTTTTTTTTTTTTTTTTTTTTAATAAACTTACCAGAAATCCCTGTTGCTAGGCTGTCTTCCTAATCTGCCTCTTCCTACTCCGCGGTGATCTTCTGTCTTTTCTCCTCCTCGCGTTGTCTTCTGGGGAATGGGGCCCGCTGTGTTCTGGGAACTGTGTGTACCACAATGCAGCGCGCCCCATTCACAAAGCGTTGCGCGACTCGTGCATGCACACTAGGAAACAGGCAGTGAAGCCACAAGGCTACACTGCCTGTTTACCTTTGTGAGGATGGCGGCCCCAGGACTCGATATGAGGGCCGTATCGGCCTCTGGGTGGCCAAAATCACGGGCACCCTGGACAGGTAAATGTCATTAAAAGTCAGCGGCTACAGTGTTTGTAGCCGCTGACTTTTAAAAAAAATAATTCTGCTGGAACACCCCTTTAAATGGCAGCTTGACTCAAAATCGGTTCTCAGCAGCAGATCAGGCAGCAATTGTGATTGGTTGGCAGCATATCATTGCTGCTCACTAACTGGTTGCTAGAAGCTAAAACACATTTCTGATTGGTTGCTAGAGGTTACGACACATCATTACCTCTGCATCAAATTGTGAGTGTTACTAAACTGCACTAGCAATGAAGCATTGTTATAAACCTGACTTCCAGGAGTGCACCATATACAGATTGCAGGGTTCTGGAATGCACTACATAATGCACGCTTCAACCCTGTACTCTATGTACAGAGTGCATGGTTGAGGAGTGAGCTACATACAGAGTGCTGGTGTTCTGTCGAGGTGCCCGCTATCTAGACGTGCCGGTTATGTACTGCGCATGAGCCGTACAGAACAGCACAACAGCTGATTTGACGATAAGCTGGGCTGACTTAACCGGGGCGCATGCACACATTGTAGGAGGTATATCTCGATTGGAGATACAATTTCACAGGCACAATTTAAACCTATACAAGTAGCGGTAGTAGTTCTCAGACTGTGCATCGCTGCTGCTGGAGGGAAGCTTGTGGCTGTTGAAAAGTTGGTTTTGTCTGTGTTGCAACCCATCCTATCACACAGGCAAAACTGGCCATTCAACACAGCAAACCCGCCCTCCAACGCAGACCAACAGCACACTGTTAAGCCTCCCCGCAATAGCGGGGCACAATGTGAGAACTGCTGTCTCCCCCTGGTCATGTCACTCCAGCTGATTGGAAAATCAGCTGAAGTGCGGCTCTATCCGCTGCATGCGTGGGGACTATTCTATGGGGGGGGGGGGGGGGGCACTTCTTGACAAAACACTGGCTTGCGCTACGTACAGCATGCATGGCTGAGGTTTGTGCTATGTATGGAATGCGGGGTTGAGGGATAAACTTTGTATGGAGTGCTGTGTACATCCAAGTTTTCGATTCCCCCCCCCCCCCCCCCGGATTCCAGTTCAGAGCCCCCCCCCCCCCACTTCCGGAGTAGAGATTTTCTCCCTCCCCAAATCCTCTCCTAGTATCTAGAAAACCTCATTCAGCGTGCAGATAGCTACAGAAGATCAACTAAACTTGCAGGACATCTGTCCTTGCTAGCTTCTTCACAAGGAGCTTCTGCCTGTGTACGTTCTCCCCTCCCCTGTTCCCTGCCACAGACGCTTGATACCACCTGAACCAAATAAGTTTATCTTGGTCTCACCAGATCACAGGACATGGTATCAGTATTCCATGTCCTTAGTCTGCTTGTCTAAAGCAAACTGTTTGCAGGCTTTCTCGTGCATCATCTTTAGAAGAGGCTTCCTTCTGGGACGACAGCCATGCAGACCAATTTGATGCAGTGTGAGGTGTATGGTCTAAGCATTGACAGGCTGACCCCCCCCCCCCCCTCCTTTTCAACCTCCGCAGCACTCTACTTCATCCCAAAAGGCTTTGCCTCCTATAGGCTGCAGCTACAAGCAACAGCCTGTGATTGGCTAATGCTTCGCAGCCACTGTGAAGCTACTTCATAGCCTGTAGAAAGAATGTGGCATAGCCTTTTCATATTTTAAATCTCTGCAGCCCTACTAGTTAGTAGCGGCTGCCGTTTTTGCAGTAAGGCTTGAGCTGGGAGCAGCTATCAATCAACAAGGCGGGGTAAATGGATTATGTGGGTTATCATGTGTTGGCAAATGGACACAAACTGGCCATGTAGGCACGGATCTGCTTCTGTTCTTCCTGTGATCAGTTTACATCAACAGAAGAGGGGAACTGGCAGGATCATCAGCTAGATATAACATGAAAGGCGGCAATGAGAAACCCTTTAAAGCAATGGGGAGGGGACATTTAAAGTATGTATGAACCTTTTATCTTGTAAATCTGAATGCTTTATTAATCCCAAAAGGAAATTTATTAAAAAACATTTAAAGCATTTGTTACCTTAACACTTCATATTCCTGATGTCTGTTGTATAAGGATGAGCTTGGGTGCGTTCACACAGCCCGCGCGCAGAGCACGCCAGGAAGTCGGCACTGCGTTGCGTTTATCACAGGCAGTGAGACATTTCCCGATCTCTGCAGCCGCACATCAGGGCAATGTCTCGCTGCTTGTGATTAGCGCAGTGCTGACTTCCTGGTGGGGTGTGCGAACACGCCTGAGCTCATCCTTACTGCTGTAGCATGTATTGCTTCCTTTTCCTCCCGGTGTTCCTGCCAGTCCCTCTGCTGGGAACTTGGTCTGCTCTCCTCCAATGATCAGACGTGTCCTGACATGCCCCTTCTGAACAGCCATTCACTTGCAAGCTTGGTGCGCTGCTGCTGGTTCTCCTTTCCCAACTCTTATGCAGCTGAGAATAGAGGAAATGTGATCATTTATAAAAAAAGGGGGGGGGGGGGGAGGAGAGTATTGGTGTTTTTATATATCTAGACAAAATATTTTGCTTTTAATTTCTGTTTTAAACTAAATTAGTTGCTTTAGTGCCCGTTCACACTACCGCGACTTGTCAGGCGACTTAGCCGCCTGACAAGTCGCGCTCCGTTCTGTACTATGGAACCGTTCTAATAGGAGCGACTCAAGTCGCTCCGACTTAGAAAAAGGTTCCTGTAGTATTTTCGGGGCGACTTCAGGCGACTTGCATTGACTTCTATACAGAAGTCATTTTGCAAGTCGCCGCTGAAGTCGTGTGCAGGTCGCGTCTGTGAGTCGCGCTGCAAGTCGCGTCGCCCCTGTGTGAACGGGCACTTAGAGTCCATTCACACAGGGGCAACTTTAGATCCGACTTGAAGTCGTCCCAAGTTGCCTCAAGTCGCGCAACATGATAAAATCAATGTAAGTGAATGAGAGCCATCTTAATGTACACTACTGAAGTTGCTCCGACTTCAGAAAAGATTCCTGTACTACTTCAATCCGACTTCAAGGCAACTTGTACCCATTGATTTCAATGGAAGTTGCCTCCAAGTCTGATCCCCTGTCTTAAGGGCCGGTTCACACAGCGAGGCGCGGCGAGGCGTCTCCGACTTGCCTCGCCGCGACCTGCGGGGACCTCAGCGGCGACTTGCAGAGGACTAGTGATGGCCGAACGGTTCGCCCGGCGGTCGTTTCGCGGCGAATTTCCGACTTTCGCCGTCCGCGGGTTCGAACGCCTTTTTCCGTCGTTCGCCCCGGCGGACTTACGTGTTTAATGTATACAAGAACTTTAACCTTTCGTGACACGTTTATCATGTGTTACAGGACAACCAATTGAGACATGACAGCTCATGGACACTTGGACATTCCCCCTAACCTATAAATACACCCGATCCGGTGGCCATTTTACATTCTTTCTTCTGTCACTGTAGGGAAAGGATCCTGTGTGGAGTAGGGACAGAGAAAACGCTAGCTATTTGGTACACAAAAGTTCTTTTCAGGACTGGTATAGGTGTTAGGTCAGCAGCCTGAGTTTCTTTTGTCAGTTTAGATAAAGGGACAGAGCGCTGTATGCTGCTATTTTAGGGACAGCTCAGCCAGATTAGTCTTTCTTCATCATCATCATCATCATCATCATTAGCTGTTACTATCAGGTCCACAAAAGAGCTGTTCCAGCTAATCGTTCCAGCCTACTCTTTTTTGCCAATTTGTATAGGGACAGGCAGGAAGCAGTGTGTCAGGCAGTGAGGATAATTTTAAAGACTTGCTGTTACTATTAGTTCCACAAAGGTTCTTTTCAGGACTGGTATCAGTGGTACGGTAATAGGCTTGTACACGTATAATATTCTTTCTTCCAAATATAGAAAGAATATTATACTTGACTGCTGCCCTTCTGCTGCAGTCTGCTAATCATTCACAACTCACTTGTTCCACAAAAGTTCTTATAAGGACTGGTAACTTGGTCTGTCTAGGGTGCTACGGTACATAGGCTTGGGTGCGGTACAGTCTGCTGTTCTGTAAGGACCGCTATCGGTCCACAATAGATAGGGTTGCCGTGCACTACTGCTGACCGCTGCCCTATACTGCAGCAGTCCTTCAGCGGTATAGGGACTGACGCACAGTCTGCTAAACACTAATACACAACCTGCTTGGTCCACAAAAGTTCTTATAAGGACTGGTAACTTGGTATAGGGTGCTACGGTACATAGGCCTGAGTGCGTTACAGTCTGCTGTTCTGTAAGGGCCGCTATCGGTCCACAATACATAGGGTTGCCGTGCACTACTGCTGACCGCTGCCCTATACTGCAGCAGTCCTTCATTGGTATAGGGACTGACGTACAGTCTGCTAATCACTAACACACAACCTGCTTGGTCCACAAAAGTTCTTATAAGGACTGGTAACTTGGTATAGGGTGCTACGGTACATAGGCCTGAGTGCGTTACAGTCTGCTGTTCTGTAAGGACCGCTATCGGTCCACAATACATAGGGTTGCCGTGCACTACTGCTGACCGCTGCCCTATACTGCAGCAGTCCTTCATTGGTATAGGGACTGACGTACAGTCTGCTAATCACTAACACACAACCTGCTTGGTCCACAAAAGTTCTTATAAGGACTGGTAACTTGGTATAGGGTGCTACGGTACATAGGCCTGAGTGCGTTACAGTCTGCTGTTCTGTAAGGACCGCTATCGGTCCACAATACATAGGGTTGCCGTGCACTACTGCTGACCGCTGCCCTATACTGCAGCAGTCCTTCAGCGGTATAGGGACTGACGCACAGTCTGCTAAACACTAACACACAACCTGCTTGGTCCACAAAAGTTCTTATAAGGACTGGTAACTTGGTATAGGGTGCTACGGTACATAGGCCTGAGTGCAGTACAGTCTGCTGTTCTGTAAGGACCGCTATCGGTCCACAATACATAGGGTTGCCGTGCACTACTGCTGACCGCTGCCCTATACTGCAGCAGTCCTTCATTGGTATAGGGACTGACGTACAGTCTGCTAATCACTAACACACAACCTGCTTGGTCCACAAAAGTTCTTATAAGGACTGGTAACTTGGTATAGGGTGCTACGGTACATAGGCCTGAGTGCGTTACAGTCTGCTGTTCTGTAAGGACCGCTATCGGTCCACAATACATAGGGTTGCCGTGCACTACTGCTGACCGCTGCCCTATACTGCAGCAGTCCTTCATTGGTATAGGGACTGACGTACAGTCTGCTAATCACTAACACACAACCTGCTTGGTCCACAAAAGTTTTTATAAGGACTGGTAACTTGGTATAGGGTGCTACGGTACATAGGCCTGAGTGCAGTACAGTCTGCTGTTCTGTAAGGACCGCTATCGGTCCACAATACATAGGGTTGACGTGCACTACTGCTGACCGCTGCCCTATACTGCAGCAGTCCTTCATTGGTATAGGGACTGACGTACAGTCTGCTAATCACTAACACACAACCTGCTTGGTCCACAAAAGTTCTTATAAGGACTGGTAACTTGGTATAGGGTGCTACGGTACATAGGCCTGAGTGCAGTACAGTCTGCTGTTCTGTAAGGACCGCTATCGGTCCACAATACATAGGGTTGCCGTGCACTACTGCTGACCGCTGCCCTATACTGCAGCAGTCCTTCATTGGTATAGGGACTGACGTACAGTCTGCTAATCACTAACACACAACCTGCTTGGTCCACAAAAGTTCTTATAAGGACTGGTAACTTGGTATAGGGTGCTACGGTACATAGGCCTGAGTGCGTTACAGTCTGCTGTTCTGTAAGGACCGCTATCGGTCCACAATACATAGGGTTGCCGTGCACTACTGCTGACCGCTGCCCTATACTGCAGCAGTCCTTCATTGGTATAGGGACTGACGTACAGTCTGCTAATCACTAACACACAACCTGCTTGTTCCACAAAAGTTCTTATAAGGACTGGTAACTTGGTATAGGGTGCTACGGTACATAGGCTTGAGTGCGGTACAGTCTGCTGTTCTGTAAGGACCGCTATCGGTCCACAATAGATAGGGTTGACGTGCACCACTGCTGACCGCTGCCCTATACTGCAGCAGTCCTTCAGCGGTATAGGGACTGACGTACAGTCTGCTAAACACTAATACACAACCTGCTTGGTCCACAAAAGTTCTTATAAGGACTGGTAACTTGGTATAGGGTGCTACGGTACATAGGCTTGAGTGCGGTACAGTCTGCTGTTCTGTAAGGACCGCTATAGGTCCACAATAGATAGGGTTGACGTGCACCACTGCTGACCGCTCACCTATACTGCAGCAGTCCTTCAGCGGTATAGGGACTAAGAGTTTTGTCACAGGGTCATTTAAAAAATGACATGCAGAGGAAGAGGCAGGCCCTTCCGCAGGGGTGGTAGGGGTAGGGCAGGAGCAACAGGCTTGAGCCAAAGTGGGAAGTTGCAGAAGGTGCGTTCAATTACTTTAAAGGATGCACCAGACTTGGTTGAGTGGCTCGCTCAGCCTTACTCTTCTGCACCCTCCTCATCCTCTCGATCTGCACCCTCTTCTTCACTCTCTGCTATGTGCACCCCCAAAGACACTACCACCAACAACACGACCACCACCACCACCACCACATACCTTCCGCTTGAGTCACTGGAATTATTTTCCGATCCATATCAAGAGGACATTTCTGATGCGCAGCCACTCTTGGTATTGGATCAGGAAGAGGAGGTAGCAACAAGCGCTACTCAGCAGTCTGACGCCAGTACCCAGATCAGCCCAAGGAGGAGGTTGGTCCCCGGTGTTGCTGCCTACTCTACTTATAGCGGTGGGGAAGGTGACGTTGATGATGACGTGTCTAGTGATGTCACGTGGGTGCCCACAAGAGAGGAAGAGGAGGGGAGTTCAGAGGGAGATATGGACCAGCAGATAGGGAGGAGAAGCAGCAATGACTTACATTGCACAGCAGGGACAAAGCAGACTGCAAATGTATCAGGAGCGAGTCATCGACCATGTACGGTCACATCTGGCGCTCCCAGGACACCGGCACATGGCTCCGCAGTGTGGGCTTTTTTTAACGTGTCCGCTGCTGACAATAGCGTTGCCATCTGCAATCTTTGCAGTCAACGCGTTAGTCGCGGTAAGCCCAATACTCACCTAGGGACGACCGCCTTAAGAAGGCACATGAGCAGCCATCACCGAGCCCAGTGGGAGCAACGGAACACACAAAGCCACACTGCAGGCTCTCACCGTCCAGCCTCGTCTTCTACTTCTCCTTCTCCTCTCTCCTCACAATTGTCCTCCACTCCACCTTCCATCACGCCAAGCTCACATTTTTCTGCAAAAAGGCAGGCTTCCGTGGGCCTAATGTTTGAGCGTAAAAAATGATGACGCCGGATAACCCTCTTGCCCAACGGTTGGCGGCTGGCTTGTCAGAACTCATAGCCCGCCAACTACTGCCATATAAACTGGTGGACTCGGAGGCCTTTCGCAAATTTGTGGCCATTGGAACACCACAATGGAAGGTCCCAGGAAGGAAGTATTTCTCAGAGAAGGGCATCCCAGAGCTATATGGCCATGTTCAGCGGCAAGTGAATGTATCTCTGGCACACAGTGTCGGTGCCAAGATACATCTGACCACAGACACGTGGTCTAGCAAACACGGGCAGGGAAGGTATATCAGTTTTACTGCCCACTGGGTGAACCTTCTGACGGCCGTCAAGCATGTAACCCGTGGCACCCGTGTAGATTTGGTTTTACCGCCACGGATTGCATGCAGGCCTGACTCTTCTTCTCCTCCTCCTACTCCATCCTCCTCCCTCTCCTCCTCAGCTGCCTCCTCCTTTTCCGCTGCTAGCGTCTCTTCCACTGCACCGCCCAAGCTCCCCAGATCCTATTCCACATGCCAGGTGAGACGTTGCCATGCCGTGCTGCGTCTGTTGTGCCTGGAAGCAAAGAGCCACACTGGCCCGGCACTCCTTTCAGCTTTGCGTTCACAGGCAGATGAGTGGCTAACACCGCTCAATTTGACAGTTGGTAAAGTGGTGTGTGACAACGGTGCCAATCTGCTTAGCGCATTGAAACAGGGCAAAATCACGCACGTGCCGTGCATGGCACACGTCTTAAACTTGGTCGTGCAGCGATTCCTTGTCAAATACCCTGGGGTCCAGGACATCTTGCGGCAGGCAAGGAAAATCTCGGCCCATTTCAGAAGATCTTACACGGCCATGGCTCGCCTTGCTGACATTCAGCGGCGACACCATCTGCCGGTCAGACGTCTTATTTGCGATTGCCCGACGCGATGGAACTCAACCTTCTATATGCTTGATAGGCTGCTCCAGCAGAAACGTGCAGTTAACGTCTACCTGTATGAACTCTGCGAAAGAAACGGTTCTGGGGAGCTGGGTTTTTTTTCACCGCGCCAGTGGCTGCTCATGCGCGACACATGCAGACTTCTGCGGCCATTTGAGGAGATCACCAAACTGGTCAGTCGCAGCCATGGCGCCATCAGTGACATGGTACCTTATGCCTTCTTTCTGGAGCGTGCATTGCGTCGTGTCATTGATCAGGCTGTGGAGGAGCAGGAGCGGGAAGATGAGGAAGTCGCAATGCTGGATGAATTCCCAGGGGGGGCTACTCTATCTGAGACAAGTCAACAACAGGAGTCTGATGAGGAGTCAGAGGAGGATGGTGCCGGGGCGGATGAGCAGGAGCAAGAAGAGCATGCTTTAAACCTTTCTGGGATCCCTGTTGTGCGAGGATGGGGAGAGGAGAATGAAGAGGACGACATTATCCTGGATGATGAGCAGGAGCCAGGCCACCACACCGCTTCCACTTTAGTGCAAATGGGGGCCTTCATGCTCCAGTGTTTTAATAGGGACCCCCGTATAAAAAGCATGAGGGTCAAGGACCAGTACTGGGTGGCAACGTACTTAGACCCCCGGTACAAACACAAAATGGCGGAAATGTTACCGCCGTCGCAGAGGGCTGTCAGAATGCAGCACTTCCAGGCCTTGCTTCGAGAAATGCTGCATTCTGCTTTTGCGTGCGCTGGCAGAGGAGCAATTCCCACTCCCAGAGAAGGATTTGCGGGTACCAATCCAACAGCGCCTGCAAGAAGAGGCCGGTTTGAAGATGTGTTGGTGACTTCGGATATGAGGTCATTCTTTCAGCCGACCCATCGACAGGTGTCATCCGGATCCAGCATCAGGGAACGCCTAGACCGTCAGGTGTCCGACTACATTGGGTTAACGGCCGATGTGGACGCTCTGAGGAGTGATGAACCCCTAGACTACTGGGTGGGCAGGCTTGACCTCTGGCCAGAGCTTGCCCAATTTGCAATCGAACTGTTGGCTTGCCCCTCATCCAGTGTCCTGTCCGAAAGGACGTTCAGCGCAGCAGGGGGGATTGTGACCGATAAGCGTACTCGCCTAGCTCACCACAGTGTTAACTACCTCACATTTCTAAAAATGAATGAGGCATGGATCTCGGAGGAATTCAACACATGTGATCAGTAGACCATGTATATGTCTATAAACAATTTTTGGAATCAAGCACACAGACCTTCTTAATTCATTTGGCTCACTTCCCTGACCCAAAAAAGCACACCGTACTATATGCCCCTACCCTCCTCTTTGAAGAGGTTGAGCGGTGTCATATTTCTACTGGGGCTGCTTATTATGAGGGGTTCCCACCATCCCTGTGCTGTGCTGACTTCCTCCTGGGTGTTCTTATTATGAGGGGCTCCCACCATCCCTGTGCTGTGCTGACTTCCTCCTGGGGGTTCTTATTATGAGGGGATCACACCATCCCTGTGCTGTGCTGACTTCCTCCTGGGGCTGCTTACGGTGCTGCTGTCAGCGCTGTATGTCACGGAGCTGCTGTCAGCGCTGTATGTCACGGAGCTGCTGTCAGCGCTGTATGTCACGGAGCTGCTGTCAGCGCTGTATGTCACGGAGCTGCTGTCAGCGCTGTATGTCACGGAGCTGCTGTCAGCGCTGTATGTCACGGAGCTGCTGTCAGCGCTGTATGTCACGGAGCTGCTGTCAGCGCTGTATGTCACGGTGCTGCTGTCAGCGCTGTATGTCACGGAGCTGCTGTCAGCGCTGTATGTCACGGAGCTGCTGTCAGTGCTGTATGTCACGGAGCTGCTGTCAGCGCTGTATGTCACGGAGCTGCTGTCAGCGCTGTATGTCACGGAGCTGCTGTCAGCGCTGTATGTCACGGTGCTGCTGTCAGCGCTGTATGTCACGGAGCTGCTGTCAGCGCTGTATGTCACGGAGCTGCTGTCAGCGCTGTATGTCACGGAGCTGCTGTCAGCGCTGTATGTCACGGAGCTGCTGTCAGCGCTGTATGTCACGGAGCTGCTGTCAGCGCTGTATGTCACGGAGCTGCTGTCAGCGCTGTATGTCACGGAGCTGCTGTCAGCGCTGTATGTCACGGAGCTGCTGTCAGCGCTGTATGTCACGGAGCTGCTGTCAGCGCTGTATGTCACGGAGCTGCTGTCAGCGCTGTATGTCACGGAGCTGCTGTCAGTGCTCTGTATTACGGTGCTGCTGTCAGTGCTCTGTATCTCCTGCACCCTCTTGTTTGCCTACCCTGGTCCCTGACCTTCCCTCTCCTCCATTGCCTTCATTAGCTCCATAGTCCTGAATTGTCAGAACAATTTCCCAAATAAAAAAAAAATGCTTGTAGTTATCGATCCCAAATTCACCTCATACATGTATTATGCTATTGTCCAGGTGGTGGGACTACGTGCTACCCCCTAATAATTACCCCGTGGCCGCAAATTCGACCTAAAGGTTTGCGAAATTCGCCTCCCATTGAAGTCAATGGAGCCCGCGGCGAACGGTCGTTTTCGCGAACGTTTGTGCCCGTTCGCGTTTCGCGTTCGCGAAACGTCCCGTCGGAAGTTCGTCCATCACTACAGAGGACTTCTGTATAGAAGTCAATGCAAGTCGCCCCCGAAGTCGCCCCGAAGTAGTACAGGAACCTTTTTTCTGAGTCGGAGCGACTCGAGTCGCTCCTCTCAGAACGGTTCCATTGTACAGAACGGGGGCGACTTGCGGGAGCGAGGCGAGCCGTGTCGCCTCGCATCGCCTCGCTGTGTGAACCGGCCCTTACTGAAGCAACTTTCCAGGAAGTAAGAATAGTTTTCTAGGCAAACCCCTCCCTCCCACAGAGCTGATTATTATGTGATTGGCCACTGGTAAAGTCCCCTGTCCTGGAGGCAACTTCAAGTTGCCTTGTAAGTTGCTTCAAGTCGTGCTGTGATTCATACTCAAGTCGTGTCCAAGTTGCCTCCCAAAGTCTCGCTGGAAGTCGTGTTGCCCCTGTGTGAATGGACTATTACAAGGTGATCATTTGCAATCGTGTAAGGGCCGGTTCACACAGCGAGGCGAGGCGACACGGCTCGCCTCACCTCGCTCCCGCAAGTCGCCCCCGTTCTGTACAATGGAACCGTTCTGAGAGGAGCGACTCGAGTCGCTCCGACTCAGAAAAAAGGTTCCTGTACTACTTCAGGGCGACTTCGGGGGCGACTTGCATTGACTTCTATACAGAAGTCCTCTGCAAGTCGCCGCTGAGCTCCCCGCAGGTCGCGGCGAGGTAAGTCGGAGACGCCTCGCCGCGCCTCGCTGTGTGAACCGGCCCTTAAAGTGTAGGGCCACCCTGAAAAAGAGCATTAATATTATAAAAAAAAAAAAAAACACATTTGAAGAGATTTTTTTTACCTGGTCAGAAATCATTGTTGCTAGGCAGTCTTCCTATCTGCCTTCTTCCTGCTCCTCAGTGATCTTTGGCCCCCTGGGTAATGGGGCGCGCTGTGTTCTGGGAACTGTGTGTTCCCTAACACAGTGCGTCCCATTCACAAAGCGCCACGTGACTCGCACATGCGCAGTAGGAAACAGGCAGTGAAGCCCTTAGTACGAATGGCAGCACTGGGACCCGAGAGCTGAGGGACATGTCGGCCTCGGCGGCCATCGCGGGCGCCCTGGAAAGGTAAGTCTCCTTATTAAAAGTCAGCAGTTACTTTTTTTTTTTTAGCTGCTGACTTTTAAAAAAAAAAAATTTCTCAAGTCATCTTCCAGGACGGCACACCTGAGAGATGAGAGGCTCCTCCCTACAGGAAACACAATCAATCGACAGCTGTTTTAAGTCCCCACCCTTCCCCTTGATCCTCAGTTTTTGATTGTGTTTCTCCCTACACAGCGAAACTGTTTGTTTTTTTCCAAATGACCCGAAGCCTGGGGCTGGTGGTCTCCCCCTGGGAGCCGGACCACAAGCCTGGGAAGCCTCTGGGTCTGGTAGGATATTCTTGTCCTTCCTGGGGGGGGTTCCCCTATCTTTTCCTCAGGTCGGGCAGCAGAAATTGGAAGAGCCCCCCTGAGAGCTGAAGGACCCTGGGTACAGTGGTGTACCCAGAACTTCAGGGGCCATTATCCTGTCTCCCCCTCCTTACCTGTACAGGTGGCTGTTCAGACGGGGGTGCTGGCCATCGGTTCTTTCCAGGGGGATCTTGTCCCCGACTCCTGGGTCCCCGGTAGCTCGCGTGGGCTGCCGGAGAGGGCGTGGCAACAAGCACCGCGTCATTTTCAAACTTCGGGAAAATGGCAGCGGCGTTCTTACCCAGGAGGGAAGGCTGTGAGTCAGTAGGAGCAGGCGCCCACATCCTCCTTTCTCTAGAGCGAGGAGGCACCAGTTTACTACGGTGGATGTCTGCCTTAACCACCTCAGATATGAAGATGGGAATGAGGAATGGAAGGCATTGCCCCCCCCCCCCCCCCCCCCATGTATATAGACTGACTGGTACAGTGCAGGACACAGCCTAACCTGGCACCTCCCTATGGGGACAGCAGTTGGGGGGGGAAGCACTTTGGCGGCTATCCTCCTTGCGTGTGGACCATAAGGATGGAAAAGCAAGCCCGCTGGCTGTGGCAAAAAGAGGAAGACTACAACGGTGAGTACTTTACTTTCCTTTTGCCGTGGGAATTTAGCTGCAAAATCCCAAATTCCAGCCAGAGGGTTCCTGGGCATTTGAGATCTCACCTGGGGTCTGGATTCAAATAGCCCTTAAGCTTCTGCTAAAAACACCAGCTGCAGCCCCTCTTACATCAGAGAAGCTGTATGGTGGACAGGTGGTGCAGAGGAACGAGTGTGCCTAAGCCACTTCAGATGAGAAAGAGGTAGGTAGGCCATTGCTCCCCCTTCCCCGTGTATATACTGACTGGTGCAGTGCAGAACTTGGGGTCGGGATACAAATAGCGCAGACGCCACTGCTAAAACCACCAGCCACAGCTCCCTCTTACAGCAGAGACACTGTGGTTATCGCAGCAGTAGGTTGCCAGCCTCTCCCTACATGCCCAGTTGTGGTACATTTAGTAGGGATGAATATAGCGTACAGAGGGGACCTGGTAGATACAAAGTTACTTACAGGCCAGGTATACCACTGAACAGGTTATTAATTGGGCAGTGGTTGGTGGATTCAGAAGCTCCCCTGGTCAGCAGGTGCACTAGGTTACCGGCCCTATTAGCCCAGCTGCTAGGAATCTGAAGTTGCTTCACAATGTTTAAAAGCTGACCTAACATTCAAGGATGGGCAGAGACCAAGCTACTGTGTGGCACAGTAGGGGTTCCCTTGTCACAGATCCTCCTTTTGGGGGTTGCTTGCTATAGTTAACTTTCATAAGCTCCAACCTCCCACTCCACCTTTACACTGTGTTTATATTATAGTGTAGGAGGAAAGAAGAAACTTTTTTTTATTGGTTTGGGCTACAATCCACTCAGTGGCAGATCTAAAGGCGATTCACCATAGATCGCTCAATACATCCTTTTAATTGAGGATTTTCTGTGCAAACCTATGCAAGAGCTACATAATTGATTGTTTGAAGCCTGCAGATAGCTATTTACCTCCCAGGCTAAACTGGTAACCACCTCTTCTAGAGAGGTCTTAAATTGGTCTCTAGGGCTGGGCTCATTGAGACTTTAGTTGCTAATCAGCACCACCTGGATATGTGCTTGCTAGTGTTTGCTCAGTCTATGGAGGTAAGGTAGGACAACAACTACTACTAATAGTAGGGTGTCCAACCATTTTAGGATCTGTTCCTTCTCTGGTGGTGAGGGTTTAGTATCTACAGCCCAGGCTATGCCTATGAAATAAATTGCCTGTTGGTTATTTCATAAAGGGATAGACCATGACTCCTCATTGGCTGCACACCAGTAGACCTCAGTAGTGAAGGTTTGTGCTTGCTGGGATGTTTTTGTGGCACAGCAGAAATACACATTGAGATTTGTGACATCTCTGCTTAATAAGGACTATATTGCTGTACATCAGAAATGCACTGCACTGAAGCTTGTTTGCTGTCCTTTATATACTAAAGGTACTGCTTTGTTTGGCTACAGATCAGAAAAATACAACAGTGAAGGTGATCTGTACTTTCTGGTTTTGTGTTGCACAGCAGAAATGCACATCATTGTGTCTGGTGACATCTCTGCTCATAATGGTTATATTGCTGCACATCAGACATACACAAGATTGAGGTCTGTCTGTGGGGCTTTGTGTCCTGTTTTACTGCCTTGTTGGTTACTTATCAGAAAGGCAGCAGTGAAGTCTGATGGTCCTGATTTGCGTGGCGCTGTGTTGATTCAGACAGTGCTATTAACAGCAATGGCTGCCGAGTTTAAACATGCGATTTGACATGTTGAGTCGCATGACAAATCATTTCAATATGGATGTGCTATCTCTATTCATAGTGTTTTATTGTTGCACATCAGATTTATACAGCATTAAGGTCTGTGAGGTTTTTGTGTCCTGTATTACTGCCTTATCAGAAAGGCAGCAGTGAAAATTGATGGTTCGAATTTGTTGGGCTACATAGTAGAAATACAAATTGAACCCCTGCCAGGTGTAGTACATATACTGCCTTTGGTAATCCGTGTAGCACCACAAAGTGGTGTTGTGCTGATTTTAGCCATGCGATTTGACATGTTGAGTCGCAAGGCCAAATCGCTTCAATATGGATGTGCTATCTCTATTCAGAATTGTTATATTGTTGCACATCAGACATATACAAGATTGAAGGTTGTCTGTCCTTTTATGTCTTGCATATACTGCCTTATTGGCTGCATATCAGAAAGGACACAGCAGTGAAGGTTGCTTGTCTTTTTCTGATTTTGTTTTTGCTGCTCAGCTGAGAGACACATTGAGGATGGTGGCCTCTCTGCTCAGTATTGGTATATTACTACACATCAGACATACACAAAGATTGAATGTTTGTGTCCTGTATGTCCTATATTTACTGCCTTATCGTTTGTATATCAGGCTAAGCAGTGTTTCTCATGGATCTACCTTTCTGCATCTTAGGGATACACAGCAGGGGTTTGTTGGCTGCAATCCTCCAGGGAGTCACAGCATTGGGGACCCCTTACTTGTTCGACCTGAAAATTGCTATTTGTTTTTTTTTTTTTTTTTCCCTGCGACCTGTGTAATCTTGAGGTCTGTGGATCCAGGAATCAGGGACTGCTGGTGTCGCACAGACACAAATGGTACCCATTGGAAGCCATAGTATATGACTTCTCATGCGTCTTGCAGTCCCAAGTCGCAGGTTGGGTCGCACGGGTGTGGGAACCCTAAACTTATCTGTCCCTTCTGATTGAGGTTTTGCTACACAGCAGGAATACTCATCATGGCGTTATTGTTTTATTTTGCAGCGGACCAGAAAGATTGCAGCTGTAAAGGCTGTCTGTCTTTTTCCTCAGTGTCTGCTTTTATGTTGTTGCACAGCAGAAATACTCAAGATTGAAGCTTGTTGGTGCTTTCTGTTTCAGAAAAACACAATGCTGCAGGTTGCTTGTATCCTTTCTCAGTGTTGGTTCTATCTGAATTACACTACAGAAGTGCATGACAGAAAGGATTGTCTTGTGTTCCATATTTTTCCCTGTGGCATAGCAGAAATGCACAACACGGGAGTTGGTGTTCATATTAATCTTATAACTGTATTTGGTGGTTTGTCAGAAATACACAACATAGAAGTTTGGGTCTTTCTGTCTTTATAGCCTTGTTTTGCTGTACATAGGTAAAGCACAACAGTAAAGGGGGTTCCTGTCCTTTCCGTATTTATATATCAGTTATGACCTAGCTAGCTGCACTAAAGAAATACGCAGCATTTAGGGTTTGCTTGTGTCTTAATGTTTTTACGTCTTGGCAGCACATCAGAAAACCAGACTATGAGGACTGTTTGTCTACGTTGAGGTTCAGATTTGGGTCTCTTCCCATATTTGATATATTGGTTTAGCTAGTCACACTCAGGCACACAACATTGTTGTCTATGTTTGTGTCCTTTCTGTCTAAATCTATTGTGCCGTGCCCACAATCTATGATCATTTTATTTGTGATATTAATAATGCATGTATCACCTTTTGTATTTCAGCCTTCTTTTCCATGGAGGGGCCAGGAGTTCGGGCTGCAGCTGCCACATGTCAGAAAACCTTGACCACTTGCATTCAGGGATGCCAGAACCATTTCCTAGGGTTGAAGCCCTGTAGGGTTATGGGACACTGGAGGAAGGGGATAATGAATCGCCCTGTTTAGTAAGAACTTGGAGAGTTCTGTTCAGAGGAGTATTAGGGCCTGAGGATGAAGTATAAAGATGTATACCCGATCGAATAGGTTTCGGCTCGGTGCATGGCCTTCATTTTGCCCTTTTAGCAAAACTAGACATAGCAATATGGGTAGTCTACTCCTGCTAGGGACTTTAATCTCCTGAAGAAGGCTCTCAGGCGTAAGTAAGGACATAGATTGGGCATGCCTTAAACCCAGGGTTCAAGCTTCTGTTAATCTATTTCCCTTAAGTAGGCTTCCCTTTAGTCTTTTGCTGACATAAAGATAAAAGGGAAGCAGTTTTATTTCCCTCAACAGGATAGTGTTAAGACAGGCCCTCTTATTGATTAATGTAGTGTCCTTGTCTTACACAGGTCTCTTATTTATCTTTTTAGTGGTTCTAAGTAGCACCTACAGGCATAATAGGCCATGGTTGTTAGATGTGTGAGATAGGCAACATTGCTAACCTACAAGTTTAACATGTTTTCTGATTCCATTTTTAAGAGCCCATTTCACCTAGATACTGCATCTGAAGCGGAAAAGGCAGGAACATCTGTGGAGCAGACCTGCAGATCAGCCGCATGATCCAGCTAACATGCCTTCATCAAGCATATGAGCGTATGGAGTGGAGGTAAAGCTCACTGCAGAGCCAAGGTTCGCCAAGAGGGTTTTGCAGTGGCCCCACCCTAAGGTAGGCCTGAGGTACTTGTTTATCCTCTCAGGTGTGCCGTCCTGGAAGATGACTTGAGAAAAGTACCAGTTACTTACCGGTAACTGTCTTTCTGGGAAATCTTCCAGGACGGCAGGCCTACTTCCCGCCCGTTGGAGGAGGGAAAATTCTAGAACACTAGAAGGTGAGTACCTATGAGGAATGATTTCCCTTGTGAACCTGGTTCAGGAGTTACTTCTCTACAAACTGAGGATCAAGGGGAAGGGTGGGGACTTAAAACAGCTGTCGATTGATTGTGTTTCCTGTAGGGAGGAGCCTCTCATCTCTCAGGTGTGCCGTCCTGGAAGATTTCCCAGAAAGACAGTTACCGGTAAGTAACTGGTACTTTTTTTACAGCTGAAACACCGCTTCAAGTTTAAAATGGAAATGAAAAGCAAAACATTTGTGTGTAGATGTAGAAAAAAACGGCACGGTCAGTTTGAAATGGGAGCGCAGGCAGGGGGATTAGCAGGAGCACCAGGTATTTTCCAAGTCCTCCTCCAGGTCAGTCACATGAGATTGGCTCCACCTCCTACAGGAAATGCAAGCACAGAGAAGGTAAAAGCTCCCCACCCACTATTGCCCTTCAATTTTTTTCATTTTTATTTTTGAATTATGAAAATGACAAATCTGTTATACCTGCTCTATGTAATGGTTTTGCACAGAGCAGTCTCAATCCTCTTCTCTGATCCACGCCAGTGCTGCTCCTTTTTTTTTTTTTCCTCTTTTAGCTGACCTTGTACCATTGATGTACCGTATTTATCGGGGTATAACACGCACCCCAAGTTTAGGAGGGCATTTTAAGGAAAAAAGTTTTAGGAGGGAAGTTTAAGGGAAAAAAATCTTACATTTAAATGCCCGTCAATGCAGCCTTATCAGTGTGCATCTGCAGCCTTGTCCATCATTGCAGAATGATCAGTGTCAATTGCAGCTTGCCCAGCACTGTTTGCGGCCTTGCCCATGTTTAAATTTCCTGTTGCCGAGACAGACCGAGCGAGCGCCGCCGAAAAAGACCGAGCCGACTTGCTGGGCTCCGCTCGTAGTCCTGCCTCCCTGCTGTTTCTCTAGCGAGCGTTGCCAAAGAAGACCGAGCCGACTGTACTGTGTACTCGGCTCTGTCTTTTTTGGCGGCGCACGGTCCCCGGAGACTCGCAGACAGTGGGGATCGGCGTATAACACGCACCCACGACTTTCCCCCGATTTTAAGGGGGAAAAGTGCGTGTTATACGCCGATAAATACGGTATTTGTCCCCAGGACAGGCATCACCATATTTCCCCTTTACCTTTTTGTTCTGGGGACAAACCTAACATTTTGGCTTCCCCCTCACTTTCTTTCTGGGTTGCCAGTACCAACGGAGGGGTGAATATCACCAATGGGGATTCAGAAAAATAAACCTTTAACAGAAGAGGGAGAAGAAACTCTTCACACTATCCAAAACTGAAAAAAAAAGTTTTGCCCACAAATTTACTTAATAAAAAAAAGTAGTAAACAAGCTGTTTGCTGCAGAAGAGACATGCAAAGTCTCTCTTCTGCAATGAACTAAACCTACCTGCTTGCAGCCTTCTAATACTGGCATTATACCTGTGTGCTTTAATGACTGAACTCCTGCGCATGCGTGATGCCATCCTGCAACGACCTGACAAGATGGCTGAAGATCGGCACCCAGGGAGAAAATGCAGGTGAGGGACCTTGTGAGCCTCAGACTGTTGATGCAGAGGCAAGAACTGCAGGCTTTAGTGGAAACCAAGTCCTGCTTTGCATGAGGAGGGAGAAGTTATTTGACTGGTCTGGATGGGCTTATGTTGCCTTTTTTTTTTGTGTGTAACGTAACCGTCACTAGAAGCAGAGGCCAAATGCAAGGACCCATCATAATCAAATCTATTTAATTTTTTTTATTTTTTTACAGGTTGTGCTCCTGCTCCAGGATCTTATGATGTAAAGAATTTGGATGGTCTTAAAGGACCCGTGTCCTTTGAGAAGTCTCAGAGGTTTAGAACAAAGAAAGGTGTGTATTATGTTGTGTTCTTAAAGATGCACCAATGCTGTAATAAAATAATTATCTTATCCTATATTCTATGCTTTTGTCAGTTTCTAGACACCTGTAATATTGAGACATTCAATTTTCCCTTAAATATGTTCTAAAGCTGATCTCTGGGAAGCTATAATAAGTAGCCACTTGGTGATCGTTAAAGACCAACTCTGGGCAAGGAAAGTACATCTTCCCTTCCACTTCACTATAGTTGGGCGCTAAAAAAATAAATGTAAACGCCCTGTTTACTTACCACAAGTCGTACACAAATTCAGGTCCCAAGTCTCCTTTCATCTTTTTGTTTACATCTGGTGGGTCCATCTTCTAAGCGTCCACATCACTGTATGCGTGATGTAGCTCCCCCTATTGGTGGAGGTGCACATTCCTGTGTTAGGGTTACAATTTAAGTTTTGCCCAAGAGTTGGGCTTGAAAGCGGTAGTAAACCCGCTGAATTACTATTATTTTTTATATATATATATATATATATATATATATATATATATATATATATATATATATATACACCTGCAGTGCATACTAGCTCATTATGGAATACTTACCTTAGAACGAGGCTCCGACATCTCGCCCGATACACGCCGAGGGAGCTGACATGTCCCCTTGGCGCTGTGAGTGGCGATATCTTCACTCCCGTGCATGCGCACGGGAGATTTCTTTCCGGCAGGGTCCGGCGTCTGCCGGGCTTCCAGCTGAGAAACCCCTGTGCGCATGCGCCGCTGCAATCAGCGGCTCATTGCCAGGGGATTGTCTCCTAAACATACAGGTTTAGGAGTTTTTTTTTTTTTTTTTTTAACCTACAGGTAAGCCTTATTATAGGCTTACCTGTAAGTAAAAGTGAATGAGTATATAACCGCTTTAAATTTGACATATCTGAATTTGCCTGCATGAAGCAATATATGTGATAGTGGTGTCTGTTGAACAATGGGAGCTTCTTGAGAGGAGTAGAGTGGGACTTCAATATGCTAGTTTTTGAGTGCTCTCATTACTAAAATCTTGTATATCCACTTGCCGACCGCCGCACGACGATGTACGTCGACAGAATGGCACGGGCAGGCATACGGGCGTACCTGTACGTCCCTGCCTTCCCGCTGGTGGGGGGCCCGATCGGGCCCCCCCCCGGTGCCAGCGGCGGTCGGTATCCTGCAGGAGCGATCCGGGATGAGGGGGCGGCCATTCATTCATGGCCTCCCCCTCGCGATCGCTCCTGACGAATGGGAGTGAAGCATTGCATCACTTCCTCTCCTGTAATGTAAACACAGGAGAGGAAGTGATGTTATCTCTCCTCCGTGTCGGTATTTTTCGTTCCGGCACCGAGGAGAGGGATCGGTGAGTTGCACCAACACGACACTTCACAGTAGAACATGCCAGGCACACTCACACCCCCCTTTACCCCCCGAACACCCTCCAATTACCCCTGCCCCCCCAGTCACAGTGACACCAATTGCATTTTTTTTTTTTGCATTGGTGTCATTTGACTGTAATAACCGTTTGGGCAGTTAGGGTTAGCCCCCTTTAGTTCTAATGTACCCCCCTAACCCCCCCAATAAAGGTTTAACCCCGTGATCACCCCCCGTCGCCAGTGTCACTAAGGCTGGGTTCACAATGCAGCGGTTTATGAGAACGGATGTGATTCGCACCGCACTGCAGTGCAAATCACATCCGATCTCTGTGCGATTCGAGTTCAGCCATTCGCCGCACGGGACCCTTTTTTTGGTCCGCAGCAGAATCGGATCGCATGGGTGTTCACTCCATGCGATCTGAGTTTGCAGATCGCACTGCGATATGCGAACTGATCTGGAGGTGTCATTAACATTTCACTGACACTCCCAGCAGTTCGCATAGGGCAGTGTGAACTGCCGCCGGGAGGCATGCGATGCGGGAACCCGCCGCGGATTCGTGGCGTTCCCGCATCGCTCCAGTGTGAACCCAGCCTAATAAGCGATCGTTTTTCTGATCGCTGTATTAGTGTCACAGGTGACGCTAGTTAGGCAGGTAGGTATTTAGGTTCGCCGCAGCTTTTTATAGCGCCAGGGACCCCCATATACTACCGCATGAAGCCCCCTGATTGCCCCCTAGTTAACCCTTTCACCAGTGATCACCATATAACTGTTACAGGTGACGCTGGTTGGTTAGTTATTTTTTTATAGTTTCAGGGCACCCGCCATTTATTACCTAGTCTCACTAGTGTACCCCTAAATTTAGGGGTGTCTACTTTCCAAAATGGGGTCATTTGGGGGGGGGGGGGGGGGGGGTTTGTGCCATCTTGGCATTTTATGGCCTTCAAAACTGTAACGCCCTTAGAAAGCCTGAAGGCAGTGCTTGGTTTTCGGGGCCCCGTACGCGGCTAGGCTCCCAAAAAGTACCACATATGTGGTATCTCCGTACTCAGGAGAAGCAGCAGAATTTATTTTGGGGTGTCATTTCACATATGCCCATAGCATGTGTGAGCAATATATCATTTAGTGACAACTTTGTGTAAAAAATAAAAAAATAAAAAAAATTTTTTTTGTCATTCAATCGCTTGAGGCAAAAAAATAAAATATTCAATGGGCTCAACATGCCACTTATCAACTTCCTTAGGGGGTCTACTTTCCAAAATGGGGTCATTTGGGGGGGTTTTGTACTGCCCTGCCATTTTAGCACCTCAAGAAATGAGATAGGCAGTCGTAAACTAAAAGCTGCGTAAATTCCAGAAAACGTACCTTAGTTTGTAGATGTGACAACTTTTGCGCAAACCAATAAATATACAGTTATTGACTTTTTTTTTACCAAAGACATGTGGCTGAATACATTTTGGCCTAAATGTATGACTAAAATTGAGTTTATTGGATTTTTCTAATAACAAAAAGTAGAAAATATCATTTTTTTTCAAAATTTGCCGTCTTTTTACGTTTATATCGCAAAAAATAAAAATCGCAGAGGCAATCAAATACCATCAAAAGAAAGCTCTATTTGTGGGAAGAAAAGGACGCAAATTTTGTTTGGGTACAACATTGCATGACCGCGCAATTACCAGTTAAAGCAGCGCAGTGCCAAATTGTAAAAAGACCTCTGGTCATTGGCCAGCAAAATGGTCCGGTCTGAAAGTGGATATAGTCCCTTATCCCCTCCAAGAGCTTGCATACTATTGATGTTTGGCTAACTGGTCTGTAATTCCCAGGGATGTATCTTGACCCTTTTTTAAATATTGGTGCTATGTTGGAGTTTCTCCAATCAGCTGGTACCATTCCAGTCAGTAAAAATTAGTAACAGTGGTCTGGTAATTACTTGACTGAGTTCCTTAATCGCTTCCTGACCGCCTCACGCAGATATACTGAGGCAGGACACATACAGGCAGATTAACGTACCTGTACGTTGCTCTTTAAGAGGCGGCTTGCGGGTGCGCGCCCACCGGGAGCTCCGCGGTTGCGGGTCCCGCCGACATACCCACGATCGTCTCACGGTGAGGGAGAACGGGGAGATGCTAATGTCACTGATCACTGCTCCCTGCATTCGGTAGAGGTGATCAGTGATGCATTACACACGGCCCCTCCCCCCAGAGTTAGAAAGACATAGGGCAGATGAACTATTTTCATATTACTGGGTTTAATTAACACAAAATAAGAATGGTCACTGCCTGCCATATGTAAAATATCTGTTCTGCTTTGTTGGGTTTAAAATGGTTTACCAGAAATTTAACTTTGTCTAGATTCCAATGGTGAAGGTCAGACTGATCGAGATGAACCAACTTCTCCTGCCCGTCTGCGCAAACATGTTTCTCTTGGATCTACGGTAACTATTTGTAGTAATTCAGATTCATTTTCTTTCAAAGCTTTTCATTCTAATAAAGGCTATTTTAAACAATCCCTGTAAAGATGTATATAAAATTATATTCTCCTTCAGCAGTGAACTTTGCATAGAATTAGAGAAATATTTAAGATTGCAAGGGGGAAGAATCTTCTATGTGTAAAAAAACAAAAAAAAAAACTATATATCACAAGAAGTGCTCACGAAAAATGCGTCCCTTTTTAAATTCTATGTATGTCGTCACACTGGTCCATGCTTCTGTTGTGGTGTGAAGAATCTTGCTTCCTGGATTTTGGTCAGTTGAAAAAACACACCAAAAGTGCACCTCCCCATTGAAAATGCAGCAAGAATAAATTAACACACCTGTTATGTTTTTTGACGCAGTTTTTGAGTCACATGACTTATGAAAAACACCATAAGCACAGTAAAAGGGTGGCATTTTTTGGCACCCTTTTCTCTATCGGCAAAATGCCAGAAACACTATTTTTGGCTGATATGTTTCAGCTGCCGACATCTTGGTGCATCTTTAGTTGCATCCCTTTTTCAGTTTGCCCAAAACAGAAGTTCCAATTTCATGTGTGTATAAACCCAGTCATTGACTTCTCACATAAGCTTGATTATGTTGATGCTTTTTCAAAAGTAATTTCTTATCATACATCAAGGGACACAACCATAGTAATTATTACTATGTGGGTTATAGTCCACCTTCAGGTGCTGAACACTGGCACACCCTAAACAGGAAGTTAACTCCCTATATAACCCCTCTCACTACTGAGTACCTCAGTTTTTTTCACCAGTGTCTAATGTGGTGTTCACGAGTAAAGATGTGCTGCGCTGAGCTCCACTGGAGCAATCCTTGCTGGGGCTAGCCAAGTCCAAGTGTCTTTTTGGCTGAATTGAATGGTACCTGGGTCTCGTATCTGAAGAAACGAGGCCTTGCCTGTAACACTTTTTTTAGAGAGCTGGGATCCAGTACTTTTTGGTATTAAGGCCATAAAGTTTTACTGGTGGTGGTGCTATTACGGCTCCAGAATTGTGGGTTTCCTCGAGGATCCCCAGCTCCTGGAGGTTTAGCGGAAACCACCGTGAAGGGTGAAGATTGGGTCTGTTGGTTTACCACAGAAAACCCTGCGGAGGGAAAGGCACGTTTTTATTTTTTTTTGTATTTTTATTTTTTTAAGATTTTTCTTATGAATGTCTCCTTTAATTTTAGTAAATTGTCATGCCTATCTGTTATCACTGGGGGCTGTATAGTCTTCTCAGAGAGCTCAGGAGGTGTCCAGGAAACAGCAGTTTTCTCTTTTTGGCCGGTGTCTTGTCATATAAGGTCCCCCATCCGATAGTGTCCGCTGTGTACTGCGCATGCGCAGTACACAGCAACACAGATTCCAAAAATTGCAGAGGATGAACGGCGCCTGCGCCGTGAGTCCAGGTTCTATCCCCACTATCCAAGTGGACATAGGAATATAAAAGAGCCGAGCGCAGCGAGGCCGAGCCCGAAGCGTGGCGAGCGAAGCTTTCCCGCGAGGGGCCCTCTAATATTCACAACCCTATGTCCGCTTGCATTGTGGGGCCACCACCTCCACTCATGGCGCAGGCGGCGTTCAACTTCGGAGGTTTTCCGAAGCTGCACGCAGTACGGGGCGGACGCTATATGATGGCCGGACACTATATGGCACAACACCGGCAACAGACCTCCCATAAGTCTGGGAGGGGTTTACCTCCCCACCAGACGCCCGGCTGTGCTGTTTCCCCCCCCCCTCTTCTTGGGGAAGGAGTGCTAAAAAAAAAAAAAAAAGGCACTAACGGCACACTGCTCAGCGGCTTCCAGGCCCGCCCCCCCCTTCACCATTAGTCTCTCTCCCTGCTGATCCCATAGGATCAGAGCTCGCGTGGGGAAACTTTCTTTAAAAAAAAAAAAAAAAAAGGAAGGGCCGTAGATGAGGCGGTCGGGGTTTAGCACACCATTGTTGCTGTTGCAAGCTGCGGAGGGACACGAGCAAAGGTAGCATGTAAAAGGGTTTTTGGTAACAGGCATTCCTTTTGATACAATTACTACTGCATCAAAGCAGCAGCAGAGCTGGACTATTGCTCAAGCAGTGTATGCATTCCTTCTGGTAGCCCGATGCACAAAGCAGAGGTACTATGGTCAGAAGGGGGGGGGGGGTAAAAAAAAACCTCAAAGGGCTCTAGAAGTACTATGGTCATACAGCAGCCTAGAACCATCTCAAGAAAGATGACATCCTCCCCTGAGAGTAATATGGCTGGTCAGAGTGAGCAATCAGGAGGGGCACGTGTTGCAGCTGGTCTTAACACTGCAGCCCCTGTGTATATTACTAAGGAGTTTATTTTTTTATTTTTCTACCACCATTTTAAGTTTGGCGCAAAAAATGAATGCTTTAATCACATCAGAGTGGGACTAATCATAGCAAATGCCCCGTTTATTGCTGAGGAACAAGGGACGAGAGATGACAAATTTCTCTCAAAGGACCAGGAAGAGGCTGATGTCTCCTCTTCCAAAGAACCTAATATGGAAGGATCAAATTCACAGGAAAGATTGTTGGTACAATCTTACTGAATTGGTCCGCTCCACATTTTTTCCCCAATCGTCTTTCAGGACAGCCACCTTAGAGAGACACTGGCTCCTCCCCTCTTAGGAAACACCGCCTTCATTTTCATGATTTAAGCCTCCTCCTCCCTTCGTTCCTCAGTTATGGTATTTCCTCCGGTGGGGAGACACCGCTAAGGAACCTTAGCTGAATTCGGTTGGTGAAACTGAAGCTATCCGAGCGGAGCTCCGGCCCCACTCGGCTATCCGACCGTTTATCGGTCGGCCCGGGACAGTCTGATCAGCGGGGAGCTGAAGTGTTCGTACTGTCCGTATACCCTAAACTTCGCTTGGGGAAAGCAGGAAGTTTTACAGGGTCGTCCGTTCGTTCACCCGCGGGTGTTTCAACGGAACTGGCAGTCCGGTCGGCTGGGGAAGCTGAACTCTTGACTGACCTTTTTTCTACACGCACTCCAATCTTCGCTTGGGGAAGGCAGGAAGTTTTTGGGGAGGTTCATCCCTGCGTTTCGCCCAGTGGGGCGCTGCAACGAAGGCGTCCAGGGCACCCCTGTGTATACAGCCGGCTGGGAGCTGGAAGCCGGGCCGGTTGGCGGGCGACGTCAGTTCCGGTGGGGGCGGACCCCTTCGTTCAATCCGCGTCTTCCGGTTCCGGATGCGGCACGTGAAGGGAAACCTAGCGTTCAGCTGGTGCAGCCTCTCTTTCTTCAGTTGCACAGGTAGCTGTTAGAGGCACGTTCGTACCACGCTTCCTCAAACGGGAGAATGTCCGAAGCAGAGGCTTCAAGAACTCCTGGAGATAACAGCACCAGCCACTCAAAGGTAAGAGGAACCCTGGGGAGGTGTTCCCTTACTTATATCCAGTAGCTCCACTGGTGTTTCCTCCTTGGTGGTCGGGGGGAAGGGTAGTGCGTCTGGGATCCTGGTGATGGTTGATCCTAGGGGGGGGCACTCCCGGTGGTCCTCTATGTAGCGCTGGTGTTTCTTGTCCTTTAGGCTTATGCTGTTCCCTCCTTTACTTTGTGTCTTTCAGAAAGCCGCGAGCAAGTCCCCCCATGGTTCTAAGAAAAAGTGCCCTTCATGTAGAACTTCTATGGGCGACTCCTGGTCTAAAGCAATTTGTAAACAATGTATTGAAGGTTTACTTAGGGAACAGGCAGCAGAGCAGGGTGCAGATCTGGTAGCTTCTATGAAGGAACTCTCTGGTACCTTTCAGTCCTTCAAGACCTTTTTCTCCAGTTTCCAGTGGCCTCAGCCCCAGAGCACTCCTACACCAGCACAGCAGAGTGTACCATCTATCCCAGTGGATGTTCCTCCCGCAGGGGGAGAGAATCCAGGGGGTCCCAGGGCGGAAGCTGAGGAAGAAATTGACAGTGTCGTCTCAGACTCCCAGGGGGAATCTGACGCTGCGGAGTTGGATGGGGAATCCAGTAGAATCTCACGGTATAAGCTTTCCCTGGAGGAAGTGGATGAGCTCTTGGGAGCTATTCATACCACTTTAGGCATTCAAGAAGAAACTAAGACATTGTCACTCCATGATCAGATGTATAAAGGCATGGGGGAACAAAAAAAGCTGGTGTTCCCAGTGCATGACGTCTTGATCGATACCATCAAGAAGGAATGGCGGGATCCCGAAAGGAAACCTTTCTTTTCCGGGGCATTAAGACGAAGGTTTCCTTTTTCGGAAGAAGAGACTCTCGTCTGGAATAAATCTCCCAGATTAGACGCTGCTTTTTCCCAGGTGTCCAGACACACGGATCTGTCCTTTGAGGACATGGGGGTACTTTCTAACCCTATGGATCGAAGGATGGATTGCCTTCTTAAAAAGGCCTGGGATTCATCACAGGGGAATCTTAAACCAGCCATGGCAGCCACAGTAGTGGCCCGCAACATGGAGTATTGGCTTACCCAGATTAGTGCACACATTGAAGCAGGGACAGCGAAGGAGACTATTTTATCCTCCTTTCCCATGCTTCTCAAGGGGATAGCATACATTGCGGATGCTTCTGCTGAATCAGTGAGAATATCGGCAAGGTCCTTGGCTCTGACCAACTCTGCTAGGAGAGCCTTATGGCTGAAGACCTGGCACGGAGATAATGCGTCAAAGCTCAAACTCTGTGGGATCCCCTTTACAGGAGATTTGCTGTTTGGGCCAGGTCTCGAAACAGTGCTAGATCGCACAGCAGACAAGAGAAAGGCCTTTCCTGTTAAAAGGAAACTCGGGGAACAGGCCAAAAGAAGGACTTGTCCCCAGAAGAGGGTTGTAGCCCCCCGTACTGTTCAGCAGAAGAAGAGTTGGGGACCCAAAAGCAAGGGCCCCGGGGGAGCAATTTTTCGCCCTCCTGAACAGCCCAAAAAATCTCAGTGACAGGGTCACGGTGGGAGGAAGGTTGGGGGCCTTCCTCCCACAGTGGGAGACGGTTTCCTCCAATCAGTTTATTTTGGGGATCATCAGAAGAGGTTACCATTTGGAGTTTTCAGAACTCCCTCTTCTGAGGCTCCTTGTCACCGAGCTGCCAAAATGCGCAGAGAAATCAGCTGCCCTTCTTTCCTCTCTAAAGGAGTTAGAAGAACAGGAAGTGGTAGTACGGGTCCCAGTGGGGGAGACAGGCAGAGGCTTCTATTCCCACGTTTTTGTGGTTCGCAAACCCTCGGGGAAGTTCAGGCTCATCCTGAACCTGAAGCCTCTGAATGTCTCAGTCACCTACAAACGGTTTCGGATGGATTCGATTTACTCGGTAAAAGCACTCCTTTCACCGAACTGTTTCATGGCATCAATAGATTTAAAAGATGCATACCTGCATATTCCCATCGCAGAGACCCACCAGCGTTTTCTCAGACTAGCAGTGAGAACTCCAATGGAAGTGCTGCACCTTCAATTCAAAGCACTTCCCTTCGGGCTATCCTCTTCCCCCCGGATCTTCACCAAAGTGATGGCAGAAGTTCTGGCATTCCTGCGTCTCAGGGGAATCTCGGTGATCGCATATCTCGACGATCTTCTCCTGTTTGCTCCTTCCCCAGCACAGTTAAATCAGGATGTACAGGTCACAAGAAACTTGTTAGTAAGCCTGGGTTGGCTCCTGAACCTGGAGAAATCCAACTTAATTCCTTCCCAGAGGGTCACCTTCCTGGGGTACGTGTTGGACTCAACAGAACAAAGAGTCTTTCTTCCTTTGGAGAAGATTCAAAAGGTAGACAAGGCACTGTTGTTTGTTCAGGGCAACCACCAAATCTCCATAAGGAAGATCATGTCGGCGCTAGGGTTGCTGACATCCGCTCTTCCAGCGGTTCAGTGGGCGGGATTACATTACCGCCCTCTGCAATTATTCATTCTGAAAGTTTGGGATCACAGCCAGGAGTCTCTGGATTCTCTGGTTCTGATTCCAAGCCAGGTGAAGAGGTCCCTCTGGTGGTGGAGAAAGGGAGCAAATTTGTCCCAAGGCCTAGAGTGGGTTTTGCCAACCTCCAGGGTGGTTACAACCGATGCGAGCAGCTCAGGTTGGGGGGCGCACCTAGACTCCCGACTAATACAGGGTACTTGGGAGAAGAGGGACTCGAGGAGATCCTCGAATTGGAGGGAGCTGAGGGCAGTAGATCTAGCTCTCAGGACCTTTCAGAAAGAGCTCCGGGGGAATCATGTAAAAATAAGGTCGGACAATTCCTCGGTGGTAGCTTACATCAACAGGCAGGGGGGCACCAGGAGCAAATCCTTATGGGCCCTTGCGGAGGCCATCCTCAGATGGGCCGAAGCAAATATCCTGTCCCTTTCAGCAATCCACTTGAAAGGAGAACAAAATCAGGTGGCAGATTTCCTCAGCAGGAAAACACTGAGAGAAGGCAATTGGGTTCTCAAACAGGAAATATTCGAAATGATCACCCAGAGGTGGGGGATTCCTTCAATAGATCTTTTTGCAGCGAGGGAAAACGCCAAGGTAGCTACTTTCTTCTCCATAAACAGAAGAGACGGGGCTTTGGGGGTGGACGCACTAGCACAGAGTTGGGGTTTCTCCAGGTGCTATGCCTTCCCCCCTCCCGTGCTGATTCCAGCAGTAATAAGGAAGTTTCAAGTGGAGAACACTACCCTTATTCTAATTGCACCTCACTGGCCCAGGAGGCCGTGGTTCTCCATCTTGAAGGGCCTGTCTGTAGAACCCCCCTGGATTCTCCCAGCGCGGGAGGATCTCCTGTCTCAGGGCCCGGTTTTCTGTCCCCAGGTAGGACGGTGGAACCTGGCAGCGTGGCTTCTGAAGAAGAATTGCTGAAAGCCAAAGGCTTCTCAGACCGGTTGGTAGCCACTCTTCTAAACTGTAGGAAAAAGGAAACCCAGTCCATTTACTTAAAAGTATGGAGGCAGTTTAACAGCTGGTGTTCAGAGGGTTCCTTCAACGTGCACAGCCCTGTAGCTGTTCTAGAGTTCTTACAGGCAGGGGCGGATAAAGGGTTAGCACTTGGAACACTGAAGGGTCAGGTTTCCGCTTTAAGCGTGTTTTTGGAGAAACATCTAGCATCAGACCCTTGGATAGTAAGGTTCTTCAGGGCCCTAGGTAGGCAGAGACCGGTTTCAAGCTCCCCCTTCCCAGTTTGGGATCTTTCCTTAGTTTTACAGGTTCTCACAGGGGAACCCTTTGAGCCGTTAGAATCTTGCTCATTAAAACTGATCACTCTCAAAACGGTGTTTTTGGTGGCGATCACTACAGCAAGGAGAGTAAGTGAACTCGAAGCCCTTTCTGTTAGGGCTCCTTTTTTTCAAGTTTTTCCGGATCGTTTGGTTTTTGAGACGGATCCGGCGTTTTTACCTAAGGTAGCCTCCAGTTTCCATAGAATACAGGAGATTGTGCTACCTACGTTTTGTTCAAATCCAGTTAGAGAACAGGAACACATATTTCACAGACTAGATGTTAGAAGATGTGTTCTTTATTATTTAGACTGCACAAGTCAGTTCAGAAAAGCTGATTCACTTTTTGTTTTGTTTTCAGGGGCCAGGAAGGGTTCCAAAGCCTCTAGACGTACAATAGCTAGATGGTTAAGGTTAGCCATTGAGCAGGCGTACGTGGCAGGGGGGCTAGACCCTCCAGCCGGGATTAGAGCACACTCAACCAGGGCAGTGGCAACTTCTCAGGCAGAGTGGGCTGGTGCATCTCCGGAACAAATCTGTAGAGCTGCAACGTGGTCCAGTTTTTCTACGTTTGTGAGACATTATAGACTGGATCTTCTGTCAGCCAAAGACCAGGCCTTTGGTCGCAAAGTGCTGCAGGCAGTAGTCCCACCCTAAGGTAATATACTCGCTTATCCTCTCTAAGGTGGCTGTCCTGAAAGACGATTGGGGAAAAATGGAATTACGTACGGTAATGTCCTTTTCCAGGAGTCTTTCAGGACAGCACCGGTTCCCACCCAAGTTTTTTGCAGATCATCGGGAACTCATTACATGAGACCGTCAGGTAAGACTTAAAAGTTTGTTTGTTTGACGTGTTCTTGTCTCCCCAGTTGACCGGAGGTACTCTGGAAGAACTGAGGAACGAAGGGAGGAGGAGGCTTAAATCATGAAAATGAAGGCGGTGTTTCCTAAGAGTGGAGGAGCCAGTGTCTCTCTAAGGTGGCTGTCCTGAAAGACTCCTGGAAAAGGACATTACTTAATTCCATTTTTTACTGCCAATAACGCAGTCACTTCTGGTTTGGGTTCCCTAAAGCCTCCACAATCTGTTCATGCTTTTCCTATCCATTCATGGCTAAAAAAAAGCTTATGTATTCTGAGTGGGAGTACCCAGATAAAGTTTTTCCCTCCAAAAGTTTTCAATACTTTATCCTATGGAGGAAGGGTTCTATAAGAAATGGGGAATTCCAGCAATTGACGCAGCTGTATCCTCTGTAAACAAAAACCTGACTTGTCCAGTAGAAAATGCTCTTATGCTAAAGGATCCAACAGATAAGTGGGAATTCCTCTTTAAAACTATTTCGCTCGCAGGTTCAGTCGTTCAGCCTGCACTGGCAGCGATCGGAGTATCTCAGTCCTTAAAGGACCAGTTTATAGAGGTACTCCAGGTTATTCCTGATCAGCAGGCCCAGGATTTGGCCGGGATATCAGAAGCGTTGTTTTACAGTAGACTATGAAAGATTCTGTGCTCCGGGCCTCACGACTCATGCCAGGGCTGGTACATGTGTGTAGAATCTTATGGTTGGAAAAATTGGTGAGCCGAAGCACCGTGCAAAAAAACTCTTGGTCAGTTTCCCATTTCATGGTCAACTGTTATTTGGAGACGCTCTGGATAAGTATATCCAAAGAATTTCTAATGGGAAAAGTTTTTTTTTTTTACCGTTTTAAGAAGTTTAAGCATTTTTCTTTTAAGCATGCTTCTCCTCCAGTGCTAGGGGCATCAGCCTCCAGGCAGTCACGACGGCCTCCACCATCGGGTTCAAGAGGTAAACCTCAGGGTCAGTCCCAGGGCCAAAAGAGGACCTAGGGGAGGAAACCCACAAAACAAAATACTAAAGAGAGAGTACATCTTTATCAAATGACAAACAATTGTGCAAAATTGGTGCAAATTGAAGTTCCCCAATAGCAACGTAAACCTGTGCTATACGATCTATAAATCTGCAGCTGCTTGGATGCAACGCTGGAAACTTGTTTACTCTTAAGCTGGGTACACACATAGCAAAATTCTGCTGACTTGGCACAAACCAGCCACATTGCTATCTGTGTAGCCTTCTGTTTAACAGAAGGCAATCGTTAGACCAGCTTCTGTTGAACGGTCCTGCTGGATCATCCACTGCAGCCAATGACTGTAGCACTGATCAATGTATTCTGAGCGTAGCGAGTCTTCCCTGTCAGAATACAATAGCACAGCAGGGGAGATCCCTGCATCCACATCACAGTTGCAGGCGTCTGAGTTGGTTTATTTTGTTTTTCAGCCTGCTGGTTGAATGGGGAAAAAAAATTGTGTACCCAGCTTTAGGTTTGAAAAAAGTATTTCCTGATCGGTACAGGACACAGGCTTATTGAAATCATTACAATGGTTGTATGCAGTTATCGATTGACCCTTGCAAAAACATTGGATAATCCCCCATTTAACATCCTCCCACTCCCAGCTATCCTGTTTTTTTCTAGTGTCCTTAGATGGACATTTTTTTTTTTCTCTATTGAGAAGCTTCTCATCCTGCATGGAGGGTTTTGTCTTTTTAGATGTTAATTCCAAGCTTATCCTTCTCTCAAGTTATGTTTACACCATAGTGACACTGGCTCTTTCTGAAGCTTACTCCCCCCCCCCCCCAATCTCCCCCAATACAGGAAAAGCACTGCCAGAACAGGATTTAAAAGGTGGTCCTGCAGGCACCCACTTCATTTTTGTTTCATCCAGCTGCCTTTTGCGTGTTTAATCGGCTTTATTTAGCTGCACATAATCTAGCTGTAATGATTTTAAAGTCGTTGTAAACCTCAGACGTGAAATATGACAAAACATCCCTCTCCAGTGTGTACCTGTCTCCGTTAAGAACAAAGTATATTTTGTCTGCGTTTTCATTCCTCTATCTGGATGAGTCCCTTCTGACATATTTTCCCCGATGCCAAGAGAAAAATGGTGACGAGAAGTGACCTTAAGCTGATTTGACAGCCTGTTCCTGTGTGGAGGGGGTGTGTCCCTTCCCTCCAATCACCTGTCAGAGTTCTCCTCCCTGAGCTCTGCAGAGTTTGATTTCAGCTCCCTCACCCACTTTTTCTGAACATTCAGTTATGCTAATCACTGGAGACCAGTTAATTTATACAGTAAATGGAAGAGTTTACAACCACTTTTAAGCCTCTTGTACACGAATGTTAAACCCTGGCAACTTAAATCCCTGTGTATTTTCCCTGCCTGATTTAAATCTAATTTTTTGTGTGTGTGTGTGTGTGGACTTTTTCTATTCCAAGATACTAATCAGAATTATGTTTTTGTAGCCAAACTTGAGACAAAAACCTGAAAAAGATAAAGATTTCTTGAGAGAAAGGAAGAAACTGGATGCTCTGGAAAAAGAGGTGAGGTCAGAGGGTTATTCTATTGTCCAGTTTTTGTGAGAATGGGTTGACCAATTAAAAAAGACGTTTGAATGCCCTCTAGTTATGAGGGAGTCTAGAACATTGGTGTACTATGTGCAACCACAGAAACGTTGCATATGGCATATTCCAAATGATTGTTCAAGAGATGCACAAGACTTTCCTAGAGAAATCGTATGCAGGCGACTTGAATGTGCAGACTATGGTGGTAATATTTTATAAATGCAGATTTTACACTTTATTTCTTTAAATGAGCAAATTGAAATCTCAAACAAATGTTGCAGCTTTTATTTCCATCACAGAACATTATTGGCGAGTGCCATAGGAAATCCCCCCCCCCCCCCCCCCCCCAAAAAAACTGCCTAAGCCATTCCAAGGTACACTAAAACTATCTTGCTTCTGCTGTCAATGACACAGAATGCCTGACGTTCGGTACAGTTGAACGGTCATTGCAGTGATTGGGATAGCGTTGTAGGGAGTGCACAGATTGATAGAAGTTTTCAGTTAATTATAGATAGTTGTGAAGGTTCAGAACCTGTTTTTTTGCTGTGGTCTCTCTCCTTTGGCAAACTGATTTTCCATGTTTGTGTGATGGTTTCCCCCTCACTACCTGTGTAATCTACACTTTTTCTAAGCTCCTAATTCCTCTAACATTCTTATATTCTAATGTCCCCAGATCGCCAAGATATCAGTCTAATGATGCACACTTCTACCAATCTTCTCCAAAAGGGTTGTACGTGTGTGTCGCAGTTATTCCAGGGGAGATATTTTTATCTTTTTGAAGATCATAGTGTAATAGATAAGAACTACAAATTAGTTCTTGGTTATCTGCTGCTATTTCTAATTAAAAAGTATAAATGTGCATGCACATTAGAAGTAAACACTGAGATACGTTCAGCTCAGGCTACTTCCAACTTCTGATTTATTGGTGGGCGGTGTCAATATTTTATACAGAAAGATACGTCATTGCTATGTCAGTCTAATAGGTACATCTTATTGGTTACAATACAAGAGAAAGGAGAAACTTGATGCTTGAAGTTCGGTTGAAGCTGGTTTTCTTCTCTCAAATGAATTCTTCTAACGCGGGGGATGTAGGGTATAGACGCCATCTTAACTCTGAACGGAAAAGTCAATCTGTATATTACATAATAAGTAAGGAGCATAGGAACATGTATACACATAAGCAAATAGACATTTTCTGATTATCATTATGCACATTAGATTCCTTAACAGTCCCCCCCAAAATGGCTATTTTCTTCTGTCCCTCATCTAAAGGTCCTCCTCACCTGGCCCATTCTCCTCAGCAACTTTTTAAGCTGTATATAGAGTTAGGCAGCAACTAGTTCACTACCCCCCTCGATACAGCTGGAGAAGGGCAATCGGGTGCTATCTATCCCTATAACCCTAGAGGATTGTGAGATTATGGACAGGGAGTGACTGTAGAGGAGTGAAGGGTTTGTCATCCTCCATAAGAGGGTCCTCTTCTTCTTGGTGGAGAAATGTAGGTGTAACAGATTCCCGTTTTTTTTTTCTATGATTTTACAGACACCTCCTTTCTCAGCTAACACCATGTCTAAGGCCATCCGGTTCTGGAATGTCATGTGGGAAGGGGGGGCTAACTGGTCAGCAATTCCCTGGAGGGCATCTTTAGTGTAATTCACTAATCTTTGTTGGTTATAGTATATGTAATTGATCCAATCTACATTCTTGTTCACAGTTATTATGGGGATCAAAGACTTAAAACCAACTTTTACCTGATCCCTGGATTTGAATTCATCAGGGACCCCCCTTGGAACTCCTATAGCATCTATGTATACATGAGGGTCAAAGCTTCCGGAGAGGGCTGCTCACTTCCTCCTCTGACTGTGTGCTGGGTCAGTGTATGTATCAGGAGTATCTTCTGCTAGGATATGGAGGGGCATAATGACCTTTTCAAGGGCACATTCACCGGTCCAGATACCCTCTAATCTGGTCCTGTGTTCCAACCCACTGTCCCTCCCAGGAACCACAATTCTGTCCCCAGTAACTGTCTGTAAAACACACATATATATCCTTACCATCAGGGATGTCACTGTACCTATGGCATTGCCATGAAAGAGTCAAACGGACAAGGTACTATGTCACAGTAATCAAAGGTAAAGGTGGTCACATGTGTACCTGAAGAGTTATACCAAAATGTGATTATGTTATCATTTTTTTTGTGATGACCATCTCTTGGGCCTCCCACCTAGACCAAACAGAAAAAGGATATGCAGCATGGTTGTCATGAAGTGGGTGGGATCTTGTCCTCGGGGGTGGAGCTTTCTTGCAGTGGGAAGCGTGTATTCAGGTGTTCTTCCCGGCCAATTCGACTGAGTTGGCTGTGGTCAGCAAAACTTGGAATGGACCATCATATCTGGGTTCAAGAGAATGTTTTCTCACAAATTTCTTTACCAGCCCCCAATCTCCAGGCAGTAGTTGGTGTGTTCCTGTATCTAATTCAGGATCTGGAATGGAAGAAAACGCCTGGACATGCATTTGGGTTAATTCTCGTGATAATGCTGTTACATAATTAGTCAACACATCAGATTGCAACTGTAACTGTTGTGGAAAGTAACAGCAAAGTCTGGGGCTGAACCAAACTAAATTTTATAAGGGGTTAGGGCATATTTCCCCCGGGGTGTGTGTCTGACACTGAACAGGGCAATGGGCCAACTGTCTGGCCGACTCATGTTAGTCTTTTGGGCCATCTTTAACATCCTGTTTTTTTAGTGTCCCTTTTATCCTTTCTACCTTCCCGCTACTTTGAGGGTGGTAAGGGGTGTGTAGAGCCAACTGAACCCCCAGTGCTGCCCTAATCTTTTGTAAGGGTTGCTGTGAAGGCTGGGCCTGATCGCTCTCTATCACCTCTGGGACCTCAAATCTACATACTATCTCACTCAGTAGTTCCTTAGCTGTGGTCCTGGCAATCATGTCCGCCTCCACTAGGGCTTATTCGAATCATTCACTCCTTTGGCATTTGGGAGTGATCAATTTGTATCCTCTGGAAGGGGTATAGAGCTTTTGCCAGGTGCTTCTTCTGTGCCTTTTCTGTACATTCTGGGTTACATTTGTTGCAGATAGTGCATGATCTGCAGAAGTTGTTGGTCAATGAAGTAACTCATAAGTTCATAAGAGTCTTTGTCAAGTGGGCAGCTCCATTTGCCCATTGCACCATAGCTGGGTACATACTCCTGGGTAGACAAGGCTTCTTGTTGCACTCGAATAGTCCATCTCTGAGAGTTGCTCCTCTCCGTTTTCCAGCTTTCCTTCTCATCCGGACTTGCTGCTTCCTGTAATTATTTCAGATAAACTCTGTCCACTGGGAGAGTCCGTAGGATAAGCATGGAGTGGTCTTCTTCTACCACCCTGCTGTCCACTTCCCGTGGACCACTGGCTGTCTGTTTGGCAGCTGAATCGTCTAGATTGCCTCGAGCTTCCTTCGAGTTGTTTGTCGTGTGCTTTACTTTTAGACTAGTCACTTGGGTCGGGAGAAGCAGGGCGTCCATCAAGTCCTTGATGGCTGAGCTATGTTTCACAGGTGTTCCTGCAGCCATCAGGAACCCTCTGTCCTTCCAGATAACACCAAAATCATGGGCAACGCTGAAAGCATATCTTGAGTCCGTATGAATGTTGGCTCTTTTTCCCTCTGCCAATTTAGATGCTGTAGTAAGTGCTTGCAGCTCTGCCACCTGTGCAGACATCACCGGCAGTAAGGTTTCAGTTTGGAGAACAGAGTTTTCAGTGGTGACCTGGATCCTGCAGGGGTATTTCACTCATGGTGGGGATATGCGTGGTTTCCAGCAGCATTAGTTTGATGCAGTCATGGGGTGACAAGTCAAGACTCGACTCCTCCTCCTTACCTCCCTCGAGAAGTGGAAGAAGGGTGGTAGGTTTCAGTGTTTGACAACGTAATAGAGTAATGCTGTCTAGAGGGTAGGAACACAGGATTCTCAAGTGTCTGGCAATGGACAGATGTTTCGGCTGGATCTTGGTGGAGTATGGGAGCAATGTCATGGGGAGCAAGCAGAACGAGGCAGAGTCCGAGAGCCAAGTCCAAAGTTTTGTCAAACAAGGCTTGTGCAGCAAAGACAGCTCAGACACGATGGGCCTCCTCTTGCTATCGCATCCAGCCGACAGGAATAATATCCTATAGGGCGTAGGCAGATGCCGTGTGATTGGGCGAATACACCTGTAGCATGTCCCAGATGTTAGGATACAAAGGGCTTGAACGTTTTGTCATAGTCTGGGAGCCCTAGCACCAAAGATGGTGTGCTTGAAGGCCTCAAAGTTGGATATTGCTTCAGGAGACATCTGGAAGGGGTCTGCTTCCAGGGTATCATACAAAGCTTGCATCAGTAGGGAGCCTTCTAGAATCCATGCTCTGCAATAGGAAATTAGTCCAAGGAAGGAATAAAGGGGCTTCTGGCCTTGTGGCAGTGGAATGTCGGAGATTGCTTACACCCTGTCTTCAGTGAGGTGTCTTGTCCCATGGGACAAGACAGTGTCCAAGAAGAATTACAGATGTTGAGCACCACTGCAATTTGGCTTTGAGGCTTTGCAACCCTGTGTGGCAAGATAGCCCAACTGGCTTTCTGAGGTGACTTCAACAGTGGGTAAGTCAGCTGCACAGTGGAGAAGGTCATCAACATATTGGAGGAGAGTCACTTCTAGGTGATCCTCTTGTTATGTGTCAAGGATGATAGCCATAGCGTTTGCAAACTAGCTTGGAGAGTTCTGTGCCCCTTTTGGCATAACTGCCCAGGTATACTGTTTCTTTTCGTGGGAGAAGGCAAAGAGGTACCTGCAGGAAGGATGCAGGGGTACACTGTAGAATGCATTTGCCAGGTCCACCACAGTGAAGTACTCGGCCATTGGAGGTACAGCTGATAATAAGGTATGTGGATTTGGCACAATTGGGGTGTCCAACACTGTGACTTCGTTAATTGCTCCCAGATCCTGCACCATCCTGTATCTGTCAGGTTCTCCCTTAGGTGTTTTCTTCTTGACAGGAAAAAGAGGTGTATTACATGGTGAGGTACAGAGGATCAAGGCCCCATTCTGGACCAAGGCAGCTACATGTTTCGAGATAGCTTCTGATTGAGCCAACTTAAGTGGGTATTGTGGTTTCCGGGGCAATGATGCGCCCTCTTTGAGCTTGACTGAAACTGGTGGCACTTTTATGTGACCAATGTCTTCCGGGCCTGTGGACCATAGACACGCAGGAATTCTGTCAAGTACTTTTGGCATTGAACTTGGAGTTATTGCTCCATAAAGTGTCATCAGGAGAGGCAGAGAATACAAAGCAGATGAGTCTTCCAAGGATAGGGGAGTATGTAACTTCACCCCCCCTATAGGTGTGAAAATGATTGACGCCTGTAGTCTGGACAGCACATCAGCTCCTTGTAGATTCAAGGGACATGTAGAGGACACCACAAATCTGGCAAGCAAATCAGGAAATGTCCCCACTTGGAGAGGCTCAGTGAGTGGACTGGAGCGGGGCACCCCATCCACTCCCACGCAGGAAACATCAATAGTGGAAAGGAAAGAATTATCAGGCAGGTCCTCAGCCCTCAACACACTCCTGGCTGCACTCATGTCAATGAGAAAAGTGGTAGGTTTTCCTTGTATAGGTAACGTGACCTTTGCTAGGGGTCCCCCAGTCTCATTTGAGGACACGGTCATAAGGGGTGACACGGGTTTGCCCATTTCCTAGCGTGAGTTGGGGTGTGGTGGTGGAGGTTCATGTCCACGTTGCCCTTCGCGGGGATCCCTGTCTTGTCTCAGATGTCTTGGGACTCTGCGTACTCTTCTGATGTGACCCTGCTTCTCACAGTTGTAACAGATGATCTTTTCCCTGGTATTGGGCAGTGGTGGTGGACGAGTGTAGGCGGGGTCTTCGTCTTGTGTTACCATAAGGGGCGTTGGTTTTTTTCCTTTTTGGTTTTCTATCCCTCTGGCCACCAACAGTAAATTGGACATTTTCATTGAGCGATATTCAGGGCGGGCCACCATCAGGCTTTTTCTGATATCCTGTCTGAGTCCTGAGACAAAAGCAGATAACGTGTGTGTGTGTGTGTGTGTCTTTTCATAGAGGGAGAAGCCTAGATCATCAAAGGCCTGTATGAGTCTAGCATGATACTTCTCCACAGACTCCCCGTTATCTTGGATTGTGGTGGTCTGATCTGCCAATTTCTCCTTTTCCCAGTCGCAGAGTTGTGCACAGAACTCAAAGCCTGAGGTGTAAGAAGTGGCACTTGTCAGGCAGACATCATAGTAGGGCCGCCTGCATAACTGGCCAAAAGACATGTCCTGCTTTAATTTGGCATAGGCTGATCAAGTCTCTCCAGGCAGCTTAATAAGTTTCTTGTATCTGCACTATCCTGCGGTAGAAGGGCATTGGCTGTTTCTCTGGGTCAAGCAGACTTGTCACTAAGGTTGCTGCTAGTGATGGGGTAAAAGCGACATAAATCACCAGTGCCCCTTCTGGTAACCGAGACTGGTGTTGGGGCGGGGGCTGAGAATGGGCACTGTTTCTCATGGTTGTCGGCATATGTTTGAGATCCTCTCGGAACTGTGAGTCCGGAGCCGGATTAGGGGTTAAACCAGCAGGTGGCCTTGCTGCCTGTTGTTCTTCCCACTCGGACGCTTCTTCATCATTAACATAGCCGGCCTGTGAAGGTAGTGCTTCCATATTAGGGAAGACGGGTGTGTGGTAGGAACCATCCTGGTTTAAAAATGGGAAGAACTGGTTATATGCCATTGCTGGGCCTATTGGGTGTACCAAGATGGCTGCCGGCAGGAAGTGCACTGGGCTGTGCCTGAAGCGAGGGCTTGGGTGTACCAAGATGGCCGCCTGGGAGTGGTCACAGTGGGTTGTGCTCGGGTTGGGGTGGTGGGGTGGTGAGAAGGGAGTGGGCGTTAGGCGGCTGGCAGGGTTGTCCCTCTCCTCCTTCGTTCCAGTTTTTTGTATATGGGGGCGGTACAGCCACATTATCAACTCTGTGATACACATACATAGTACAATTTGCATCTTTCTTGATTTCCTCTTCTATCCAACCCTCTTTGCAATGTCCTTGCCGTCCTGAACCATGCTTCTGCCACATCCAATAAGCCATTATCACACAGAGCGCCCCTTTGTTCTCTTATCAGCACATGCCATTCCTCTGCTTCTTGCAACATCTTCTCTCCTCTTCTAATATCACATTCTAGCATCTCTCTCTCTCTCTCTCTCTCTGTCTGTCTGTCTGTCTGTTCTCTTCGAGGGTCAAAACTAGCACGTCAGAGGTGGTGTGGAGCAGTGGCTTATGGCCCAACTGAATCTCCAGGTAGCCACCTTCTCACAGTCACCCTCTTCGTGTATGGCAAACAGTAATGGACAAATACACACAGTACAGGACATGACACCTAAAACTCTTAACTGCAAAGATAGCTCTCGGGAAAAGCTCACCTGAGTCACAAGACTGCCAAATTCCAGCTAGCCTTCTTTCAAACTGCCCAAATTCAGTTTGAGATTAACCCTCAGGAAAATCACACACGAGCAGAACATTTATAGACGTTTTGCAAGACTGCCACTTCCGCAAGCCTTCTTTCAAACTGCCCTAATTCACAGTTTGAGATTAACCCTCAGAGGTCCTACACAGCCAACCTCGAGTAACCCCGTCTATAAATGCCTGCAGAATTCCACCACTAGAGGTAGAATCCAGGGGTGAGGTTGGACACACGCCTGCAGCTGCACTTTCAGTCTGCTAAATTTGCAGTCCTTCAGAATGACAGACACTGAACAGATAATAGTCAGCAGAAAACCATTAGCAGGTTCGTTAAAACAGCTCCAGGCGAGAAATAAGTTACCTGCCTCTTTGAACAATCGAAAGGAGCCAACAAGACAAAATCAACGGGCCCGACCAGAGAAGTCGTACAAATGGTAAGGATAAATATGCTTACCCTACTGTTAGGGCTGCGCGCTTAACCCCCTTCTCTGATCTGGCCAGCCATTCAGTCCTGGAATGCGGTCTCCCTTCGATTGAAGCCCCACACACGGGCGCCAGTTGTAATAGATAACCAAGAACTAATTTGTAGTTCTTATCTGCTGCTATTTCTAATTAAAATGTATAAATGTGCATGCACATTAGAAGTAAACACTCTCTGAGATACGTTCAGCTCAGGCTACTTCCAACTTCTGATTTATTGGTGGGCGGTGTCAATATTTTATACAGAAAGATACGTCATTGCTATGTCAGTCTAATAGGTACATCTTATTGGTTACAATACAAGAGAAAGGAGAAACTTGATGCTTGAAGTTCGGTTGAAGCTGGTTTTCTTCTCTCAAATGAATTCTTCTAACGCGGGGCATGTAGGGTATAGACGCCATCTTAACTCTGAACAGAAAAGTCAATCTGTATATTACATAAGGAGCATAGGAACATGTATACACATAAGCAAATAGACATTTTCTGATTATCATTATGCACATTAGATTCCTTAACAATAGTTTAACCACTTCAGCCCCGGACCATTTTGCTGGTCAAAGACCAGACCACTTTTTGTGATTCAGCACTGCGTCGCATTAACTGACAATTGCGCGGTCATGCGACGTGACTCCCAAACCAAATTTACGCCCTTTTTTTCCCACAAATAGAGCTTTCTTTTGGTGGTATTTGATCACCCCTGCGGTTTTTATTTTTTGCGCTATAAACGAAGAACGACAATTTTAAAAACAAAAACAAATATTTTACTTTTTGTTATAATAAATATCCCCCAAAAATATATATATAAAAAAATTTTCCCTCAGTTTAGGCCGATACGTATTCTTCTACATATATTTGTTAAAAAAAATCGCAATAAGCGACTATTGATTGGTTTGTGCAAAAGTTATAGCGTTTTATGGCATTTTTATTATTATTTTTTTTTTTTTTACTAGTAATGGCGATCAGCGATTTATTTTTATTTTATATATAAGCTATATAAATGCAGTGATTCCTGTGTAAATGACACTGGCAGTGAAGGGGTTAACCAGTGGGTGGCAGTGTCGGGGTTAAGTGTTCCTAGGGGTGTGTTACTAACTGTTGAGGGCTGGGCTTTAATTTAGTGAACACTGATCTCTGCTCCAATAACACGGACCAGAGATCAGCATCACTAGTTGCTAGGCAGAATGGGGAAATGCTGTTTGCAACGGCATTTCCTCATTCAGCCACCCCGTGAGACTATCGTGGGTATGCCCGCGGCGATCAAGTCCGCGGGACCTGTGACATGGACTCATGGGGGTCCCGACCAGCATGCGAGTGTGCCGCCGGCAGCGTGCTCGCGATGGCAGGGAGCGGCATTAGAGATTGGACATACCTGTACGCCAATATGCCTGCCTGTGCCATTCTGCCGACGTACATCGGCGTGCGCTGGTCGGGAACCGGTTAACCATGTACTAGCACAGTGCAAGTATGCTTGGAACATCTTGCAAAAGGTTACTCTTAAGCCCCTATTTATATTGTGAGCAGACACAACTGTCTAATGCAGTGTTTCTCAACTCCAGTCCTCAAGGCGCCCCAACAGGTCATGTTTTCAGGATTTCCCTCAGATGAAACGGCTTTGGTAATTACTAAGGCAGTGAAACTGATCAAATCACCTGTGCAAAATAATGGCAAGCCTGAAAACATGACATGTTGGTGTGCCTTGAGGCCTGAAGTTGAGAAACACTGGTCTAATGGATGCCGCAGCGTTCTGTTTGGAACTCATGTATGTTAGCAACAGTTTGGCTATACTGCTGCTTTTGAAAATGGGGGCCCTTGGTCAAAACCTAACATGCATCAGATGGAGTTGAGCTGCTCAGTATGCAATTGCACATGGGGCATAGCAGTTTGTAAAGCTTACCCAAATTTGCAGCAAGGGGGGGATAGATGGAATGGGAGCGTGTATAACAGTCTGGGAGTTCCACTTCCAGAAGAAGGTGGTAGATGCACCCTGTTCACCTGATTTTTGCCAAAGAATGAAAGTAGCACCTTATAGAATTGTCATGTGAGGGAATGATTAAATTGCTTTTCATCGGAGAGTAGCACTGCTTTCATCACATCCCACTTGTGCTGAAGGAATACATAAATCTATGGCATATTGATAATATAACATATTGATAATATAACATTTTGATAACTTGAAAGATTCAACAGATTTGAAAGTGGTGCATTCATGAATGATTTTTAAAGTGCTTTTACATAAATACTTAGTTTTTGCTTTAGGATTCTGTATGGTTCCAGACTTTTTTTTTTTTTTTTTTTTTTCTTTTAGATTCGTGGCCTTTTAAAAGCACGTGCTGAGCAAGACAAGAAACTTCAAGCTTTGGAAGAAGAGTTCAAGAAGACTGAGCTAAAACTAGTAAATGCTATGAGAGAGAAGACTTCACTCAGCGCAAACATTGCATCTTTAGAAAGACAGATGGCTGACTTGAATAAAGCCAACGACCTCCTAAAAACTAAGGTGCATTTTTAATTGTCCCATGACAGTTGGAACTAAGAGGCTTGGTAGCCATTATGACCCTTCAGTTTCTCTGTGTTCACATTCTACCTTTTGAGTATTCCACATACTATTGACTGTTAGGTGCAGTAGTTGGCTTTGCACTGTGCTTGGGCTGAATTACATACTTTCATTTATTTAAACCTCAGATCTTGAGTAGGCTGGATGGAAAAACTGAGATGTCTCTATCAATACAGTTGATTGACCATGGCTTATATATAATCTAAAAGGCTAATTAGGACAATTATCCAGAGCTGCTAAAACTTTCACAGCTTCTGCTTGGAAACCTGGAAGCAACTGTTTGTGTTGGATTTCCTAATTAACTTTTGCGTTTCAATAGGAAATGTTGATCAGTCGTCCTTCAGTGCTGTCCACGTGTTGAGGCCTAACCACTAGTTGGTGTGAAATCTTAGGGGAGTATTAGAATTCAGTTCAGATCTAAAAAGAGATTAATGTGAGAAGGTACCTAGGCACTCAGACAAGGCAAAACAAGAAATCAGGGGCGCAATGAGCTTGTGTATTTCAAGTTAATACATTTTATAGTAATATAGTAATTTCCTGACATGTACTGTAGATCTAAAGTGAAATTGATATAGGTGTAGTTATGACTGTGCTAAAAAAAAAATAGAGATATAGAGCTATAGAGATAAAAAAAAATGTAAGACCTGCTGCTTATTGAATTGGTTAATTTTCACTCACATTTGTGGCATGGATTCACTAACACAATTCTAAAGTGAAATTGATGTAAAAAAAAAATCAAACTGCTGATGGCAAGGTTTTAGTAACCAAAGGGAACCCTAGTGGTCAGCGGTAATATAATCTGAGCTGCACATGAACAGGTCACATTTACAGCACCCGCACTGTCGCAATGAAGTGACTCCGTGTACATAGGATTGATGTAATTTCTAGCTAGCCATTCAAGCAGCCCGAGCGAGTAAATGCGGAAGACCAGGCAAAGATGGAAGCGTCCAGAACCAACTGGAGTGGTGACGGCTCCATGCTGGAGGACTGGTATGACTGGGATTTCTGCCATAATGAGCTGACATACAGTACATACTTGCACATTATGTAAACCTCCTGGGGTCCTAGTTGTAAAAGTGGGAAAAAAAAAAAACTAGCGTCCCTCTAACGCATCTGACTTTGCGTGGTTATATACTTTGAGCTGCTGGATTGCTTTTAGAAGCAGCAAAAGTGCATCTCTCCCGTCCCACCCGGTCTTGGTATGATTAGAAGCTTTTATGGGCAGACTAGACATCTGGGATGTAGACAAGGGTTGGGATGGTTCAATCTACCATTACTCTGGAAGTTCGCCCCCTCCGCCCATGTAACACTAAACCTCTGCGTAAAGAGCAAAATATCTACCAGATATCTTGCAAGCGCTTTCAGTGTTTGGATTTCCTCCAGGAAGGGAAGTGAGGTTTCCTTCCCAGGATGCATCTGTGAGCCTCTGCACTTTCTAGTCTCTAGAGGAGCTGGTGATGTAGTCAATGTTAAAGCCCAAGGCAAAAAAATGTTTTCCCCCATCCAGTGAGGCTGTGCCCGCACTGCATGGGTCAACTGCTTATTTTGCCTAGGGGTGAGGAGAAAGCTTATATTTGCCTGATCCATTGTCCCACTGTCTAGCAGTGGACTGTTCTCATCTATGGAGCCTACTCTGGGCTTTATGACATCAGGAACATTCCACAATTCAAGAATGCGAGGGTGCTGGTTCAGTCTTGTGCTGAGGATCAGAGAATTGGGTAAGTAAATCTCCATTCTCCTGTCCTAGACAAAAGCGAGCAGTTAACCCATGCAGTGCCCAGAGTTGGTTGTACAGGAGTCAGATTAGTACAGATCAGACTTGGGTTCTCGATCATCCTGTGCCCCAATAGACACAGGGTTACTTGGACATAGGAGGTGCATGGGGAGCTGAAACCAAGTGGCTTTGGGTTTCACACCCAGAATCTTCATTTTTTTTTTTATTTATTTTTTTCCTTTAATTTCAAGAAATAATATTTAAACTGTTGTTTTGTAGACGTTTCAGAATTGTGCTCTTTCTGTAGCCTTGTTAAATCTGCTGAGTCGGCCCCTAATCCCCCATGAAAAGTTATGAATCATGAAATCGCATGAACTTGAGAAGTAATTCTATGTTTTTTTTTCCTCCTAGTTTTCTGATGATAGCTCGAAGAGAAAAATTGACAACTTGTGCATAGAACTAATGGAAGCGAAAAATAAACTGGATGCAAAGAATAAGGTGTGTGTGTGTGTGTGTGTGTGTGTGTGTGTTTTAACCTTTTTTGTTTTTTAGAGGATATGTTGCGTGATCTTAACATTTTGCAATGTGATGTGCAACATATAGTGCCCTAAAAACCAACATCAGTTGTGATGTGTAAATGTGTTGAGGTACCTTTTTGGAAAAATTCTGCAGCATGTGGGAAAGTGATTGTAAAGGGAATTTTTTTAAATTTTTTGTTAATGGCAAACATGATATGCTTACACGATCTTTACAATGGTTTTGCACCCGCAGAGCGCCACTGCCCATTCATTTCAATGGGCAGGAGCAGTGTATACACATCTCCAAAGATGCTGCTTGCTGTTCTTGCTGTCCTGCCAGCGCATCGCCTCAGTGTGAAAGCACTGTTGTGAACCGTCCCATTGACTAATAAACTGCAGTGACATGACGCCATACATGGTGTGTTTTTTATTTATTTTTCTCCTTCAAACAGCTGGTTTAGCAAAGTTTAAATTTCCCCATCAACACTCATTGTGAATGAGGGAATCCCTCCCATGGAGAGGCTTTATTTTGGCAGTGGAGAGTTTCCCACCATAAAAATGCAATGATCAGTGTTGGCCGGCTATAACTGGTGTCACTGATCAAGCAGAAAGACAGGCTGGTTGTACAGAAGTCGATGGAGAGTACAATAAGCCTGCCCATGGATGGATTAAAATTTGTTCGTTCCCTGCTGAAACAGCTGGATTTTGATCTATTTACGGCCAGGTTAAGAGAGAACCAATAGTGATATTTTTGTGACTGCCAATATGAGCTAGCTGTCAACCTTTTAATGCAGGCTACACTATCAGCACTGCAGTGGCTGCAGCTTTTTTTTTTTTTTTTTTTTTTAATCATCTGTGTCAAGTAGCTAGAAAAATGTGACTATTGAATGTTTAGGCTTTATATTCAGAGTGCAATTGCAATTTGTTGTTTGCAGGAGATTATCAATTTTCAAGCCAGCTTTGAAGAACAAGTTGAAACGCTGCAGAAAAACTTGGCTACATCGAAAGCAGCTTTAGAATCCCTTAAAGAAAAGAACGCTCTTCTCGGTAGGTGGTGAAATTCCCCCAAATAGGTTGTCAATTATTATTTTTTTTCTCTTGCATGTAAATGCTTTTGCTTTGGCTGAATGCATCCCTAGATGTTTGGCAGTATTGATTAATTTTTCTCAGTTGGGATTGTGCCTTCTCACAATGTAGAGCTTGTACAAGCAAGGCCCTCTGATCCTCTTAAAGCGGGAGTCCGCCGGGAGTTCCGCCTTTCGGCTTCATTTCCCGGTTCCCTACTGCGCATGCGCGAGTCGTGCTGTGCAATAAGGATGGGCCCCGCTGTCTCTGGGATCCGTGTGTTTCCCAGCAGGCAGCGGGGGACTTTCGGAAAGGGGCGTAGATTCTGCGGAAAGGGGCGTACCTTCTACGCCGGAAGTGGGTGCAGATACCTGTACTGTACAGGTATCTGCACCCCCCTCCCCCCTGAAAGGTGCCAATTGTGGCGCCGGAGGGGGGGAGGATTCCAATCAGCGGAAGGTCCACTTTAGGGTGGACCTCCGCTTTAAAATCAAACACAGTGAACCGCAACACTCCTATTATAATGCAATATAAAAAGTCAGTGCATCAATTTTAAGATATAGAGATATTATAAAGAGCTTGAAATCAATGGGGCAGAGCTGCAATCGGGAAAATGCTGCTGAGTTTTGAGGGCTGATTTAACTCCTTTTTGACCGCTAGCGGGGAGTGAATAGCCAAATAGCACCGCTTTACCACTGGCGCTCAGTGTAAAAGGGGTCTTGCTTTCCTTTTAGACCACAAAATCCTAATTAACAAGAATTCAACTACAGGTGAGTCTTAATTATTCAAACTGATGTCCAGCAGACAGCTGGTTTATAAAAGTGCATTACTTAAAATATTTTTCAGGGTGGAACACTGCTTTAACATTTTCCTAGTCCTTGATTAATAAACATTTGGAGTGAAAACATTCTTTTTACTTGCCAGACGTGCCCTGTTGCTAGGTGGTGGCTCCTAATCTGCCACTTCCAGCTCCGACTCTCCGCATCACTTCCTCCCTCGCCTGTGCTCCTGGGAAATGTGAGTTATCATTTCCCAGGAATCAGTGGGCAGGACTGTGTGCAAAAATCGTGTTCTTTCCTGACTACGTTGCCATAACAACGGGACAAACTTCCGACAACGCTGCCATTGTGATGGCAGCCTGAGAAGTTTCCTGTGCCTCCTAGATCTGCTTACTGCGCATGCACAAGAGCAGGCAGTGCATGCTGAAAGTTTATGCTTGTGGGCTTCTCCTGCCCACAAGTAAGATGGCAATGCCCTAGCAGCATCAATATAAGGTCATTTTTAAAATAAAATATCAAGAAAAGTGGCGTTGTTGGTGAGACAAACCAATGCTAAATCTACATAATGTGACAGCAAGATTGATTAAAAATAATAATTTCTTAATCGTACATCACGGGACACAGAGCCATAGTAATTACTATGGGAGTTATAGGTTGCCTTCAGGTGATGGACACTGGCACACCCTAAACAGGAAGTTGCCTCTATATAACCCCTCCCATTACTGGGTGTGCCTCAGTTTTTTTCGCCAGTGTCTAAGGTGTTGCTCACGAGTAAAGATGTGCTGTGCTACACTGGAACAATCCTTGCTGGGGCTAGCTATGCAGCCGGTTCCTTTTCAAAGTCTTTTTAGGCTGAATTGGATGGTACCCAGGCCTTGTGGCAGAAGAAACGAGGTTTAGCCCATAACGCTTCCCTTTTTAGGGAGCCGGGATCCAGAGCTTTGGTGTTTTCAGCCATAACGTTTTTACTGGCAGGGTGCTTTACGGGTCCAGGAGTGTGGGGTACCAGGTTCCTGAAGACTTTGTAACGGAGCCCACCGTGAGAGGTCAAGATTGGATCTGTTTGTTTTTCCCACAGAAATCCCTATGGCAGGAGAGTTTTATGTGGAGGTTTCTAAGAATTTTTTTTCTTTTCTTATGAAATGTCTCCTTTAAAAAAAGTAAATGTTGTCATGCCTAAGCGTCACCACTGGAAGCTGTATAGAGAACGTACCTTGTCATGCTTCCCCAAAGATCACACTGTGCCATAGAAGCAGCAGGCTTCCCTCTGGTGAGCAGCTCAGACATCCGGTAAAGATTGAGGGTATTTTCTTCCACGAAACACCCCCCACCTGGACAAAGCTCTCCCCCTCTTCCTGGATAGGGGGAAGCCAAAAACTATCAGCGATGCTGCTGTTTTTCACTGCCCCTGCATGGTGGCTTGTCACAGGTCTCCTCAACATCCACACACGCTGGATTGTAAGGCTGGCGCAGGAAAACCCTCTTGAAAAGAGAGGAGAGGTCGCGATGTGATGGAAGGGGGCGGGGCTTAGCGCAGCATTGGTGTCTTGCGACGTCCAGTGTGGGAGTTTATTTTAAAAGCTCCATTTTTGCTGGCTGCGGATGTCGACGGGACACAAGAGCAAAAAGGGGCATGTAAGAGGTTGGTGACACAGGCATTCCCTTGGCACATTTACTAAAAGCATTAGGCTGAGCGCTAATGGCAGCGGCAGTTGCTGGACTATTTCTCAAGCAGTGGATGCCATTTCTTCTGGTAGTACCTCTGCATTTGTGCATCGGGCTAAGGTCAGAAGGGGGGGTTGAAACGCCCCCAAAAAGGGTCTTCCTCAAGCTCTGAAAGCCTACTCAAATCTACAATGGCATCCTCCCCTGAGGGGTGGCTGGTCAGAGTGAGCATTGGTGCCATGAAATGTTTGCAACTGTTTTCAACATGGCAGCCCCTATCTATATTACTAAAGAGTTATTTTTCCTCAGCCATGGTAGGATTGTAAAAAAGGTTAGCAGCTTTAATCACATCCCAGTGTGGGACAAAATACAACCGATTCCCTTCCATTACACAGGACCCTCAAACTGAGGAACTGGGGGAAGGAGAAGATGCATTCCCTCAGGGGACTGTGGTGAGGCTGATGACTCCTCTTCTGAAGTGTCAAATGTGGGAGAATCAGCTGTTTCAATCTTAAGATTGATGGTGCAATTTCTTGCTGAATGGTCCACTCCACGTTTTATGCTACCCTTAAATGAGTGTTTGGATTCGCTAAAGCCTCCTCAAGCTGTGCATGCCATTCCTGTCCATTCATTGCTGGAAAAGCTTTTTGTATCTGAGTGGGATCATCCAGATAAGCATTTTTTCCTCCTAAAGTTTTTTCACACTATCCTATGGGGGGAAAATTCACTAAAGGTGGGGATATCAGCAATTGACGCTGCTATATCCTCTGTGAATAAGTTAGATTTGTCCGGCAGACAACGTGCAAAAAGGTTAGGGATCCAACGGATGCAAAGTTGGAATTCCTATTGAACACTTTTTTTTTTTCTCTGCCAGGTTGAGGGTTTGAGCCTGCGATGACAGTAATTGGTCAATCCTTGAGAGACCACTTAAAGTGTAAACCCATTACAATCACTTTAACCTACAGGCAAGACTAGATTAAGGCTTACCTGTAGGTGCAAGAAATCTCCCAAACCTAAAAGGTTTAGAAGATATTTGCAGAAATAGCGGCACCTATGTCTACGGCGCACTGAGCATGCTGTTTCTAACGGCAATCATGCCATTAGTGGTGGTGCCAGCGCGAATGTGCGGGAGTGACGTTATCACGGCTGCGGCACAGCACCGGATATCTGAATGTCACTCTGGGATAGATGGCAGTGGCGGTTGTCTTGCAGGGTGTAAATATTTATATTTTTTTTTTCTCAGAGGCTTTACTTCCTCTTTAAACGGGTGCTTGAGGTTATCCTGTTCAGCAGGTAAGGGATCTGGCAAGCTACTAGCAGCTTTGTTTGCAATAGTTACTAGATTTGATCCTTCAGGCCTCACGCCTTTGCTAAGCGCCATACAAGAAGCTCCTGGCTAGTCTTCCTTTTTGCAGTGAAACGGCTGTTTGGGGATGATTTGGGTAATGCATCCAAAGAATTTCTAGTGGGAAAAGTACCCCTTTGCCATTTAAGAAAAGGATTAAACATATTTCGTTTTAACAAGATCCTTCTCTAGTGCCAGGGGCATTGGCCTCCAGGCAGTCACGACTGCCTACACCATCAAATTCAAGAGGTAATCCTCAGGGTCAAACCCTGGGACAGAAGTCTTGGGAGTAAACCTACAAATTACTAAAGCCTCCTTTTTGAGGAGGCACCCTCGCTCGAGTAGGGGAGATATATGTGCAGTTCTCAAGTGTCTGGCAGGAAGAATGTCGAGACATATGGGTGACTTCCTCAATAGCTCCAGGGTACAAACTGGAGTTCCAAGAGTTCCCGTCTCCTTGTTTTCTCAGATCCTAAGGATCCGGAGAAAGTCTTTCAAGCATTGGACCATCTTTTTGGGGAAAAAATTATAGTGGAGCATGAAAGAGCAGGGGTTGGGATTTTGTTCAAACCTTTTTTCACGGTGCCAAAACCAAATGGAGATGTCAAAACCATTATGGATCTCAAAGATCTAAACCAGTTCCTGAATATCTAGTCTTTTTCGCATGGAGTCCATCCAATCAGTTATCTCCATCCTACAAGGAGGAGAACTTCTGGCTTCAATTGATATCAAGGATGCATATCTCCATGTGCCCATTTCCCTGCTCACCAGTAATATCTACTTTTCAAGGTAGAAAATCTTAATTTTCAGTTTGTAGCTCCGCTTTTCGGTCTAGCTACTGCACCTTGAGTGTTTACAAAGCTTCTGGCCACTCTAGCCAGATTAAGGGCCCAAGGTATAACGATTATAGCTTACCTAGACGATCTGCTCTTGATAGACCAGTCAGTAACCCGCTTAGACCAAAGTATGGTCACCATGTTCAACTACCTGGAATAACTAGGTTGGATTCTCAACCTAGAGAAATTTTCCTTTAAAACCATGAAAGGGGCTAGAATATTTGAATATGATCAGATACACCCAGAAAAGGGTATTCTTGCCCCAGGCAAAGATCAGCACCATAAAGCAACTGATTCAGGTGGTCAAAGTAAAGAAGAATCCCATCTATTCAACTTTTCATGAGGTTGTTGGTAAAGATAGCGGCTTCATTCGGGGCCATTCCTTATGGTCAGTTTGGTATCCTATCGGCTTGGAACAAGAAGGTCCAAGCTTTAGATTTCCCAATGTGTCTCACTCCAAAGGTGTGCCGGAGCCTCAGTTTATGGTTAATAACCAAAAATCTGCAAAGAGGAACATCCTTCCTACAGTTACTTTGGAAGTGGTAATATATACCAACCTTTTATAGGTTGAGGAGCAATCCTGGAAGAGGCAACTGTCCAAGAAAAGTGGTCCAGAGCAGAAACAACCTTGCCCATTAACATTCTAGAGACTTCTTCCTGTCAATATGTCAAAGATGGGGGATCCCAGACGTAGATCTGTTTTGCTTCCAGGTTCAACAAAGAAATCGACTTTTGTGTCAAGAACAAAGGATCCTCTAGCATGTGTATGCCTAGGTGTTCCTGTGGAATCAGTTTTCAGATTTATGCATTCCCTCCTATTTCTGCCTGCGTCCAAGACTTCTTTGCAGGATCAAGCAGGAAGGGAAGTTGGTGATTCTTGTGGCCCAGGATTTCTTGGTATCATAAGGAGCAAGGTCCTCTATTCCATCCTACCTTTTAAAAGCGCTAAATTTAATGGGCTTGCTATTGAGACCCACATTCTGAAGAAATGTGGGCTGTTAAGTTCAGGGGTATCTACCTTGGTTAATGCAAGGAGACTGGCCTCCAGAATCGCATATTATAGAGTCTGGAAGGCATATGTCTCCTGGGAGGAATCCAGGGTTTGGCACCCCAGGAACTGTCATGGGTAGAATCCTTGACTTTCTACAGATGAGGTTAGAAATTAAGCTGGCCTAGAGTAAATTCTAAGACCCTGGTTAGGTCACTCCTGAACCCTTGGGACTTGAATTCAGTTCTGTTGACATTACAGATACTGCCTTTTTGAGCCGATGCAACATCTTTTCTTGGTCCTTTTTGACAAGGAAACTAGTTCTGGTAACCATATCGTCTGCAAGAATGGTGTCAGTTGGCTGCTCTTTCTTGTAAAGAGCCATATCATTCACAAGGATGTGGTAGCATTGTGTCCTCATCCTAACTTTCTACCGAAGGTAGGTAGTGTCAGGTTTCATGGGTAGTAGGCCTCCATGGCTCAAATCTGCAAGGCCGCAACTTGGTCTTGAGTCTATCAGGTGGCAGTAAAGACATGAGGATGTTTCCTTTTGGGTGCAGTGTGCTGCAGGTAGCGGTATAAGCCCTCTGATCTCATGTTGCCCTACTTTGGTTGTCTCCCTCCCCTCAGTTGACATTGCTCTTGGACATCCCACATAGTAGTTACTATGGCTCTCTGTCCCGTGATGTACAATTAAGAAAACAGGATTTTTATAATGGCTTACCTGTACAATACTTTTTGTCGAAGTACATCAAGGAACAGAGGTCCCTCCCCTCTTTCTGGTATACACGTGTATTGCTTTGCTACAAAAACTGAGGTACTCCCAGTAGTGGGAGGGGTTATATAGGGAGACCACTTCCTGTTTAGGGTGTGCCAGTGTCCATCACCTGAAGGTGGCCTATAACCCACATAGTAATTACTATGGCCCTGTGTCCCGTGATGTACTTCAAAGAAAAGGATTTTGCAGGTAAGCGGTTATAAAAATCCTATTTTTTGTGGTTGGAACTTCACTTTAAAGTGGAAGTCCATGAAAAACTAAAATCCCTGCACCTATAGACGCCAGATCTAACGCAGACATCTCTATCCCTGTAAAGAAAGAGTATACATACCTTTTTGGAAGCCGCTCTGACCGGATCACACGCTGAGCTGTCAGCCGGGCTTCACTGTAGAAGCAGGTGCAGAGGGGACGGACAACGGAAGCCCTATAGCAAGTCTATGGGTGACATCACTTCCCATTCATTTCACAGCCATTGCCGGCCGTGTCCTCTACAGAGCTGGAGATGGTCAGATTGGCTTCCAAACGATTTAGGAACCTTCTTCTTTTTATTTTTTTTTATTTCTACTGGTTATGGTGGCGATCTGCATTTTTCAGTGGGACTTCAACATTGCGGTGGACAAACCTGACCCTAAATTACTTTTTTGGGACTAGTGACATTACATTGATCAGTGCTATAAAAATGCACTGATCAATGTAAAAATTATACTGGCAGGGAAGGGGTTAACACCGGGAGCGATCAAGGGGTTAAGTGTGTTCTAACTAGCTGGAACATGACAGATCACTGAGAAAAGATCTGACGTGTCCCCTGTCAGAATGGGGATCCGCCTTGTTTACAAAGGCAGATTCCCATTCTGCCTCTGTATTAGGCGACCGCGGGCTGCCTGACATCGAGTCCGCCCGACCTGCGGACCCATTCGCAACTGCGTGAGCTGATGTACAATGACCGCGGTTTGAGCAGGTGAGCCAACCTGCTGAAGTACAGCTGTCACCACATGGAAGAGAAATGTCACAATAACTGAGAAAGTTATTTCTTTACACAAGAAAGATGAAGGCTACAAGATCAGCAAAGCTTTACTTATGAGTCAGAATACTGTAGCAAAATAGATATAAAAATTTAACAAAATGGAACTGCAACCATCTACGAGAAGTTCAGGTCGTCCACTGAATTTAACACTTCGACAGGGGCATCTACTGATGAGAAAGGTTGAAGAAAATAGCCATGCAAATTCATTGCAGTTTGCTAAAGAAGTAAAAAGCCCAACTGGAGTGATTGTGTCCCTTGAACAATATGGCCTACACTGCATAGGAATGGCATGCATGGGTGTCGTCCATGAAAGTCCATGCACAAAGTCTGCCTAGAATTTGCCTGGGCCTCCTGCTGAAAGACTATTGGTACTCTACTCAGGAGTGATGAGACCAAGATGCATGTTTTTGGAACTTATGACTTCAAAACTGTATGGTGTTGCAAAGGTGAGGAGCACAAAGAAAAATGCATGTTGCCTACAGTGAAACCTGGTGGTGGTGGTGTCCTCCTGTGGGGCTGCATGAGTGCTGCTAATGTTGGGCAGCTGAATTTCATTGATGGTATGAATTCGGATGTACTGCTCTATATTAAAAGAGAAAATGCCTCCATCACTCCGTGCCCTTGGTCATTGTGTGCCTTTCCAACATGACAAATGATCCAAAACACACATCTAAGGTCACTGTTGCATTTCTGAAGAACAGGGTGAAAGTGATTCAGTGGCCAAGTATGTCTCCTGAGCTGAACCCAGTCGATCACCTATGGAGAATTCTGAAGTGACAAGTGCAGCATCACTCTCCATCCAACATCTAGGCGCTAAAAGGTCGTTCATGAAGATGGAAAAAGATGGCTGTTGCAATGTCGCCAACTTGTTCGTTAAATGCCTAGAAGACTTGGTGCTGTCTTTAAAAATCATGGAGGTCCTACAAAATACTAGCTATAGTAGTATTTGTTTGTGTTTACAGGTATTCATTTTTGCATATTTGAAATATTTACCTTATTTTCATGTGATGAGCTAAACAAATGTTCTATGAAACTCAGTTTTGTAAAAAATTTGGGAAATTGTTGTGTTGAGATATTGATTAAAATCCTCCTCTTAAAAAGGGGTGTACTAGTTTTAAGCTGAGCACTATTTTTTGTTGGCGTTGCTTAGAATTTATGCGCACAGACTTTTTTTTTTTTTTTTTTTTTAAATGCATTTATAATAGGAGTGTTGCGCTTCACTGTATTTGATTTAGAATTGGTAGCAGGTGAAGCGAAAGCACCTTAGTGTTATAGCTGGCAACACATTATATTATTATTAGATTGTGATTTTCATTATATGGTAATTTTTGGCAGCACGGGTTGTTAAAGGACACAACCTCTGACCTTCCTTGTATTGAAACTGTGCTGTCTCTCCATTTTGTAAAGTGCTGCACAAACTTGACCTATATAAATCCTGTATAATTAGTTGGCAAATGACTGATAACGGTGCACTCCCTGCAAAAAGGTTATTTTTGAAGTGCAAATAGCAGGCTTTTAGGGCCCAGTCATACCACGTTCAGTGCTTTTTTGATGCAGAAAAAAAAAATGCATGGAAAACAGGTTATATGGGTTTTCAATGCCATATTTGCACCAGTGCAGGTACCAGGCCCCAGTACAGTATGGGGAAAAGATCTGGAATGCATCCAGAAATGCAATAAATCAGATCATGTAGAAATGCATCCAAAACTGATCACGCCGATGCTTTTGTGGTGTGAATGGGCACTCAATGCTCTGTAAAGTGTAAACAAAACAGTGACTCAACTGGATCAGTTTAGCATGATCTACGCCTTCCCTCTAAAGCCAGCCATACATGGATCGAATCTCAGCCGATTCAAAGACCAGCTGAGTGTCCTCTATGGGCAGGTTGGTTATTCAGTATAACGAGGCCGATGGTATTCTTGAAACCGTGTATTTAGAGCGCTCCCCGCTGGCACAACAAAATAGCTCTGCAGGAGGGATTCCCCTCAACACTGAATGTGTTGTGTAGGGAGTTGCACAATTTTATTCATTTTTTTTTTTTTTTTTTATCAATCAAGCAGAGACTGGTAAGTTTATAAAACTTGAAAATTGGAGTAGTCAAGGTATTGACATGAGAAAATTTTTGTATTAAAAGCAAATACCACTTGAAGGCTTTCGGGTGGAGAGGTTAATACGATCCAAAATGCTTGCTGGTAATAGTGGCCATGTGGAGTCTGTAAAACAGTTGGAGAGATTGCAGCCCTCTGTCAGCAGAGTGGGCTGAAGCTGGACATGTCAGGCAGGGACAAACCAGCCCAGGAATTTCCAGCTGTGGAACAGGAGGTTGGCACCAACCATTCACATGGTTCTACACAGACTTGGGTAGACACTGTCTACTGTTGCCAGTGTCTAGGCTGATGTTGGGTGCTCAAAGGACATTGATAAATTGCAGGAGCATGAAGCATGTAGTCACAGCAACCCCCGGTCCGTCTAACGTGGCTTGATTATTCCAGCTTGAAGGCTGAGAAACACGCACGATCGGTCACCCGCAGCATAGCCTGGCTTCCCCCGTGCCATCAACCTAGACACTGGCCACAGCAGACAGTGTCTACCAAAGTCTGTTTAACCATCTGCTTGGTCGTTGCCACCCTCATGTTACCAGCTTCAGGAATTTCCAGCTGTCTGCGGTGTTGCCCCTGCCTTTTTGGACACATGTCCAGCTTCAGCCCACTCTGCTGAAAGGGGGCTGCAATCTCTCCAACTGTTTTTCAGGCTCCACATGACCAATATTACCAGCAAGCCATTTTTATCATTGTTGTATACCTTGACTTTTTGTTTGTTGCACTTGAAATCAATCATGCAGAGGCTGATGAGTTTATAAGACCAACACTTTATTCTATTTTATTCTACTTATGATTTTATATATACTTTCTGGAATTGACCCATAGAGCGCAATCTTCAAGTTGTGTTTTTTCTGTATATCCATTGTTCTGCTGGTTGATGGCTGCCCTGGGTTCGGTCCATCAAACCTTGTTGGAGTGACATTTTACAAGCAACTTGTAGCTATGGCACTTTTTTGTTTTGGCTCTATTAAAGAATATGCAACTCAAACAGGTCATACTCCTGATATGTGCCTGCTGTACCATGTACTTGTATGGAAAAATATCCTGTTCTTTTTGTATTGCTTCCTTTGTGTGAAATCCCTGGTGTTCCTGCCAGTCTCTGCTCTCCTGTTAAGAAACTGACCGTTCTGGGAACTCTGCCTGCTCTCCAATGATCAGACTTTTCCCCCCACCACACAGCCTCAGTGGGAACCTCAGTGCACTACCTCTTCTCTTCCTCCTCCTCCTCCTTACAGCCCTTATGCAGCTGAGAACAGAGGAAATGTGATCATTTTTAACAGGGATAAGCAATTAGCGGACCTCCAGCTGTTGCAAAGCTACGATTCTCATCATGCCTCTGCCTCTGGGTGCCATGCTCGTGGCTGCCAGTCTTGATATCCCTGATTTATAACAAAAAAAAAAATTTGCTTACTAGCTTACACAGTTTTTAGTCTTTCTATTTTAAACTGAATGGGTTGTTTTACAGGGTGATTGTTTAATCAATGTCCATTTGTCAATCACTTTAACCCTCATAGCCCTAGAGGATTACTGCTGCAGGGTATGTGAGGGGCTTTCAACTAGGACAGCTGGAAGCTGCACAGGGAACACCTCAGATTAAAGAGGAAGTAAACCCTGATGGGTTTACTTCCTCTTTCATTCCCTGCAAAGGCAAAGCATAATGGACTACTATGCATCGCATAGTAGTCCATTATGTGTCACGTACCTGACACAGGAGCCAGCGATGTCACCGCTGTCCCCTGTAGTCCGGCGCATCCATCTTCTCGGTGGGGGTCTCGATGCTCCGCCACTGTCATTCGGCAAAGCCGCGATGACATCACTCATGCACACGGAAGCTGACACGCGCGGCATCTTCGTCATTGACAATGCCGCGCTCAGTGCGCCGCTGTCTACGGCATGTGCCGTAGACAGCAGTGCCTGTCTTTCGGCAAATATCTCCTAAACCGTGTAGGTTTAGGAGATGTTTCTTGGACCTACAGGTAAGCCTTAATCTAGGTTTACCTGTAGGTCAAGGTGTGTTGTAAGGGTTTACAACCACTTTAAGCACAGTCCCTAGTGCTGTGTTTGTTTTGTTTGTTTGTTTTTTTTTGGTTTGAAAAAAAAAAGTTTGTTTACAACTTTGGGCTTTTAATGTCAGTTCCTAATTTTGCATAATGGTATTTATCTATTTTAGAGGAAAATCATAAGGAAATGGCAGCACAGAATGAAAACTTGTCAGAGGAACTAATCCAAACCAAAGGTATGTAATGTGATTTGGTTGGTGTTGTCTTTATTTGTGGTGTTTTTTTATATATATATATATATATATATATATATATATATATATATATATATATATTTTTTTTTTCTTAAATTGGTATGGTCAAAGCTCTTTTGGCCGTACTTCTCTTGGGTCACAGGATTACACGCCTGTGACCAGATTTATCCAAAAGCAGGCTAAAGTCTTTTGTAAGTTGTCAAAGCCAGCCCAGGCTGTGCAGGGATGCTGACCATGTCGGGATCTGACCAGCAGCTGGCTCAGCCTCTCGGTGCGCAGCTGAGACCCTGAGCCAGCCAATCTCTGCCCCCACCCACTCTCTACCGGTGAGCACTGGAGGGACAGAACAGGAACTCAGTCACGGCCAGGGCAGGACTTGGGGTGGTGGGGGCCCCTGGGCTTGAGTCACTTTCGGGCCCTACCTTTTTATACATTACTTTAAATGGAACAAAATGATACATATTAGAGCTACACAATTCAGGATAAACGGAGAATAAAAATGGTATTCACGATTCTGAACAAACTAAACAATTTTAATTGCTGAAGTCTATATCAAAAATGTTAAGTTTGAAAATTACGATTTAAATTTTTTTTTTTTTTTTTTCTCAATTGTCATTGGAATAGGTTATTTCTCTCACATGGCATGTGTATACCACAAATGACACCCCAAAATACATTCTGCTACTCCTCAGTATTACGATATCACATGTGTGTCTTTTTCACAGCCTGGCCACTTAGAGAGGTCCAACATGCAGGGAGCGCCATCAGGCATTCTTGGAGCATAAATTACACATCTAACTTGTTGACTACCTATTACACTATTGAAGACCCTGGAGCACCAGGACAATGACACGTGGCACTGATGACAAATTGCACTGGGGACAGATGGCACTGTGAGCACTTTATTTTCCCCTTTTCTACCTTGACGCTGCAGCCGTTCGCTCTCCCTCCTCACATGCTGTCTGTGTGAGGAGGGAGAGCCGGCGATGAGATGATCTCACATGTTTACATATGAGATCATCTCCCATTAGACACTGTGATCAAGTGCTAAATGGCAGCTGTGATTGGCTGTGTCCATGGTACATGGCCAACACAGAACTTCCCAGATGCCCGCCCATGGCAGCAGCATTGGGGAAGTAAACAATAGGATGTACAGGGATGTCCTGGAAATTGGAGTCCGCACTGCAGCCGTCTTTCGGCTATAGCGCGGACGCCTAGTGTTTAAAACTTACACAGGTGGGGCCCATGGTTTTGAGCCCAGTCAAGCCCCATGGTAAGTCCGGCCCTGGTCATGACTGTTGAAATTGGATCCGAGAACTAAGCGATCAGCGAGCTTTGAGCAGAGCTAGAACCAGATCAATGTTTCGTCTACATAGATGAGTATAAATGTTTGTGGGGTTTCTTTTTTAAACCCAATACTTCTCCGTTAAATTGAATGGATCCTCAAATTCTTTCATTACAGCTGTAGTTAAAGAGCTCAAAGGAGAAAATAAAAACTTGGAGGATTATCTATCAAGTGCCCAAGAGAAAATGCAGGTAAATGTTTGGCTGTGGTTCTTTTGAAAAATGAAGTGCTTACAATGCCAAAAGCTACAGACCTGAATGAGTGAGTGCTTTTACTGTCTATAAAAGTGGTTGTAAAGTCAGGGTTTTTTTTTTTTTTTTCCCCTAATGCATTAAGATAAAAATCCTGTGTGCAGCAGCCCCCTAATACTTGAGCCCATCTTGATCCAGCGATGTTGCAGGAATTTCTTGGCTGCCCGAGACTGTCCCTCCTCGTTGGCTGAGACTGCAGCATGGCCCTATTGGCTCCCGCTGCTGTCAATCAAATTCAATGGAGAGAGGAGGCAGGGTCGGGTTGCAGCTCTGTATCTAAATGGACACGGAACTGCAGCTGGGCTCGGGTGCCCCCATAGCAGGCTGCTTGCTGTGGGGCCACTCAACAGCCAAAGAGACCCGGGAAGAGAAGGATCTGGGCTGCTCTGTACAAAACAATTACATTTTCTAATGCTAAGTTTTTTATATTTTATAAGGGGCATGTTTTAAAGTAAGGTTGTCACCGATGCATCACTTTAATCTGATATTGCTGACCTCTTTTGCAGCAATTACTTTCTGATTTATATATTAAATCAAACCTACTTTTCTGCCGCCATAGGTTTTTATGCCAGAGTTTATAACAGTCATATTTTTATAGTTGTTTGTACTCTGTTAGGCTGGGTTCACACTGGTGCGATGTGTGACATTGCATGTGATTTCCACCGCACTGCTGTGCAGATCACATGTAATGTCTCTGTGCGCTGCAAATTCTTGGGTTTTTTTTCTGGATAAAAAAATAAATAAAATTTATTCAATAGTATACATATACAGTCCAAATGCAGTCAGGGCAAAACAATGCAGTACAGTGCAGAATATCCCGAACATACAGTACTTGAGAACATCCGAGTCCCCTCCCCCTCCAATCTATAACACAGTAATGTTAATAATCGGTACATACATCAAAACATCAGTCCGCAGCCGTGCAGATAGAGAGATATGTAAATTGCAGCGCCTAGAGCACCCCTGGTCCGAGCAGCCGGTCCATAACTAAATCATCCGGGGAAAGACCCAGAGTATCCAGCCACGGCCCCCATCGTTTTTCAAATTTATCAGGGCAACCTCTATGCTGATAGAAGTTTTTTTTCCATTCCCAGCGTATTACCAACAGTGGTGGTCCACTTCCGGACCGACGGAGGTAAGTCCGATTTCCAGTGGAGCATTATCAACTTGCGGGCAATAAAGAGCGCCCTGGTCAGGGCCTCGCTAGTGTGCGATTCCCACTCCAACTCATCCAGCAAGTTCAGAATGCAACACCGAGGATCCCAGGGGACTGACACCCGGAACACCGTGCTCAGGGTGCCCTTCACCCTCCTCCAATAAACACGAAGTTTGGGGCATCGCTAACAGCATGTGTATTAAGTCACCGTGATCCCTCACATCTGGTACACACCGGTGTCGGTGTAAGGCCCATAGAGTGTAGCCCATGGGGAGTACAGTAAATTCTCAGTATGGTGTACAGTTGGGTAAGTCTGTGCGTCACATTCAGTGAGCATACTGCCACCGACTGCAACACCTCTTCCCACTGCTTATCCTCCAGTGGCCCCACATCTAATTCCCATTTCCTTTTAACCGCCAGGGGGTGTTTCAACAAAAATCTGCTTAAAAGTGTAGCATAGCTCTGCGAGATGAATCCTTTTGAATTGTCAGCTGATTTAAGCTGGGAAACGAGAGGCAATCCCTCCATCTGCCAATCCGAAACCTTTGATTGGGCCAGAAAGGCGTGCCTAAGTTGCATATAATAAAAGTACATATGTGCCGGGAGTTGATATCTTACTCTCAGGGTATCAAAGGGTAACAGTTGACCATTACTGATTATCTGCGTAAGATAAAACACTCCCCTCTGCCACCTCTCCTTATGCTGCAGCTTTGCTAATTCAGGATACGACTCGTTAGCCCATATAGGGATCTATTCACTGATCCCCGTAGCTCCCTGCAAATACTTGGTTTTGTTCCAGACTTTCTGTATTTAAGTTATATGTGGGGAAACTTTTTTGGGGAGGTTTGCCGAAGGCCAGAGCCTCCAGAGCGGTCGGAACAGATCTCCCACCCACCGTGTGCAGCATGATGGCCTCAGAAGCGCTAGGGACTCTGCCAATGGTGTCACTCTCAGGGACCATAGTGCCTATTAAATGTTGTAGTTGAGAGGCTAAATGGTACCGCCAGGGGTTCGGCAGCGCAAGCCCCCCGTCCCCCTTGGGGCGTTGGAGATGCTCTAATTTAATCCTGGGGGGTCGGCCCTTCCATATTAGCTCACGGAATATTGAGTTAACTATCCTAAAGGTCTTCAGCAGGATCACCACTGGAGAGTTGTGCAACATGTATAACAGTTGGGGCATAAGAATAATTTTAATAAGATTCACCTTGCCTGCAGCCGACATACACAGCAAATTCCAAATCTTAGTCCTGGAGCGAAACCTGGTCAGCAGCGGTGCAATGTTTAACGCAACATAGTCTCTGATCCGCGGCGTCACCTGTATCCCCAGATATTTAAACTGGAGGGCGATAGGGATCTCTCCCACCCGTCCCCCCTGCTGTAGTTGTGGCTCATCTATTGGCATAAGTGCGGATTTGGACCAGTTTATCCTAAGACCAGAGAACTCTCCACAACGGGTCACTGTATCGAACGTATTATCAAGAGACTGTGTTGAGTCCCCCAGTAAAATCATGGTATCATCTGCATAAAGCATCACCTTTTCCTATTCCCAAAGCTGAAACCTGTGATGCCTCTGTGTTCCCTGATCCTAATGGCCAGTGGTTCTATTGCCAGGGCAAACAGCAGTGGAGATGAAGGGCACCACTGCCGAGTGCCTCGACCAAGACAGAATGGCAAGGATGGCCTACCGGCCTCCCTAATGGCCGCGCTCGGGTGGTAATAAAGCAGCCGTACCCATATGTACCCAGCACCAAAGCCAAAACCCCTCAGTATCCCCCAAAGATATGGCCAATCCACACTATCAAATGCTTTCATAGCGTCAAGGGACAGGAGAGCTCTCCTGCCCACATTGTCAGCCACTGACTGTATATTAAGGAACAATCTCCAGAGATTCACTGCCGTGGACTTATTCGGCATAAACCCAGCCTGGTCTGCGTGTACCACCGAGGAAATTACTTTAGATGGAGTGCTAGCACCTTGGCCAAAATTTTAATATCCGATTGCAACAGGGAGACCGGCCTGTAAGAGGCCGGGTCTTTATCAGGTTTCAAAATTAAAACAATTGCTTCAGACATGGGGGGGGGGGGGGGGGGCAGAGTCTCCACCTCCCTGGCAGCCTTAAACACGTTCAGCAGTTTGGGGAGCAATATCTCCGAAAAGTGCTTGTAAATTTCAATAGGGATCCCATCACCCCCCGGGGCCTTACAATTGGGGAACCCCGCCACTGCAGTCTGTAACTCCTCAAGGGTGAGTGGGGCATCTAATGCTGCACACTGGGACTCCGAAAGTTGTGGGAACGGTAGTTCGTCTAAATAGGCCTTCAGCTCCTCAGGGCCATACTGTGAGGATGAGCGGTATTGGTTCTCATAATATGCAGCTAGCGTCTGTATCACTCCGTCAGGGGAGTAAACCAATTTCCCCTCCTTCGTGCGTATACTGCCAATAACCGTAGATCTCTGCTCAGTTAGCTATCCTGGCCAAGAGCCTACCCGTGACCTCCCCGCTCCTCAAAGAAAGCTGTCCTCGGGAAAAAAATCTATTTTTTTCGGCAGAGGAGGCCAACAGGCGGTCATACGCTGATTGAGCCGACTGCCAAGCCCCCTTTGCGGCCTCTGTTGGGTCCTGAATATATTGCACCTCCAGAGAATGTACCTGTGCCTCCCTGAGAGACTCCGACCGCCTCTTAACCTTAGTAACCTCCTTACTGAGCAGCCTTCTCAGAAATGCCTTAAACACTTCCCATTCAGTAAGTATTGATAATGCATCAGGCTTCTGAGTGAAAAACTCTCGGATGCTCCCTTCCGTCACATCGGGTGCCACAAAAAGCTGAAGCCAAAAGGCATTAAATTTCCAGGGGGCCCTAGAAAGGGAGGAAGGTTGGGTAACTAGCAGATTGACCACTAAATACGAGTGATCCAAAACACATCTAGGTTTATAAGTAACATCCAGGACTGAAGGGAGCATGGTTGAGTTCCCCACCGCCAAGTCTATCCTGGACAAAGACCCGTGAGTTTTTGAGAAACAGGAGAATTGTCTACTAAATGGATTACGCTGCCTCCATAGGTCCACCCAGCCCATCTCCTGCAACAACCTAGCCAGAGGAGTTAACTTCAGAGGGCTATGTGTCCCCAGAGCTGGATGTTTATCCAAGCCCGCATCTAACCAACTGTTAAAGTTCCACCATTATCAGCAACGGGAGGTCCGGGCGCTCCCCTAAAAATTCTAGGAGCAGCCGGAGCACCCGTGCGTCAAAGGGGGAGGTATATACACACAAGCCAGTACACAGTGCGAAAGACCAATACGACAATGTAAAAATACAAATCTCACTTCTGAATCTATTTTGGAGGCATATTACTGATAATCCAGGGACCTATGTACCACCACACTCACCCCCCGGGAAAAGGAGGTGTGAGTGGAGTGGTACGCCCAACCAATCCACAGATATCTGACAACCCCTGGTGGCACCAGTAAGGTGCGTTTCCTGTAAACCTAAAACAGCAGGGTAAAACTTCTTTAAACAAGTAAATATCATGGTGCACTTAAGAGGGCAGTTCAGGCCCCTAATATTCCATGAAACTCTTGCTACACCCGCCATCATGGAGGGAAGAGTGTAAGCCAGACAGGACCCCCACACCTCCCTGGTAGTAGGTATCCCTTAGGGGGGGGGAAGGTAGAAATCGGGTACAACGTCATGTCCTCAGGACTTCCATTAAACAAACTATTAAAGTTATTCGGACTGCATGATAATTCATACTGCATGTTGTAATAAGGCACATTGGGACTGTCACAGGCGTCGTGGGGGGGTCAATGACTCCCCAAAATCACCTTCAACGTAATGCCGCCAAATAGTCTGCACAGATTCAGGTCTCCAGACCAACTCAGCTAACGGGGCAAACTTGTTCGTTACAGTACGGCCTAACTGGCGGCCAACTTTGGGGTACAGCATTTTCCCCAAAAATTAAAAATACCGCCCCGAAAAAAGAAAGCGTATTTAGAAAAGGGTGGTCTTAGAATTGAAAGTCACAGATAAGATCCTCACTCTGTAATAAAATCATAGCTTTCCCCGGCAGTAGGGAAAAATAAAAGAAAGAAGAAACTGAGTGGGGAGGGGGGGAGCCCCCCAAGATGATGTAGGGCCATCAAAAGAAGGTAAGTCAAACAAAAGAGTCCCCACGAAGGAATGCTCAGCAGGTGTCTAGACAGTCAATCGGGCCTTAACTGTTTTAGTGGTCGCATAACTTCACAACGATGTCAATCACCGGCAGCATGCACCATGTGACGTCGCAGGGCTTGCTCATTGTGATCCAACCAGGCTGCTGCATCTTTAGCAGACTCAAAGAATTGTGCATGTCCTTCCGCTGTCACACGTAACTTGGCTGGGTAAAGCATGGCATATGGCAGTTGCAGAGCTCTCAGGTGTTTCTTCACCTCCCCGAACTTTGCCCTGGCCCGTTGAACTTCAGCTGAAAAGTCCGGGTAGAATGAAACCCTGACCCCATTGAATTTGACGGTTTCACGTTCCCTTGCACATTTCAGGATCGCCTCTCTGTCTCTGTAGTGTAGCATCTTGGCTATCATGGACCTGCGGGGGGGGTTCTGCCCGGCACTCTGTGGGCCCTCTCCACTGTAAAGAACGGGGAGAACGAATCACGGCCAAAGATATCCACCAGCCAGTTTTCCACGAATAATGTGGGGTCCTTACCCTCTGACTTCTCAGGTAGACCTACAATGCAGACATTGTTTCTGCGTAAGCGATTTTCCGTGTCCTCTGCTCTGTTGTATATGTCTTGTGCCATGCGGTGCGCTGCCCTGGCCTCACTAGCAAGGGGGGTAGCTTATCCTCTATCACTCACTCTGCTCTCCACCACCGTCACCTTCTCTCTAAGTTTTTGCAAATCTTGTCTGAGAAGTGAGACTTCTTCCCTCAAGCCCCCAAACTGCTCCTTCATATCATTCACCGATGCCATACATACATGAACAGTCTTCAATATAGCAGCCAGCGTGGGTTGTTCATGAGGCTCCGCTGTATCTGTTATGAGCGGGGGGGGGGGGGGAGAGGGTGGAGGAGCTGCATCCTCCATAGATTTGCACGGAGTACTGCCGGTATCATGTCCCCAGTCTGCTTGTGTAAACAGGTCATTCTATCCCTCCTGTGTCTCCTCTGCTGTATCAATAGCTTCAGGGCCCTGCCACTTTTGAGCATAATACACCACAATATCCCGGTAATGTTCCTTACCCTGGGTCTTTAGAGCTCTCCTGCTACCTCCCTCTCTGGATTTGTCCGCATGCCGCGGAGTGCGCTGTGACATGGCCACCGACGCTGTGGCGCCATCTTGGGAGTCCAGTCCCGCCATCTCCAATGGGCCTCTGCGGGTTTTCCCTCGGGTACAGAGGGCCGGCGGTGGGTCCGGGAAGTGCAGGGGGTCGGTCGCGAGCTGGGTAGCCGGAAAGAGCAGTGTTGTGGCTGCCGGGGAAGGATCAGTGAACAGATCAAGCGGGAGCTGTGAAGTGCATCCTCACATGCCGGTCTTGGCCACGCCCGTGCGCTGCAAATTCAGCCATACGTATTGCATCGCATTCACACCAAAATGGTGCAGGGCCCTTTTTCTGATCCGCACTGAAATCGGATTGCATGGGTGTGCACACCCATGTGATCTGATTCCTGTACAATTTGACAGTTCGCACTGCGATATGCAAACCGATCTGGGGGTTGTAAACCCTTTTATTTAAAATGTTTTAACAAATTTCATACTTGCCTCCACTGTGCAGTTAGTTTTGCACAGTGTGTGTCCCCGATCCACCTGTTCTGGGTTCCCCCGGAGGTGCCATTTGCATCTACAGAGGCAAATGCTGGACTCTGAAGCGCTTAGTGTGGGTGCACTCCCGAGTCCAGCATTTTTTGTCCATGGACACAGAATGCCGGACTCTGCCCCGGCGCCTGTGTCCTTGGATTTAATTAACAGTGGGAACCAATGGCTGCATGGCTATCGATTTATCTAATCAGGTAACGGGCAGAGAGTATGGACATCGCCCAGGCTGGATCTGAGTAGATGAAGGGACTAATCTCTGTTATAAGCCATCATTCTCAGTCCATTGTGGGTGTCCCGAATTGTCCCGTGGTGTTGGAAGCAAGTGGAAGTAGACCCAAACTTGTCAGCTTCTTGTACCCATCTTTGGGGGTGAGGATGGGGATGATTTGTTGCTGATATGTGGCCAGCAGTTTAGTTGGAAACCCTATCTAAATTATTTTGTTGAAGAATTGACATGATGGGAGTGGAGGCCCTGCGCATTTCCATTGTAGAGTGGTAAAGGTCCGTGAACAACTTTGTCGGTGTATGGTGGCGGGGTTCTATCGATATGTGCCCTCCCTCGAAAAGTGCATGCGCGGGTGCAGCTGTGCTCCAGCTGATTTGGCGATCAGCTGGAGTGACGTGACCATGGCATCTGTGCACATCAGAGGAGGCATTTTTCAACAGGAGGGAGCGGAGGGACACTGTAGTGCTCATATTGTGCCTCACTGTTGCGGGTGGAGTTTGTCTTCTAAAGGTCACCTTTTGTCAGTGTTGCACAGTGGCTTTAGTGTCTTGGTCAGTGCCTGTTGCCTCTGTCTAAGGGCAGGTTGCAACAGACAAAATCCACCCTTCAACGCAGCCACAAGCCACCCTGCAACAGCAAGGCATAATGTAACAACTATGGTGTCCCCCTGCACTCTGAATAGCTTTCAATTGTGTCCGTGAAATTCCCTCTCCCATTGAAAAATGCTTCCCATGATGTGCACATGCGCCGTGGTCTCATTACTTTAGCTGATCGGTAAATCGGCTGGCGTGCAGCTCCGTCCTGCACATGCGCGGGCACTTTTCGATGGAGTGCACATATCACTAGAACACAGGCAAATATGTTGTGGCCATGGAGGTTGAGAGGCTTTTCTCCTTGAGGTGAAAAAAGCGAGTCCGAGTCAAGACATCCCTCAATGTCCGCTTGCAGGTGTGAGGGTTTGGCAATTCTGTGGGCCCCCGTAGCTCAGTATATCACGGATGTTTAAGTGAGGGAACAATGTTGAAATAAGTTGTAAGTACGGAGTAAGCTCATTTTGTTTTGATTGTTTCTGGGATACCCCTGACTTTGATATTTCACCTAGAGGGATCCTCTAAATCTGCCAGTTTCATCTTAATACAATGATTTGCCCGGTGTCATGGTAATCTAGTAATTCATTGTGATCTTTAGAATAATCGCACATCTGCTCTCTTCCAGACAATTCACTCGGTCATGAACTTGAGATAAAGAGATCTGTGTAAAATCCTCCTGCAGAGTGAGCAGCATGAATTTAAGCATGGCTTCGGAGGCAGGGTTGTCTGTGACGGGGACAGCAGCCAAGGATGGGGTGTGCTCTGTGCTGGGTGCTCAGTTACAGCAGCCTATAGGTGTTTTTTGGCCTGAGGCTCTTTACGAGGTGAATGTGCGGGAGCGGTTACCAGCCCGTTAGCTCTGCGATGGCATCTGCAAGAAGTGTCCATGTCCACTCTGGGTGCTTCTATGCAGATGGCTGTTCCCATGCAGATCTCCTGCAGACCCATCTGTATATCTGTGCCCGTACATCCCATCTGGGCAAGCAGATACACCGATGGGAAGAATTCATTAACTACCATGGTGCTCCACAGCACTGGTAGTTCATTGAGAACTACAAACCAACATCTGCAAACTGTCGTCTGCAACATCTGCAAAACTTCTCCCTGTGACAGCAGTATGGGGGGGGGGGGGGGGGGTGGCACCTCGGTGGCTGCAGCATTGGAAACATGTTGCATATTCCACCCTCAAAACACATGTAACATGTTCCCAAAGGTGAACTTGCCCTTTAACAGAATACATACCTGTAGGTACTGTGAAGATATCTTAAACTTGCATTGTTTAGGAAATCTTCAGAGTGCATACAGCTGGTGACTTCAGCGGCTTATGCGATGCATACTAGCACACTATGACATTGCCTTGCAAGGAATTTTACTACTGCTTTAATGTAATGAAAGCTGAATGACCATGTACCTCCATTAAGGCACTAGTTTTCATTCACAGGTATGCAAGAGAACAAGTCTCAACTGCTCGGTTAACATGTACAGTATTACAAGCATTTTTGGCAAACTTGGATGGGAATTCACACATTAATTTCACTTTTACTTGCTGAGTGGTATGATCTTTCTGCTGTAGTTGCATGATTTGCCTCAGTGTTCAAATGTTAATTCTTTTATATTATTTTATTTTCTTTTTGTAATGTCAATGCAGTCATGGTGCTCCAGTAGTTTACAAACCATGGTGCAGTGTAGAAAAATTAAGCTTTCTTTTAAGCTGCATACCTGTATACAGACTGCAGCTTCTGCAAAGCCTGAATAGAAGTTCTGTGTGACCCGCACCATCCTGATCACCATCCTGCATATAAGCTAGAATGGATGGGAAGTTGAATGAGCCCTCATTGCTACAGCAATGAGCGGAGAAATGCTGGCTTACTCATTCATGTGTGCGTTTCTTCATCCACAACTACACGTGTGCAGTGTGCTCTCCCACCCTATCATAGAATTGCTGAGCTATGGACTGTCAATGGCTCAGAATGCTAGTTTTATAACCAGGCTTTGTGGAAGCCACGGTCAGCCTACAGGTTTGCATTTAAAGGAAGCTTAATTTATTTAGAAGGTAGCATGATTTTTAAATTACTGGGACCCCTTTGCTACTCTGAAAAATGAAAACTAACCCTTTCACAGCCCTACATTATGAGCTTCACAAGTGTTGGTCTAATGCTGTTTTAGTTCATTGGGCAGCTTTAGTTATGCCTAGGACTGTTTAGTGCAGTGATGGCGAACCTTGGCACCCCAGATGTTTTGGAACTGCATTTCCCATGATGCTCATGCACTGTAGTTAAGCCTCATGGGAAATGTAGTTCCAAAACATTTGAGGTGCCAAGGTTCGCCATCACTGGTTTAGTGTGTAGGATATTAACTGTCCAGGTGCCTAAATGTTTTGCCTTTTTGTTCCAATCTGTAGCCATTTAATTCATTTTTATTTTTAAGGACCTTAGATTGGAGCTAACCAGCAAAGAACAGGAATATGAGCGTAAACTGGAAACTGCAACATCTCAGATTGCTGAACAGAGTATGGTAAGACTGACCCGTTAATGCTCTATTTTCCTTTTTTATAGCATTTTAGATGTAATTATCAAACAATCTATTAACTGTCTCTATTGTGCATGTTTGGGAGAAACAATCATTAATAACAGGACAGAGGATTGCTTGGGCTATGCTGTTGACTTCAGTTGAATGGATACTGTCCTAAAAGGCACAAAACCACGCACAGGCATGACCCCTCCTAGTTCAGCCAAGTCTGTCTTTATCTAGTGTCCTTGGTTGTGAATGTGACTCCGTGTCTCTGAAGATTGTGACTTCTGATGGGACCAAAATGTGTATGTGTTTGCACAGGCAAAAAAGGATTATACCCGGGCCCCGTATGCAAGAGCAGAGATGGTCTATGCTTCTGGTCAGTGCTTGGTACTGCAGGCTGCAATCTCTTGGGTACAGCAAAGGAAGCAAATTCCTATGGTGGCACATATGCAGGCTCAATCCCGAGCCTTTCTGTGTTTTTTCTATCGCTGCTCTTAGGCCCAGTGCTGAATTGAGGCTCGGGTAAGTATTTGAAGTGAGGGGGAGCGGACAATGGAAGAATTTCTTTATTTTATCTTTTTTTTTTTTTTTTTTTCCACCTTAATGCAGAGAATTAAAAACCTTCAGCCTTTACAACCACATTAAGCCTTTGGAATCCTTGGACTATGTAAAAAGCCTACATTTCCAGTCTGTAAAACGTACTGGACCCCTAATTCCTCTGATTCTGGAAACTTTCATAATCACCTGGACCCAGGAAGTTATAGCCAGTTAGGTCTGCAGCATGGTGTTTTTGCTTCATTCCACCACCAAACTTTATGCATTTAAGGGTATTTTTGGATCCACAAAAAGCATTTTGCTTTGCAGACATAGAAAGCTGTCCCAAAGGGATTTTGCACCACTACTGACGCTCACAGCTTCTATTCTAACCATTTTACGTTTTCCAAGCTTTGACATCCGACCTATTCTGGGCCTTAAAGATTTTAACCATTAAGGTACAACAATACTGGTAAAAAGTTTACTTTGAATTGTACCGCCTTTTATTACCTCCAATCTATCAGTGTCAACCTTCTCTGGGTTCAGATGCTGATCATCACTGCACAGTCTTTAACCAGTTCCCTACCGGCGCACAATGATATACGTTGGCAGAATGGCACGGGCATGCATATTGGCATACAGGTACGTCCACTTCTATATTCCGACCCTGCCATCGCGCTCGTGTGCCAGTCGGGGCCCCCATGAGTCTGGTCGACTCCCCATTCTGCCTAGCAACAAGTGACGCTGATCTCTGCTCCATGTGATTGGAGCAGAGATCAGTGTTCACTAACACCAAGCCCAGCCACCCACAGTTAGTAACACGCCCCTAGGAACACTTAACCCCTACGCTGCCTCTCCCTGGTTAACTCCTTCACTGCCAGTGTCATTTACACAGTAATCAGTGCATTTGTATAGCACTGATTGCTGTATCAATGACAATGGTCCCAAAAATATGTCAAAAATGTCCGCTGTGTCCGCCATAATGTCGCAGTCACAATAAAAATCGCTGATCGCCGCCATTACTAGTAAAAAAATTTATTAAAAAAAATTAAACTATCCCCTATTTTGTAAACGCTATAACTTTTGCGCAAACAAATCGCTTATTGTGATTTTACCAAAAATATGTAGAATACGTATCGGCCTAAACTGAGGGAAAAAACTTTTTTATATATATTTTTGGGGGATATTTATTATAACAAAGTAAAAAATGCGGGTTTTTTTCAAAATTGTCGCTCTATTTTTATCGCGCAAAAAATAAAAACCGCAGGGGTGATCAAATACCACCAAAAGAAGGCTTTGTGGGAAAAAAAAACGTCAATTTTGTTTGGGGAGCCACGTCGCACGACCACGCAATTGTCAGTTAATTCGACGCAGTGCCGAATCAAAGTGGTCTGGTCTTAAGCCAGCAAAATGGTCCGGACTGAAAGTGGTTAAAGGGATTTTTTTTTTTTTAACAAACATGTCATACTTGCCTGCCCTGTGCAATGGTCTTGCACAGAGCAGCCCTGATTCTTCTCTTCTGGGGTTCCCCACTGATGCATCGGACTCCTCCTGCCTTCAGAGTGCCCCAATAGCAAGCTGTAAAGTGTAATATAGAGTGCCCCTATAGCAAGGTAAAAAAAAAAAAATTCTCACTTTGGAACCACTCACTTCCTCCCCGGGACTACATGTCTCCTGAAGCATTGATCCTCACACATTCATAAGTTCAGGCACTTACTGACATGTATGGATGGTGTGCTGCGCTGTATTTTCTCATGTGTAAACAAATAATGCATTCTGTATGCAGCCAACTAATTGGCTGGCCGATTAATCGATTATGAAAATAGCTGACAACTATTTTCATAATGGGACTAGGGCCAAAACTAATCGATTTGACTATTCCAAGGGCCCCATTTCATAGTGAGCCCTTTAGCTTTACATACCTGATTTTAGGTTTGGTGGTCTTGTTGAATGACTGACACCGATCCAAAAAATGGGATGTTTGATCCTGTGTACATCCATGTAGAAAAAAAAATCGTTAAGACCTGACTTTTATTTTTTCCCCCCTCCTAGGCTTTCAGCTCCCTACATCTAGAAATGCAGAATGTACAAGAGGAGATGATGAAAGAGCGACACCTTTTGGAGGAGGAGCTCGAGGGAACCCTAGATGATCTTGATAAATTGCAACAAGAGGAGGAAGCAGCAGCTAGAATAATCATGCAACTGGAGCAAGAGAATAAGCGGAGGGCAGAAGAGCTTGCACAGTTAGAGAAAACTCTTAAAAGGTATTTGAAAATGAACAAATGCCCCCATTTTTCTTTTCCTTAACAACTGACTTTAGCAGTGTTTGGGGGTGTGGATATATAAGATTCCCCTCTTAGGACAGGAAAAGAGGAAATGTATCTACTGGGGAGCAGCTGTCGCTAGAACTAGAGTCCCCACTGGAAGTCCCCTCCTGTGTGGTTGTGATCACTCAATTTTGAATGAATTCACGTTGAGTCCCATTGTTATCACCAGGGCAAATGGAGTGGTTGAATCTATAGTGGGGACATGAGCAGTATTTATTTTTTTGACACTATCGATTTGTGTATTTTGCACAACTATAAAGGAATTTTAGAAGTCCAGTATTTCCTTCTGAAGTTCTAACAAATTTACCAGATTTCTATACCAAGCATGACTATACCCAATGGGGGAATTTATAAAGTGTTTTTTTTATTTTTAGACACTGCCTGGGGCTAAGGATGGATTCCGGTGCGGTATAGTGTCACATTTACATTGTGGGCCACTCAGACTCGATAGGGAGGGGGTATGTTGGCAGTGCGTTCGCAGCTGCTACTAGGGTACTGACTCCTGCAAAGGTTCAAGGAAGGAAGGGAAACCCCTGGAAGTCTTGCATCTATGCCAGGCACATAAATAGGGGGCAAATCTGACAATTATGTCCAGCCTATAGCTTCCAAATGCTAATTGTCTGGGTAATGGACAAGATAGGTGGTATATAGCACAATAGATGATACAAATCAACAAAGAATCATAGGTACATAATAATCCAGTATTAAAATCGGTCCATAGTACAGCACGAAAGGCAGCCAGTGTGGAGGAGCTAGAAGCAAACTCTGTGGGAAAACAAGGAGAGGACACAGTGCCTCTAAGTGCAGTATGTATAGGGCGGTTTAATAGTAATATAAGGTAAACTACTTACAAGAGGGTTAAAAAATAAGTGTGTGATATAAGCATGGTGATCCCGCTCTGTAGTGTCCAGAGGGGAGAAGCCCCCCTATGCCAGTGTTCTAGCCGGCAGCTCATATGGGTGGTTTCCTGTACTGGCAGCTCGGTATGGGCGGAGACCTCTGGAGGCTTGGGGGATACGGCGCAGGGGGAAGCGCTTTTGCGTTTGGGCATGTGTAATCCTTCAGGCCATACAGGGAGCAATCTTGGTTGTGGTTTGTGTGCTGAGATTAGGAAGTCAATGCCCAGCTACACAAGTCATTAAGGAGGCATACTAACCAACATGTTGTATACACATAAAGCACTGATCTACATTATACACTACATATTAAAGAGGAAGTAAACCCTGATGGGTTTACTTCCTCTTTTTTTCCCTGCAAAGGTAAAGCATAATGGACTACTATGCATCGCATAGTAGCTCATTATGTGTCACTTACCTGACACAGGAGCCAGCGAAGTCGCCGCTGTCCCCTGTAGTCCGCCGCATCCATGTTGCTTGTGGCGTCTCGCAGCTCCGACGAATCACAGCGGCGCAACCGCGATGACGTCACTCCCGCGCATGCGCACGGGAGTCGCGCCTCGCAGCTCCGCCGCTGTCATACGGCGAAGCCGCGATGACGTCACTCCCGCGCATGCGCACGGGAGTCGACAAATTTGGCAAATCCATTCTTGGATTTGCCGCATTTAGTGCGCCTGCGCGCCGCTGTCTACGGCGCATGCGCCGTAGACAGCGGTGCCCATTTTCGGGCAAATATCTCCTAAACCATATAGGTTTAGGAGATATTGCTTGGACCTACAGGTAAGCCTTAATCTAGGCTTACCTATAGGTCCAAGTTGTTTGGAAGGGTTTACTTCCTCTTTAAATACAAATGCTACCATATTGTTAATGGATAAGCCTAAAAATATATACGCTTAAAAGTAGTGTGTGTGTGTGTGTGTGTGTGTCAATATATAAAAAAATGCATAAAAACCATGTATAGAAAACATTTATAAAAAAAAGCTATAATTTGCATCACCAGCAATAGGGAGTGGTTGAACGAGCAAGTTAATAAGAGTGTGTGTGTATGGGGAGAGAGGGAGAGATATAGATCTCTATATATTAAAATATTACACACATGACACTAATGCTATGAGTGTGAAGTACTTACTGTTCTGATGGTTGTCATGTTTTCCTGTATTAAATAAATGGGTTACCATTCAGTGTACTCATGGAGGAACAAATGTATCTTTTCTATATGAAACAAATTGATAGTGTAACAAATAGTTTGTAATGGTTATGATAGAACCAGTTGTTATGGAACCATGTACCATGGTATATTGTAATATATTGAGATACACCATAATAGCTGGTATGACATCTAAATATGAAAGTAGGTTTTCTGCAGTTCGAGGTGTGGACCTTGATTTCCTCATTCAGGCCCTCTGGGGCTAAGGTATTTAAAGAATAAATCCGAAAAGTTTCACAGACGCTTGAAACTCTGCTACAAGGAGGGAATGGGGCATAGCTTCTAAGATCCAGACAAATGGACCATCCAAGGATTGGTCGTGAAATTCAGTGAAGTGTCGGGACACTGCTTATCAGACCCTGTTTCAAGAAATCTGCGGTGTTCAGCATCTCACACAACCACACCCTAAAATACGTTTCTGGAGAAAGGGAACCCTGTGGCACGGATTGCTGCTTTCCTACACTATCTAGATCTAACAGATAATGCCCAGACCACTCGTAACAGAATCTGTAAAACCCCTCAGATTCACCACTGGGTTTCAGACAATTGGAGCACATCCTGAATAGACATTGTCCCATTTTACTACAGGACCCACACCTTAAGCCCGCCTTAACTTGTAGACCGAAAGTCTCCTACAGGCAGGTGAAAAACGTTAAAAGCCAAATTGCCCCAAGTAAACACAAAAATATTTCCTCATCTGCTCCCTGATCTTTCTTGACCTGAAAAGGATATATCAGTGCCCAAAACTCAAGTGCCTCACGTGCAAACATATCCATCATGGACAGAAAAACTTTCCTGATTTCTCCCCCCAACCCAACTGCTCTACAGAATTAGTTTATGGTCTTTCATGTCCAATGCGGAATCTTGTGTATGGGCCGCACTATACACACACTCAGGAAGAGATTCATGGAACACTACAGTTTTGTTGAAACAGTCTGCGTAGCACAGTGCCCCCTGACACTTACTGAATTTCACGACCAATCCTCGGATGGTCTTTGTCTAGATCTTAGAAGCTATGCCCCATTCTCTCCCTGTAGCAGAGAGTTTCAAACGTCACTGTTAAAGGGAAACTTTTTGGGTTTATTCTTTAAATACCATGGCGCTTGAGGAAATGGAGGTCCACACCATTTTATAACTGCATAAAAACGACTTTCATATTTATAGGTCATACCAGCTATTATGGTGTATCTGAATATACTGTAATATACCATGGTACCTGGTTCTTGTAACCATTACAAACTATTTGTTACACTATCCATTTGTTTTATATAGAAAGATATACTTTCTTTCCTCCATGAGTACACTGAATGGTAACCCATTTACGTGTTTAATACAGGACCCTTATGGTCTGTAGTTGGTTTACACACTCGAATACCATTTCGTGTCATGTGCTATCCCTATTGCTGGTGATGTTAATTATAGCTTTTTTCTGTACATTGTTTATATATCTCTTTTAGGGGGGGGTATGTATGTATGTATTATACACATACACACTTATAGCTCTGTGAAAAAGGTTTCTTCATGTAAATTTTGAGACAAATCTGGATGTTTGGCTGAGAACTGCAAGATGCTGTCAGAAGTTTGAGGATGCAGAGATCAACTACAATGAAATTCTGCAGGCTGTTTAGAGGATGAGAGGAGCCACAATCTGTAATTTCCCTGACATTTAAGTGAAATTTAAATACAGTATGGTTTTGTTTTTTTGTTTTTTTCCAGAGCCTATACAGCTGTGGGGGGATGGGGTTAGCAATATATAATATATGTTATTTATAAAGTCTGTAACACCTTGGCAAAAAACATGCATCATAATTACCAGAATCTGCTTGGCTTCCTGCAATCCTATGTACCAACAGCACTGTGTAAAGATGTATAGCTGCTCCTTCCGTTTTTTTTTTTCCCCCCACTGCTGCGATGTCTGAGATCAGATGTGATTCGTACCGCAGTGCAAACCACCTGCGATCACTGCGATGCGATTTCAGCCATAAAGATAGTATGGCTGAATTTGCATCGCATTCAGCCCAAACTCGTACAGGACCCTGTTTTTGGTCCACAGCAGAATCGGATCTCATGGGTATTCACACCTATGCGATCCGATTCCTGTCCAAGTTTGCAGATCGCATGGCGATATGCGAACTGATTTGGTGGTGTCATTAACTTTTAACTGACACTCCCAGCAGTTCACATAGGGCAGTCTGACATGCGATGTGGGAACCCACAGTAGATTTGCAGCGTTCCCGCATCACAACAGTAGGAACCAGCCCTAAAGGTCACGTGCTTGAGGCGTAAATTTGAGCTTGTGTTTATCTTTTAGCAGATGGAGCTAGTATTTTATGCTGTCAACAAAACTAAAAGTGAATTACTACTTCTTCTTTTTTTTTTTTTGCAGCAAAAATGAGGAGCTAGAAAGAGCAAAGGTGAAACACAAGAATAACATTTTACAGCTGCAAGAAGAGCAGAATAACCTACTGCTACAGATTGCTGAATATGAAAGGTATCGGAGTATGTCTGTGTGAAACTCATTGGCGTTAGATATGATGGTTTATCATTTTAATAAATGTGCATTTTTCCATCTAGCTTCAAGACTACGACAGCAACAGAAATGGACTCATTAAAGATGACAAATATGTCCCTTATGGAAAAAATTTCCCAGGCAGAAATGGATAAGGAAGTTCTGCAGCAGCAGCTTCAGGAAAATTTGAAGAAAAGGGAATCATTGAAACAACAACATTCTAAACTAAAAGAAGAATCCTCAAAAACAAAGGAAAGTTTGGAACAAAAGCTACTTGCGCTCCAAGACCACTCAAGAAAAACTGAGGAAAAACTGGAGCAAGAGCTTAATGATCTCCAACATGCCTCTTCTGAAATGAGAGAGAGATTGGAGCAGAAGTTCCTTGAGCTTCAGGAAACCTCAACCAAAACAAGAGAGGGGTTGGAACAAAATCTTAAAAAGGTTGAGCATAGCTCAATTAAAGCAACAGAGGAACTAGAGAAGAAGCTTCTGAATGTGAAAGAAACCTCAGACAAAGAGAAAAAGGTATTGGAAAAACAGCTTCTTGAACTTCAGGAAACATCTTCCGCTTTGAGGCAGCAGCTTTTTCACGAGCAGGAGACCTCCTGCAAAGCTAAAGCAAAACTGGAGAAACAGCTGCTTGAACTCCAGGAGATATCTTTAAAATCTAGGCAGACGTTGGAAGATCTACAAGAAACAAAGGAAGCATTACAGCAGCAACTTCTCAAAGTCCAAGAGACCTCTGAAAAAACAAAGCAATTATTAGAACAGCAGCTTCTTGACCTGCAGGAAACTTCAACCAAAACTAGGCAAGAAATGGAGCAACAGCTAGGTGACTTGCAGGAAAGCTCAACCAAAACTAGGGAAGAATTGGAGCAACAGCTACGGGACATGCAGAAAAGCTCAACCAAAACTAGGGAAGAATTGGAGCAACAGCTACGGGACTTGCAGGAAAGCTCAACCAAAACTAGGGAAGAATTGGAGCAACAGCTACGGGACTTGCAGGAAAGCTCAACCAAAACTAGGGAAGAATTGGAGCAACAGCTACAGGACATGCAGAAAAGCTCAACCAAAACTAGGGAAGAATTGGAGCAACAGCTACGGGACTTGCAGGAAAGCTCAACCAAAACTAGGGAAGAATTGGAGCAACAGCTACGGGACATGCAGAAAAGCTCAACCAAAACTAGGGAAGAATTGGAGCAACAGCTACGGGACTTGCAGGAAAGCTCAACCAAAACTAGGGAAGAATTGGAGCAACAGCTACGGGACTTGCAGGAAAGCTCAACCAAAACTAGGGAAGAATTGGAGCAACAGCTACGGGACTTGCAGGAAAGCTCAACCAAAACTAGGGAAGAATTGGAGCAACAGCTACAGGACATGCAGAAAAGCTCAACCAAAACTAGGGAAGAATTGGAGCAACAGCTACGGGACTTGCAGGAAAGCTCAACCAAAACTAGGGAAGAATTGGAGCAACAGCTACGGGACTTGCAGGAAAGCTCAACCAAAACTAGGGAAGAATTGGAGCAACAGCTACGGGACTTGCAGGAAAGCTCAACCAAAACTAGGGAAGAATTGGAGCAGCAAATCAATGAGCTTAAGACTAGTGCAAACAAAACTCAGAAAGGATTGGAAAAAAAGCTTCTTGCGATAAGAGAGACCTCAACAAAGACTGTTTGTGATTTAGAGTTGCAAGTGCTTGAACTACAGCGAGAGCTAGAAAAAACAAAGAATGATGCAGAGCAAAAGTATTGTGTACTAAAAAATAATAATGAAGCCATGGAAAAACAAATTCAGGAGATGAATAAGGCTTCAGAAAAAAAAGAACAGTTGGAGCTGCAACTACTTGAGCTGCAAGAGTTATCTAAGAAAACAAAGGAAAATTTGGAGAAACAGCTTCAGGAACTTCTTGAGACATCTGCTAGAAGAGAAGAGGAGTTTGAACAACAAAATAATGAACTAACAAACCTAAAGATAAAATTTTCTGAGTTACAAGAGCTTTCAAGGTATGATCTTTTAAGTCGACTCGATTGTTTTGTTTTTTAAGTTTACCCAGTCACATTATACATGTAAAAGTGTATACAGGCAGTCCCTGGGTTACAAACAAGAAAGGATCTGTAGGTTTGTTAAGTTGAATCTGTAAGTCGGAGCAGGTACATTTTTTATTTTTATTTTTTTTGAGTGCAACTCCAGCTAAAAAAAAACTTAAGATTTTTGGATGGCATAGGGAATGGTTAACACCCCTGTAATGTTTTTGTGGTCTGTGTTCCTGTTCAGAAGATTTTACTTCACTTTCTGTCCCTATGCCAATTTTGATTTAGAAAATTTGTTGTGGAAACAAGCCTTGGTGATAAAGCATCAGTGGAGGTACCTTTTTACCATAATAACTTAGAGGAGTGAATTTCCCTTCCTATGGGTAGATTTCCTCACTTCCTGTTGTCTCCCTCTGTAAGTAGACGTTTGTAAGTCGGAAGTTTGTAACTAGGGGACCACCTTTACTTGCCTCTGCTGTCTGTGCCTCCCAACATTGCCAAGAATGCTAGTGGGAGACCTGAGAAGAGATCAGTGCTGCTCAGTGAAAACCCATTGCGTAGAGCAGACAAGTATGACCTTTATTTATTTTCTGAATATATACAATCACTTTAATTCAACCATTTGGTTATGCCTCCAGGTTATTGGACACTGGCAAATAGTAGCTTGGCACAGCCCTGCATAACCCCTTTTTTTCAGCATTGCCTCAGTTTTTTTGCTAGTATCTTTAGGTGCTGGAACAAGGCTCTCGCTCTGCAGAGGGAGCTTTTTTTTCTTTTCCTTCCAGGTTTTCCTGGTGGGCAGGTTGGCCATTTGCTGTTGACCTTCATGGGTTTGCCTTTTGGATGTCCCAGTGGTTTAAGAATGAAAACCTAAGATTAGTTAAAAATAGGGCAAACAAATAAGCACAAAGAACATTAAGGTAAAAATCACTCTTTCAATGTCCCCTGCACTAGAAATCTTCTAATGCAGCATGGTTTAATAGAACTGAGGGGCTGTGACAGGCTCCCATCAATAGAGCCCAACTATGCCTGCCTTTTTTACACAGCTCTTCTATTCATAGTGTACTATAGCATCTATGAATAGAGAGGTAGATCATTTAATCACCTGCATGTCCGCCACTCAGATCTTTTTTTTTTTTTTTTTTTTATAGAAGATTTTGTTTGGTTTCTATGAATGAAGGCACTCCATGGAAAGGACAGGCATAGTTGACATTCTTGATGAGTGGCTGTCAGCTGCCTTAGTTCTATTAACCCCAGTGGCACCAAAAGATTATCTGAGAAGGAAGGTTTCACCTAAATCAGGAGACAGATACACAAGGTACACATCACGCTAATAGTACATAATGTCCCTTGTGATTTATTATATTGCAGCTTACCAGTTATCATCTGGCCTGTAAGTCTATTCTTAAATAAAAAAAAATAAACCGGCTCTCCTACAAATGTGTCTGTTACAGGGACAAACCATTACACACTGATGGGGGTGCTTAAAATGACCAGTTTTATTTATCCCAACCATTATCCATTAACCTTTATATCAAAAGGAAAAGTTTACTGTAACTGCCTATAAACTAAGTGGGAGTTCAGCTTCAAATTTAGTGTATTTAAATCTCCTAGTACATTTAATATTATCACACTTGTGATGACGTGTGACTGTTGACAATGACCCAACAATTTATTATCATTATATGCCAACACTGCTTTAAGGTCTTTTTTTTTTTTTTTTTTTTTATGGAGTTTGAAGTACAGATCAGTACACCAGCGGACATGGTCATCGAAAGATTAGTTGTTCAGTGGGACGGGTGGTGGAAATTCATCTAAATACTGTTTAGAAAGTGCAGATTGTGCAAATTTTCACTTCCTCATTCTGCACCGTGAGGGAAGTCTTGGATTACACTGGGAGACAGCTGATTGGAGGAAAGGCGCACATCCCCTCCAGTTAGGCCGAGACTTTTAGAGCTGTCCTGTGAGTAAAGCATCTTTCTGCTAATCTATAGCACTCTCCCTGACACACAAATGAAGCCTGGTTTTATCACGTGTCAGAACTTGTCAGAAGTTATGTTGATAACAGAAGAACGGAGCAGGGGAGGACCACGGGACCTAGTGCTTTGTAGAGAGATAAGAAACCCTGCAGCTATGTGCCCAGCTCAAATTTTAGGAATCTGGTTTGCATCCACTTAAATTTTTGGTGTAAAGGTGGAATTGCGCTTTTTTTTTAATCTTTTTATTTATTTTTTGCTGAAGTTTAGCTATAAACCCACAATTTTTTTCACATCACTTGCCTGTAATGAAGAGTGCCGGCAGCTGGCTCTTGGAGAAATCTTTAGGTAGAACAGCAGTAAAGCTAATTTAACAGGAAACAATGTTTCATACAAACATCTTTTTGTGTAGGAATAAACCTTTTGGTGAAAACATTGATGACTAGACTCCTCAGTATTGTCTGTCTGGTTTGGTAACATTTATTACATTTTTTTTTTTAGGCAAGACACTGAAAATGAAGAAACCATCAAATGGCGTACTTTGTATGAGGAGTTATGCAATAAAGTTAGACCTTTTCAGGTAGGTTGATTAAATATTTTCCAATAGGGTTCAGTGTATTTCCATTTCAAAAGAAGGTAACTTAACTCGAAAATGAAGATTTTTCCTGTTTATAGGGAATATCTAAAAAGTGTTAACTATGCCTTAGCATTACCCTGAAAGGTTTACTATTTTGTCTTGAATTCCTTCTAAAAAAAATATAAAATAAAAAAAATAACTGCACTCCTGGTATGTACCGTAAATCTGCCTAGGCATTCCTATGTATACAGCTTCCTAGCTCTAAGACCCCTTTCACACCAGGGCGTTTTGCAAGCGCTATAATGTTAGAAATAGCGCCTGAAAAACGCCCTAAAGAAGCTGCACCATTGTGTGTAGTGTGAAAGCCCCGAGGGCTTTCACACTGCAGCGGTGCGCTGGCAGGACGTCAGAAAAAAAAACCTGCCAGCAGCTTCTTTGGAGCGGTGAAGGAGCCGTGTGTTTACCGCTCCTCCACCGCTGCTCCCCATTGAAATCAATGGGGCAGCGCTGTAATACCGCCGGCAAAACGCCGCTATTGTGGCGTATTGCCGGCGGTTTTAACCCTTTCGCGGCCACTAGCGGGGGGTAAAAGCTAGCAAATGCGCCGTAAACGAGAAAATGAGCCGTTTTACCGCCCACGCTATCGGCGGTGTGGTGTGAAAGGGGTCTTGGTGTGAATCTAAGGCATTGCTGCTTTGACTGCTAGTCTCAGGGGATTTAAAGTGACAATTGGTGATGTCACTACTGTGTTGCTAGTTCTCCTTAGTGGAGGTTCAGGTTGAAGAACCAAAACCCTGCTTTTACAGAGGTGGACTGACTAGGACAGAATCCCCTCCTCCCACCTACTGACCTGGAAACTCACTTGCATTGTGTAAGTGCCTTTTAACCTACTAATCTCTGCACTGAGCTGGTGCTTCCTTCTGTCCCCCCTTGTTTCTCATACAGGCTTACTCTCAGGAAAGCTGCTGATATTTATCCACCCTCATCAACTGTTCTACATAAACATTTTGCACTGTCTATATACTACATGAACTTACTGTCATTATTATGGGACTTCCTATATGCTCACTCAGCTACTGATCTTGCGCCAGCATATTACCTTTTTTCTACAGATGACCACTCCCATACAAATATAAAGTGCAGAACCTAGAAGGGCAAGTCGGTAACTGGGGAAAGATCAGCTACTGTGAGAGATCATGGGCAATACTGATTACTTTTTGTAGCCTGCCTTTTTTTTTTTTTGGCAAAGCTTTTCAGAATTCAGTTCCCCTTTTAAAAAGCCAGTTCCAAGCTATTATGAGGATACCTAGAAGTGTTGATGCCAACATGTACAGTGCGAAAAATGTTATCCCCTGCATATTTTGTAAGCTTGTCCACTTACAAATTATGGGTCTATAAATTTTTAAGTATATGATCCCCTACCAGCCGACAACAATTCTGGCTCCCATAGACTGGCTACAGTATGTGGTACACAGATTAGTCCTGTAAATTTAAGAAGGTGCTCCTAACAATTCGTGTATAAAAGACACCTGTCCACAGAATTTCATTCAAACCTCACTATCCTGAGCAAGACCGTAGAGCTGTCAAAAGGACACCAGGTACAAGATTGTAGACCTGCACAAGGCTGGAGTGGGTTACAAGAACATCAGCAAGATGCTTGGTGAGGAAGCGACAACTATTTGAGCGATTGTTTGCAAATGGAAGAAATAGAAAATCAATCACCCTTGGTCTGGAGTTCCATGCAAGATTTTTCGATTCTCAGTAAGGATGATCATAAGAAAAGTGAGGGATCAGCCCAGAACTAAATGGGAGGAGCTTGAGAATAAGGCACAAAAGGAAAAAGGCAGTTTTGATCAGTCACCAAACCATTGGTAAAACAATATGATGCCATGGCTTGCACCCACAAGGTCTCCCTCAAGAAGGCCCCTCTGAAGTTTGCCAATGAACATCTAAATGATTCAGAGAAGGTTTGGAAGAAATTGCTGTGGTCAGATGAGACCAAAATAGAGCTCTTTGGCATCAACAAGACTGTTTGGAGGAAGAAAAATGCTGACTATGACCCTAAGAACACCTTCCCTACAATCTAGCAAGGAGGTGGAAACCTTATGCTGTGAGGCTGTTTCTCTGCTAAAGGTACAGGCTGACTGCTTTGTTGCAGTTTACAAATGTATTGTAAAATCTTGGATGAGATCCTTTTTTCCTTCAGCCACAATACTGAAGATGGGTCATGGATGGGTCTTCCAGCATGACAATGACCCAATATATACCTCCAAGGCAACAAAGGAATGGCTCAAGAAGAAGCATTTTAAGGTCATGGTGTGGCTTAGCCAGTCTACAGACATTAAAGCGGAACGTCAGTCGTTTTTTTCAACTTTCCATCAATAAAATCTTTTGCCCTTGTTTTACCTTTTGGATAATAAAACTTTTTTTTTTTTCTTCCAGTAAATGCCTTTTATACAGTCCACTTCCTGTTTCTTGTCTGGTAAAGCCTAGGCTTATGACATCATGCACAGCGTGCTAGAGAGAGTTTTGCCAGGAAGGGAGGGTGGATGAGTCAAAAGAGGGCCAATGATTGCTGGAGGTGTCTGTAAATCCAGGAAGTTAACAGGCAGCAGCTTCAGCTGCCCACAGTTAAAATGGTTGCAGCCAGACTCAGTGGAGGAAGATTTCTGCATTATATTTAGCAAGTACAGAATCTGTGTTTGGTTGGAGGGAAGCTTCAAAATGGCAAAGATGTTTTTATTACAAATTGTGAGCAGACTGCAGTACCTCTTTAAACCTATGGAAAATTTATGAAGGGAGCTGAAACTTTGAGTTGCCAAGTGAAAGCCAAGAACCCTTTAAAGATTTAGCGGATATCTGTAAAGAGTGGACCAAAATTCCTCCTGAGATGTGTGCAAACCTGGTAACCAACTACAAGAAACCTCTTACCTCAGTGCTTGCCAAAAAGGGTTTCTCCAAGTACGAAGCAATGTTATGCTTGGGGATCAATTGATTATTTTACCCCCTGTAACTGGATTTTTGGTTAATCTCTCATTTGAAATAAAACTATAACAATTATAGACCCTTCAGTTCTTTAGGTAAGCCTACAAAATCTGCAGGGGATCAAATAATAATTTTCCCCACTGGTAGATCTAAAGAAGAAAAGACTGAAGCTTGCAGAGCAGATAAACTACATGGAGCTCACAATTGGAATTCCAGCTCAAAATTTGAATATCTAGAGGTTTGAGTTGCCCACTCTCAGGTGGCACGACAAGTTGTAGACCCTAATATTTCAGATTGACCCCTCCTTCCCACCTTGGAATAAACCATTTTTTCAGGGAGTCACGAGGGTGACTCTTTCGCCAGAGAAAACCTGTGAGAGTCTTGTATAATTTTTGTAGATCTTGGTGATGTAATAAGAGGGGGGATAGTTTGGGGGGGAACAAAACATTTTTTAAATGGGGGACACTTCCCGAAGAATGAGGGGAATGTCAGCCCAGGTTTCCAACTCGCCAATGATCTTGGAGGCAAGGAAAATTGAGATGGTAGAGGGAGGGGAAGTTTACCTATTTTGATCTCAGGATAGGTAATGTGAGCCTTGGCTATAGCAAAGACTGATTTGTTGGTCCAAGGAGGGGGGCGAGCATGGTATAATGGCAGGATTTCACGTTTAGAGACATTTATTCTGATCCTCGAAATGGGTCAGAAATTGTATGAAAATCTTCTGAATATAGTTTGTAAGGTTGAATAAAGACACCAGTCCATCCAGTTCAACCTGAGTGTCTATAATTGTCCCTGTACATTGCACACTCACATTGGTCCCTGCCCTCAAGGAGCCCACAATCTAAGATGTATGTATGTATGTATGTATGTATCTGCATGTCTTTAGACTGTGGGAGGAAACCGGAGTTCCTGGAGGAAACCCGCACAGGGAGAACATGCAAACTCCAGGCAGGTAGTGTCGTGGTTGGGATTCGAACCAGCGACCCTTCTTACTGCTAGGTGAGAGTGCTAACTACTACACCACTGTGCCGCCCAAATACGTAACCTATCCCGTTGAGGGTTGGAGGTAAATATTAGGGTGCTGTCTGCAAATAGGGCTGTGCAGAGCTTGTGTTAGCCAACGCAGATCCCATGGAGTTGTGAACAGAATAGTAGGTAGCGTTATAGGGGCTCTAGAGCTAGATTGAATAGAAGTGGGGGAGAGGAGGCACCCCTCCTTGGTTCCCTTGTGGAGCCCGCTGCTATTTACATTAGCTGATGGGGCTGAATACATGGTGAAAATTACCGTATATACTCGAGTATAGGCCGACCCGAATATAAGCCGAGGCCCCCAATTTACCCCCCAAAAAACTGGCAAACTTATTGACTCGTGTATAAGCCGAGGGTAAGACATGCCTGTCCATCCCTGTGTGTGTGTCCGTCCATCCCTGTGTGTCCGTCCATCCCTGTGTGTCCGTCCATCCATCCCTGTGTGTCCGTCCATCCATCCCTGTGTGTCCGTCCATCCATCCCTGTGTGTGTGTGTGTCCATCCGTCCATCCATCCCTGTGTGTGTGTGTGTCCATCCATCCATCCATCCATCCCTGTGTGTGTGTGTGTCTCCATCCATCCCTGTGTGTGTGTGTCTCCATCCATCCCTGTGTGTGTGTGTATCCATCCGTGTGTGTGTGTGTGTGTGTGTGTGTGTCCAGCCTACCTGTGTCCCGAGCCTCCGTCCCGTGCCTTGCCTCCTTGCCTCCGTGCCTCGCCGCCGTGCCTTGCCTCCGTCCCGTCCCGTCCCGTCCCGTGCCGTGCCTTGCCTTGCCTCCGTCCCGTGCCCTCTTCGTCGGCGCCTCGGCGGCCATTGTAAAATTCAAAAGCTGCGCCGCCGCCTTCGCCTGTGATAGGCGGAACACTGAATTTCCCAGCAGCCTGTGTTCCGCCTATCACGTACATCGTATCATCCTCGTCCGTAGTACGAGGATGATACGATGTCCGTGATAGGCGGAACACAGGCTGCTGGGAAATTCAGTGTTCCGCCTATCACAGGCGAAGGCGGAGCCGGAGGCGCGGCTTTTGAATTATAGAATGGCCGCTGTCTGTCTGCTCGACACGCTGATCGAGCGGGCAGACAGCGATGACTCGAGTATAAGCCGAGGGGGGCACTTTCAGCCTCAAAAAAGAGGCTGAAAATCTCGGCTTATACTCGAGTATATACGGTAGGTGGAAAAAGGGGCCTGAGAAGCCAAACCTTTAAAGAAACGGCTCACATTGTCACTCTAGATGCTGAAAAGGCATTTGACAATGGCAAGGCTGCCAGATGGGTTGGCTCTTATGTGCTCCTGGATGGTTAGGACTTCGCAAATATTAGAGGTAGCTGAATGACCTGAATTGAGATTCAACAGGGATATTGGACGGTAGGAGCCTGGTTCCATAGGGTCTTTACCCTTTTTAGGGATTGGTTTGATATGAACTTGAAATCCCAATGGGAGGTACTCGACGCCTAAAAGGATTGTCTGGTATAAAGAAACCAGAGTCTACGATAGTATTCATTACTTATAGAATCCTGATGTAGAACAGTCGGGGCCCTGAGCTTTTCCATTAGACAGGGATGCGTTTGCTGCAAAGTCTTCTGCGTCCGTGTTTGGAGCGTTGAGCTGGGCTAAAACCCATGGGCCGGGGACTTCAAAAAAGCTTGAGGCATCTATGGGGTTAGGCCTCTAGTGCTGTATAGAAGTGTTTTATAGAATACAGTTAATGGCTTTAGGGGGATAAAGTAAGTTCACCATGAACATTTTTTTTAGGCACGGAGCTGTGTGGGATTTGTGAAGACCCTTGTTTATGCAGACTAGCAGCTTACCCACCTTATTCCCATATTTGTGGTACTGAAGGTCCTCACGGAGTCTGTCCTCAGCCCCGGTTCTCACCATAGCCCCCCCCATATCAATTTCCTCAGTTCCGTTCCCCTTCACATCACAGCCTTCCTTTACATCAGTGCCCCTTTGTTACTGTAACGGGCACTGTAATGTGAAGGACTGCACTGTAATGATCTCTTTCCTCGAAGATTACTAATCTCTGCCTCCCCTGCAGAGGACTCCAACCCTTGGTTTTTTTATTTTTTTATTATTATTTTTATTAGTTTTACAATTACAACAATATAACAATGGCCTGAAAGCAGGCCTCACAAGACATGGGGGTTATTTACGAAAGGCAAATCCACTTTGCACTGAAAGTTGCTCTAAATATAAGGGGTACATCTGAAATGAGGGGAAGCTCATGAAGCATAGTGTGAACCTAGGCCAAGTGATTTGGCATCCATTGCGGTATAACTGCTCTAAAGTTTCTGACATCTGGGGAATTGTAACGTGCATTATTTTAGTTTTTTTAAATTGGATGCGGGGCTCACTCCTGCAGCATGCCATATCGTTATTTGGAGACTGAGCAGCCTTTTGTAGCACGCCTTGCATTGGACTCTGGGATATACACATTTGTCTTATGTTTTTAATTTTTGATTTTAGATCCTTCTAAAATGAAGGCAGAAAATAATGCAGGCAATTCTGAGTCCTTGTACCCTAGGTACCCTGATGCAATAGGGTTGAAAGCCATTTCCAGCCAACGCCTGCAGAAAGTTTTTCATATGCAAAGTTCTTTTATAATGCTATATAGGGATTTGTTTACTGTGACTACTCAAAATTATTAATGCCATTTTTTTGTATTACAGCAACAACTGGATGCCTTCGAAGCTGAGAAAAATGCCTTGCTTAATGAGCGTGGAGCAGCACAGGATGAAGTAAACAAACTCAGTGAAGCATATGCAAAGCTGCTTGGTCATCAGAATCAAAAACAAAAGATAAAGCATGTTATGAAGCTCAAAAATGAAAACATTCAGCTCAAACAGGTGCAGTACAAGTTACTTTCTCATTTGAACAGCAGATGGCGCTATCAAACTACTGTTGTGATTGTATGTGAACTTCTTATTTGTTAGTACAGGACATCGGATTAATTTGCATATTGTTGGTTATGTTCCACATACATGTGACTGGACAGTGGCAAAACTTAACGCACCCCTGCAAAGCCCCACACGATCCCATCATTGCCCCCTTTTTTAAAAATTTTTTTTTTTTTGCTAGTTTTTGTAGGTGATGCCTCAAATACAAAAAATTTCTTCAGTCACCCTGAAGCCCATCAACTCAAGCTGCTGTGAAAAGCTTTAATATGCAACACAGCAATAGAGATCTCTCTAATTCATAGCATAACAAAGTGATGCACATACAGTGCATTACATCAGAGCATGAATTTTTATAAAAAAAAAAAACTTTGCAGAGTCCTCAATCAGTACATCAATAGTCCATCAAACAAGCGATCCAGTGAAAAAGTGTATAGACTTGACCCAACTGTAAATTAATCAACTAGATGTCCATAAATCATGCAGTGTTTAATCAAACCTCATCCACAAGGTGAGAAACATGACCGCAAATCTTCATTGTGGTAAAGTGCCTGTGCTCCACACCTTTCATGAAGCACACCATTGGTATAACTTCAACAGATTTGATTTGGCCAAACAGCGCAGTGTAACTTTGCTTAAAGGAGAAGTACAGCCACAGGAGTGCAGTCCGTTCTGCACTACTGTGACCTGTTTTCAGCAGACAGCAGGCTGAAGCCCGCTGTTGGCTGACATCACAGCCATTCCAGGCTCTGACAAGTTCACGACAATAAATTTGGGATCTGCCCACAACACTGGACCGCCACCTGGCTCAGCTTTTTAGCAAGCCGCTGAGATCCTGAGCCACCTGCTCCTGCCCCCTCCACAGCCCAGCACTAACGGAGCTCTGAGACCCGAGTGAGCGGTCTTTGATCGGTCGGTTCTCAGTCGTGGAGTCGGCAGGGGACAGATGCAGCATCAGACCAATGTTGCATCTACCTAGGCAAGTATGATTTTGAAAACAACAAAACCCATACTTCTCTTTTTGAAGCACAAGAATCCCTTGGTTCCTACTAGGAGAAAAAACTCAGTGCGAAACAACTTAAAGTTGTTCTAAAGGCTTTTTTTACCTTATTGCATTCTATGCATTAAGATTAAAAACCTTCCGTGTAACAGAACCCACCTGAGCCCATTCACAATCCAGCGCTGTGCAGAAGACCCATTACCTATGTGTTAGATGTCCAGATTGTGGTAGAGACACTTCTGTTACAATGTGTCTTCCTGTATGGCACTTTGGATGTTCGTACTGAAGACCCCTCCTGATCTCATACATTGTTATGGCCTTGACAGTGGCAAGGAGAGAAATTCCTGCTTCAATATTTTTTCTTTTTGTTGTCCCGTTCCCTCCCTCCCCTCCTTTCTTTTTCTTTCTTTCTTTTGCCTCCTTTTTTTTCCGTTTTTTATTTTTTAGCTTTTAATTTTATCTTAATTTTTTTTTCTCTTCTATCATCGTTACATAGTCTATCCTTGGTTTTCTTTCCTTTCACTTTTCTTTCTTTTTTGGTTTTACGGTTTCCCTTGCTAGCGATAGACGGCTCAAGTCTCAGCCAGTTCAGCATGGCGCAATGAGGATTTGAACCATGTATGGGCAGGCTAATTGTACCGAAGTTGATTGGTCGCTAAACTTGGGTACAACCATCCTGTCAGATTTCTCATGCGATTCTTGCCAGCGGCTATAACCGCTAGCAATAATCACTGTGTTTTCCAAGACATGACAACTCCACTGCCGGGAGCACAATGGCTCCAGGGGAGGGAAAGTTGCAGGAAAGAAAATCTCTCCATCTATGAGCCTCCTGACAATAGATAGGTCTGGCTCAGCTCCAGCATCTGGACGTCATGGGCTTCAATAGCGGGAAACTTACGAGACAGTGTTTTGCTTGGATACAGGCTGACGCATATTGCATTCTCAGCCACTACAATTCCTCTTTGGATGGAAGGTGGATTGCCTGGCAACTGAGATGACAGACCCTGACAGCTTTTACTCGCTGATCTTGCACATCTGGAGATATGCCTGATCACTTTGATGCTGTCCATATAAAGTATTTTCCCCCACTAACAATATTCTGCCTGGCTTTATATGTGTACTACTGCTGCTCTTTGACATTCTATTATGGTTGGGCTATGTGGAGTATTCTGTATTTTTGGTGGAATTCTGACAAAATATTACATCAGTGGGTAGGGGGTGTCATTTTTTTTATTTTATTTTTATTTTTTTCTTTAGTGAAGAAGTTAAATACTTTTGCACTATTGTACACATTGATCACATGCCTGTCAAAGGGGTCCTGAGTGGCTCTGGAACTGTCCTTTGTGATGTGATCGTTCTTTATTAAAGATTTTGGTCGTTACTTCATGATCTATAGCAGGGGTTGACAAATTTGCTTGGAATCTAGGAGCCAGCTAAAAAGTTAGGAGCCAGGTCCATGACGGCGATCTGGACCTGTCCCTGGCCTGACATGGAGACGAGTGAGGGGAAGATAGCCCCCAGCCCCCCACCTGTCTCCAAGTCATTGCCCATAGCTCTTAGAGGGACATTTTTAAATTGCATTTTAGTGTAAATATGAGATGTGAGGTCTCTCTGACCCCAGATCTCATATATAAAAGAGGACCTGTCATGCTTTTTTCTATTACAATGGATTTTTACATTCCTTGTAATAGGAATAAAAGTGACACACGTTTTTTTTTTTTAAAAGAACAGTGAAAAAAATAAAAATAAAAGTTAAAATAAGAAAAAAAAAATGTTTTTTAAATGCGCCCTGTCTCGCCAAGCTTGCGTGCAGAAGCGGTGTTCAAACCACACGTGAGGTATCGCTGCGATCGGTAGAGTAAGGGCAATAATTCTAGCCCCAGACCTCCTCTGTAACTCAAAACGTGCAACCTATAGAATTTTTTAAACGTCGCCTATGGAGATTTTAAAGGGTAAAAGTTTGTCGCCATTCCATGAGCGGGCGCAATTTTGAAGCGTGACATGTTGGGTATCGATTTACTCGGCGTAACATTATCTTTCACAATATAAAAAAAAAAAAATTGGGCTAACTTTACTGTTGTCTTTTTTTTTTTTTTTATTAAATAAAAAATTTTTCCCCAAAAAAAGTGCGCTTGTAAGTCCGCTGTGCAAATACGGTGTGACAGACAGTATTGCAACGACCACCATTTTACTCTCTAGGGTGTTAGAATAAATAATAAAAAAAAAATTATATATATATATATAATTTTTTTTTTTTTTTTGTTTTTTTTTTTTTTTGTTTAGGGGTTCTAAGTAAAGGGATGGAGAAAGAGACTGGCAGGCAATCCCATTAGCATTGTTGGTTGTAATTCCAACGGCCACCACAAGAGGGCGCCAGATTCCAGAAGGAACCATAGGATCACAGAAGGCCTCAAAGCCGGCGGCTCAATTACCGGCCGCCTGCGGCGCGGCCTGACGCGATCGCGCGGGGGGGGGTCCACGGAGACGGGATACCCCCAGCTATGCTGCCCCAGGCGCAAGGTCGCTGATTCTAGTCGCCAATGCGACCTGGCGACCGGGTTTTGTCGAGCACTGATCTATAGTGTGTAGGAGACTGTGTGTTTCCCATAGACAAGCACTTTGAGGCTTTTTGTAGGCCTGTTGGCATTCTTTGGTTCTGCTATGAAGCCAGTGTCTGAGCTAAATCTGAGCCCTTGGTCTAAAAAAAAATGCAGAAGTGTCACGTTCTGCGTAGGACCCAGTAGATCATTTGAGACTGGGCGTCACTGGAACAGAGCACATTAAATTCGAGGGGTCTTTTTTTTTTTTTTTTTTTTTTTTTTCCTACAGTATTCTGCAGACATTAGCTTTAGCTGTATGTATATACAGTTTGATGTAAGTGGACAGTAATGATTAGATTTGTATTTGTAATTCTGGCTGGCTATCCGTTTTTTTATTATAAGCAAGCTTTTATTTTATATATATATATATATATATATATATATATATATATATATATATATATATATATATATATATATATATATATTTATATATATTAATATAATATATTTTTTTTTTTATTCTCGTCTCTATCTTAAATATTTCAGGAGCTTGCAAGGGTGAAGTCTGAATTGTCGAAAGAAAAGCAGCTACAGGCCCAGCTGAATGATTTGAAGGGAGCGAAGCATTTTGATCCAGCCAAAGCTTTTCAGCATGATGTCAAAAGGAACGTTCACCAAAGAGCTCCACTAAAAGATGGTAAGGACAGTAAAATAAATGCACGCACAGAAAAAAGACAGCCGTAATCTCTTGCTTTGTGGTTGTAAAGGGCTTTTTTGTTCAAACTAAAATTATATAGAACGTCCTGTGAGCCTCCACTAACAATAATAAACCAATAAATCCTCTTTGAGGCTGCAAGCGGTAAACACGTCTCATAAACCATGCAAAAGTACTAAAATCGCATAAAAATTGCTGCGCTATCAAAGGTATAAGCATAAAGCCTCTGAACTGGTAAAAATATCCTCTACGTTGTGGTAATAATGTGTAAAATATCTGATGAAAAATATATAAAATAACAAGTGCTTAATAGCCAAATAATGTGACAATGTGCATTCATATAGTGATGGAAAATATTAAAGCAAATAAGTCAGTGGAAATCGAAATGGATCCAAATGCTGGAATTATAAAAAATGTGCTTAAAGTGGTGTTGCACATTAAAAAATTCACAAAAAATGAAAAAAAAAATTTACTCTCCTCTAAATGCCTGTTGCTAGGGGGTCCCTCGTAGTCTGCCTCCTTCAGTGCCTGGGCTCTTGATGTCACTTCCCCTCGGCGCAGGAAGAGCTCAGCTCTGCCCCCTCCCTCTTGTCAGTCATCTGGGACACAGGACAGGTCCCAGATGACTGCACGGCCAATCAAGGCGCCGCTTGCGTATGCTCAGTGGGTGCCCGGCTGTGAGGCCACAGCCGGGTGCCCACAGTTAGAATGCAACCGAGCGGAGGGGGGGGGAAGGAGCAGGGCTTCATTCCACCGCATCGCTGGACCCTGAGATGGGTAAGTGTCCGATTTATTAAGTCAGCAGCTGCAGTATTTGTATAAATTTGCGGCGAGAAGACCGATTGGGGCTGCTCTATGCAAAACCACTGCATAAAACAGATAAGCGTAACATGTTTTAAAGAAATGTTACCTTTTAAAAAAAAAAAAATTTAGTTTGACACTTTTAGGGTGTGGGGAATGTAACTGAAAACAAGCCTAAGGCTCGATTCACATCTATGCATGTTGCTTTTGAGGCTTTTTGCGGTGCTTGCCGCGTTTTTGGACACGCGTTTTGTGTTTTTTTTTTTTTTTTTTATTTTTTTTTTTCTTCTTTTTTTTACACTGCTTGCTTAGCAACCAGATATATACAGTGAAAAAAAATGAAAACAAAAAAACCGCAAATCGCGGGAAAAAACGCGGTACTTGCATTTTTGATGCAGGTCCATTGACTTCTATTACATGCAAACCGCTGCATTTTGCATGAAAATGTCCCCGCCCCTTTCCAAAAACTCAGAGGCACAAAAATGCATTGATGTGAACCCATTTAAAAAAAAAATTTCCTTGCATTTCTGCAAAATGCATAAAAAAACGCGCTAGTGTGAATCGAGCCTTAGGCAAATTTACCTGGGAAAGAGCCCTAGATACTACCAGTTTAACCACTTGTTACCCAATTCTGACACTTTGCTCCTACATGTAAAAATCTTTTTTTTGCTCTAAAAATACTCAGAACCCCCAAATTTTTATGTGGGGTTTTTTTTTTTTTAAAGCAGAGACCCTAGTGAATAAAATAATGGTCGTTTTTTTTATCTTGCATGGTATTTGTGCAGTAATTTTTCAAATGTGTTTTTTTTTTTTTTTTTTTTTTTTTTTTTTTTTGGGGGGGGGTGGGGGGATTGGTTTCATGCAATAATAAAAAACAGTAAAGTTAGCCCAATTTTTTTTGCATAATGTGAAAGATGTTACATTGAGTAGGCATAGATGGCCAACATGTCACACTTTGTAATTGCACACACTCGTGGCATTACTCCAAACTTCGGTACTTAAAAATCCCCATTGGCGACGCTTTAAACCTTTTTTACAGGTTACCTGTTTGAAGTTTCAGAGGTGGTCTAGTGCTAAAATTATTGCTCTCGTGCAAACGTTCGTGGCAATACCTTACATGCATGGTTTGAACGTCATTTGCATATGTGGGCACGACCTATGTATGCATTTGCTTCTGCATGCAGAGGACAGGGGCGCGTTAAAATGTATTTTGTTTATTTGTTTATTTTACTTTCATTTTTCTATTTGGACAAACTATCCTGGCTTCCCAGCCAAGGCGGCAGCATTTTTTCTAAGGCAGAGGCCGGGCGTGATGTCATAACATCGCACCTGGCCTCCGAAAGATCGTAGAGACGTCCCATGTGGCCTCCTGGATTCTCTATAATAAACTTCCGGCATGGACCAATTCCTTCTCCCTCTCACCAGTCGTGCGGGTGAGGCGGGAGAAGCACGGGGGGGCCACCTCTACCTGTAAGATCAATCAAGTGTCCAATCGGCCGATATGATAGTTCTTAGGGTGCCGACTCTAAAAGAAAATATCTGAATGGTGCTTGTAGCTGCAGGCATTCAGCTATCCCCACTCAGTCGACGTCATATGTCGTTGGGTCTGAAGTGGTTAATTTCTCCCCAAGTGGCTTTAACCAGACTGCACTGAATTGAAATGAGCAACAAGGTAAATACAAAAATCCGCAAACAACCCTAAATAAAACATTACCAAACCCTTCACCATACTATTAAAACCAAGACACCATGGGATGCATTAATGTGAAAAAAACACCCCCTTTAACTGTGCCATAAATAAACTTGGAATTAGATGAGGGTGCACTTCCCTACACACCCAAAGGCCACTTAACTAAAACTTAACCTTTTATTGTAAATCACAAGGCTCCATGCACACAGGATGCTCAGTCGTTCTCGACGTCAGATTGCTGGCAGGAAAACGTTGCTTTAAAAGCGATTTTATCAGCGTTTTTGCAATGGTGTCAATGCATGTTTAACCGTGCCTGCACTAGCTTTTAGCAGTGTTTCTGACTATTCAAAATCAATGGTTTCCTATGGGAGTCCATAGCATGGCATCAGAAGCTGGCATTCCTGCCCCAGACCTACCTGCAATTGCAACCGGCTCGTCTGTAAACAGTCCAGTGCCTTTTAACACCTTGTCGGCGATCCTTGAAACATTCGTTGCCAGGGTGGAGGTGGTGTGCGGGCGCAAGGGAGGTAAAAAACTGCCCCTCCCATCCTCTGGGGAGAGTTCTGACTCACTCGGGCCCCGCAGTGACTGGCGGCCCCTGCTGATGTGTCGGGGGGATGCTGACCAGGACCGATCGGACGAGTCCGTGCAGGAAAAAACTCTAGTTGGAGCACTTATCACTGCTGTTTGATACCCTGAAAATACAGGATGCGGCAGGATCTTCTGCCGAGGTGGCAGTCCCTTTTGGGTCCCGTAAGCCAGCCCGTACACCTAAGGTGTTCCCGTATCTGACTTGCTGTGATAAGTTCATATACAAGGAATGGGGAAGCCCGCAACTGATCTTTTTGGTCCATAAAAGAATGGTGGTGCTTTACCCCTTTTGAGAGCCTTCTCAAAAAAAGCATGGGCTCCTGCATTTTAAGACCTTACCAACAGGAGGGCCGAGGCAGTGGCCCGATCCACGTTTGCAGTAGTGGGGTCAGCGATACGACCGGTACTGGCCATGGCATTAGTGTCGCAGACCCTTACTGAGTGGGCAAAACTATTGCACCGTGAGTTGGAGAAGCAGCAGTCTCCTCCAGTCTGTGTGGAATTAGCAGACCAGTTGGTGCACGGCCTTAAGTATGTCTGTGACGCGGCCCTGGATACACTTGCTTTGCTCTCCAGAGCCTTGACGGATTTGCCCTTCCTTGGTGAGCGGCTATTTGGAGCCTCGCTGGGTGACATTATTAAGACTGTCACTGGTGGGATGAGCATGTTGCTGTCAGTCCAGGAAGGGTAAGGAGCCAGCTCCCAGTCTGACAGGGCAACTACTGAGGGACAGAAGCGTCCCTGGCCTCACAAGCCTGCGAGCAAAAGTGCTACCGCATGAAGGTTTGCCCCTGCCGACACACAGGTCGCCTTCAGGAGTTTGCACCTCGGTGGGCCTCTCGGCTGTCCGATCAATGGGTCTGCAAACTGATTTCATTGGGCTACAAGATGGAGCCCCTCTTGGACACCAAATAGATTCTTTCCCTCCAGTATACCCTTACTCCCGGCTCGCCGGAAAGCCCTGTTTGGGGCAGTAAGGGACCTTATCAGCCGAAGAGTGATAGTGCCTGGTCCAGAAACAGGTTTCAGGGATTCTATTCCAATCTGTAGTCCCCAAAAAGGAAGGGGTACGTCCAATCCTGGACCTAAAAGCCCTCAATTGCTTTGTGGAAGTCCAGAATGGAATCGGTTCGCTCCGTAGTCGCTGCACTCCATCAGGCAGACTCCCTGGTGTCTCTGGATATCCAGGATGCGTACCTGCACATACCCATATGCCTCAGGCATCAGGTTTCTGCGATTTTACAGTAGGGGACCTCTAACAGTTTGTGGCTCTCCCCTTTGGCCTGGCTTCAGCACCCTCAGTCTTTACCAAGGTATTGGCTCCAATATTGGCATTGTTGCGGTGGGTTTGCAATCGTGGGGTACCTAGACGATCTTCTGAGCAGCTTCCGCCTCAGAATTAAGGGAGGATGTGGCGATCACCATGCACTCTACAGCAATTTGGGTGGGTGTTGAACCCCAAAAAGTCAGTACTAGTGCCGACTCAGCGCCTGGAATACCTAGGCCTACTGCTGGACTCCGTGGAAGTGAGTGTTTCTCCCTTCAGACAAGCTGCAGACTCTCAGAGCCACGGTGAAGCTGTTGATGAACCGCAGGTGGTCTTCGCTGCGTTTTCTGCATGCAAGTTCTGGGCCTCATTGTTGCCTCCTTCGAGGCGGTAACGTACGCTCAATTTCACACCAGTCTTGCTGAAGGAGATCTTGTCCAAATGGGACAGATCTGTTATCCCCGGATCGGCAGATTCGGATGAGCCAGTTAGTCAGTAACTCTCTCCTCTTGTGGCTGAGATCTCCAGCCCTTCTGCCCGGGAAATGATTCCTACCTCTTAGACCAGGGATCCTCAAACTACGGCCCTCCAGCTGTTGCAAAACTACACATCCCATGAGGCATTGTGCAGCTCTGACATTCAGACATGACTAGGCATGATGGGAATTGTAGTTCCTGAACAACTGGAGGGCCGTAGTTTGAAGACCCATGTCTTAGACTGATCACAAGACGCCAGCCTGACCGGCTGGGGTGGAATACTGAGAGTACAATTGACCCAGGGCCACTGGTCGAGGGAGAAATCCCAGCTGCCGATCAATGTGCTCGAGCTTCGAGCGATCAGGCTATTCCCCTCCACATGGTCGATGAGACTACGAGGTCGACCGATCAGAATCCAGTCAGACAATGCAACGGCGGTGGCATATGTCAACCATCAAGGAGGAACAAGAAGCTCAGCTGCAGCACGGGAGGTTGCTCACATCCTTCGGTGGGCAGAGCGACACGTAGCGGCCCTGTTGGCCATATACATCCTGGGAGTAGAAAACTGGCAGGTGGACTATCTAAGTCTCCAGATGCTTGACCCAAGAGAATGGTCACTGCATCAGGAGGTGTTTAAGCTGCTTTGCCTGTGGTGGGGCACACCAGATGTGGATATTCTGGCCTCTCGGCTCAGTCGAAAGATGCAGAGGTTCGTGTCCAGGAAAAGAGCTCCTTGGGCGGACGTATCAGGCTTGTTGGCTCCATGGGAGCAGTACCGGCTGACTTGCACCTTCCCTCCTCTCAAACTGTTACCACGTCTGCTCCGCAGAGTTGAGGTAGAGGGAATTCCAGTAATATTGATTGTCCCAGATTTGCCTTGGTACGCCTGGTGGCGGATGTTCCTTGGCGGTTGCCGATGCGAAAAGACCTTCTGTCACAAGGTCCGATACTCCATCCTTCTTTACTGTCGCCGGTTTTAACGGCATGGCTGTTGAAAGCCAGGTTTTAAGGAACCGAGGTCTGTCAGACTTGGTCATTTCTACTATGCTGAGGGCATATCTCCATGTGTGAGATGGGGTGGTGTCCACGCACCTATTCGGTGTCCAGGATACTGCTGTTCTTACAGCGTGGAGTGGCCCAGAAGTTGGCCTTGAGCACCATCAAAGGACAGGTATCAGCCTTGGCTGTTTTTTTCCAATGACATCGGCGTCTCACTCATTGGTGAGCACCTTTGTGCAAGGGGTCCGGCATGTAGTCCCTCCGGTGTGTCCACCCCTACCTCCGTGGAATCTGAACCTGGTGCTATCGGCGCTTCAGAAACCGTCGTTTCAGAACATCAGGGAAATTCCCTTGTTGACTTTTTCAGAAAGTGGTCTTTCTAGTGGCCATTACATCTGCCAGGAGGGTTTCTGAACTGGCGGCCTTGTCTTGCAAGTAACCCTATCTGGTTATCCACAGGGATAAGGTGGTGTTGCACAACCACCTTTTTCTGCCGAAGGTGGTTTCGGCCTTCCACCTCAATGAAGACATTGTGTTACCATCTCTGTGTCCTTAGGATGTGTCGGCTTAGGAGGTGGCCCTCCATTCCCTGGACGTGGTCTGGGCTCTAAGGGTATATGTCTGCCACGGCTCCCTTACAGAAGTCAGTCTGTTAGTTTCGGATGCAGGTCCGAAAAAAGGGCTGGCTGTCTCGTCGACCACTATTTCCAGGTGGATCAGACAGATTGTGGTCCAGGCTTACGCCTTGAAGGGGCAGGAGCCCCCCTTTTGCTGTCGCTGCCCATTCCACCAGGGTAATTGGGACCTATTGGGCCTTCCAACATAAAGAGTCAGTCTCTCAGGTGTGTAAGGCGGCGACTTGGTCATCCGTTCACACTTTCACAAAGTTGATGTAAGCGTATCTTCTGATGCCTGCTTTGGCCGCAAAGTTTTGCAGGCGGCTGTGTAATGTTGCAATTTTTCAAATATAAATTTTTATTAATTTCAAACAATGCCCAACATGGGCATGGACATAACATATAACATAGAAATGGGATACACAAAGGGGAAGGGAGGTAAAGGGAAATACATATTAAATATATTACCGAAAGCAAGAGGAAGGTAGGTATACAGTACACACTTGCATGGCATACTAATCATAGCTCTATGGAAGACCGAATTCAATCTGCCATCTGGTGATTACCGCTTATCCAAGCATAAAATCTCCATTAAGAAGCCAGAAGTGTATCCAAGAGCCTAAGTCCGTTCAGTTCCCTCATCTCTTGCCCTCGTCAGAATCTCAGTACCCCGGCAAAAACCCAGTGCCAGAGGGGAGAGGCCATCGGGAATGGGGGAAAGGGACATTGAAAGGGAGATGATTAGGGAAAGGAAGGGAGGGGGGGGGGGGGGAAGAAAAAAAAAAGGGGGAGAGAGGGGGGGGGGAATTCTGGTTGAATCAGGACTGCCCCGACCCATACGTAGTCTATAACGCTGACCATATTACACGGTCCTTAAGGATACTCCTTCGGATGAGAATATGAACTGGTGCCAGAGTGCCCATGTTTTCCTAAATTTTTCCTGCTGTTGCCTCCCCGTAAGCACCAGGTCTTCCAATTTACTAACGTCCTCCACCCTACGAATCCAGGACGCCACCGATGGAGGGGTCTGGCTTTTCCATTGGAGTGGTATACATGCTCTAGCAGCATTTACTAGGTGACATAGGATGGATTTTTTTGTATCTTTTAGCGGACATGGTATTTACGTGCAGTAGGAAGAAAGCCGGGTCATTGGGGACATTGTATTCCGTAAACTTTTGAATAACGGTCCTGACCGTGGACCAAAAATGAGACAACTTCGAACATGTCCAAAATATATGTAACAACGTGCCCTGCTCTTGTCCACATCTCCAACAAAGCGCAGAGACGCTCGGATAGAAGGAGTGTAGAGCCTGAGGGGTTAAGTACCATCTCGTTAGGAGTTTATAGTTAGTTTCCTGTATGTTCGTGAAGATGGTAGACTTTAGGGCCAATGTTGGAATACTTTGAGTCTGGCTCGGAGTAAATTTACAGTTCAGTTCCCCCTCCCATTTTGTCAGGAAGGTCAAATGGGCGTCGTCCACGGGTGTGATAAGAAGGTTGTACATTGTGGACAGTGTTCGCGGAAGCACCCCGGTACCAGAGCAGTATTCCTCAAAGTCGGTCAACGATTCGTCAAATCGCAGGGGGTTCTGGAGAGCCCTAAGAAAGTGTCTAAGTTGGACCGCGGTCCAAAAGGCTAGTTTATAGGGTCCCGATGTGTTACAGAGCGTCTCTATGGACGGCCAGTCCCCATGCGCCCGGAAGTGTCGTGCTTGTGTGCACTGTCTACTGGACATGGCCTGCAAAAGTTGGGCGTCTAGCCCTGGAGAGAATTGCGGGTTCCCTATAATAGGATATAGCGGAGAAGTAGGTGTGGACAGTGACTCTTTTGAGTATAGCTGTGATCCCACCCGGAGGGTCGTCCCCATCAGGGGATGCCTCTTCATATGGGCTGGGAGATGCTTATAACACCAGGCAGCTCCCCGTAGTGGCACCTGTGTCTGGGCCTGTTCCAGACGTATCCACAGCTTCAGATCTTGGTGTCGGCACCAGTCTATAATTCTACCGAGATGAACCGCTTGATAGTATTTTTTGACATCCGGAACGGCGAGGCAGCCATAGAGTTTGGGCATGGAGAGTAAAGTCCGGGCTAGTCTCGGTTTTCTATGTGCCCAAATAAAGCCGGTGAACAGAGCATGTACCTGTCTAAAAAACATCGTAGGGACCGAAATAGGAAGTGCTTGCAGCAAATATAAAAATTTGGGCAAGATGCACATCTTAAGAAGATTACACCTGCCAAACCAGGAGTGAAGGCCCTTACTCCAGGATTGTAATGTTGCAATTTACACTCTTCTTGTTACAGAAAAGTTGCATTTTGATTGTCCATGCATTCTGATGCATTTGTTGACTGCAAGTTCTGATGCGGTTGGATCAGATGGTCACTCTTCTGTTGGAGAGCACCTCTGGTTGTGGGTGAAGTTATGTTTGCTGTTCCCACCCCTCGTTATGACACTGCTTGGGGACGTCCCTATGGTCAAGATTAATGGAGCTGTGACCGTCAATGAACCAAAGAGAAAATAGGATTTTTGTACTCACCGTAAAATCCTTTTTCTCTGACGTTCATTGACTGACACAGCACCCCCCCCCCCCCCCCCCCCCTCCTATTCGTTTACGTTCTACTCCTTGTTGACGTACTGAGCTGCAGGAAGCAAGCTGAGGGGTTATTGCATCTTCTGCCTAGTCCTGAAGGTGGCGTAATAACCCTACGGTCAAGATTAACAGAGCTGTGTCCGTCAAACTTCAGAGAAAGGGATTTTACGGTGCGTACTAAAATAGTATTTTAAATTTTTTTTTTTTTTTTGTATGATCATAGTTGATTTTTACACTCTAGTTTAACCACTTCCCACCTGGCCTATAAAAAAAATTACGGCCCGGGAAGTGATTCGGTTATTCTGACTGGGTGTCATGACTTCCAGCAGACTAACAAGCCAGCGCGTGGCAACCAGTGGTGTCAGTCTGACACACCTCATCACCGATTTGTGGTAAAGAGCCTCTGTTGGAGGCTGTGACCAATCAGTGTGAACTAGACCAATCGGTGGCTCTCCTGACGAAGGCGGGGGGGGGGGTGTGCATTAATAATCTGCACATTGCTTATCAGTGCAGCCCCCATCAGGTGCCCACCACAATGCCAATCAGTAATGCCCGAGGGGTATCTGTGAAGGGCAATATCAGTGCCCATCAATTCTACATATTGGTGCTGTCTCATCAGTGCTGGTCAGTGAAGGAGAACAACATTTTATAACCATTTTTTTTTTTTTTTTTTTTCTTTTTTAGTTTGATCACCACCGTTTTATTTTTTGATAAACAAATACCACCAAAAGAAAGCATGCAAGCTTTTGAAGTGGTTAGAGGGTAAATTCACTTTGGGAAAAGAATAGCAAATCAAAAAATAAAAGACCATACAATTGCTACTCGAACCATACTCTAATTTAATGTCCTTAAACACTTTCCTTTCCAAACTGTAGTACTGTAATCTGTAAAATTGAATGCAATATGGCAGTCTGGAGGTGTTATGTACACAGTTGGTGTAAACAATGCCCCCAGAAATGTCCTGATTGGCAAAGAACTCTGCATTGGGATACAAGTCAGGTTTTAGGCATCCTCTGCAACAAAATTTTTTAAATTTTCGGTGAGTTATTTGCTTCTAGGGATGCAGACACCAACTTCTTTTTAAAATGCACCGCTGAATAAAATGAATTGCTGAATCCCATTCAGAATCGGCATCGAAAAGCTTTTGCGTCAGAGCAGGAACAGATGGGAATCTGTAACAAAGTTTTGTTAATATCTCTGCAATATACATTGATCACCCAGAGGGGAATGTGTTTTGTTGAGGGGAAAAAAAAGTGGAGTTAATCTTTAAACCCTGCTGGGATTCATGTAAAATCTGGCACGGGCTCTGTTACCAACATTGCAGCCCAATCCCAAATTTTTTTTTTTAGTACCTGTTCACACCACAAAGGCATCCTTCAGATTCATTCCGGATGCATTTCTGCATGTGCTTTAATGTGCTTTTGATGCCTTTCTGAAAGCATTTCAGGTGCCATTGGATCCCATATTGCCTACTTTCCATGCGGTTTTGATGCAGAATAAAAGCACTGTATGTGGTATGAACAGGCCCTTAGGGGATAGTGCAGTTTCTGCTACCATGAGTATGATCATTGTGGTGATAGCCATGGCATTGGTCAGACCCTCTGAGTCAAATTTTAATTGCCAACCTTAAAGTTGGTTAGATTGTAACTGATTTTAATGGCATTCTTTTATACATTTTGTTTACTTATAATTTGCTGTAGAAAAGTGTTACGCAGGTGTGAAAATCTGTAAATTAGGACTGCATTCAGAAATACAAGTGGTGTTTTTTGTTTTTTTAAGGAACTGGGGTGCAGAAAAATAACAGGTGCTCTGGACTTTGATCTAAAATGACTTCTTGTCTTCATTTGAGCTCAAATTCCATATGGAATCCATCGGGTCTATTGTCATGCCTCTACACCAAGGAGACTGCCAGGCAGCTAAGGATATCATGAAAGTGTTTCATATTTCACACGTGCCAGCTTTTTCTAGGTCACTTCTCTTGGGCATGTCAGGTATTCACCAAGATGCTCGTACAAGCCCTGCTGCTCTCTCAGGGCATCCTCATAGTGGATATTTAAGCATCTACACTAAGCAGCACGGAAAGACTATTTTCCAACAGCTGCTCCGCTGACAATTTTTTATTTTATTTTTTTTCTAGCGGCTCCAATTTAATTTTCAATTGAGGGTGGTCAGGGGTGGGGGGCATTGCCTGATGGAACTTGTGGAAATTTGCATAGTGATGGCCAGCTTTAGATGACCTCCTCCAAGGGACAGTCAACACAAGTCCTGTCTGACAACTTGGCTTTAACTTCCGCAACATAGAGGTTTGGATGCATTCTGACGCTTCAGAAATCTGCGTTGAGTCCTCTCTTTGCTTGACGTATCTGGGTCTAGTCCTAGACACGGCTAACACCAGCATTTTGGAAGATTTTGGAAGATCCTTGCGATGGTTGCCAGCTTGTTGGCATAGGGGGTGAGTCCTGGGCACCCTTTCAATGCCAGTGAATGGAAGTCCGTGAAATCTCCTCTTCTAATTAACATCCTAGAACTTTGGGCAATTTTGGCTGCCTCCTGTAGTGCTGGACTATCCAGCTTGGGGGGTCATCTAATCTGGGTTCAGTCGGACAGTGCCACAACAGTGGCATGGAACTGGAGGTCTTGCTATGGCAAGATGGGTAGAGTGAATCTGAAGCATAACTCTTATTCCAGCCATGTTGTGTCTAGCATTCACATCCCAGGTGTAAACTATCCCAGAATTCCTCAGCTGGCATAGTCTAGACCTGGGGGGAGTGGTAACCTGGACAGGTAAAAGCAGTGGATGCTATTGTGGCACAGTGAGATTTGTACACCCTGAGCTATGCCTTTCCTCCCATGAAATTTTTTGCCCAGACAGATGATGTACTTGGACCTATGATGTAAATATTTTTTTTTTTTTTTTTTTTTTTTTTTTTTAGCATGCCCTGTGTTTTTTTTTTTTTTTTTTGTCATTCAGTATGTTGTGCATGTCACAAGGTGGTATAACATGTTCTTTGCCAAGACTGCTCTTTTGATATACATCTCTCATTCAAAGTTCCTAAAAACTTCCCACTTTTGTTGGAACTCATAAAAGCAATACTGTCTTTTTATATCCCACATGTTTACTTTATACAGTGATTGCCCTCATTTAAAGTCCCACTGACCAAACTTTCTTTTTGCTTAAGAACTGAGGCATGTTGGTAGCAGGAAGGGTTACTCTGGGCTGGTTAGAGCTAAAATATGATCTGTATTTTAAATGTATTGTGTTTACAGATGTTAAAAGTTGATTTTGTTTATATTTGACTAGAGGCCAGTTTTAACACGATCATTAACCACTTGCCGACCGCCTCACGCCGATGTACGTCGGCAGAATGGCACAGGCAGGCATAATCACATACATGTACGTGATTTGCCTCCCGCGGGTCGGGGGCCCGATCGGGCCCCCGCCCGGTGCCTGCGGCGGTCGGTTTTCGTTCGGGAGCGATCCCGGACGAGGGGACGGCCATTCATTCATGGCCACCCCCTCGCGATCGCTCCCGACGAATGGAAATCCCCGGTGACATCACTTCCTCTCCTGTAATGTAAACACAGGAGAGGAAGTGATGTATTCTCTCCTCCGTGTCGGTATTTTTCGTTCCGACACGGAGGAGAGCGGATCAGTGAGTTGCACCAACACATCCCACACACAGTAGAACATGCCAGGCACACTCACACCCCCCCTTTACCCCCCGATCACCCCCCCAATTACCCCTGCCCCCCAGTCACAGTGACACCAATGTCATTTTTTTTTTTTTTTTTTTTTTTTTTGCATTGGTGTCATTTGTGACTGTAATAACTGTTAGGGCAGTTAGGGTTAGCCCCCTTTAGTTCTAATGTACCCCCCTAACCCCCCCAATAAAGGTTTAACCCCGTGATCACCCCCCGTCGCCAGTGTCACTAAGGCTGGGTTCACATTGCAGCGGTTTATGAGAACGAATGTGATTCGCACCGCACTGCAGTGCAAATCACATCCGATCTCTGTGCGATTCGAGTTCAGCCATTCGCCGCACCCGCCGCACCCGCCACACCCGCCGCACCCGCCGCAAATTCGCACGGGACCCTTTTTTTGGCCCGCAGCAGAATCGGATCGCATGGGTGTTCACACCATGCGATCCGAGTTTGCAGATCGCACTGCGATATGCGAACTGATCTGGGGGTGTCAGTAACATTTCACTGACACTCCCAGCAGTTCGCATAGGGCAGTGTGAACTGCCGCCGGGAGGCATGCGATGCGGGAACCCGCCGCGGATTCGCGGCGTTTCCGCATCGCTCCAGTGTGAACCCAGCCTAATAAGCGATCATTTTTCTGATCGCCGTATTAGTGTCACAGGTGACGCTAGTTAGGCAGGTAGGTATTTAGGTTCGCCGCAGCTTTTTATAGCGCTAGGGACCCCCATATACTACCGCATAAAGCCCCCTGATTGCCCCCTAGTTAACCCTTTCACCAGTGATCACCATATAACTGTTACAGGTGACGCTGGTTGGTTAGTTATTTTTTTATAGTTTCAGGGCACCCGCCATTTATTACCTAATAAAGGTTTAACCCCCTGATCACCCGGCAGGTGTCATTTGTGACTAATAACTGTTAGGGCAGTTAGGGTTAGCCCCCTTTAGTTCTAAGGTACCCCCCTAACCCCCCCAATAAAGGTTTAACCCCGTGATCACCCCCCGTCGCCAGTGTCACTAAGGCTGGGTTCACATTGCAGCGGTTTATGAGAACGGATGTGATTCGCACCGCACTGCAGTGCAAATCACATCCGATCTCTGTGCGATTCGAGTTCAGCTATACAGATAGTATGGCTGAATTCGTGTCGCACCCGCCGCACCCGCCGCAAACTCGCACGGGACCCTTTTTTTGGTCCGCAGCAGAATCGGATCGCATGGGTGTTCACACCATGCGATCCAAGTTTGCAGATCGCACTGCGATATGCGAACTGATCTGGGGGTGTCATTAACATTTCACTGACACTCCCAGCAGTTCGCATAGGGCAGTGTGAACTGCCGCCGGGAGGCATGCGATGCGGGAACCCGCCGCGCATTCGTGGCGTTCCCGCATCGCTCCAGTGTGAACCCAGCCTAATAAGCGATCGTTTTTCTGATCGCTGTATTAGTGTCACAGGTGACGCTAGTTAGGCAGGTAGGTATTTAGGTTCGCCGCAGCTTTTTATAGCGCCAGGGACCCCCATATACTACCGCATAAAGCCCCCTGATTGCCCCCTAGTTAACCCTTTCACCAGTGATCACCATATAACTGTTACAGGTGACGCTGGTTGGTTAGTTATTTTTTTATAGTTTCAGGGCACCCGCCATTTATTACCTAGTCTCACTAGTGTACCCCTAAATTTAGGGGTGTCTACTTTCTAAAATGGGGTCATTTGGGGGGGGGGGTTTGTGCCATCTTGGCATTTTATGGCCTTCAAAACTGTAACGCCCTTAGAAAGCCTGAAGGCGGTGCTTGGTTTTTGGGGCCCCGTACGCGGCTAGGCTCCCAAAAAGTCCCACATATGTGGTATCCCCGTACTCAGGAGAAGCAGCAGAATTTATTTTGGGGTGTCATTTCACATATGCCCATGGCATGCGTGAGCAATATATCATTTAGTGACAACTTTGTGAAAAAAAAAAAAAGTTTGTAATTTTCCCGCAACTTGTGGCAAAATATAAAATATTCCATGGACTCAACATGCCTCTCAGCAAATAGCTTGGGGTGTCTACTTTCTAAAATGGGGTCATTTGTGGGGGTTTTGTGCCATCTTGGCATTTTATGGCCTTCAAAACTGTAATAGGTAGTGAGAAGTGAACTCAAAAAATTACGCCCTTAGAAAGCCTGAAGGCGGTGCTTGGTTTTCGGGGCCCCGTACGCGGCTAGGCTCCCAAAAAGTCCCACATATGTGGTATCCCCGTACTCAGGAGAAGCAGCAGAATTTATTTTGGGGTGTCATTTCACATATGCCCATGGCATGCATGAGCAATATATCATTTAGTGACAACTTTGTGAAAAAAAAAAAAAAAAAAAAAAGTTTGTAATTTTCCCGCAACTTGTGGCAAAATATAAAATATTCCATGGACTCAACATGCCTCTCAGCAAATAGCTTGGGGTGTCTACTTTCTAAAATGGGGTCATTTGTGGGGGTTTTGTGCCATCTTGGCATTTTATGGCCTTCAAAACTGTAATAGGTAGTGAGAAGTGAACTCAAAAAATTACGCCCTTAGAAAGCCTGAAGGCGGTGCTTGGTTTTCGGGGCCCCGTACGCGGCTAGGCTCCCAAAAAGTCCCACATATGTGGTATCCCCGTACTCAGGAGAAGCAGCAGAATTTATTTTGGGGTGTCATTTCACATATGCCCATGGCATGCATGAGCAATATATCATTTAGTGACAACTTTGTGAGAAAAAAAAAAAAAAAAGTTTGTAATTTTCCCGCAACTTGTGGCAAAATATAAAATATTCCATGGACTCAACATGCCTCTCAGCAAATAGCTTGGGGTGTCTACTTTCTAAAATGGGGTCATTTGTGGGGGTTTTGTGCCATCTTGGCATTTTATGGCCTTCAAAACTGTAATAGGTAGTGAGGCGTGAAATCAAAAATTTACGCCCTTAGAAAGCCTGAAGGCGGTGCTTGGTTTTCGGGGCCCTGTACGCGGCTAGGCTCCCAAAAAGTCCCACATATGTGGTATCCCCGTACTCAGGAGAAGCAGCAGAATTTATTTTGGGGTGTCATTTCACATACGCCCATAGCATGTGTGAGCAATATATCATTTAGTGACAACTTTGTGTAAAAAAAAAAAAAAAATTTTTTTTTTGTCATTATTCAATCGCTTGAGGCAAAAAAATAAAATATTCAATGGGCTCAACATGCCTCTTATCAATTTCCTTAGGGGGTCTACTTTCCAAAATGGGGTCATTTGGGGGGGTTTTGTACTGCCCTGTCATTTTAGCACCTCAAGAAATGAGATAGGCAGTCGTAAACTAAAAGCTGCGTAAATTCCAGAAAACGTACCTTAGTTTGTAGATGTGACAACTTTTGCGCAAACCAATAAATATACAATTATTGACTTTTTTTTTACCAAAGACATGTGGCTGAATACATTTTGGCCTAAATGTATGACTAAAATTGAGTTTATTGGATTTTTCTAATAACAAAAAGTAGCAAATATCATTTTTTTTCAAAATTTGCGGTCTTTTTACGTTTATATCGCAAAAAATAAAAATCGCAGAGGCAATCAAATACCATCAAAAGAAAGCTCTATTTGTGGGAAGAAAAGGACGCAAATTTTGTTTGGGTACAACATTGCATGACCGCGCAATTACCAGTTAAAGCAGCGCAGTGCCAAATTGTAAAAAGACCTCTGGTCATTTACCAGCAAAATGGTCCGGTCTGAAAGTGGTTAAAGAGGAAGTAAACCCTGATGGGTTTACTTCCTCTTTTTTTCCCTGCAAAGGTAAAGCATAATGGACTACTATGCATCGCATAGTAGCTCATTATGTGTCACTTACCTGACACAGGAGCCAGCGAAGTCGCCGCGGCCATCTTGCTGGTGGCGTCTCGCAGCTCCGACCAATGACAGCGGCGAAGCCGCGATGACGTCACTCCCGCGCATGCGCACGGGAGTCGCGTCTCGCAGCTCTGACGCTGCCATTCGGCGAAGCCGCGATGACGTCACTCCCGCGCATGCGCACGGGAGTCGACAAATTAGGCAAATCCATTCTTGGACTTGCCGCATTTAGTGCGCCTGCGCGCCGCTGTCTACGGCGCACCATTTTCGGGCAAATATCTCCTAAACCATATAGGTTTAGGAGATATTGCTTGGACCTACAGGTAAGCCTTAATCTAGGCTTACCTGTAGGTCAAAGTGGTTTGAAGAGGTTTACTTCCTCTTTAAATCTATGCTCAAAGTTCATTATTTACATTAAAGTAGAACTAAACCCTCTTATACTTTACAACCAATGAAGCTCTTGTCAAAGGTTATAAATTTACTAGACTAGCCCTTTTTACATTGATAGGCTGTTTTCTGAGATGGCCAACAAGTCACTATTGTGAAAATTGTGCATAGTTGTCTGGAGACGAGTCTGATTTTATAGCTTATAAGAAATTTCTGACTAACTTTTTTTTACTTTTTTTCTTAACAGGGAACCGAAATATGTCCTGATGAACCTGTTGCAGATTTTTTTTTTTATTTTTTTTTTAATCATTTTTTCACGGTAAAGTACACCTACGGTGGTGAAGTATATAGGTGGCCAATTTTTGGTCTTCTGCTAGTGGCCTGGCTGTACGCGGAGTTGCACAGTAAAACTGCTAGAAGAAAGTGGAAAGATGGACTTTATTATCTATATGCTAGCAGATTTGGTTCCACTTTTCATTTAGCTTTGCAGTGGTTATTTACCAAACCATACAATTCACACATGCTGTACAGAGACTCACAAACTCATTCACAAATGCACAAGCTGAATTGAAAATCCCTATTACAAGAAAATACCACCTGGTGTATGCGGTTGTGCTACTTTATTTTTCTGCGGAATCTATGTTTGACGGTTGCCAAATTACAGGATTGTTTATGTATTTGTGCAGGTAAAAATTCTACAGAGTAAAGTTCCTTCTCCCATGGGGGTAAAATCATTTTAGAATTTAAAGAATGGATAACAATGGTATAAAACACATTAAACGCAAGATTTTTATTTTTTTATAAAATGCTTTTGGTCTATTTGTATTGCATATTTCCATCACTGGTTCGTTGTAATCTACACACTAACTAAATGCCCTTTTTTTTGCTTGTATAAAGTATCTAGAGAAAACAATCTTTTCAAAGAAATGTATGATATAGCATATAATATTCTCTATGCAAAATTGTTCAGTTTCTGAAGCTTGTAAAAAGCACAACAAACTGTCCACTTTCTATTTAGCCTGTTTTTATGGTTCTGTCAATATTTTTACCTTGCAGTGTGTGTGTGGTCTTCTGTATCCCTTTGTTTTTAACGGCAAATTTTGTAATTTGTACTAGACCTGACTTTTGCTTTTTATATACTTGGTATACGTTTTTATTTATACAATTTACTGTACTAGACATAATAAAATTTTTAACCCTTCTATGTTCCTATGGCTAAAAGCACCAATTTCTATTCCAAAATTTTAGTACATTATGTTAGGGTTGGGAGTCTGCAATAAATCAACAGCTACCATATTCATTGGCGTATAGCACGCACCCTAACTTTAAGAGGGAAGTTTCAGGAAAAAAAAACTTTAGAAACACTGCACATTACAGAAGCCCCCCAATCTGCTGGAACAGTCTCAATGTAAAATCAAAGCTTCCAAATAACTCAATTAACGCCGTTCTTTCATGGAACTGGTCATGTGACTCTTCTCCTCCTCCAATCAAAAGCTACACTCTGGGAGGAGGAGAGCGGCTAGAAAGAACTGTTAATTGAGTTATTTAGAGGCTTCGGTTTACATTGAGTGACACAAGAGGAGCGATGTATGAGAGAGGGCTGGCAGTATGATTGCCTTAACTTTAAAGTATGCTGGCAGTGCGCTCCCAGGGCCAGGAGAGGGGGGGGGGGGCACCAGATTTCCAAAACCCCCAGATGAGCCCCCCCCAGTTGGTGAAAACAAAAAATAGAGGGGTAAGCAGTGCCTGCGTTAGATATCTAACACGCAGGCACTGTTTACCCTCTATTTTCAGGGGGGAGACGTGCGTGGTATATGCTAATAAATATGGCAACTGTTACCTGCACCTTTTATTAAGACTGATGTTTAAGTGGAGGTGTGAAATGTGGGTGGCACAATTGCATATTGAGTTCTCACGCCAGACAAGCCCATGTCATGTACATATGGACATTGTAGATCTGCTAACTGTATTACAAAGCTGGGGAAATCTGTACCATCTGATCAACTGAAGAAGCCTTTTAGCTGAATGGTGGCATATTTTCAAGAATTAACAAATTTAGTTGCACATAATACCACTATATAACTGTACATCCTCATTGTAAATTAAGATAAAACTTATGTCAAGGGCGCTCAGAATGTCAGGAGCAGGCAGATAGTGTCTTTATTGGACGGATGGTGTGGTCTTCAATCACTTAGGGCTGCACTCAGAGGGGAGCAATCTCTAATAGAAAACCGATTAAAAAAAAAAGCGCCTCTAAGTGCAGGGTTAAAACTTTTTAATATCCCCAAACAAGATTAAAAAACACTTACATAATCAAGTATAAGAGGAGGCATAACATAGATGTATGAAGTAGGTGATCCGGCAGCAGGGGGGTCCCAGTGTATCATCACAGATTTCTAGGGATAACGATATGCAGAAGGTCCCAGGATAACCAGCAGGTGAACACCCCAGGCTCTGAACACTGGTGAGTCAACATGGAGCATGAATCCCGGAAATGGCGTCAGCAGGAGGGGACAACCAGCATGGACCGCGAACGGGAAATATGTCATCAAAATTGGACGCGTTTCGGAACTGATAGGTTTGATTCAAGCCAATGACAGGTCTGTAGAAGCTAAGCTTCTTATAGTCTATGGGCGGAGCTGTTGGTAGGGCTATGGGCAGTGATGAGGGAAGAAAAACAATGCTGCAGCCGCCCAGGAAGTAGTATGAACCATGGGCATAGAACTGCACAGTAAACATGGACAGCGTGGGATACAGCCCACACATGAAAAACGGCAAGACAAATATAGCAGGACAGTACAAAAGTACATATAAGGACAGAAACTTAAAATAAATGGAAAAATATAAAATAAAACAAACTGGTCAAACCGTACATTGCTCCTCAATAGCAGGGGCCACTAGAGGAGTTGATGGAATATTTCAGTCATATTACATATAAAATGCAAAGATATTCAATGCTAAAAATATGTGGTTTATGTAAACCTCATATAAGGTTGACATAAAGTACATAAGTATACGTGTGTGTGTGTGTATGCAAAAAAAACATACATAGAAATCAAACGTCTGTTGGATGAACCACTATGCGCACACACATACACACACGTGTACGCATCCTATAGGAAAAACAGAATACAAATGGCCAATGGAGAACATGCCTAAGTGGAATATGGGCACTGTATAATGAGCATACATATGAGAATGTAATGGTGAATGAAATTCTAAAGTATGGCACTGATTTCAAAATCCTCATTTAACCCTCCAGGGGCCAATACATTCAAAGAGAAAAACAAATACATCTCTCTGTGGCAAAGCTTTTTCGGAAATGCTCAGCTGGGGGGAGGTCTCTAGGCATCGCCTCAATAACCCAAACCATTAGACCATCAGTGGATTTGTTATGATATTCGAGGTAGTGCCTGGGGACACAATGGGTGTCTAATCCATCAGTAATGAAATGGCGATGTTCGCCAAATCGCTTACGTAATGGTCTTATAATTGGGCGAATGATGTGCTGTGCTGAGCTCCACTGGAAGATTCCTTTTCTGGGGCAGGCTATGCAACCGCATCCATTTAAAGTGTCTTTTCTCTTATATTCACCGACCGACACAGCTCCTCTGTAACAAAATGGGTTTCAGCCCTATCACTGGAGATTACTAGGCAAGTTGTAATACAACACTTCAGAACTTTTAGTTCCACCCAGGGGGCGTTCACTAGGCTACAACCCTCACAGCCTGCCCTAGCAGACTCAGTTTTTTTTATTGCCTAGTGAGGAGATAAGACCTAGGAACCCTGCGGGCCCATAGGTCAGTGTGTTTTTTTTTAATTTATTTTTTGTGCCGAAGCTTGGCTTTTTGCGCAAGATGAATGATCTTCTATCAACAGCCGGCTGGGTGACAGGCTCGTTCACTTATCCTTGTAGTCTCCCCAGTCCGGCCATCGAGCATTTGCAGGTTGCAGCTATGGCTCGGCAGGCCACGACATACCTCGGCCCCAGAGGTGGTCGGTGAGCTTTATGCTCCGGGGCGTACATATGACGAGCTACTGATGTCTGCGTCACAGTATGCCAAGGCCAGTAGTCTTCCCTGTACTGATCAGGAGCTGACTACCATGGAATGTCTCCCAGCTTCAGGATTGGTAAGTACAGCTCTCCCTGACTGTCAGGGTAGAGCAGCTGGGCATTCCCTGGGAGTTCGATTCGGGGGGGGGGCCCTCACCCGCTCTCTTCTCTCCCCTGTCCCTAACTCCCTCCTTTCCCCCTCTCACGGGGGGCTGTACATGTGCCCCTGTATTGATGCAGCGCTGTGCCTGCCACATGTTCTCTCTAGTCCCCCATAGCGCTGTTTGGCGGCTATTTTAAGTATGAGCAAGGGTCAGATTGGCTTCAGATGGCCATTTTCCTGGTGATTCCCTATTGAGAACACCGGCGGCCATCTTCTTGTAGCCGGACCACTTTTGGGCTCTAGCAGCTACCCCTGTGCCCTCTGCTTTGGTCATCACAGGGCGCTGGAGAGGTTATCCTGCGTTCTGAACACGTGTGTGTGTGTGTGTGTGTGTGTGTGTGTGTGTGAGAGAGAGATCGTCCACGATCGTGCGGACCGGCCGGCCACTGACACAGGTTTTTGCTATCTCTGCATCTGGGAGCGCTGGGAATCATCAGGCATTGCGGTAATACAGCGTGGCAAGGCCCAGGGTGCCGAGTCCAGCAGGTTAGAGCCCCTCAGCCAGCGGCAGCAGGAGGGTGGGACTGTCCTAAGTCCCCTTCGGGTGGCAGACAGGGTAGGGTCAACATGGCTTCAGAAACTGGTGTTTCTTCCCCCGAAATCCAGGCAATTGCAACCGGGTCACCTGCGGGCGGCACGGTTCCTATGGACACCCTTACGGCAGTCCTTAATTCGTTAGTTGCCAAGATAGAGGCGGTACGTGGGAAGAAAGGTGCTAAAAAGTGTCCCCTGCATTCAAGGATCCCACAGACAGGAAGGCAGAGGTGGTGGCTTGTTCCTTGTTTACGGTTGTGTGGTCAGCTGTGCGACCTGTTCTGGCATCCGCACTGGTGTCGCAGACACTGACTGAGTGGGCAAAAGTTTTGCACCGCGAATTGGGAGAGCAACAGGCTTTCCCTGTCTGTGTGGAACTAGCAGACCAACTAGTACAAGGCCTTAAGTACTTCTGTGATGCAGCCCTGGATACTCTCCCTCTGTTATCCAGGGCTTCACTGTCAGCTGTGGTGCTGAGGTGCCTGATTTGGTTGAAATGCTGGTCTGCTGACCAGGCATTCAAGAAAGCCCTGACGGATCTTCCCTTCCTTGGCGACCGGCTCTTTGGAGCATCGTTAGATGACATTATTAAAAATGCCACTGGTGGCAAGAGTACTCTACTCCCATAGGCCAGGAAGGTTAAGGAGCCACGCCGCAGGCAAGGGCCCTCTTTTTCCAGTCACAATCGGCTTTTTCGTCCGCCCGGTGCATGGACAAAACGTCCCCAGCCCGACAGGACGCCCATGGACGGTCAAAAATGTCCCTGGAACCACAAGCCTGCGAGCAAAAGTGCTACCGCATGAAGGTTTGCCCCAGCCATGTCTCGGGTGGGGGGGGTTGCCTTCGGGAGTTTGCAGCCCGGTGGTCCTCCCCGGTTATCCAACCAATGGGTCTGCGATCTGATTTCCACAGGCTACAAGATAGTTTCTCTCTTGGCCGCCAAACAGAAGTCACGGCCGATCACAGAGGGTCATGCGCCCACTGTGCATGGCGCATGCGCGCGAGCAAGTCGGTGGTGGCGTGTTCCACCGGGAACACTGCTTATCACAGATGCTGGTAAACAGCCATTGGCCGGCTGTTTACCCACGTGATCGGCTGTGATCGTTTCACAGCCGATCACTAAAATGTAAGCAAACCGAGGTACCGAGAAGTTACCGGGTTCTCCTCCTCACACACTGATTGTGTGTGAGGAGGAGATTGCGGTAACATCTCGTTACCGCTTACAGTGTACACCAATTGCACTGATTGCTGCCCCCCCCCCCCCCCCCCCCAATAAAGAGGCCCTGTCCCGGCCCATCCGAGTACCTGTTACAATTCATCAGAGTACCTATTTGCAGCCCATGCCTCATAGAATATATGTTTGGGTGTTTGCTTTCCAAAATGGGGTCATTTTGTGGGTAATTGCACTGTCCTGGTGCTCATGTGCTTACCGTTACCTTCTCCTCCTTGATTTGTGTCTAGGGGTGTCCCGTGGTAGATGGCCCAGTAACTTTAGAGACTGATGACAGATCTGCATAAAGGGATTTTTATTTGCAAAAACTTAGTCAACAAACAGTCTCTTAAAATAGGATCAGAGGGTTAGGAAGAAAGTTCAGGACTCTTAGTGTCAAAGTCAATAATGAAGGACTTGTTTACTTTCACTAAAGCCAGAGAATAGCCATTCACAACTGGATAATCACTCAAGTTGGATAGTCCCTTTCTCACAAGGCCTAGCAGCCAACAAGGTGCTTAACTCAGGAACACGTCTCTGCCACAGACGTTGTTGTAGAACATACAGGAAACTAAAACTTGTAGAACACTCGTGTGATACCTGGAACTTTCAGCCAGCTTGGTGATACCTCTGGATTCACTTAGGTATTTCAGCCCCTCCAGGCTCTTGCTAAGAAGCCAACCCATACGTGGCCTTCTTCTGAAGAGTCCTCCCCTGGATAGCCAGGAAGTTACTGGGCCTCTCCAACTACCGGAGACGGCATCGGACCACCTCGAAATCCTTCTTTAGTTTCCTTGCCTTGGGCTAGCCAGCCCCCGAGACAATAAGTCGGGTGGATCCGCACCCCAGGCCATAGCCTTCCTGGGGGCTGGTCAGGAGGACCAGGACCATGGAGTCAAAACATAATTCTGGACCTGAATCATGTGCCGTCTACATCTTAAGTACCCTCTCCCAGGAAGCACAGCAAGAGTCACACTCCCACTGGGCGGGCCCTGAGAGAAGGTAACCTTAACCACTTGCTTACTGGGCACTTAAACACCCTTCCTGACCAGACCAATTTTCAGCTTTTGGTGCTCTCACACTTTGAATGACAATTACTCAGTCATGCAACACTGTACCCAAATGAATTTTGTGTCCTTTTTTTCCCACAAATAGAGCTTTCTTTTGGTGGTATTTGATCACCTCTGGGGTTTTTATTTTTTGCGCTATAAATGAAAAAAGACCGAAAATTTTGAAAAAAAAAACACATATTTCTTTGTTTCTGTGATAAAATTATTATAATTATAATTTTTTTTTCATAAATTTTGGCCACAATTTATACGGCTACATATCTTTGGTAAAAATAACCCAAATTAGTGGATATTATTTGGTCTTTGTGAAAGTTAGAGAGTCTACAAGCTGTGGTGCGAATCGCACAAAATTGATCACACCTGATGTACTGGTGGCCTATCTCATTTCTTGCGACCCGAACAAGTCAGGAAAGTACAAATACCCCCCAAATGACCCCTTTTTTGAAAGTAGACATTCCAAGGTATTTACTAAGATGCATGGTGAGGTTTTTGATGTTGTCATCTTTTTCCCACAATTCTTTGCAAAATGAAGATTTTTTTTTTTCTCACAAAATTTTCAATGTAATAGGTTATTTCATATGGCATGTGTATACCACAAATGACACCCCAAAATAAGTTCTGCTACTCCTTCTGAGTATTACGATACCAAATGTGTGAGACTTTTACACAGCCTGGCCACATACAGAGGCCCAATATTGAAATAGCACCATCAGGCGTTCTAGGAGCATAAATTACACATTTCATTTCTCAACCACCTATTACAATTTTGAAGGCCCTGGAGCACCAGGACAATGGAAATGCCCACAAAGTGACCCCATTTTGGAAAGCTAGCACCCCAACGTATAATCTATGAGGCATAATGAGCCGTTTGAATGGTTCATTTTTTTTTCCAGAAGTTTTGGGAAAATGTGGAAAAAAAATGAAAAAGCATTTTTTTTTACGCAAAGTTGTCCATTTATAAGATATTTCCAACACATAGCATGTACATAGCAAAAATGACACCCCAAAATACGTTCTACTACTCCTGAGTATAACGATACCAAATGTGTGAGACTTTTACACAGCCTGGCCACATACAGAGGCCCAATATTGAAAGTGCACCATCAGGCGTTCTAGGAGCATAAATTACACATCTTATTTCTCAAACACCTATTACAGTTTTGAAGACCCTGGAGCACCAGGACAATGGAAATGCCCACAAAGTGACCCCACGTGGCACTGACGACACGTGGCACTGGAGGCAGATGGGGCTGACAGATGGCACTGGCAGATGGTGCTGGCTATTTGCTCTAGCTAATTGCTCTGGCAAATGGGGCTTGCAGATGGCGCTGGCAGGTGGCACTGACGGCACTGGGGCTGACGGATGGCACTGGCAGGTGGCACTGACGCTGGCAGGTGGCACTGGCGGCACTGGGGCTGACGGATGGCACTCTCGCTGGCAGGTGGCACTGGGGCTGACGGATGGCACTGGCGCTGGCAGGTGGTGCTGGCAGTTGGTGCTGGCAGTTGGCACTGGCGGCACTGGGGCTGACGGATGGCGCTGGCAGGTGGCGCTGGCAGGTGGCGCTGACGGCACTGGGGCTGGCAGGTGGCACTGGCACTACTGGCAGATGGCACTGGGCTGACAGATGGCACTGGGGCTGACAGTTGGCACTGGGGCTGACTTACAGATCCTCTCTCTCCTCACACGCTGTCTCTGTGTGAAGAGGGAGAGACACGGCAATGGGAGATGATCTCATATGTTTACATTTGAGATCATCTCCCATTGGCAGCTGCGATCGCGCTGTGAACGGCCGCTTTGATTGGCCGTTCACGGCGATCTGTATTTGCCTGTCTCCGGGAGACACGGCGAATACAAAACTTCCGCGATGCGCGCCCCCGGCGGCGCGCATTGCGGAAGTAAACACAAGGCCGTCCAGGGACGGCCAGGCGAAGGAACCTACGGCCGTCATTTGGCTATAGGGCGGGCGGGAGGTGGTTAAAGCGCTCCCAACCAGACTGTGGTTTCATGCCTGCCAGAAGAGACAGTGTCCCCTGTGGCCAGGCTGAACATCCTGTAGTCCAGTCAGACTGATGTTGAGGTACAAATTTGGAACATATGTACCCAAACCAAACTGAAGTTTAGGTGTAACATTAACTTTTAAAACATATAGCGCGTGCTCTTCAGGAGCCGTCGCTACATACACATACACATACACATAAATGAACACTTACAATAGTGAAGCTTCATACAAGCGTTGGATAAAATCAGTAGTGGCTATGGGGAACGTTACGTGATCTTTGTCCGTACGTTACATCCCTAGATGCGGGACTTCATCAGCGGACATGGAAATTACGTGACGTCCGCTATATAAATAAGATGTGAGTGATTGTCATGGTGATGGCCCATCCAATCATGCCACTCGGCATGACGTAATTCCACCACAAGACGGAAGTGATGCTGATAACTGCCCCACAATGTTTACGAAGTATGCCATGGTAACAACATGTCACCATATGCTGGTACGCACAGTACCATGTAATGAAATATCATGAATCTATGTACATAGTGCTCAGCTGAAATACAAAGACACATCCAAAAAAATGGCAACATATACTCAAAAATACATTTCATATATTTTGTAATATATAAAATTTACCCTCATAGAGGATTACAAGTAAGAAATGCATTTCGAACTTTAATATTAAAATGTATAAAATATACATATATCACTTGCGGCCATTATATGTATACAGTGAAAATGAAATAAAATCAACGATCAGTAATGAAACAATTTATATAGAAATCTATGTTCAATTTACCAGGGGTTAATACATTGGTCTCGTATATCCAGTAAGATTCTCTTCGACTTAACTGGCGGGTAAAGTTACCCCCCCCCCCCTAATGTTTTGTCACCCTCTCGATCCCCCAAAACTTTAAACCCTTAGGGTTTTGCTGGTGAAATTGTTTAAAATGACGACACATTGTGAGTTTTCTAGCCTTTTTTGATATTATCAACGTGTTCTGCTATATGTATATGTAGAGGCCTATGTATTGTAACCCTCATTCACACTCTAATATGTACACCACCCCAATAGTATCACACGTAATCAATTGCCGGATGTCGTATTTCCTGTTTAGTTGCAGATGCTAACAAGGTTTTCTTTTTTTAATGTTTACTTTAGAATGCTTACAAGGCCTACACTGTCCGCAAGCGTAAAAACCACCCAAAAAAGAAAACATTCTGTTCTCTGACGGAATTGGGGAATTTAAAATACTGGGGGTGAGACTGTCCCTCAAACATGGAGCTTTCTTATAAATAAATTGTGGACGAGCAGGCAACACCGGTCCCAAAATGTTATCCTGCTTTAAAATGGACCAATGATTAAATTTTCTTGTGTTGGACATTATAATCCTAATATAATCCTGAAATTGTGGTCATCAGTGTTAATCTTTCTGGTATGGCTAGAAATTAGAGTAGTTCTATCAATCTTTAACCTTTTCCAATTTGGCATTTAAAGTGGGCCTATCATATCCCTTTTGTTCAAATCTGGAAACAAAATCCTCCTTCCTCATCCGATTTCGATGCAAGTTAATAAACTGTCCCCTGGGGATGTTGCACAACCATGAGCGATGGTGGCAACTCACCAAGGGAATCTAGGCATTACGACCAGTAGGCTTGAAATGGTTACTCAACCTTAACTGATCCAAATCTTTATTAAAGCGGAGGTCCACCCTAAAGTGGACCTTCCGCTCATTGGAATCCTCCCCCCCTCCGGCGCCACAATTGGCACCTTTCAGGGGGGAGGGGGGTGCAGGTACCTGTACAGTACAGGTATCTGCACCCACTTCCGGGATAGCTCTCTGCGGAAAGGGGCGTAGATTACGCCCCTTTCCGAAAGTCCCCCGCTGCCTGCTGGGAAACACACAGATCCCAGAGGCAGCGGGTCCATCCTTATTGTGCAGCGCGACTCGCGCATGCGCAGTAGGGAACCGGGAAAATTAAGCCGAAAGGCTCCACTTCCTGATTTCCATACCCAAGATGGCGGCGGCAGCACCCGAGAGACGATCGAGAGATCGGCTTCGGGTGCCGACATTGCGGGCGCGCTGGGCGGGTAAGTGTCCTTATTTTAAAAGTCAGCAGCTGCAGTATTTGTAGCTGCTGGCTTTTAAAAAAAAAAAAAAAACGTCGGAACTCCCGGCGGACTCCCGCTTTAAGCTCCAGATCGAGAAAAACTATATGGTCATGACTAATATTCCATATGAGAGAGATATTCCTATCGTTGGAATCCAGAGATTGGATAAAACTCTCAAGTGACGATCTGGTACCATTCCAAATTATAATGAGATTGTCTATAAATCTACGGTAACACACCAGTTCAGGGGGGTGATGTTTAAAAACTGCCTCCTCCTCCCAGTGGGCCATAAACAAGTTGGCCACACTGGGAGAAAAACAGGCTCCCATTGCAACCCCTCTAGTTTGTAAATAGAATTCCCTGCCATACCAAAAATTTATTTTGGCTAAAGCAGAAATTGAGACTGGTCAGCAAAAACTCTTGATGTCTACCCCACAAAGTTGATGCTGACAGGGCCCACTCTACTGAGGTCATAGCATCATTATGTACTATAATGGTGTATAGCGGACCTACATCCGCTGTGACCAAAATGCTAGATGGGGAGCATCCCAATTTCTCCAAAATCTGTATAATATGTTTAGTGTCTTTTAGATATGCTGGAGTGTTCACCACTAAAGGTTGGAGAAAAAAGTCTATATTGTCCTAATCTGGCAGATACGGAATCAATTCCGTTCACAATAGGCCTCCCTGGGGGGTCGGTGCTGTCTTTACGGATTTTAGGGAGAAAATATATTATAGGAGTTCTGCCAAACAAAGGATCAAGATATGCAGCTTCCTTTGTGAATAAGATCCTTTGATCTTTTCCATCTTCTATAATGGAGTGCAGTCCATCCTTATACGTTAACATAGGAGCTCTATTTAAAATTTTGTATGTTTCTCCTTCACTTAGTAAACGAGACATCTCCTTTTGATAATGGTCCTTACTAGGGATGAGCTTCGAGTTCGAGTCGAGAACATTGCCTGTTCGCCTGTTCAGCGAACAGTGAACAATTTGGGCTGTTCGCAGCAAATTCGAAAAGCCGGAACACCCTATACAAGTCTACGGGAGAAATCTAAAGTGCTCATTTTAAAGGGTAATATGCAGGTTACTGTCCTAAAAAGTGTCTGGGGACCTGGGTCCTGCCCCAGGGGACATGGATCAATGCAAAAAAAAGTTTTAAAAACGGCCGTTTTTTCAGGAGCAGTGATTTTAATAATGATTAACCACTTGCTGACCGCCGCACGACGATGTACGTCCTATTTTTGAAGAGGGATATCTCGGTAACGGCAGCAGCTGCTGCCACAACCGAGATATCCATCTCTTCAGGCGGCGGTCGGCTGTACGATAACGGTGGTCTCCGCAGCGGATTCGCCACGAGATTTAAAAGTGAATTTTTTCCAAAAAAAAGTGCGCTTGTAAGACCGCTGCGCAAATACGGTGTGAAAAAAAAGTATTTCAATGACCGCCATTTTATTCTCTAGGGTGTTAGAAAAAAAACAATATAAAATGTTTGGGGGTTCTAAGTAATTTTCTAGCAAAAAAAAACGTTTTAAACATGTAAACACCAAGTCTGAAAAAGAGGCCTGGTCCTTAAGTGGTTAAAGTGAGTGTTCTCTGTATTACGGGGAGCCGACAATTTAGCCGCAAGTGATTTTAAAAGACTTTTTTTCCTGCACAAATGACACTTTGTGCAGGGACAGTTCTAAGCACCAGAAACATGTGCCCCTTCACAGGCATACTATAGATACCCCCCAGCTACGAAATTTAAAGGAATATTACACTTTTATTGTTTCACTTTAATCATTATTAAAATCACTGCTCCTGAAAAAACAGCCATTTTTAAAACTTTTTTTTGCATTGATCCATGTCCCCTGGGGCAGGACCCAGGTCCCCAAACACTTTTTAGGACAGTAACTTGCATATTACCCTTTAAAATGAGCACTTTAGATTGTGAACGTTAGAGTCCCATAGACTTTAATAGGGTTCTAAAGTTCACACGAAGTTTAGGTCTGTTCGCAGGTTCTGGTGCGAACCGAACAGGGGGGTGTTCGGCTCATCCCTAGTCCTTACTTAAAATAACCAAACCACCCCCCTTGTCTGCGGGCCGTATAACAATCTCCTTACGTGCTTCTAGGGATTTCATACCTCGCTTAATATATTGGTGATCCATCATTTTCTTAACTTTTAGTTCCTCCAAGTCTTTTGAAACCATATTTTTGAGCACTTCCATGTATTTGTTCTCCACGTTAGGGGGAATTGAAAAATAGACTTGTTTCGTAGATTGGACTATTCACCCCCAAGATCACGTGAGGTCACCTGCGGCCACTGCTGATTTTATCCAACGCTTGTATGAAGCTTTGTTATTGTAAGTGTTCATTTATGTGTATATATCATTAAATTATTTTCTGTGGAGAGCACTATGGCTTGTTTTTCTGTTTACATGATACGGAATATGTGACTATTGCCATACACTGTCCATTGTGAGTGTTTACTGTGGATTTTCCAGCCATTAAACTCTGAATAGGAGGAGGTATGGTCTTGTGAATTAAGATCTATGCTGTGAGGAGGAATCCATTGATTGGCCAGCTGATAAGCATCTTGGGCAACTAAGCGTGTTTGACCCTCTATAATTGGGGCCATGCTGCGAGGTGAGCAGCCATTCTTACCATTGGTGGAGGCTCTACTCAGCACTAAGTCACTTTATGCATGGTCTGATTGTTCATCACTGAAGATTTTCACACAGTTTAAACAGGTACTCTAAGATTATTCCTAATTAGCAGGCCCAAGAGTTGGCCAAGCTACCGGGGGCGTTATGTTTTGCAATAGATGCTATAAGAGATTATATTCTCCAGGCCTCGTGTCTTGCGCTTGGGGTGATGCATATGCGTAGAATACTGTGGTTGAAAAATTGGTCAGCCAAAGCGCCATGCAAAAAGCTCCTGGCTAGTTTTCCCTTTGGCGTTGAACGGCTGTTTGGGGATGATCTGGATGAATACATCCAAAGAATTTCAAATTGGAAAATGTTCCCTTTTGCCAGTTAGGAAAAGGCGTAAGCGTGTTTAATTTAAACAAACTTTTTCTCTAGTGCCAGGGGCATCAGCCTCCAGGCAGTCTCGACAGCCTGCACCATCAAATTCAAAAGTAAACCTCAGTCAACCCCAGGGACAAAAAAGGTCCTGGGGAAGGAAACCTACCAAACAGAGTACTAAAGCCTCCTTATGAAGGGGTGCCCCCTGCTCTCCTGAGTGGGGGAACACTTCTACAGTTCTCAAGGATCTGGCAGGAAGAGTGTTGAGACAAATGGGTGGCCTCCTCTAACTCTAGGATACAAACTAGTCCCCATCTCCTCGTTTTCTGAGATCAAACGTTCCCAGGTATCCGGGAAAAAGTCTTTCAAGCATTGGACCATATTTTTGTCTCCAAAAGATATTGGTGGTCCCCATGGAAGAGCAGGGATTGGGGTTTTATTCAAACCTTTCTATGGTACCAAAACCAAATGGGGATGTCAGACCCATTCTAGATCTCAACCATCTAAACCGGTTTTTGAATATCTGCTCTTCACATGGACTCAATCCGATCAGTAGTCTCTGTTCTACAAGGTGGAGAACGTCTAGCATCATTCGACATCAAGGCTGCTTACCTCCCTGTACCTATTTTTTCCCGCTTACCAAAAATATCTACGCTTTGAGATAGATAGAAAAGCTTCATTTTCAATTTGTAGCTCTGCCTTTCGGTCTAGCTACTGCACCTCAAGTATTTTACAAAGGTCCTGGCTCCTCTGCTAGCCAGATTAAGGGCTCAAGCTGTAACCATACTAGCTTACTTAGACAATCTGCTCTTGATAGACCAGTCGGTAGCCCACTTAGAACAGAGTTTGCTCACCACAGTCAGCTGCCTGGAATACCTAGGTTGGATTCTCAACCTAGAAATATCTTCCCTAAAACCATCAAGGAGTTTGGAATACTTGGGTCTGATCATAGATACAGCTCAGAAGAGGGTGTTTTTGCCCCAGGCAAACATCAGTACCATAAGGGAACTGATTCAGGAGATCAAAGCATAGAAGAATCCTATTCGACTTTGCATGAGCTTGCTGGCTTCAATCGAGGCCGTTCCTTATGCTTCATTTGAGACTACTGCAAAACTTGGAACAAGAAGGTCCAAGCTCTAGACTTCCCAATGCATTCTTCTCTAAAGGTGTGCCAAAGCCTCAGTTGGTGGTTAATAGTTAAGAAGATCTGCAGAAGGGAAAATCCTTCCTACCAGTTACCTGGAAGGTGGTAACAGATGCCAGCCTTTTGGGTTAGGGAGATGTCCTGGAAGAAGCTACTGTCCAAGGGAAATGGTCCAAATCAGAAATGTCCTTACCCATCAATATTCTAGAGATTCGGGCAGCACGCCTGGCCCTGGGGGCCTGGACGTTCAGGCTACAGAAATGTCCTGTCAGGATCCAATCCGACAATGCCACAGCAGTGGCCTATATCGATCGCCAAGGTGGCGAGAGGTGAATCCTATCCTAACTTAGGCAGGGTATATTGTTTTCTGCCCATCGGCAGTCTTCATTCCAGGGATAGAGAATTGGCAGGTGCACTGCTTGAGTCTCCAGCAGCTGTTCCCAGGAGAATGGTCTCTTTACCCCGATGTCTTTCTGACAGTATGTCAAAAATGGGGAATTCCAGACGTAGATCTGTTTGCATCCAGGTTCATCAAAAAGGTCGACAACATTGTGTCAAGAACAAAAGATCCGCTGGCATGCAGGAATAAAGATGCCTTGGTATTTCCATGGAATCAGTTTTCACAGATTTTATGCATTCCCTCCTGTTCTGCTGCATCCACGACTTCTTCGCAGGATCAAGCAGGAAGGAAAGTCTGTGATTCTTGTGGCCCAGGAGATCTTGGTATGCAGAGATCATAAAGATGGCGATAGGGGCCCCATGGACCTTACCGCCACAGCCAGACCTGCTCTCACAAGGTTCGGTATTCCATCCTACCTTACAAACGCTAAATTTAATGGTTTGGCTATTGAAAACCACATTCTAAAGAAGCGTGGGCTGTCAGGTTCAGTGGTGTCTACCTTGGTTAATGCAAGGAAGCCGGCCTCCAGAATCCTATATTACAGATTCTGGAAGGCATATGTCTCCTGGTGTAAATCCAGGGTTGGCACCCCAGGAAATATGTCATAGGTAGAATCCTTGACTTTCTACAGATGGGGTTAGAAATGAAGCTGGCCTTGAGTACTAGCAAAGGCCAGGATTCAGCCTTGTGTATTATTTCAACGACCACTTGCTTCACATTCTTTGGTGCATAGCTTTATTCAGGGGGTAACGCAGCTTAATCCTCCGCTTAGGCCACCCCTAAACCCTTGAGACTTGAATTTAGGTCTGTCGCCATTACAGAAACGGCCTTTTTAGCCGATACGACATATTCCCTTGGTCCTCCTGACAAAGAAACTAGTTTTTCTGGTAGGCATATTTTCTGCAAGAAGGGTATCAGAGTTGGCTGCTCTTTCTTGTAAAGAGCCATATTTAATTATTCACAAGGATAAGGTTGTATTATGTCCTCATCCTAATTTTCTACCGAAGGTACTATAAGGTTTTCATCTAACCCAGGATATTGTTCTGCCTTCGTTTTTTCCCAGAACCCTGTTCTACGGAAGAAAAATCGTTACATTTTCTTGATGTAGTGAGAGCTATCAAAGTCTACTTGAAAGCAACTGCTCAGCTTCAGAAAATGGATGTTTTGTTTGTATTGCCTGAAGGTCCTAAATAAGGACAGGCAGCATTGAAAGCTACTATTTCTAAATGGATTTGATAAATAATTGTTCAAGCTTATGGTTTAAAGAGGAAAATTCCACCTTTTCAAATTAAAGTGCACTCTACCAGGGTTGTTAGTGCTTCCTGGGCAGTGTGTCATCAAGCCTCCATGACTCAAATCAAATCTGCAAGGCCGCAACTTGGTCTTCTGTCCATACATTTACCAGATTCTATCAAGTAGATGTAAGGGTCATGAAGATATCGCCTTTGGGCGCAGTGTGCTGCAAGTAGCAGTATAAGCCCTCTGGTCTCTTGGTGCCCTAATTTGGTTGGTTCTCCCTCTCTTCAGTTGGCATTGCTCTGGGAGATCCCGCATAGTAAATACTATGGCTCTGTTTCCTGTGATGTATGATTAAGAAAATAGGATTTTTATAACACCTTACCTGTAAAATCCCTTTCTTTGAAGTACATCATGGGACCCAGAGGTCCCTCCCTTCTTTCTAGTATACACGTGTATTGCTTTGCTACAAAAACGAGGTACTCTCAGTAGTGGGTTGTATAGGGAGTGGACTTCCTGTCTTAGAGTGTGCCAGTGTCCATCACCTGAAGGTGGCCTATAACCCACATAGTAAATACTATGGCTCTATGTCCCATGATGTGCTTCAAAGAAAAGGATTTTACAGGTAAGCTGTTATAAAAATCCTATTTCCGTGCCTTAGTCCGGCCTCCCCTCTCGCTGACTCTGCTGACTGACAAGACCCGAACACCACGCATGTGGGAACTGTTTGAAATTTTTAAATGGGGGCGTTGAAGACTGGAGGTGGCGTGGCTTAAGCATGGCGCTGTGTGCCGGACGTAGCATCCACGAAGGCAGGCGCTGGGGACACAGAGCTTAAAATACAAACTCTCCTCAGCGAATAGCTGGAGAGTACAGCTGCTGATCACACAGGTGCAGTGGGGCCACGTAAGGCGCTACATACAGGCATTCCCAGTTAGAGGTAATACATTTTACCCGGTGTGACGGATCCAATCCCACACTCCGATTGAGTGCTTCCATCAGTATATCCCGCTTCCTCCAATCTGACTATCAGAGATATATTCTCATAGCTGCATTGAATACAAGTCTAACCGAAAATAGCTAGTAGAATCTTGAATTCTTTATTGGACAGAATACAGCCTTTTATACACATTTTACACAAGGGGGTAGAGAACGAGGTAGGGCATAAAGACAATTACACAATTAACATGTTAATTAACCCAGCACTTAAGGCAGCCTAGGTGACCAGACAGTCCGTCTCTGGAGGTCAATGTAATCAGCTCTTTCAAGGATTGTGTATAGTTCAGAATTAACAACCTAAGAATAGTCTTTACATATATCCTGGGAGATACTGTGGATAAATATTACTTACATTTTAAGTAATCCAAGATATATTTTCTCACTCACCCTCTACCAGGATGGCACAGGGTGACTTAGACATCAGAGTTGTATGGGGAGTTGAAACATTGGTTTCCCAACCTTTCCAAGGGATTCTGGGTTCCATGTGCTCTCCCGTCACACCTGGCACCAAGCTAAACTTTATTAGCGGCATTGTATTGCTAGACTATTGCTCAGGACGTAGGGCATTTATTTAGTGCCTCTGCTTTTGTGCTTAGGACTATGCCTCCAAAAAAGGTACCAAAAACTTCACCCCCAGGTGCTGGAAACTCAGTCATGCCTTCACACTGTCATCTTCTCCTGAAATACCAGAGGTGGCAAGCCAGCGTGCGTCATTGGAACCAATTGGTGGTGCAGCTGCTTCTGACATCTCAGCCCCTGTCTACATGGCTGAAGATGCCTTTTCTTCTGCCCTGTTGGGACTAGAAGGAAGATTAGTGACTTTAATTGCATCCTCCATACAAAGGGATCAGTATAGTCAGTGTTTATCTAGTGCTCCAGATGGAGTAATCCTTAGGGGTATAGTCTGTGGCTGTAATAGCTGGATGGTGATGTATCCATAGAAAGGGGTATTAAGGGTTAAAAAGGAAGGCCGCTATCCTTCAGAGTGTGTCCAGGACTCTGCAAGACATGCAAGGAAAAAACAGGACGGGGAGGCACTGTGTAGTATTAAAATGATGAATTTAATAGGAGAAGAATAAAAACACTTATAAGATGAAGATGCATGCACGTCAAAGTAAAGTGCAGTCCTGGCATTCCACATGCCTCTGTGGGTCCCACCGCTGTTTTTGGCTGGAAAGGATTGAGCAATAGATCAGTGTTTCTCCTGGAGCAAAGGAACCAAGCAGCTCCACACAGACCAGCATGGACCGTGGAACAGGAAGTGATGTCACCGGAATCTGATTGGACCTAGGCAGGGCTGGAATCTTGTCAATCAGGGCTGCAATGGTGAAAGGCTATGCTCTTGGATCTGACTGTTCCTGCTATTGGTCTGCGGCCCTCTAGAGGAGGACAGCTATATATACACAATGGAGAGCATGTGGGTGTGGCCGTGGAACTTCCAGAAGACCAATCAGACAATAAATTATAGCAAGGGGCAAGGTGAAGCAAGGGTTAACAGTCTTGGACTGACAAAAAAAATCAATTAGAAATACATATATATAATTTAAAAAATATATGTATATATAAAAAATTATGTATATAAAAAAAAATTATATACATGGAAATATTTGAAGCATAGTTGTCTTCTATATTATAGAAGCCTACTGAATAGGTTGATGTGTGAAGGGCCAAGCAATAGGGATGGCCGAACGGTTCGCCCGGCTGCGAATTTCGGCTGTTCGCGGTCCGCCCAATCGGCGGACTATTGCCGCCGTTCGCCCGGCAGACTTCCGTGTTTACTGTGTAAAATAACTTTGACCTATGATGACACATCCATCATGGGGTACAGGACAGCCAATTGAGACATTACAGCACATGGACACTTGGACATTCCCCCTAACTTATAAATAGACCCGATCCGGCGGCCATTTTACATTCTTTCGTATGTCACTATAGGGAGAGGTTGCTGTGTGGAGCAGGGAGAGACTGCAGTGACCCAAGTCGCTAGCTATTAGGTCCACAAAAGTTCTTTTCAGGACTGGTATGGTATAGGTGTTAGGTGTAGTTCAGGATATAGGTTTGAGGCACTGCTGTGCTAGTGATTGTTGCAGCAGCCTGTCTTTTGTCAATGTAAAGAGAGGGACAGGACGCTGTGTGCAGCAGGGACAGTCAGTTTAATCATTAGCTGTTACTATTAGGTCCACAAAAGTCCTTTTCAGGACTGGTATGGTAAAGTAGTACAGGATATAGTTTTGAGTGCTATTCAAGTTATTGTTCCAGCAGCCTGTGTTTTGTCAGTTTAAATAGGGACAGGCAGGAAGCTGTGTGTGGCAGTGAGGGACAGTTAGTTTAATCAGTAGCTGTTACTATTAGGTCCACAAAGGTTCTTTTCAGGACTGGTATGGTAATAGGCTTGTACGCGTATAATATTCTTTCTTCCAAATATAGAAAGAATATTATACTTGACAGCTGCCCTTCTGCTGCAGTAGTCCTTTATGAGTATAGGGACTGAGGTACAGTCTGCTAATCACAACCTACTAGTTGCACAAAGGTCCTTCTAAGGACTGGTAAGGTATAGGGTACTACAGTACATAGGGTTGAGTGAGGTACAGTCTGCTATTCCTTAAGGACTGGTATAGGTCCACAATATATAGGGTTGAGGTGCACTACTGCTGACTGCTGCCCTATACTGCAGCAGTCCTTTATCAGTATAGGGACTGAGGTACAGTCTGCTAATCATTCACAACCTACTAGTTCCACAAAGGTCCTTATAGGGACTGGTAAGGTATAGGGTACTACAGTTCATAGGGTTGAGTGAGGTACAGTCTGCTAATCCTTAAGGACTGGTATAGGTCCACAATATATAGGGTTGAGGTGCACTACTGCTGTCTGCTGCCCTATTCTGCAGCAGTCCTTTATCAGTATAGGGACTGAGAGTTTTGCCACAGGGTCATTTAAAAAATGACAGGCAGAGGAAGAGGCAGGCCCTTCCGCAGGGGTGGTAGGGGTAGGGCAGGAGCAACAGGCTTGAGCCAAAGTGGGAAGTTGCAGAAGGTGCGTTCAATTACTTTAAAGGACGCACCAGACTTGGTTGAGTGGCTCACTCAGCCTTACTCTTCTGCACCCTCCTCATCCTCTCGATCTGCACCCTCTTCTTCACTCTCTGCTATGTGCACCCCCAAAGACACTACCACCAACAACACCACCACCACCACCACCACGACAGTACCCAGATCAGCCCAAGGAGGAGGTTGGTCCCCGGTGTTGTTGCCTACTCCGAGATCTCTACTTATAGCGGTGGGGAAGGTGACGTTGATGATGACATGTCTAGTGATGTCACGTGGGTGCCCACAAGAGAGGAAGAGAAGGGGAGTTCAGAGGGAGATATGGACCAGCAGATAGGGAGGAGAAGCAGGAATAACTTACATTGCACAGGAGGGACAAAGCAGACTGCTAATGTATCAGGAGCGAGTCATCGACCATGTACAGTCACAAAGCTCCGCAGTGTGGGCTTTTTTTTAACGTGTCCGCTGCTGACAATAGTGTTGCCATCTGCAATCTTTGCAGTCAACGCATTAGTCGCAGTAAGCCCAACACTCACCCAGGGACGACCACCTTAAGAAGGCGCATGAGCTGCCATCACCGAGCCCAGTGGGAGCAACGGAACACACAAAGCCACACTCCAGGCTCTCCCCGTCCAGCCTCGTCTTCTACTTCTCCTTCTCCTCTCTCCTCACAATTGTCCTCCACTCCACCTTCCATCACGCCAAGCTCACGTTTTTCTGCAAAAAGGCTGGCTTCCGTGGGCCTAATGTTCGAGCATAAAAAAATGATGATACCGGATAACCCTCTTGCCCAACGGTTGACGGCTGGCTTGTCAGATCTGATAGCCCGCCAACTACTGCAATATAAACTGGTGGACTCGGAGGCCTTTCGAAAATTTGTGGCCATTGGAACACCACAATGGAAGGTCCCAGGAAGCAAGTATTTCTCAGAGAAGTGCACCCCAGAGCTATATGGCCATGTTCATCGGCAAGTGAATGTATCTCTGGCACACAGTGTCGGTGCCAAGATACATCTGACCACAGACACATGGTCTAGCAAACACGGGCAGGGAAGGTATATCACTTTTACTGCCCACTGGGTGAACCTTCTGATGGCCGTCAAGCATGTAACCCGTGGCACCCGTGTAGATTTGGTTTTACCACCATGGATTGCATGCAGGCCTGGCTCTTCTTCTCCTCCCCCTACTCCATCCTCCTCCCTCTCCTCCTCAGCTGACTCCTCCTTTTCCGCTGCTAGCGTCTCTTCTGCTGCGCCGCCCAAGCTCCCCAGAACCTATTCGACATGCCAGGTGAGACGTTGCCATGCCGTGCTGTGTCTGTTGTGCCTTGAAGCCAAGAGCCACACTGGCCCGGCACTCCTTTCAGCTTTGCGTTCACAGGCAGATCAGTGGCTAACACCGCTCAATTTGACAGTTGGTAAAGTGGTGTGTGACAACGGTGCCAATCTGCTTAGCGCATTGAAACAGGGCAAAATTACGCACGTGCCATGCATGGCACACGTCTTAAACTTGGTCGTGCAGCGATTCGTTGTCAAATACCCTGGGGTCCAGGACATCTTGCAGCAGGCAAGGAAAATCTCGGCCCATTTCAGAAGATCTTACACGGCCATGGCTCGCCTTGCTGACATTCAGCGGCGACACAATCTGCCGGTCAGACGTCTTATTTGCGATTGCCCGACGTGATGGAACTCAACCTTCTATATGCTTGATAGGCTGCTCCAGCAGAAACGTGCAGTTAACGTCTACCTGTATGAACTCTGCGGCAGAACAGGTTCTGGGGAGCTGGGTTTTTTTTCACTGCGCCAGTGGCTGCTCATGCGTGACGCATGCAGACTTCTGCGGCCATTTGAGGAGATCACCAAACTGGTCAGTCGCAGCTATGGCGCCATCAGTGACATGGTACCTTATGCCTTCTTTATGGAGCGTGCATTGCGTTGTGTTGCATTGCGTTGTGTCATTGATCAAGCTGCGGAGGAGCAGGAGCGGGAAGATCAGGAAGTCGCAATGCTGGATGAATTCCCAGGGGGGGGCTACTCTATCTGAGACAAGTGAACAACAGGAGTCTGAAGAGGAGTCAGAGGAGGATGGTGCCGGGGCGGATGAGGAGGAGCAAGAAGAGCATGCTTTAAACATTTCTGGGATCCCTGTTGTTGTGCGTGGATGGGGAGAGGAGAATGAAGAGGACAACATTATCCTGGATGATGAGCAGGAGCCAGGCCACCACACCGCTTCCAGTTTAGTGCTAATGGGGGCCTTCATTCTCCAGTGTTTTAATAGGGACCCCCGTATAAAAAGCATAAGGGTCAAGGACCAGTACTGGGTGGCAACGTACTTAGACCACCAGTACAAACACAAAATGGCGGAAATGTTACCGCCGTCACAGAGGGCTGTCAGAATGGAGCACTTCGAGAAATGCTGCATTCTGCTTTTGCGTGCGCTGGCAGAGGAGCAATTCCCACTCAAAGAGAAGGAGTTGCAGGTACCAATCCAACAGCGCCTGCAAGAAGAGGCCGGTTTGAAGATGTGTTGGTGACTTCGGATATGAGGTCATTCTTTCAGCCGACCCATTGACAGGTATCCGGATCCAGCATCAGGGAACGCCTAGACCGTCAGGTGTCCGACTACATCGCGTTAACGGCCGATGTGGATGCTCTGAGGAGTGATGAACCCCTGGACTACTGGGTGGGCAGGCTTGACCTCTGGCCAGAGCTTGCCCAATTTGCAATCGAACTGTTGGCTTGCCCCTCGTCCAGTGTCCTGTCCGAAAGGACGTTCAGCGCAGCAGGGGGGATCGCCTAGCTCACGACAGTGTTAACTACCTCACATTTCTAAAAATGAATGAGGCATGGATCTCGGAGGAATTCAACACATGTGACCAGTAGACCATGTATATGTCTATAAACGATTTTTTTAATCGAGCACACAGACCTTCTTTCTTCATTTGGCTCACTTCCTTGTCCAAAAAAAGCACACGTACTATATGCCCGTACCCTCCTGTTTGAAGAGGTTGAGCGGTGTCATATTTCTACTGGGGCTGCTTATCATGAGGGGCTCCCACCATCCCTGTGCTGTGCTGACTTTCTTCTGGGGCTGCTCATTATGAGGGGCTCCCACCATCCCTGTGCTGTGCTGACTTCCTCCTTGGGCTGCTTATTATGAGGGGCTCCCACCATCCCTGTGCTGTGCTGCCTTCCTCCTGGGGCTGTACCTCTGCTGTGCATATTATGAGGGGCTCCCACCATCCCTGTGCTATGCTCATTATGAGGGGCTCCCACCATCCCTGTGCTGTGCTGACTTCCTCCTGGGGCTGCTTATTATGAGGGGCTCCCACCATCCCTGTGCTATGCTGACATCCTCCTGGGGCTGCTTATTATGAGGGGCTCCCACCATCCCTGTGCTATGCTGACATCCTCCTGGGGCTGCTTATTATGAGGGGCTCCCACCATCCCTGTGCTATGCTGACATCCTCCTGGGGCTGCTTATTATGAGGGGCTCCCACCATCCCTGTGCTATGCTGACATCCTCCTGGGGCTATTTATTATGAGGGGCTCCCACCATCCCTGTGCTGTGCTGACATCCTCCCGGGGCTGCTTATTATGAGGGGCTCCCACCATCCCTGTGCTGTGCTGACTTCCTCCTGGGGCTGTACCTCTGCTGTGCATTTTATGAGGGGCTCCCACCATCCCTGTGCTATGCTCATTATGAGGGGCTCCCACCATCCCTGTTCTATGCTGGCTTCCTCCTGGGGCTGCTTACGGTGCAGGTGTCAGTGCTGTATATCACGGTGCTGGTGTCAGTGCTGTATATCACGGTGCTGGTGTGAGTGCTTTATGTCACGCTGCTGATGTCAGTGCTGTATATCACGGTGCTGGTGTCAGTGCTTTATGTCATGCTGCTGATGTCAGTGCTCTCTATCATGGTGCTGGTGTCAGATCACTCTATCACGGTGCAGGTGTCATTGCTGTATGTCACGCTGCTGATGTCAGTGCTCTCTATCACGGTGCTGGTGTCAGATCACTCTATCACGGTGCTGGTGTCATTGCTGTATGTCACGCTGCTGATGTCAGTGCTCTCTATCACGGTACAGTTTATCATCTCCTGTACCCTCTTCTTTGCCTACCCTGACCTTCCCTCTCCTCCATTGCCTTCATGCGCTCCACAGTCCTGAATTGACAGAATTTCACATATAAAAAAAGAATGCTTGTAGTTGTCGATCCCAGATTCACCTCATACATGTGTTATGTCATTGGCCATGTGGTGGGACTATGTTTGCACAGCTAGTAATTATTTTGTGGCTGCAAATTTGACCTGTAGGTTTGCAAAGTTCGCCTCCCATTGAAGTTACGGTTCGCGAACTATCGGCCGCGTTCGCGAAATGTCCCGTTGGAAGTTCGTCCATCACTACCAAGCAAGTAAAAAAAAAAAAAGGGGGGGGGGGGTTAGTATGCATGTAAACGTGAATAGGTGATGAAGGGGGAACAGGCTGTAGTGTAAAGAATTAATAATAATAATGAACGATAAAGCTGGTGGTGTGTACCCCCTAGTTGGTATACAAGGGATGTATATGTATGTGTGTGTCCCCTCATGGTGTGGATTCCAAGTGGGGTGCACCTAATGATGGATCATGCACATACACATATATACATACATATATGCATATATATATATATATGAAATATTAATATATTTACTATACCACTCCCAACCAGTAGAGCAGAGACAGACCTGTTTGTGGTGGTGGGGGGGAACAAACTAGAAATGAGCGTGTGATCTGTTCTAACAAGGTGTATGCGCCTAACTCCTCACTGAGTCCCCCTGCGAGAGGGAATTGAGGCAATATATCCAGAAAGTCTCCCGCTGGCAGAGTAGTTTGAAATACTCTGCAGCAGGCAAACTTCCGGCGATGGCCTCTATGATCCACACCTTCAAGCCTTCAGTGGACTTTTGATGTTCAGTCAAAAAAATGTCATGGCACACTGTGCTCATCACATCCCTGTTTGATGAACCGCCTGTGCTTGCCAAACCATTGGCGGAGGGGATGGATGATTCTGCCAACATATAGGAGGCCACAAGGACAGGTCAGACAGTATACTACATGATCACTGGAACAATTGTAAAACTTTTTTATAGGGTAAGTTTTTCGTTTTGCACATCATGTATAATTTTTTCTTGCATTGAAACATGCCCACTAGTGAAATCAGGGGGATGTAGGCGGTGGGACCTGGCTTGGGTTTGCGGATCTTACTTGGCGCAATTCGGCTTTTGATATTTTTGGCCTTGCGGTAGGAAACTTTGGGTTTGGATGTTAGGGTGGAACCAAAAAAAGGATCTTCCAGCAAGATGGGCCAGTTTTTGATGAAAATTTTCATTTGTCTGTAGCGGTCATGGAACTGGGTGGTAAACCTTGTTGGCTGGAGCCCTTCTGGCGTGTTGGGTTTAGGTGTCGGTTTAGCCTGATACTGATGGAAAGCATCATCTATGAGAGCTGGGGTGTATCCCTTGTCCAGAAATTTTTGGGTTAAGAGGAAAATTCAGAACAGATGGGTCATCTCCAGGGTAACGCTAGGGTACAAACTAGAATTCCGAGAGTTTCCACCATCTCGTTTTCTGACGTCAACGTTCCCAAAGATCCAGGGACAAGGCAATCTCTGTTTCGGGCACTAGACCGATTACTGGCTTGGGGTGATCATATAAATCCCCACAGAAGAGCAAGGGTTGGGATTTTATTCAAATCTCTTTACGGTGCCAAAACTGAATGGTGATGTCAGACCCATTCTAGATCTAAAGAATCAAAATCAGTTCCTGAAGATCCGCTCTTTTCGCATGGAGTTGATCAGGTCGGTGATTTCTATCCTACAAGGAGGATAACTTCTGGCATTTGTCGAAATCAAGGATGCATATCTCCTTTTCCGTATATTTCCCGCTCACCAAAGGTTTCTGTGGTTCGAGGTAGAACTGCATAATTTTAAGTTTGTAGCCTTGCCCTTTGGGCTAGCTACAGCACCCTGCGTGTTTACAAAAGTTCTGGCTCCACCTTTAGCCAGGTTAAGGGCACAGGGCATAACAGTCTTGGTGTACCTAGACGATCTATTGCTAATAGACCAGTTAGTGGCCCGGTTGGAGCAAAGCGTGCGCATTACAACCAAATACCTGGAAAATCTGGGTTGGGTTCTCAACCTAGAGAAGTCTTCCTTAAAACCGCTAAAAAGGCTGGAGTACTTGGGTCTGATCTTAGACACAGCCCGCAAAAAGGTGTTCTTGCTTCAGGCAAAGATCAACGCCATAAGAGAGCCGGTGCAGATGGTCAGGTCAAAAAGAGATCCCTCTGTTCGCCTTTGCATGAGGTTGTTAGGAAAGATGGTGGCTTCATTCGAAGCGGTTCCCTATGCCCAGTTCCATGTGAGACTGTTGCAAAGCAGTATCCTATCTGCTTGAAAAAAACGGTTCAAGCTTTAGACTTGCAAATGTGACTGTCCCCAAGGGTGTTCCAGAGCCTCAGGTGGGGGTTGGTAACCCAGAATCTGCTGAAAGGAAAATCCTTCAGACTGGTTATCTGGAAGATGATAATGACAGATGCCAGCCTTTCAAGTTGGGAGCAGTGTTAGAAAAGACAACTGTCCAGGGGCAGTGGTCAAGAACCAAAAGGACCTTCCCCATCAACATCCTAGAGATTCGGGCTGTGGGTCTGGCTCTGAAGGCCTGGAAATTCAGGTTATGGGGTTGTCCTGTAAGGAAAACTGATAGATCTACGTGGGAAAGACTGTTCCCACGTAGATCCATCCGTTTTCTCTATTAAATGAATTCCCACTATACATGTGGGAAGGTTCCTTTTTAAATATAAATATTTCCCTTAAATATTCTACTGACTGGCATCTGACTCGAAACTCTTGCACTTGATACCTTGATTGGTAATGTCATGGGAAGTCACAGTTTGCTCCAGCCTTTCTGTGACCCGTTTTCTGTACTGGATTCCCTTTGGGACCTGTTCCTTCTGGAGAGGTTTCTCATTTTTTCTGCTAACCACCTCAGGTTCTTTTCTTCCCTGTTCCCTGCTCCATAGTTTTGGTGGCTTCTCACCAGCTTGGGTTTGTTCATTCCCTTACATTTTAAGTCATTGACCTCTGCTTGTGACCTTCTGTATCTGGACTGGAGCATCAGGTTGATTCTCTATGTTCTATGGTTCCCCTACTGGTGGGGGGGCCCACCTCATCCATTCAGATACAGGTGTTGGTCCGTCAAGAAGCTTTTGGACTTTGGGTAGGCCCTTGTCCTCTTAGTGAGGCTTATTTAGGTTTCCTTTTCTCTGTTTTGCCAACCCCACAATTGGACTGCTATTAGACACTCCAACTATCTGAATTCCTGAATACCTCAATGAATGAGATACAGTAGATATATATATATTTTTTTTCTTATAGCCATACTGAGTGATTTTCATAGTCATGTTTGAAAGAGGTTATTACTAGATACTTTGACTTTGGTTGCCAGTAGGCTTTCCTTGGCTTCAAGTTGAGAAGAGGGGAACAAAAAAAACTTTAGGCTAGGTAAAGATATGACAATGTAAACCAATTTTAATATACATGAACAAAATAACAATTGCACAGTGTTGTCTAAAGAAACAGAACATGTAATAAATAAAAATCAAAGTGAAGGAGAGATCTCCTTAATGTATGTTAGACTAGTAAATCACCAAATAAGGGGAGCCAATCCACCATTTTAAACAGAACTACCTAAAATCATGCACCACAAACTGCCTACTATTACTTTTCATTATCCAGAAAAAAAGTTGAAGCTTGGAAGTCAGGCCTCGGTAACAAACACTGGAGAATCAGAGAAGTCGGTGAATACCGCAACCCATCTGTTTACCTGAAAATGTAATAATGATTTTGCATGGACTTCTGAGGACATAGTGACCTTTGCTAAAACTCATAAATTAAACAGCTCACTTTTAGATACCCCAAAATTAAAGTATTTTTTTTTTCTTTGTGCACCCAACAGTACCTAATATTAACTTCATGTAGCTTCACCAAACTTTCTGTTGTTTTTTTTTTGTTTGTTTGTTTGTTTTATTTCTAGTGATTATGGGAGCGGTACTTACTCTGCCTTCTGGTAAATATGGCTTACACAGAAAATATATAGGCTTTGTACCACGTATCGAGCCCCATGCAAAAACTGGAGGAAAATAAAGGTAGACAGTATTCATAGCAATACATCTGATGTTTGCTTGTGATTAATGACACTGTCCCAATTTGTTTGTCATTCAATTGCTTACTCAAAGCTTTATTTTCAGGTAATCAATAGACTGCTCTAAATTGTGTGAAACAGGGAGAGAATAAAAGTCACTAGCTACAAATAATGGTTGACAAGACATGGATGAAATGGTGATTATCACTGTCCAGAGTGGACTTGTTATGTTTTTTTAATTGCTTAGATATCTGCATGCATTGGTCTGCAGAGAATAGTACAGTTCATGACAAATGATGGAGATGTTGTCAGATGTATATGCAAATATACAGGTGATTCACAAATTAGCAATGCATCTGATTCAGTCATTAAAGTATATTTGTAAAGAAAAGTGTCAAAAAAGACTGTTCTGCAAAGTCTAGACTCTAGCATGTACATTGAAATGCCCACCAGCTATAGATTAAAAGTAATAGGGTTAAACACTATGATATAGCTCATAAAAAAAGTACATGTATGGAAAACCTATACTGTACACATACTGTATTCCTCTAATGGGGCTTTAAGGTCAACAAAAAAACTGAATCGTGTTTTGTTTTGTTTTCATAAAAAATACTTTTATTGCAATAAATTGCCTCCATCAATAAAATCCATTGTTGCAAAAAGTTTTGAAAACCTAAGTCTTGTGAGCTGCTATGCTGATGTATTCTTGTTTTAAAACCTCTAAGCAGCCCCCACCTACAAAACGATCTCATATGTGTTCACTGAAAATGAACTAAAACAATGTGTGGTGCTATTAGTTCTCTAGTGTAAAATCCTTGTAAAGCCCCATACACACTATCAGACTTTCTGCTGATTTTTTCCTTCAGATTTACCAAAACCATGTAGTAGAAGGGCCCTGCCTGATTGCATACACATTGAAACTCCTAAGGTTTGACCTCATATTATATGGTTTTGGTAAATCTGAAGGAAAAAATCAGCAGAAAATCTGATAGTGTGTATGGGGCTTTAGGCTCTATTCACATTTGGAGGTTTGGGATCTCGGGCATAATTGTGATCTCAAATTGCTCTGCAATCGCAAAACGCATGTTTGGGTGCCTTTATTTTCAATGGCACTTAAAATGCGGTAAGATTTTGTCATGGTAAATCGCACGGCAATTGTGGCAAAATTGCATTGCGCAAAGCTTGTCACCCAAAAAGGAGCAGGAGCATGATATTTGTGACAAAACAGCACCACGCTTTAGGTGTCATTGAACATGAATAGCGCTCGAACATGTGTTTTGTGATTGTAGTCTGATTTGAGATCATGGGCAGAATTGCAGCAATTCTACCCAAGATGCTAAAATGTGAACCAAGCCTTACCATCAAACTAGTATTCCATCCATTATACATATTGTACATAAATGCATATGAAAATAAATAAAAATGAAATTACAAATATTTGTTAGCAATCAATTATACCAACCTCGAATGGAAAAAAATAAAAATCTAACTCAAACGTCTCTATCAAAGAAATATCCACTTTGGAAGCAGTATAAGAAGCACTGTAGAACAGACACCAATAATGTCTATACTTTTGCTTGATTTGCAGATATGTGATTGATCAGTCAAAAAATAAAACCAATGAAATGAAAGTCTCTAATAAAGCACTGTCAATCGTCTCTTCAATAGTTCCTTCTATGCTTTCCCCAACCACCAATGCTGGGCATGTATCCACTTGCTGCCCTTCACCAGGTGTACTCTCACCTCACAGCTTTGAACCCTGACTGAATGTAAAATAAAAAAACACGTGTGTCCCTTCAAATATTCCTCAACTTCTACTGGATTCTTTAAGCTGAATACTCTCCTTTGCAGCAAGGTTTTCCTCCTTATTCAATTTTGTAGACAGTATCCCTTTAAGACTCAAGCCAACTTCTTAAAGTGGTGTTCCACCCAAAACTTAAATTCCGTCAGCAGCTCTGCTCCCTCCACCTTCCCCAGCCACCAGGCCAGTAGTAGAGCGAATCCTTTACTACCGGGTTCCATTACCGGAAATGGCGGCAGCAGCACTCTGCTTTAAGAAATGTACTCCAATAGTGTATCACCTTTTAAAACCATATTTATTCAAACCCCAGATAGCTTTTCAATACATCAGCATGTAGCAATACGTAGGTGGCTGTATTCAGACTGCTGTGCGTGATAACGTCACCCAAACCTCATCCCTACATATTTTGTCACAGGGTCCCATGACTTCCTACTGAAGGGCTCACTCGAAAGAGTGATCAAAGTAAGGTGGTGCCTCCCGGCATTTAGTCCTGCTAATGGGCCCAAAATGATTTCCTCCTTGATGGAGAAAAGATGGCGCCCAAGTGTTGCAGTCCCCAGAGATCCGGAATGTGCATATGCGACATCACGCTGCGACATGACGCACTTCCAGTTCTGGTTAAAGTGGGGTACCCCCTAAAAAAAAAAAATTAAAAGTCAGCAGCTACAAATACTGCAGCTGCTGGCTTTTAATAATCGGACACTTACCTGTCCCGGGTTCCAGCGATGCGGGGGAACGAAGCCCCCCCCTCGCTCCCCGCTCCGCTCGCGGCGCCGTCATGCATACTGTGGGCACCCGGCTGTGGCTTCACAGCCGGGCACCCACTGCGCATGCGCGAGCGGCGCAGGGCGCCGTGATACGCCGTACAGTCACCTGGGACACGTGACAGGTCCCAGGTGAATGTGCGGCGCGAGGGGAAGTGATGTCACCAGCCCGGGCAATGAAGAAGGCAGACTACGAGGGACCCCCTAGCAACCGGTATTTAGAGGTGAGTAAAAAATTTTTTTTTTGCCAATTATTTTTTTTTGATTTTTTTTAAGATTTTTAAGTGGTTTTATTTTTTGGGGGGCAACTCCACTTTAACTTCACTTCTGGAAGACATGGACGAGCAAGTTTGGGATGGAGGAACTTGACTGGCCTGCATAGAGTCCTGATCTCAACCCAATAGAATACCTTTGGGATGAATTAGAGCAGAGACTGCAAGCCAGGCTTTCTCGTCCAACATCAGTGCCTGACCTTACAAACGCGTTTCTAGAAGAATGGTCAAACATTTCCATAGTCACACTACTAAACCTTGTGGACAGCCTTCCCACAAAAGTTGAAGCTGTTATAGCTGCAAAGGGTGGGCCAACTCAATATTAAACACTAAGGACTAATCCTGGGATGCCATTAAAGTTCATGTGTGTGTAAAGACATCCAGATACCTTTGACAATATAGTGTACATTTTGAAGACCGCGCCTTTAATACAGCAGTTAGTACAATGCATCACAAGTTCAGAACATATAGGAAATCAAAGAAGATACAAAAAAAAACATTTTGTCAATTATTTTTTCATATACCACTTGGCTGCTTTATAATTTTACAAATATTTTTACTGTGCCGATATTACATAGACTACCAATCAGACTCCAGATTTGTGTCAACAGTTAACTCTGCATTGGTGAGAAAGGTTAGTCAACACATGCTTACACAAAGCCTAAATGTTATTTTCAGCCAAGGGGCAAACTTTTTTATGCTCTATGGAAATCCCTCCCAGTGGTTCTCAAATGACATTGATTAGTGACACTAAAACTTTTTTCCAGGTTATAAATACAAGGAGCCGGCTTATCGCTGCACTGAAACCTCAAGTGATCTGGCTAATAATTAAATACATTTAAACGTTTGCAATATATTTGGAGATACTGGTAGATGTATTATCCCAGAGTTTTCTTCCTTCTAGAACTGATCATTTCTACAAAAAGCCTCCTGTCTACAGTTCTGCCAATTCAAATATGAATTTATTAGCTTGATAATTCCATTGAAAGATGCACAAAATAATTAGATAGCCCAGTTGTTCCAACCTTTTTTTCACTTGTATACCCACTTGGCAGCCCATTACGGGGTGGGGTTAGTAGCTACAGGCTGAACTGCTGATGAACAGCAATCTTATAGTGTTAGTGCCCACTATGAATCCTCTTTCTGCCCATAACACCAGTTTTGCACTGCTCTGTCACTCTTAGGTGGGGTGGTATTAGGGCATGGAGAACCACTGAGATACATATAAGACAGAACTACATACTGTATCAATAGACCTGCAAAAACGTCTAGTGTTTTTTTTAAACGTTCCTAGGCCATATTACATGGATCAGTGTCATAAATATGTAAAAGCATTCACAGTTATGTACATCAACTGGCTAAAGATTAGCCTTCACCAACTTTGCTACTATAACAATTAACAAGATCTCATCATAATTTATTCACATTAGACTGTATCCAATAACTGTATGCAAACAAAATCCTTCGTAAAGGGTCTTAACCATGCTGCTCTTTGCTGCAAACTACTTGTTAATAAAAATAAGAGCCTTCAAATGCCTGATAGTCAAAGTGGTCTCCCTCCAGGGCACAGAAGTCCTCTTCTCTGCAAAACTTCTGAATGGGAGGGGATGGGATGCAGGTTCATAGTAAAGTGGAGGCAATGGTTGACTGGCTCTGCCTAAATACCCAGTGAATACTTTTGCTGAGTTCTTTCCTGCAACCTGACCTAGAAGTAGGATACTACTCCAGCCAGTTAAGTATCTGGACCCTTTTATTTCTATCCATAGGCTGGATATGGTAATGGAGAGGTCTGAAAAGAGCATTTTTCCATCAATAACACAGATCGCAATAAGAGTTTGGTTCTGATTTTCCCCATCCTATCCAAACCTAAAAATAAAAACAAGACATTGGCAAGTAATTTATAGGGTTTTCCATATAGTTTAAAATGTTAATACAGCCTATCCCCAAAATTTGGAGGCCATGTCTGACCCTAATCTATGGGACCTGGCTTTACATTATATGTGGATACGGGTGGTGGAGTTACTCGAGGTTTGGGTACATTGCTGGTGGATTATTTTGAATGTATTATTGTTTAAAAGTGCAAACTAGAGCCTTACAAATTAGCTCAGCAACAACAAATCCAGATTTGACCTTTATAGCAATGTGATGAATTATTTATATAATGTTGTCTGTGATTTCCATTCTGGGGCAGGAAAAACTACGTACAATATGCTCTAAAATTTAAAGTCACATTAAACCTTTATCAATCAAATAAATGTTTTCACTAGATGCAATTTTTAAGCAGCTCTTATTTTAAGCAAGTCTTGTTTTTATTATGCTTGCAAATACTTTTACTTCTTTTGCTTTACAAAACTGGAGGTGTTGCTGTCTCCCCAAAATTCCAGCCGGGGAACATACACAGTGAACATCTCTGATGGACTAACTGTTGTACTGCACATGAATAAACATACTAGAACTAAGATTAGGACACCAGCTGTCAATCACGAGCTGGTGGATGCCACCTGTGCATGTCTGCTTGTGGTGTCTCAGTCCCGAGCACGTATCATGCAAGTGGAAGTGGCTACACTGGCTTTCCAGGAAAAACCCTGCAGGGCAACGTAGCCATCCCATAGAAAGAAGTGTCCTTTCCCATATACAGAATTTTAGCTTCTGGACGGCACATGGCCCTAAAAAGGAAGACAGTCAAAAGGTCTGACAGCATGTATAGTAAGTGTGACTTACAGATTATAAATTAGGTTTATTAACATCTCAACGTCACCTTATGGTCCAAATCCCTAATCGGAAAGTTTTAAATGAAATGTTACATGAGCATACAGTAAACATGTATAAGTGCACTGACTATATTATAAACAACTGACCGTCATAAAGTGCCTTAATGCTAAGCAATTAGCAAAGATTTTTTTGGTTTGTACAAGTACATTTACAAAGGATATAGCTAGCACATTCCTAAATAATAAACTGCTTGATTTTTGATACCAGGATAGGATCAGTTCCTGTATTTTTTTATGCTGACTGGCCTTCTGCTTTGTAAGGATTATGTAAATGTGTAATTGTATTTCATTGTTTGTGCCAACTTATCTATGTATCAAAGAATTATTGCATAGTAAGCTAAAGCAACAAGCATCCTAAAAAGATGTCCTGTTAGTCTACCAAGTAGGCATCATATCTGGAAACCACATTCTCCCAAGATGCTTTGAAACTTCAAAATGTATTTGTTCCAAGTTGTATTTGTTGTCTGGAATGAGCACTTCTTCCATAATCGACAGCTGAGTTAGTCTCCTTCCACACATTTTTACAAACTCAACAAATGCACTGCAGGAAACTTCACACTCTCCAAGGCCAATGGCCGTCAAATTTTTGCAACGGTCAGCAATGCAGATGAGCTCATCGTCCAAAGGCTGAAGTCCATTTGCACAAACCACTAGCTCAATCAAGCGAGGACAGTTCATACCTATACGGCCCAACATAGCCTTACTTACAGCACGACCAAAGTAAAGATGAGTTACTGGAGTCTCTTCTCGGAAAAATGCATCAAATTCTTCTTCGTACAGAAAGAAGTACATAACAATATTGACCTTGGGTGAATGCTTGATGAGTGCATCCCAGCTTTGCTTTTTGATTGTGTGAAACTGGGTCTGGCCAGGGTTTTCACTAACAACATCAATACGAAGATGCTCAAGACGCACATGTTTCTCAGAGGAAAGAGCCAATAGCAATTCATCACTTAGAAGATGGTAGTTTAGGGCAAGTTCTCGAAGGCCATGACACTGATCAGCTACACACAAAATTCCTGTTGGCAGTAAAGATAGTAAACAATAGATTATTACAAGCATTACAAAAACTCAAAAATTCTATTAAATACACGCCTTTGAATTTATTGATTACCTCCTCTACTCCTTCCCAATCACAAGCCTAACGTTGGAGAATAGGAGTTTCTGAGCAGAGGCTACAATTACACCTTTCATGAAAAAAAAAAAGAATGTTTGCTCTTTGAATTAAAGAATATGAATAAATTGTTTGTGTACCTTACGCAGGCAGATGCTACATCTTATGATTACATTATTAGTACATTTAATTAATCTTTTTAAAGAGCCCAGAGTTCAACCATTAATGCATATGTAGTACTTTAAGTCCGGATGAAGTGGGACTTCTCTTAACCCTGAAACAAGTTGGTGGTTTTGTTTCATGTCATCTTGCTTATGAATTAAAGGATTTTTACTTTGGGCTCTAAGGACCAGTGTTGTTGTGCCATCTTTCCCTTCCTTATTTTACAATTCTCTCATGACAAGTGTAATTAAAGGTACTTCATATTGGGAAGTAGTTTTGTTAGGAGGTGTCAGATAGTTAAGAAAGAAGATGCAGTAGGAATTTGAAAATGATTTCCTAAACTGGACAGTGCAGGAAGGTTTAGCCAAAAGCATGGCCAACTATTTCGTCTGAAGTGGGTAAAATTTAATTTATTAGTTCGCTTTAGTTTTGGTTATAAAAAGTGTAAAAAGATAGTGTGCTAGCTATAAAAAGAAGGATAAACAAAGCAAAGCACACCAAATAGCACAAGTAAATCATGTTTTAATAAAGACAATTATAAAACTGCACTTGCAAAACAATGATTTGATCTGGACACTGTGGAAGACCAGGTAATATCAACAGTTGCCGTAATCACTCTCACTAGGCAGCCAGCAAAAGGAAAGGTAAAAGCAGATATGTGTCCTCTAGAGTAAACAATGAGGGGCGATTCACACCTGGATTCCTGCAAATTTCCATGCAATGCAGTTTTGCACTCTATTCATTTCATCAGAATGTAGAAAAAGTAGTACATGCACTACGTTTTAAAAATGTGCTGCACCAAATCACATGGTACTGTAGCGCTGCATTTGGAATCTGCGTTTGGGTGCTGTTAACATGTTTTGGGACCGTGCCCCTTCATCAGAGTGAAGAAATAAGGTACTAATGCCCCGTACACACGAGCGGACTTAAGTCCGACAGACTTCCAAAGGAGTTCCGTCGGAGTTCTGCTGGAATTCCGACGGAGTTCTGACAGACTTTTCGGCCGAACGGACTTGGCCACACACAATCACACTAAACTCCGACGGATTCGAACGTGATGACGTACGACCCGACTCGAATAAGGAAGTTCATAGCCAGTAGCCAATAGCTGCCCTAGCGTCGGTTTTAGTCCGTCGGAGTAGCATACACACGAGCGGAGTTTTCGAAGGGGACCGGGTCCGGCGGAGTTCCTTCGGGAAAATTTGAAGCATGTTCCATATTCTAAAGTCCATCAGACTTTGGTGAATCAAAAGTCCGTTGCAGCCCACACACGATCGGATAGTCTGACGGACTCGGTCCTTCGGACTTTGGATGTTGAAAAGTCCGCTCGTGTGTACGCGGCATTAGAATTACCACTGGTGTTAATTCTTGTCTTCATACTAACAATTGTCATTGTGCCAACCGGATACACACTTCAAAAATACGCCAACAAAAATACGCCACAGCGCTAAACACACCCCTCCCCCAGCTGCTACTTAAATATATGAGTACATAAACCAGAAGGTGAAATAAAGAAATAAAAACAAATTACCACATAAACCACCTTGTAGCGCTTAACTTATACCACAATAAATGCAACAAAAATTATTAACATTGATTGCAATACTGTGTTTACCCCAAATCTATATAGATTCGCACGTGCAAAATCATGAATAGTGATAAACTATAATGCAATACAGTACAAATGTGAAAAATTAGTAAGAAAAAAAAAAAAAAAAAATATATATATATATATATATATATATAAATGGAAAAAAAATTATATATATATATATATATATATAGTCCATAAGAAGAAATCCAAAATGAAGAAAACTTTTTCTTATGTGAAAATTCAGTGTCCATATAGCAAAAGCCTTCACCACACCCTTGGTGTTCGTGACCCCCCTCGTTTGGAGCACTCACCAGCTGTAGCGCTCAGAACTCTCGTGTTGAGCCAGAAAAGCGTTTTAAGGTCTTTTTAATGATGTTGGTAAATATCCAGCAATCGCTTGCAGTATGATTCCCTTCAGATATCACTAGAATTTCCTCTCAAAATACTATATCTCCGATGAAAAAGCTGTGCCTGTAATCTCCAAAAATTCCGCTGTATGGTGCTGTTCCTCTTCTGTGATGAGAGCCGATAAGACGCCTTGACTACACAGAAGAAAATTGGCCATTTTCTTCTGTGTAGTCAAGGCGTCTTATCGGCTCTCATCACAGAAGAGGAACAGCGCCATACAGCGGAATTTTTGGAGATTACAGGCACAGCTTTTTCATCGGAGATATAGTATTTTGAGAGGACACGAGAGTGGCTGAGCGCTACAGCTGGTGAGTGCTCCAAACGAGGGGGGTCACGAACACCAAGGGTGTGGTGAAGGCTTTTGCTATATGGACACTGAATTTTCACATAAGAAAAAGTTTTCTTCATTTTGGATTTCTTCTTATGGACTATATAATTTTTTTCCATATATATATATATTTTTTTTTTTCTTACAAATTTTTCACATTTGTACTGTATTGCATTATAGTTTATCACTATTCATGATTTTGCACGTGCGAATCTATATAGGTTTGGGGTAAACACAGTATTGCAATCAATGTTAATAATTTTTGTTGCATTTATTGTGGTATAAGTTAAGCGCTACAAGGTGGTTTATGTGGTAATTTGTTTTTATTTCTTTATTTCACCTTCTGGTTTATGTAACAATTGTCATTCCCAAAATTAATTCACAATAGTCAGTTCTGTAGGTTTTGTAGAAATGTCCAAGATTCAAGTGGCAATAAACCCAAAAGCAAACATTTATTATATTGCAGTTTACCATTTCTTATATGTGATGGCTGCTAAGCTTACCATGCTGCTCTCCTGTTCCCCCTGTGCTCCTTCATCCAGAGTGGGGGCACTGTTATACAGGAGGTTTGTTACTGGTAAAAACAGAGGAGGAAAAGCCTAAAAAAAAGAAAACTGATGCAGCCACCACATCTAATGACTGGTAAGTGGCAATACAGTAAAACCTTGGCTTGAGAGAATAATTCATTCCAGAAACATGCTTTTAATCCAAAGCACTTGTATAGAAAAGCAAATTTCCCTATAAGACATAATGGATACTAAAATGATTAGTTCTACAACCATTTCTTCATAAGTCCTTCAGTTTAAAGGCCATATAAAAAGATTATAGCAATGTGAGTTGGTTGTGTAACCATAAAATGTCCATCCACAAATGGCAGCTTCCACAAAGGGGTTAGAAGCAAAATCCAGCAGGAGCTACAGAGTATAAGAGAAGAGAGGCACCTCTAAGTGTAGCAATATGGTTACATTTAATGAAGGTACAACATTTAGCAACTCATATGGTTGATGGTTAAAAGAGGCACATCTAAGTATGCAGGCATCTGGGGTAAAGCTGTCCACATAAACCATCCCCCACATCGCTGGCTCTCATCGCTGTTGGTTTGCAATTGTGACTACTACCCTGCAGTAGAACAATTGAACAGCTCGTGGAGCGCAGCGTTGAAGGGACAACATTGATCCTGGTGAGGAGGATGGTCTATGTGGACAGCTTTACCCCGGATGCCTGCATACTTAGATGCACCTCCTACCCATCAACCATATGAGTTTCTAAATGTTGTACCTTCATTAATTGTAACTATATTGCTACACTTAGAGGCGCCTCTCTTCTCTTTTATACTCAATTGCGACATGACGCTACTTGTATATCAAGGCATAGCTTGTATATCAAGTCAAAATGTATTAAAAAAGGTTGCTTGCCTTGCAAAACGCTCTCAAACCAAGTTACTCTCAAGCCAAGGTTTTACTGTATATTACATGTTGGGTTTAATACCACTTTAAAGTTTCCAAGGAGAATTATTATTAGATACATTTAGAGAGAAAAGTTATAAAGAAACCATCTTGACCAATGCCTTTAAAAATGTTGGTTGATCAGACAATCAGTCAAATGGAAGCATTTGATTCTGTACAGGGTATATATATGCAAGCGAATCTCATTGGCCATATTCTGTATAAGCATTTGGGTATTGTTTAAAGGGACCCCATTTGAAATTACATTTTATCCTGTTAAACCCCTAAGGGATTGTTTACACACACGTTGGCCCTCTGAAGCGCTATCTGTTGTGGATAGCTCTTTAGAGAGGGTTTAATAGGTGGTGAGGAGGCATTATGTCACCTCCTTATTGCCTGTTTTAACCAGTAAACACCTGCACCTCCATTCTCTAACCATGTGCATTTACATGCGGTTGTTGGGCAGCCCCATTAAGATGACTAATAAATAAAAGTATGTGGCGCTAACTAGAAGTGATAAATAGTAAAAATTGGGAAAAAACAAATGTGATAAATGTACTCAATGAATAGCACTTCCAAGACCGTGCTAAAACTGATATGCTGGATAATCAAGTGCAAGTAATCTTCAACATAGTACACAGTAATATAAATTCATTATGTCAGAAATGGTGCGCCACTCATTTGCCCCAGCCTTTCACCTCATACAGAGACCCCTACAAGTCAAGTCCAGCCTTGGTATGGATAAAACCTGGATCCTCAGCAATCAATCGATTCCCACAGATATCCACAGCAGTGCCGGTACCTGGACTTCAGGCTCATCTGATGTAATATGATCATCCAGTAAAGAGGGGGGCTCTGTAGTGCAGTATTTCAAACCGATTTATTTAAAAAACAAGTAGTAACTTACAGTTGGAAATCCTAGGTGCAGCTATTTAAGATACATCCGGTCGTGTTGCGTCACTGAACACATAACTTCATCAAAGGGTGAATTCAACCTTTGGATTTCTAACTGTAAGCCACCCTCTTTACTGCATGATCATATTACATTGGATGGGCCTGAAGTCCACCCTGGTACTGGCACTGCTGTGGATATTTGTGATAATTGATCGATTGCTGAGGATCCAAGTTATATCCATACCAAGTCTTGACATGACCTGTAGGAGTCTCTGTATGAGGTGAGAGGCTGGGGCAAATGAGTGGCGCACCACCGGCGATTACCGCATACTATGTTGAAGATTACTTGCACTTGATTATCTAGCATATCAGTTTTAGCTCAGTCTTGGAAGTGCTATTTATTGAGTAGGTTTATCATATGTTTGTTCACAATTTTTATTATTTATCACTTCTAGTTAGCGCCACATACTTTTATTTATTGTTTTTTTTCTGTGTGGGAACACTTTCACATGTTGGCAGCTTCTAATACTTTATTTTGATAATTTGAGCGAGTTTAGGTTTTGCTTCTGTTCCATTCAGATGACTGGTTTGTGTACTGTGTGCAGTACTAGCCCCCCGAGTGTGGCAGTGGGTATCATTTTTGCTGTCAAGTGATGGCCATGGCATTAGAACACACCCGCCTGTTGGCATTGGAGTCACATCTTTTTATCCACCCCAACCGCAAGTGTAAACAAGGCCTGAAAGTTTTTACAAGCCTAGATGTTTTACTGACATATGGAGGGTAGTACATTTGAAGACTTCAGATAAAACAAAATGGCTGGCCAATTGGAATCATTTATTTGCTTGATTCATTGGATTGTGTACTGAATGGTTTTGTTTCTTTTTTAAATGTTTCTTACCTGCAGGTGAAACGTGGGGACAACTGTTCATTTTCAGTAGCTTCAGAGTATCACTATTATTTGCCACCAAAACTTTCAGTGAAGGATCATCTACTGGTGTATCATCAATCTTTATTGAAGACAATGACTTTGAGTTGACAAAGACCACAGTCAGTGCTGCTACAAAGTGAGACTACAAAAAAATAAAATAAAATTCAGCATCACTTAATTTATTTGGTTCACTGTAAACAAATATTATTACAAAGAAATGTACAGTATAATAGCTGATGAATAAAAAAAAAATCACCCAAATGGAATAGAAAGTTTGTTCTGGGCATTGCAGAAAAATATGGGGGATTCCATTGCTGACCTGCTTCTGAGAATACTAATGACTTTACTGACTCAAATTTTAAAAATGACGCCTGGGCAGAAAACATAAATTTAAAGCAGAACGTCACACTCTCAATCAACATGGACTATTTTTAAACCTGATGCTACTAGCATTAGTAAATTGATAGGAAAGTATATCATATTTACTTGTATGAAATGTTTTTTTACACTTCTTACTGGTTTCCAGACCTTGCCAGATGATTTGATACATCCTAGAGTCTTCAGGAAGGTAGGAGGGTTTTTCTCAGCTAGGCATACCATCCTGCTTGTATGCCTAAGCTTATTTTGTGGGTAAAATGGCTGTGGCATATGTTTACCTTGTATACAGTGAGTAGGATATTTATAACCATACCCCTTTAAAGTGGTTGTAAACCTCAGAAATCTGAACAAAGCATATCCTTCTGTGTATGTGTCTCAATTAAGAGCACTAAGTGTAATTTCTGTCTGCTGCTTCGTTACTCTCAGCATGAGTCACTTCTCACAAGTTTTCCTGGCACTAAGAGAAAAACGGCGATGGGTAGGGAGCTCCAGTTGGTTGACAGTCTCAGCTCTGTCCCTGTGTGCTATGTGAAGGGGGTGTGTCTCTTCCCTGCAATTAGCTGTTGGAGCTCTCCTCACTGAGCTGTGCAGAATGTAACTTCAGCTCTCCACTCCCTTTTTTCTGACAATGCAGGCAAGCTTATATATTCTGAAATTTGAACAGATGTAGAGAAGAGAAAACAGCAGATAGGTACAACTTAGGCCATTCACTTCACTGAGTATATATAATGCCGTGTACATGCGACCGGACTTTCCGGCAGAAAAGGTACGATGGAAATTTCGTTGGATATTACGATTGTGTGTGGGCTTCATCTGACTTTTTTCTTCAAAAATTCAGACGGACCTAGAAATAGAACATGTTTCAAATCTGTTTAACGAAATCAATTTCTATTGAGAAAACCATTCGTCTGTATGCTGGTCCGACAGACCAAATACAACGCAAGGGCAGCTATTGGCTACTGGCTATTAAACTTCCTTTTCTAGTCCTGTCATACGTCATCACGTTCAAAACGAGTGGACTTTACTCCATTCGTGTGTGGCAAGTCCGCTCGGTTGGAAGTCCGTTGGAACTCTGTCGGTAAGACCGTCTAACCTTTTCTGCCAGAAAGTCCAGTCGTGTGTATGCGGCATAAGGGTTTACAACCACTTTAAGTCCCTTCCACACTTAGTACAGTTTGTCCACACGCACTTTTTGCCACATTATGTTTCACAATATTGCTTTGCCTTAGCGTGCCCCAGGTCTTTCACAATCATAGCAATGCCCCTGGCAGAAAGACTACTGCTTCCACACAGAGAGCAAGGGTCCTTTCTGGAGCATACTTGCAGGGAACATTTTGTGGCTGCTTTCTAAAGAGAAATGAATTGTAAATGTTTGCACACCTTTTTGTTTTGATGTGCCTGAAATGTTAAACATAAAATTAATTTGGGCTTTAAATTAGATCTTTTAGCACTTATTGCCATACCTTAGAAACATTCATAAAACTTGGTTTTGCTGTTGATATCAGTCCAAGAGTTTTAATGGAGCAGTTTACGAGCTGTGACAGGATGTCACATGCTGCTTCAGCTGACTCTGTGCAGCTATCGACCTAAAAAAGAAACATAGATAGGTTTAACACAAAACTTTATTGATTAGATCTCCCCATTTAAACTAAACAAAACAGATCCTTTTAACCACTTGCTGACCCGCCATAGTAATTATACTGCGGTGGGGTGGCACATGCAGGCACAATTATGTACATGTACGTGATTGTGCCTGCTCCAGGTTAGGAGCATGCAGCATACTCCTCCTGTGATTGCTGTGTTCACCGGACAAAGTGGATTACAGTTACTGGTAATCGGTAACTGGGTATCATGTGATTGCTATAATTGGTCAAAAAACCTGTAAACAACAATTTAAATAACCTGTCGTCATGAATGGCTTTCCATTTACGAACAGCTTACTTACTGTTTACTTTTTTTTACACTATTATTGTTTATACAGTGAAGATCACTGTTAGGAACTGACTGAACACTCCCCCCCCCCCCCCATTCTGTTCGCAGCAGAACATGCAAACAGGCAAAAAATTTGTGTGGACATTCAAACCCTATTAAAGTCTATGGGACACAAACATGAAAAAAATCAAGTGCTGAATTTAAAGATATATACGTAAGTTATTACCATAAAAAAGTGTATGGGGACCTGGGTACTGTCCCAGGGGACATGTATCAATGCAAAAAAAAAGTTTTTAAAGCAATCATTTTTTTCAGGAGCAGGGTTTTTAAAAATGCTTAAAGTGAAACAATAAAAATGAAATATTCCTTTAAATATTGTGCCTGGGGGTCCCTTTAGTCTACCTGTAAAGTGGCACATCTGTCTGATGTGTTTTACAGTGCTGCAGCAAAATTACATTTCTAAAGGAAAAAATGTCATTTAAAATTGCTCAAGGCTGTAATGCATTGCCAGCTCCCGGCAATATAGAAAAAAAATCTATTAAAATATTGGCGTGGGGGGGGGGGGGGGACGTGGCCGGTAGACCAAGCAGATGGACGCAGGTTGTTAGAGCTTCGAGATAACAGGACGCCCTGCTGCATAAAGAAGCGACTTAAAGCACTCCTGATGACACATATAAGGTCCAGGAGCGACGGTGATCAACCGAGGAAAAGGGGGAAACACAAATATAGAGGAGGACTCTGTAAATTAGGTGACTTCAAAACCTCGGAAGAATAAAGATGGCACCCTCCTCCCCTCACTGCAGCACAAGGCAGCAGAATACAAGCACCAGAGGAGACATGGAGACACAGACTGGAACACAGGAGAACAGTCTGCAGCCCCAAGATGACATCAACAGCCCCATAAAACAGAGGAGAAGAATTACAACCTCAGAGGAAAATGTGAGTGAATTACCAAATAAACATAACAGTACACTGGGAATTAACTCATGATGCAAAATAAATGCAATCCCTACCACAGGTCAGCCCATATCAGACTCCCCTATTAAAGATATAATAATGTCACTAAAGGCCCGTACACACGATCTGACTTTTTGACAACAAACATGCAAATTAGCTGTTTTGGAGCAACATCTGACCGTGTGTACGCTCCATCGGACAAACTTTTTCGGTTTTCATCAGACTTTTGTTGGCTGTGCGAATGGACAAACTTTTTGACAACATAAGTCCGATGGAGGAAAGTCCGATCGTGTGTACACAAAACCATCGGACTTTTGTACAACGTACAAACACGCATGCTCAGAACCAATGCAAAAGATCAGACAACAATACAGAAGTTGACCAAAGGTGGCGCTGGAGTAATTGAACGTCCTCTTTTGAAGTGTCGTCAGTATGTTGAAACGTCACTACGTTCGTGTTTGTTGCCTAAAAAGACTGACCGTGTGTATGCAATACAAACTTACGGCCAACGCCCTTTGTACAAAAGTCCACGGGAAAGTTTGTACAAAGTCCGATCGCGTGTATGGGGCTTTACAGGAGGTCTACAACATGACATAATGAATTTTATGAATCATTTAAAGAAAGAAATAAATGACCTAGGTGACAGAGTGGAAGCTCACAACAAATTCGTTAACGCACATTTTGATGTAGAGAATGAGATTAAAAACCTAAAGTTGAAAGTGGATGACCTGGAAGGGAGATCCAGAAGGAATAATGTAAAAATCCGAGGCATCACTGAAAATATTAAACCTGCAGATTTAAAAGATTCGTAAAAGAAACTATATCTAAATTGCTTCCTGCAATTCCCCAACAGTAACTGATGATAGACCAGACTTCCCAAACCGTCACATATACCAGAAAGGCTACTTAAGGATGTTATCGCCAAAATTCTTTTTTTCCAAGTAAAAGATCAACTGATGCAATTTGTGAGGCATGATTCACCATTTCCAGATCCATGTGCAGGAATATTGTTATATTCGTATCTGTCACAAGCAACCATCCTGGCACGAAATTTTTTTAATTCAATCACAAAAATCCTCAGGAACCACAATATCCTCTATAAGTTTCCTGCAAAAATTATGATAAATAGAGACGGAACTACATACATTACTAACATGGAAGGTGGCCTAAAATTTTTTAAAACCTGGGGCTTACTACCAAAAGATGAAGAAAACCCCTTTGACAGAACCATATCTGGGAAAATCCCACAACAATGGCAAAAAAGACATAATAGATCTTCTCCTATTATGAATAGGATTTTGTGTTCCTCACACCACACAGTTTTACAGGATTATGTCCATATAGTATACAATGACTGTATACAACAATAAATCTCCTCAGGAAATCAATTGCTCAGGGAACCTTATCTAGGGGGAATATACTGTCCCAAGCTTAACACTTCCCTCAAATTATAGTACAGTACAATTGTAAACAGAAATTCATATTTCTTTTTTTTATTATTCTGTTATAAATATGTTTTATGGTTTGAACTTTTTTTCTGTTCAGTAAAATACAACACTGCCATCTTCTTGATGAAAAGAAAAATCAACTTTGTAAGTACCAACGACTCTTTACCTCTCTCAAGAATCCTATTAATTCTATTCTTTAGTGGTGCTTACTATCATTTCCATGGCAATAAAGGACTCTTAAACATTAAGACTGACTCTTAACGACAATACATTATACTAGCAGCAACCATTGAAAACGCAGCTTATACTATTGTCAATATATATGCCCCAAACAAAAATCCTCACCAATTTATAAAGAAAATTATAACGAAGGCACTTAAGATGCAAATAGGATAACATATAATATGTGGGGACTTCAACGCATCAGTGGACCCCCCTATAGACATCTCCAATCAAGGACACACCAAAAGAATGGACTTAATAAGATATTTTCTAACGAAGATTTGTCTGACCCCTGGAGGTGTCTGCACTCCACCGAAAGGGATTATACATTTTGTTCACATGTCCACAAATCCTACTCAAGGATAGATTATTTTATCACTAACAAATTACTACTTCAGAACATAACCAAAGCCCAGATACATAGCATTTCTTGGTCTGATCACACTCCAATAACAATAGAAATAAATACAGGACAACCCTGTACCAATAACAAATTATGAAGGAACACCACTCATTCTTTCTCAAGAGAAACATTTGTTCGTGATAAAAAAAAAAACCTTTGAGCATTTTTTATAGTTAATGATAATGATTTGTTGAAAAGTACCACACTATGGTGTTCTCAAAAAGCATTCGTTAGGGGCCTACTAATACAGATAGCTGCTAGGGAAAAGAAAGGAAATCCAAGTGACACAAACATAGCACAACAACTCAATAATCTAAGAATTTAACTGAGATAACCAAGACAAATGCATAAAATGAATAAAACTAAATTATTATTCTCAAGGTAATAAAGCTGGTAAACTAATAGCTAACCAACTACATCAATGCTAAAATATAAATAAAATTAATAAATGAATTCACCACAAATCAAATAAAAAAATAAGCAATTATAATTACCCTCCCAAAACCAGACAAAGTCCCAACATCACCCATAAACTATAGACCTATAGCACTAATAAATATAGACATAAAAATGAATGCAAAAATTCTAGCCAATTGCTTAATAAACCTTAATAAATATAGCATCATATCTCATTGGGCCCGATCAAGTAGGGTTTGTTAAAGGCAGACAAGCCACTGATGGTACTAAATGGATTATGAATATAATCAATCGAACACCCACTCTTCTTTTGGATCTAGATGCTGAAAAAGCATTTAATAGAATGCATTGTCAATATATATCCAAAACATTAGAAAAATTTGGTATCACAGGATTCATACACAGTTATTATGTCATTATAATCTCAGCCCTCAGCAAAGGTGCTCTCTTCAGGATTAATCTCCAAATGTTTCAATCTAACCAATGGCTCTAGACAAGGATACCCACTTTCCCCGCTAATATTTTCCCTAGCAATAGAACCATTAGCAGAATACATTTGCACTAATCCATTAGCGGCATAAAAATAGGACAATATGATCATAAAATTGGGCTATTTGCAGATGAAATCATCTTAACCTTGACAAATCCCAATATATCCCCTACACAGTGTTCAGAAATTATTAGGTCAATACAGTAATGTGTCTTACTATAAAATTAACCAAAATAAATGTTATATTCTATCCATAAACCTACATAAAGACCAATCTGAAAAACATAGTAAAATGTACAGATGTAACTGGGACAAGACAACTATAACATACCTAGTTATAAAACTCATATATCCATCCTCCAAACTTTATGATGTAAATTTTCCAAAACTCTTAGAACAAACCAGCAAAGTTCTACATCAAATCCAAACAGCTCAACTATCAAGAGTCGGTAAAATAGCAGCATCCAAAATGCAAATACTAACCAAGACATTGTATTATTTCTGCTCCCTCCCAATACTATACTATATACTATACTCAGATAACTTTCCAAATTCTTTAAACAAATGAATACTAAATTAAAAAATTTCATATGGAATGCAAAAAAACACAAGAGTAGCATTCTCAATACTAATCGCCACTACAGACCTAGGAGCAATGGGACTACCAGACATTAGACATTAGCACTATGCCTCTTCATTAGACCAAATTACATTTTGGTTTACCTCCCTAATGATACATTTTGGGTAAATATTGAAAAATAATCCACTATAGGCTATGATCTATTTGACCTTTCTATGGCAAAACACTTAATACACAAAAAAGTAATTATTCCAAACCTTCTTTCTATTGAAGCAAATTTAATAGCATGGAAACATATTCTATCTAAAACTAAAATGGGAAACTTGTACACTAAAATAGCATTACCTTCAAGAATAATAGATTACTGTAAAATCAGGCAATCAACAAAAGAGTGAACAAACAAGGATAATATATAGATATAAATATCTACCATCACACTTCAAGAACATAGTGGAAGGGAAAATCCGTAAATGTGCATATCTAAAACCTAAATCTTTCTGACGGCATTGACATTCCAACATATATATGACAATATTTCACATACCACAAATTCCAAAAAAAAAAGAAGGAATTAAACTTTGCTACAACCTTCTTTCCCCTTGTTCTCCAGAAGATAAAACCCCAACATAGTAAAATAGGAAAAGGATATTTTACAAACCAATACTTGGGAACAATGGCAGAAAGCACTAACAATTATTAGAAAAGCATACTTATGTATTGAACACTGGGATAATTCGCACAAATTTTTTAACAGATGGTACCTGACACCTTATAGATTGTCAAAAATATTCCCTTCCACCTCACTTATTTGCTGGAGGTGTAAGGAATTAGTAGAAAACTTTTACCACACTCTTTGGACATACGAAAACCTATCAAGTCTCTTTTATTGCAGCTCTTACAGAACGGACAACTGCGACAGCATTATTATGATTAAATCGAGATGTATATCCGCATTGCTATAGAACAATAGTGTCACATATTCTGATAGCAGCAAGACTTATCATTGCTAGCATGTGGAAATATACAGAAGCTCCCAACCTGTCAAACATCATAAGACTGAACATTCAAGATCACTACGAATTGATGTTAGCATTCAAAAATGTCTCTATCATTAATTTTAAGGAAAAATGGCAAGCTTGGATAAACAACCCGAGAGCCTTGAAATATTTAAAGAATCATACACCAAGATATTGTGTATCAAAAAGACCCTTCTTCTCAGTCCTAGCAATCTGAATTCTAGGGAATGATGTCCCACTTACAGTCTGTTCCCATTTGGGGTAGACGGTAGTAGGTTATCAAAACAAAGGTAGTGTATGGAACCGTTATAATTTTGTTATTATTAATTTCTTAATACCTGTTATATGCTGTTCTATGCAACGTGATAAGCAATACTAAATAATTGTAATCATTTGTGTTTGAAATTACTCTGTCAAAAACCTAATAAAAATTAAAAAGCCCCCCCCCCCAGTCCAGTCCATATCAGGCCCTTCGGATCCGGTATGGATTTTAAGGTGAACTCCACACCAAAAAAACAAAACAAAAAACAACGTGGGGTCCCCCCAAAATCCATACCAGGCCCTTATCCGAGAAAGCAGCCTGAACTATACTAGGCTGCTTGCCCTCAACATCTCCCTAGTGGGACACAGCAACAAACAACCTGATAGGAGCTTTCCCCGCTCCACCCAAAACCTAATCCCCTGCGAACTAGCAATAATTCTAAAACTTTACCAATCTCAAACTGCCTAAATTTGAAAACCAACGTTAAAGTCTAAACGTTTTTTTTTTTACGTTAATGAATTTTGAGTAAAGTGAATATTTAAAGGCTTCAATCATGACAGGCACAGATGACATCAAAAATGACCTTACTTAAAAGTGTAAAAGTTTCTTACTACTTGTGACAACCTGTGACAAACATGTACTGTACATAAAGAATTATGCAGGCTGCTCTTGATGCTCAGGCTTCCTTAATTTACAGTAAGTCACTGGCCTAGAACAAGCATGGAGGTCAAGAATGTCACAGAACATTTTGAGTTCCTGATCTGCATACTTGTTCTGTCTCTGTAATTTGAGGAGTGTTGTAGCCACTGTATTATCAAGACAACCTAGTTACTAGAATATTCAGAAGAAGGTCACAAATCTCTAGATGTTCCCAGTACAAGTCTCCTAACACATTTTGTGAATTTTTCTGTGGCGGTTGCCTAGGCAAACACAGTAAATTAAACTGGGTGGATATTATGTAGTATAAAAGAAGCAGATACATAAAGTTCTGTTATTTTGTGAAATTATAGGAACAAATGAAGTTGTATGCTGTACCTTGAAACTAACATACTGAAGATGGTCAGCATGCTTTTTAATGATTTGCTGAATGAGATCAGGATGAGTAGACTTCAGATATGAAGTAGCTGGTTGATTAAGCTCAAACTCAAACTTTCTCCATAGCTCAGGGATATGAAAAACCTCATTCCACCGGCGGCAAACAGATGATGCACGTGCTCTGTCCACAAGAGGAAGGTACTGAAAGATATGCAGCACTACATGGTGTGGCAGACTTCCCCAGTCAAGTTGGCAGGATTGCATTTGAGATTTGTGAAGCTTAGGTGGTTGAGTATTTTTTTTTTGTTTTTTATTCCTTTGCAGTCCTTGCACAACCTGGCTATCAATGGTAACAGTTAGTCTACCTTGTTTCATTCTGAAAAAAAAAATATATATATATTAGTGCATTAGAATGGACCTATTACACAAACCCAACACAAATAGATTATAAATAATATTACCGCTATACAGCATTTCCGAGTTGTACCTTGTTAAATCATATAACGAAGTTTAATGTAGATTTTTTTTTTATTAGGTAACAGTGTGATAATGAGGTCTGAAGACTCCCAGACTGGGAGGGGAAGTTGGGTTGCATACAATGTCACCATCATGTCTCCAAAATTTGCAAGTCCATTATAAATCATTTAGATGTAAATACATTGTTTGTTGACAAAGCCAGTGATATTCTATTAAAAGGATTTCTTTCTTTGACTTCCCTCCAATACCATAACACCATCCAAGTGAATACATAAACCACCCAGCAGAGACCTTCTATTAAGCTTCAAAGAACTTCTATGAAAACTTATAGCACTGCCATTAAGAAGTTTAGCAGAAACCTACACATCCCTTATCAGAACTTAGATAATCACTGAAATCCAGAGATCTGTAATGGCTATCCAAAAAGATGCATTTAAAACATTCCAGTTTACAGCATTTCTAGCACAATCTAGGGCTAAGTAAATAAACCTATTAGGAAGACATTTCTCAAACCAACAGCCTAATAATGGCATTGCATATCTCCATTAGCCGAGGCATTACGCATGCTGTAAATGTTTTAGCAAGCAGTGCAAAGCAGGCCAAATCTTGAGCTGATGAAATGACTTAAAAGAGAAGTATAGTTTGTTTTTTCTCTTTGATTCATACTTGCCTACGTGGATGCAGCATTGTTCTGATGCTACATCTGTCTTCCTTGCCTCTAATACTGAGAACCGTGCGATTGAAAACCGTCGATCACAAGGTTCCCACAGCTCCCCAAGTGGAGAACTGGTGACTGTCAGTCACAGCTCTCTGCTCTGCCCCCACCTCGCTCACTGGAGTGCTGGGCTGTGGAGGAGGGAGAAGTGGCCACTCTGGCTCACTTGCTGAGAGATTGAGCTGAATGTCGGTTCAAAAATCTGGTTGGATCTCGACTCAATGGCCTTGATGATGCAGAGCCTGGACAGACAGCAAAGAGTGGACTTCAGCCCACTCTCTGCTGAAAACAGGTAGCAGAAGTACAGCCAAACGAGCATAGGCTATACTTCTCCTTTAACCACTTTCAGACCGGACCATTTTGCTGGTAAATGACCAGAGGTCTTTTTACACTTTGGCACTGCGCTGCTTTAACTGGTAATTGCGCGGTCATGCAATGTTGTACCCAAACAAAATTTGCGTCCTTTTCTTCCCACAAATAGAGCTTTCTTTTGATGGTATTTGATTGCCTCTGCGATTTTTATTTTTTGCGATATAAACGTAAAAAGACCGCAAATTTTGAAAAAAAATGATATTTTCTACTTTTTGTTATTAGAAAAATCCAATAAACTCAATTTTAGTCATACATTTAGGCCAAAATGTATTCAGCCACATGTCTTTGGTAAAAAAAAAGTCAATAATTGTATATTTATTGGTTTGCGCAAAAGTTGTCACATCTACAAACTAAGGTACGTTTTCTGGAATTTACACAGCTTTTAGTTTACGACTGCCTATCTCATTTCTTGAGGTGCTAAATTGGCAGGGCAGTACAAAACCCCCCCAAATGACCCCATTTTGGAAAGTAGACCCCCTAAGGAAATTGATAAGAGGCATGTTGAGCCCATTGAATATTTTATTTTTTTGCCTCAAGCGATTGAATAATGACAAAAAAAAATTATTTTTTTTTTTTTTACACAAAGTTGTCACTAAATGATATATTGCTCACACATGCTATGGGCATATGTGAAATTACACCCCAAAATAAATTCTGCTGCTTCTCCTGAGTACGGGGATACCACATATGTGGGACTTTTTGGGAGCCTAGCCGCGTACGGGGCCCCGAAAACCAAGCACCGCCTTCAGGCTTTCTAAGGGCGTAAATTTTTGAGTTCACTTCTCACTACCTATTACAGTTTTGAAGGCCATAAAATGCCAAGATGGCACAAAACCCCCACAAATGACCCCATTTTAGAAAGTAGACACCCCAAGCTATTTGCTGAGAGGCATGTTGAGTCCATGGAATATTTTATATTTTGCCACAAGTTGCGGGAAAATTACAAACTTTTTTTTTTTTTTTTTTTTTTTTTTAACAAAGTTGTCACTAAATGATATATTGCTCACGCATGCCAGTGGCATATGTGAAATGACACCCCAAAATAAATTCTGCTGCTTCTCCTGAGTACGGGGATACCACATATGTGGGACTTTTTGGGAGCCTAGCCGCGTACGGGGCCCCGAAAACCAAGCACCGCCTTCAGGCTTTCTAAGGGCGTTACAGTTTTGAAGGCCATAAAATGCCAAGATGGCACAAACCCCCCCAAATGACCCCATTTTGGAAAGTAGACACCCCTAAATTTAGGGGTACACTAGTGAGACTAGGTAATAAATGGCGGGTGCCCTGAAACTATAAAAAAATAACTAACCAACCAGCGTCACCTGTAACAGTTATATGGTGATCACTGGTGAAAGGGTTAACTAGGGGGCAATCAGGGGGCTTTATGCGGTAGTATATGGGGGTCCCTGGCGCTATAAAAAGCTGCGGCGAACCTAAATACCTACCTGCCTAACTAGCGTCACCTGTGACACTAATACAGCGATCAGAAAAACGATCGCTTATTAGGCTGGGTTCACACTGGAGCGATGCGGGAACGCCACGAATGCTCGGCGGGTTCCCGCATCGCATGCCTCCCGTTCACACTGCCCTATGTGAACTGCTGGGAGTGTCAGTGAAATGTTAATGACACCCCCAGATCAGTTCGCATATCGCAGTGCGATCTGCAAACTTGGATCGCATGGTGTGAACACCCATGCGATCCAATTCTGCTGCGGACCAAAAAAAGGGTCCCGTGCGAGTTTGCGGCGGGTGCGGCGGGTGCGACACGAATTCAGCCATACTATCTGTATAGCTGAACTCGAATCGCACAGAGATCGGATGTGATTTGCACTGCAGTGCGGTGCGAATCACATCCGTTCTCATAAACCGCTGCAATGTGAACCCAGCCTTAGTGACACTGGCGACGGGGGGTGATCACGGGGTTAAACCTTTATTGGGGGGGGTTAGGGGGGTACCTTAGAACTAAAGGGGGCTAACCCTAACTGCCCTAACAGTTATTAGTCACAAATGACACCCGCCGGGTGATCAGGGGGTTAAACCTTTATTAGGTAATAAATGGCGGGTGCCCTGAAACTATAAAAAAATAACTAACCAACCAGCGTCACCTGTAACAGTTATATGGTGATCACTGGTGAAAGGGTTAACTAGGGGGCAATCAGGGGGCTTTATGCGGTAGTATATGGGGGTCCCTGGCGCTATAAAAAGCTGCGGCGAACCTAAATACCTACCTGCCTAACTAGCGTCACCTGTGACACTAATACGGCGATCAGAAAAATGATCGCTTATTAGGCTGGGTTCACACTGGAGCGATGCGGAAACGCCGCGAATCCGCGGCGGGTTCCCGCATCGCATGCCTCCCGGCGGCAGTTCACACTGCCCTATGCGGACTGCTGGGAGTGTCAGTGAAATGTTACTGACACCCCCAGATCAGTTCGCATATCGCAGTGCGATCTGCAAACTCGGATCGCATGGTGTGAACACCCATGCGATCCGATTCTGCTGCGGGCCAAAAAAAGGGTCCCGTGCGAATTTGCGGTGGGTGCGGCGGGTGCGGCGGGTGTGGCGGGTGCGGCGAATGGCTGAACTCGAATCGCACAGAGATCGGATGTGATTTGCACTGCAGTGCGGTGCGAATCACATTCGTTCTCATAAACCGCTGCAATGTGAACCCAGCCTTAGTGACACTGGCGACGGGGGGTGATCACGGGGTTAAACCTTTATTGGGGGGGTTAGGGGGGTACATTAGAACTAAAGGGGGCTAACCCTAACTGCCCTAACAGTTATTACAGTCACAAATGACACCAATGCAAAAAAAAAAAAAAAAAATGACATTGGTGTCACTGTGACTGGGGGGCAGGGGTAATTGGGGGGGTGATCGGGGGGTAAAGGGGGGGTGTGAGTGTGCCTGGCATGTTCTACTGTGTGTGTAGAGTGTTGGTGCAACTCACCGATCCGCTCTCCTCCGTGTCGGAACGAAAAATACCGACACGGAGGAGAGAATACATCACTTCCTCTCCTGTGTTTACATTACAGGAGAGGAAGTGATGTCACGGGGGATTCCTATTCGTCGGGAGCGATCGCGTGGGGGTGGCCATGAATGAATGGCTGCCCCCTCGTCCCGGATCGCTCCCGGACGAAAACCGACCGCCGCAGGCACCGGGCGGGGGCCCGATCGGGCCCCCGACCCGCGGGAGGCAAGGGACGTACATGTACGCCAATATGCCTGCCCGTGCCATGCTGTCGACGTACATCGTCGTGCGGCGGTCGGCAACTGGTTAAAGTGATACTAAAGTCAGTTAAAAAGAAAAAAAAAAAAAAGTCATACTTACCTGCTCTGTGCAAAACCATTGTAGTCCCAATCCTCCTCCTCTCGGGTCCCCTGCTGTGCACCTGGCTCCTCCGCCTTGCTAATTGCCCCCATAGTAAGCCACTTGCTATGGGTGTACTCGTGTATACTCGCTCCAGAGCTTCGCTCTTTGTATCCATCGACACACAGAGCGCGGCTTGGCCCACTTCCTACTCACTGGCTGTGATTGACAGCATTGGGAAAACCAACTTTAAACTTTAGAGCATTAATGACATAGCCACTCACTTTAAATCCTCTTGCCCACAATTTTTAAAAACATTCTACTTGCAGGAGTTTTTTTTCATGTCCTGCCAGCGTATTGCCTCAGTGTGAAAGCCCTCCAGCTTTCACACTGACACTGCAGGGGAGCCGTTTTTCAGGCGCTTTACTGGTGCTATTTTTAGCCCAAAAGCACCTGAAAAATGCCTCAGTGTGAAAGGGGTCTTAAGATCTGATGATCTCTATGATGTTTAAAAATTCTGATCTATGCTGATGAGATTAAATACTAATTTACAGCTATAAAAAATATCTCCATGAACAGTACTCCCATTCAAATATCAAACAAACATCATGTGTAAATAAAGACCAGTTAACTTGTTAAATACTTTTAATTGTTTTTCCCCCTCTTATGTTACTGTTGCTACTATTGCCTTTTTTGTTATATCTTTTTCTATACATATATATTACACACACAGTACCTTGAAAAAGTATTCACACCCCTTGAAATATTACACCTTTTGTCATGCTACAACCAAAAACGTAAATGTATTTTATTGGGATTTTATGTAATAGACCAACACAAAGTCGCACATAATTGTGAAGTGGAAGGAAAATGATAAATGGTTTTTCAAAAGTTTTTACAAATAAATATCTGAAAAGTGTTCCGTGCATTTGTATTCAGCCCCCTTTACTCTGATACCCCTAACTAAAATTTAGTGGAACCAATTGTCTTCAGAAGTTACCTGATTAGTAAATAGAGTCCACCTGTGTGTAATTTAGTCTCAGTATAAATCCAGCTGTTCTGTGAAGCCCTCGGAGGTTTATAAAAAAAATATTCCAATCTTTGAAGATCTCAGAGAGCACGGTTCAATCCATCATCCGAAAATGGAAAGAGTATGGCACAACTGCAAAAACTACCAAGACATGGCTGTCCACCTAAATTGACAGGCATGTAATCAGAGAAGCAGCCAAGAGGCCCATGGTAACTCTGGAGGAGCTGCAGAGATCCACAGCTCAGGTGGGAGAATCTGTCCATAGGACAACTATTAGTAATGCTCTCCACAAATCTGACCTTTATGGAAGAGTGGCAAGAAGAAAGCCATTGTTGAAAGACACCAATAAGAAGTCCTGTTTGTGGTTTTTGAGAAGCCATGTGGGGGACACAGTATACGTATGGAAAAATTTGCTCTGGTCAAATGAGACCAACATTGAACTTTTTGGCCTAAAAGCAAAACGCTATGGGGGTTATTTACTAAAGGAAAATCCACTTTGCACTGCAAGTGCACTTGAAAGTACACTTGCAGTACACTTGGAATTAAAGTCACTGTAGATCCGAAGGGGACATGTAAGGAAAATAGAAAACAGTATTTTAGCTTGCACATGATTGGATGGCAAAATCAGCAGGGCTTCCCCTCATTTCAGATTTACCCCTTAGATTTAGAGCGACTGCACTTCTAAATGCAGCACAGTGGTGTAGTGGTTAGCACTTTCACCTAGCAGCAATAGAGTTGCTGGTTCATAATCCCAACCACGACACTATCTGCCTGGAGTTTGCATGTTCTCCCTGTGCCTGCGTGGGTTTCCTCCAGGTACTCCAGTTTCCTCCCACACTCCAAAGACATGCTGGTAGATTAATTAGACCCTGTCTGAAAAAATTGGCAATAATATGTGTATGTCAATGTTGTAAGTGTGTCAGGGCCCTACAGGTTAAAGGACCATGTAAAAAGCTGCAGATGGACTGGTGGCAAGAAAGCACCCTGAGGCGATTCAGTTCACATAGGTAGCGCTATACAAGTCACTCATTCATTCAAATGCACTTGCAGTGCAAAGTGGATTTGCCTTTCGTAAACAACCCCCTATGTGTGGCGAAAAACTAACACTGCACATCACACTAAACACACCATCCCCACTGTGAAACATGGTGGTGGAAGTATCATGTTGTGGGGGTTCTTTTCTTCAGTGGGAACAGGGAAGCTGGTCAAAGTTGATGGGAAGATGGATGGGGCCAAATACAGGGCAATCTTAGAAGAAGACCTGTTAAGCCCCATACACACTATCAGATTTTCTGCTGAGTTTTTCCTTAAGATTTACCAAAACCATGTAGTGCAAGGGCCTGCCTGATTGCATACAAATTGAAACTCCTAAGGTTTGACCTCATATTATATGGTTTTGGTAAATCTGAAGGAAAAACTCAGCAGAAAATCTGATAGTGTGTATGGGGCTTAACAGGTCTTCTTCTAAGATTGCCCTGTATTTGGCCCCATCCATCTTCCCATCAACTTTGACCAGCTTCCCTGTTCCCACTGAAGAAAAGAATCCCCACAACATGAAACGTCCACCACCATGTAGATAAACGGATAGTGTGTATGGGGCTTTAGAGTCTGTAAAAGACTTGAGACTGGGGCGGAGGTTCACCTTCCAGCAGAACATTGACCCTTTATGTAATGTAAGCCCACTTTATGTAATGTATGCAAAAGGGCTCTTGGCGTGTTTAATACTGGGAGAGTGTCTATGTCAAAAGCAAAGGACCTCCTAGCAGCTTTCCCTACAAGAATTTTACATGCCAGGTGATGACCTGTCAGTAAAATTTGTTTCCTGAGTCACCTTATGTCGTCATTCTACTCAGTCAGCTCCACCAATCTGATCCCATAAGACCAGATGATCAGAATACCTTTACTTATTTGTCAAGATCTGCAGGGCTGGAGAGCTCACTGCTTGGGAAGGCAAGCCCAGGCATGTGGAAGGGATCGGTGTCTAGACAGTAGAATCTAGATGTTTGCCCTTCTCTTCCAAGGTTGCCAGGTCCATATTCTAATAGACAACAAGATGTTTCTTACATTGCAAAACAAGTTGTAGATCCCAGGTGAAATTTACCAATGGGCAGAGATACACCTGAAGGCTTGAAAGTGGCCTATCTGCTGAACACAGAAAACCTGCTGGCAGATTGTATGAGCTTTTTTTTAGACAATCGTGAGTGGGTGGTGAACAGAAATCTTTAGACATTTTTCAGCCAGTCTAATGATGACACAAGGGAACACAGGTTTCCAACTTTAAATTCAGGTGCCCTAAAGCTATGACTCAGAATGCCTTTAGAGAAATGTTGGACTTTCTGTTGATCTACGTCCCCTAACTACTATTATGGTTGTTGTTCAATATTCTGAAGAGGCTCTTCAGGCTATAGCCATAGCACCTGGTTTAGGGAAAAATGTAGGTCATGCCTAAAAAAAAAAAAAACCTTCAAGGCTGGGTTTACACATCACAGCAGGGGTCCCCATTCACTGTTTCAAGTCCAATTTCAGTCCAAATTTTTGGCAGAATTCGGACCAGAAATGGACCAGAAGACGCACAGGACTCCTGTGCAATTCACACTGGTGCCGCTCTGGAGATGTGTGAACTGGGCTCCATACTGAGCCGGACGCAATCTCCTGACCTGCGAATTGGAATGCGGAGAAAGCTGCATCCAATTCGCAGTAGTGTGAACCCAGCCTCAAGGTTCCTTTGTGTTAATGAAAATAAGCTACACACATTGGTTGGGAGTATTCTTAGGCCAGTGGTTAAGCATGGTTAGCCTATTTTCAGTAAAATACAATGGAAATGAGCATCAAACGTGACCTTGACAAAACTTTTATGACCACGACTTTCTCTCTACAGTAAGAAGAGCATTTCCATGTAAGGAAATAAGTTTCTTACCTAAAAAATGCTTCCACGTTATAGCTTGTATTTGATGTATGGACTGAGGTAATCGCTGCCATGGGGCATTCACCAGCATCCTTTCACTTTGACTTCCTACCTCAGCAGAACACCATAAGAATAAATGCATCAGAAAAGATTGTAACAGAAACAACACATTGAGCACTGACACATAGCTGCCAACTGTACTGGATATCAAGGGACAAAGCCATACGTTGTAGGTTAAAAAGTTCCCTCACCCCAGACCAGTTATACAGCAAATTCTTAGCTGTAAATATTCTTTGGTGATTGCAATAAGATAATAATAATAAAAAAATGTATTATAATGAGTTGGCAACTATGCGACTAGCACTAGTACACTGACAGCATTACATCCAATGTACACAATAACATCTACTGGTGGGAATCGCTTTGAAGGTCATATGAAAATGATTTTCACAAAAAAAAAAAAAAAAGCAGCTTTTTTGTTTTTGTTTTGCACTGCTGCTAATTTTACAAAGAAAAAACGGAAACCATGGCAACCAAGACAGTCAGAATAATGTAAAGAGATCCAAAATGATCACAGATGAGTTATCACTTTGTTTTTCATTTACTCATTATTTTACCATGTGGGTTGCTATTCAGTCTCCAGTCATCCTGCAAAGATGTCATACTTAAAGCCATACAGCTAGGGAAAGTCTTTTTAACTGGGACACAGACAAAACCAAAAATACATTATTAGTAGAGATGGGACATGTTAGAAATTTTGACAGTGAATTCATTTCTCACATGAAAGTCAATGAAAATCTCTCCAATAGTGTCACAAACATAAACAAAGGAGATGACAGATTCAACGCTGGCCATACACTAGTGGAATTTTGAGCACATTTTCATATGAAAATTCTTGACAGAACATTCTTAGAAAGGTCATTCTTGCCATCGTTGAGTCCACCGATTTTGTTTGAAAGCCCTTCAAATTTTGTCTAGATATGCTTTTGGAATGTAATGCCGGATGTACTGTATTACAGTTACAATACAAAGTTGAGAATACCCTGTGACTATGCTGCTGTGAAATTTTACTTCAGAACAAAGAACATTGTCACCTCAAAAAAATAACAGATTCACTGGCAGGATGAAGGGGTAATAAACAAGGCTTGAGTCCTGCAGGAACGCATAGGAACGACGTTCCTGTACTTTTTCTTCAGCAGGAACACCGTTCCTGTTAGCAGCCGCGCCCTGCATCACGTATGCACGTATTGGTTGGTTTTCTTAACAAGAGCCAGGAAGGGCTGAAGTGACCGAGAGAATCCGGTCTTGTGGATATTGCCAAGCAGGCTGAAAGATCTAGATATCCTACAAGTGTTCTACAGCTTAGTTTCCCTACGTGTTCTGCAACAACATCAGTGATAAAGACTTTGTTCCTGAGTAAACACTTGGTTGGCTGCTAGGCCTTGTGAGAGAGGGGCTGCCCAATCTGAGTATTAATCCAGCTGCGAATGGCTATTCTCTAGATGCAGTCAAAGTAAGCAAGTTCTTTGACGTTTTTGGACTTTGACATTGAGAGTACCTGAACTTTCCTTTACAATCCTCTGATCCCAAGTTCAAAGACTGTTCAATGGTTTGAGTTTTTGCAAAGAAAATCCATTCAAGTGGATCTATTGTCAGTCTCAATTACTGGGCCATCTACCACGGGACATCCCCTAGACGTGAAACAAGGAGAACGAAACGTAACAGTAAGCCCAAAAATAAAGTTGCAAACTACAGTATACGCCCCTTGAGGATCAGGATTTCAGAGCACTACAATGACACCAATAACCACAATGCCAGGAACATTTCAAATGTCTCTAGACATTTCAGGGACATCCATAAAGGTAATTCTAATTATTTTAGTTTGTTTGGCATTGAACAGGTTAAGAAACCCCCAAGAGGTGGTAATGTGTACCGCTTACTCCTGCAGAGGGAAGTGTGGTGGATCCATACTTTGAATACTAGTATAGCACTAACCCCCGAAGGAGATGCTGGTTTGTCATTGAACAAACTGGGAGAAAGCATATTGCCCAATGTGGATGCCTGTCTACTAGAAAAATTAAGTTCCTGATCCGCATACAAGATCGGTAGATGCTGTTTAATAATACCAACAATCAGACTAAATTCAACTGCTAAGGATGTCACAAAATTGGTGTTACTGAAACTCTTTTGGCCCTTAGCAATTGAATGTAAGTTCTCTACGCTCTTACTCTCCTTATACCCTCGACCCCACAGTCTATTAGAAACTGCCTCACATACACAAACAGAATCGTTCTGTGTGGAGTAATTAGTTTTCACTCATATAAACTCCCCTGTGGGTATTGCTCTTAGCCCTTGTACACACGGTCGGAGATTCCGGCAGAATGTGTCTGATCGGACCGTTTTGTCGGATATTCCAACTGTGTGTGGTCTAGATCAGACTGTTTCCGTCGGAGTATCCGACGGACCAAGTTTTCCAACTTGTTGGTAAAATTTTCAGACAAAATGCTCTGATCGGTCATACTCCGATCATGTGTAGAGAATTCCGATCGGATAAAGTGCCACGCATGCTCAGATCAAATTCCTACACCAAAGCTATTGGCTACTAGCGTGAACGTAGTCCCGTCGTAACAAAATAACGTCATCATGTCGGATTTTCCATGTGTATACAACAGTTTCGGACAAAATTTGGTTGTCGGAATCTCCGACCGCGTGTACGAGGGCTAAGTGTATGTGTTGGGTGACAGCTAGAGGCTAACAAGAGAGAATTCCCTGCACATGTCTTTCTCAAGGTGTTGTTTCTAACTGTGGCTGTGGCTGCTTCGCCTGCAAGGAGCAGATCTAGGTAATGGACTTGTTCAGGATAAAATTTGCTTGTAAATTACAGGTTGCAGTCATTTTTGATTTAAGTACATCAAAAAGGAAATTAAAGATTGTTGAGTGTTAGTCCATACAAAGATCAGGTCATCTATAAAGCGCGACCACACCACGAGATGCTGTCACTAAAACGATTGCTTGATGAAAACAAAACCATTTCCTCCCATCAGCCTATATAAAGATTGGTAGTTAATGTTTTTCAGAGTCTTATTGAAAAAAAGAAGTGATTGGGTTTAAAGAGTCCAGCACAGCGCAAACTAGTTATAAAAAGCCCAATTTAAGTAAAGCTGAATTTTCAGCTTTACCGGCACTTAAAAAAAGAGCTGACAGACTGAGCACTTCAAATGGTACTTAGACCCACTAGCCAGTGGTTTAGTGTTTTCCATCTCTGTCAGGGCACTAAGACAGTTTTTTGTTTTTTATAATTATGTTCTTTGTTTTTTGTATTGAACTGTACTGTAATTGTGTTGTTTCTCCCTATACATTATAAAGCGCTGCATAAACTGTTGGCGCTATATAAATCATGTATAATAATAATAATAAGATTTGTCTATTGTGTTTCTTGTCACAATTATGTGCTGCTTTAGATGCTCTATTGAACTGTATTATCATTGTTGGTTGTTCCACTCGTTTCTTCCCTGCAGGGCTTTTGTCTGTTCATTAAAGCAGTATTTAAACCCAAAAGCAAACAATTATTCTTTTGCAGCTTAAAATTTCTTTGATGAGACGGCAGTATTTTTTTTTCTTTTTTAGGCTTTATTTCTTCTATTTTTATCTGGCGATCCTGCCAGTAAGTCTGCTGTTTATCAAAAGAACATGCTCTCCAGCAGAATGTATCAGTTACAGGGATGAGACAAACCATTTAACACTGGCAGGAGAGCTTACAATGATCATATTTTATTTATTTATGTAAAACCTTTATTCCAAAAGGGAAAACTGTTTGCAGTACCTGATAAAGTGTTTGCTGGAGCTTGGCTTAAATTTTGTTAGTGTATTTAAATATACTATTACATCTAACAACCCCCCCCAGACTGAGAATGCTGCTGTCCAAATGTGCCTCCTGTGCTCCTTTATCCAAAGTGGGGGTACGCTAATACAGGAGGTGTGCTACTGGCCAGATCACCAAACAGAGAAAACAGAAGGAGAAAAGACTAAGAAAAGAGAACTGACGCAGCCACCACATCTAAAGATTGGTTAGCTGCAGTGTATAAATGTTTTGGTTTTGGGTTTAATACCTCTTTAAAGAGGAAGTAAACTCTCCCACTCTGATGCTTATTTTCATTTAGTCCAATATAATAAGTCATTATCAGACTATAGCCACTGTAATCCAGCCCAAATCGCATATTACTTACTGTTTAAAGAAACTTTAAAAAACTTGTTTCCAGGGGTTAGGCAGCGCCATCTTAAGTATTGTTTTCTGAGTTCACAGTGGAGTGTATTTCCGCCCTTACATTGAGCACTTCCTGTACTGTTAACCAAGCCTCCTTCTCAATCCAACGTTTCTATGGCAACCCTGCTTCCCTGTTCATAGCTTACTTGTTTATTTCATGGTATTTATTTGTGTTGATGTCTAATGTTTCCCTTTGTCAGACTTCAGCTGATAAGACTGCAGTAATGGCCAAGTTTAGACTGTATGTCATGTCACATGGTCACATGGTGTGTAGGAAGAAACTCTGAGTGATTAGCAGAGTTCAGTGTTGTGCCGTAGGTAGTCCTAACAGATACATAAGACATAGAGAGTGTGCCTTAAATCAGGGGAGATCTGGGCATGCTCAGTGACTTCATTCTACAGAACAACAAGGATTACAACAATACTAAGCAAGTAAGGAGATATCTACAATGCTGATTTACATGGGACAAAGTTGTGGAGGAGGGTTTACAACCACTTTAAAGCCTATTTAAAGCCACAGGTGTGCCAGGGAGTGTGGTGCTTCTTTCTAGTGTTGTGGACACTGGGAATAAAGGACCTGTGAAACAGCAGCTTCTTTGGGAGTGAGCGGAACAATACATTTCCATTTACTTTTTACTATACAATATTTTTACTGTGCCCCATAGCCAAATTTAAATTACAAGTCCCCTAAGCCAATTTTCCATTCATTTTTTTTTTTTTTATGACCACAAAATTATCTGCAAACTCAAGATTTCAAACATTTGCATTAACTGTAAAAATTTTCAAAAAGTAAATATTTGATATAACTAGAATTCTTAAAGTATGAAAATGTGTTAATTTTTAAAATGCTTGTTAAAACATTTCCTACCACCATCTATCCATCTTTTATCTTGTAGAACCTCTGCCTCCAAACTGATCAAATTGTGCTTTTAAGAAAAGAAATGTGACACATAAAACCGTGTACTGCTTAAAAATCGTGTTTGAAAATGTAAAGACGTGACTGAGCTCCCTGTGTCCTAGGGATGCTTAGCACAAAGAAGTGTGCCCTTAAACAAATGGGTGCAGCAGAAGACCAATTATATGGAAGAAAAAAATACAGAACATAATGTCCTAAATCCTCTACCAAAGGTTGCACTTTTTTTATGATGTTAAGACAAGTGGATCTACTTGAGGATCTTTTAGTAGTGATTTAACAGCTAAAGTGTTTTTCATGCTGTACTGGTAGATAGTATAAAAAATGCAGTGGAACAAAAGCACAGCTGCACCGACGCATGTTCGTGAGCAGCATCTATTTAACAGCCTGAGAAGAAAACGCTTTCTGTGTCATGGCATCCCCATGTATTTTTGGCTTTGTGTTTCCCATTTTAAATAATATTTGCATCTGTGAGCACAAAGTATCATTTCTGTTGACTCCATTCTGATATAGAAAGAGATAAAAAGAGAGAAAAAAAAGGACTGGACGCTGGACAGAGTATAGCTGGCCATAAATGGACAAATCGAATTACTTGACATTAACCTCCCTGGTGGTACGATTATTTCAGATTTTAGGTGCTAAAAGCGGTACAATTATTTTGCTTGGAAATTTGGCGTTTTATATTGTAGGCCTGTAATTCTTAGGAATAACTCACTTAAATCTGTCCAGATCAGAGTCTAGTAGACATCCCGGGTGTGATAAAGTTTGAAAAATGAAATCATAAACTATAATATAATAAATAACTATAAATAATTATACCAAATAATAATATAACAATAATAAAAATGATTCAATAATGTAATCAAATCAAAAACACTGAAATTTGCTCAGTTGCAGAATTGTCACTGTCATTACTTTTCAATATTTGATGACGGATCTCCCCACAAATCGCTATCGCTCAATTCTGCGAATGATTCTAATTTATTATCGCTGTTTTCTAGCTGGTCTAAAATCATTTTTGATGTAAAGGGACAGTTTTGGTTGCTATGGACTATCTCCAGTTTCCAGGCATAAAGAACCGTTTTTATAATATAAAACTACATGCAGGACACTGGACCACCACTAGGGACAAAGGGGATGTGAAATAATTACATACAGCAATGTAATCTGTAAGATTACATTATACTGTATGTAACTGTGTGTTTTACTTTTTGAATTTGGCGCCGTTCTCCGTCCCTGTTCGTCGCAATGCTCACAGGGAACGGAACCCGGCGATGTGATAGATCGAGCGGAGGAAGGCTCGCTCCTACAGCGGGGGGAAAATGCTGGATCCAGGGGACAAGATAAGTAACATCTTCCTGGATTCAGCAATGCAGTCCCGAGTCTGGCTCGGGGTTAATGCTATTGGTACAAAATTTTCACCCCGAGCCAGACTCGAGAATACCGCTAGGGGGGTTAATGCAGGTTTGGCTATATCCATAGGCGTGTGTACAGGGTGTGCCAGGTTTGCTTGGGCACACCCTAATCATCCCATGTGGCACTGATTGGACTGTTTGGACCCCTGATATTTCACCAAAGCCCCCTAATAGAGCAATGAAAAAAATTGTAATAAATAAATTTTTTTAAAAATATTAAAAACTACTGACACAGTCGTCTCCCCTACTGACACCAATCTCCGCTCTATTGACACGGTCAGTATATATATACACATACACATATGACTATATACACGATGGTGGTCACAGATGGCGCAGTATGCATCAAGATATGACCTTTTGGGATGCAAACTTTTATAAGCGGGATTTTAAATGACTGCATATTCTGTCTTGGGTGTTCCGTATCCAAGTTTAAATCTGTCAGCTTTGAGAGTTAATGGCAGCTCTGATGTAAAGAGTAGCGAAGAGTTAAAATTTATCATAAAGCAGTCGATTTACTAAAACTGGAGCACTCAGAATCTGGTGCAGCTGTGCATGGTAACCAATCATCTTCAGACATCGGCTTGTTCAATTAAGATTTGGCAATAAAAACTGGAAGTTGATTGGTTTCTATGCAGAATTGATCCAGATTTTGCGCTCTCCAGTTTTGGAAAATAACCCCAAATGTTATATCTCTGTGCCTTCATATTCCAGTGATAACTGTTTGCCACATTTCATTTATAGGGGTCAGAAAAAGGGGGAAAACATTAGTGTGTACTCTTCTGTGTTCACAGTGATTAGGCCCAACAGTCCTTTTCAGGATTATCTTTTTGTGTGTGTTGGCAACAACTTTAGTTGCTGTTTAGCTGCTGCAATAACAAATTTTTATGTGTTTTATTTTTTTCGTGTTTTATTGGGATTGGTTAAAACACATGCACACAAAAACAGGGTTGTGGTTTAGTGTTTTAAGGTTGGGCCTCATGCTGGGTTCACCCTATTGAGAATTGGATGTGGGTTTCCCCTCATCCAATTTGCATAGTAGGAGATTGTGACGGGCTCTCTATGGAGTTGGTTCACACATCTCCAGAACAGCTCCGGTGCGAATTGCACATGAGTCCTGTAGTCTTTTGGTCCATTTCAGGTCTGAATTCAACCCCAAATTCTTGCTGAAATTAGACCTGAATCTGTGAATGGAGACGTACCAGACCCCCTGCTGCGAGCCGCTCCATGCTCTAGTGTGAACCCAGCCTTAGTGTTTTAGGCTCTTATCTTTTTTTTTTGGCGGGGAGGTACGGTATATTTTACCCAGTATTTTGTGTGGAAAGCACACCAGGCAGGGAGTAGCAATTAGCTGTGATGTTCTTACAACTGCAGGTCACTGCCAAATGGGCTTGAGTGATGAGGAGGGTGGGGATGATGAGGTACCAAATTTTGTAGAGGAGAAAAGTGAGGTAAAGACAGAATAGCAACAAGGTAGGATTTTCTTCATGGGCAGGGGCAGCTTTCAGAGGAAGGAACAGTCACCCCATTCTGCTGCAGCATATGCATATGCACCACAAAGATTGGGAGTAGCAACTATTATTAACTATTAAAAGAGGTATGCAGAGAGAGGACTGCAGAGAGAGCGAGATATCATTTTTCCCTGTAGAAATCATAAGTAGGACCTCATCTGGAATATGTTCAGTTTTGGGCACCAGTTCATAAAAAGGATATTGGGGAACTGGAGAAGCTGCAGAGAAGGGCAACCAAACTAATAAGAGGCATGGAGGAGCTCCGCTATGAGGAAAGATTAGAGGACTGAATTTATTCTCTTGAGAGGAGATTAAGGGGAGATATGATCAACATCTATAAATAAATAAGTGGTCCATATAGTAAATTTGTTGTAGAGTTATTCCCTTTAAGGTTATCTCCAAATATGTAAAGGCTTCTTCACATTAGGAGCTGTGAAAGTAGACTCCCTCAAGAGCTGGTTCTAGCCTCTAACTCAGTAGATTGTTTTAAGAAAGGTTTGGATTATTTCCTAAATTAATATAATATACCGGTAACTGGATACTAATATTTATAAGTTGATCCAAGGAATATCTGATTGCCTCTTGGGGATTAGTAAGGATTTTCCCCCCACCAGAGCAGATTTGATTATGCTTTGTTTTTTTCCTTCCTCTGGATCAACTGTGGGTATTGGATAAGGAATAGAGAGGTTTTCTACTTGATGGTGTTGGTTTTCTTTTTCTTTTTTTGGTTCAACTGGAAGGCTAGCACTCTTCTTCCTCCCTAATTTCTCAGTTTCTACCTCTGCCCCCACAACACTACATTTTGCAGCTGCTGCCACATTTTTAGCCTCAAGTGATAGTGAGAGAAGTCTGTCAAGGAGTCTGAGAGGCTTATATGATGACACTTTGTGGGGGATTTACTAAAACTGGTGCACACAGAATCTGGTGCAGCGGTCACATAGTAACCAATCAGCTTCTAATTTCAGCCTGTTCAATTAAACCTAGAAGCTGGTTACCATGCACAGGTGCACCAGTTTTGGTAAATGGCCCCCATTTAGTGGGTAAGAGAGTCACACTGAATAGGGCCAATCATAGCCTCGAACCTTGACGTATGACTCCTTACCCCACCCGTCACCTCCAACAGCACCCTTGATCAGACAGGTGTCTCCCCCTCAGCTGCTGAAATGGAACAAACAAATTGTACCCAAATCACACAGATGAATAGATAAGAATATAACAAATATGTTGATTATTTAATGTTAAGTATTATAGCCAATTGCTCACACTTTAGACGTTGAGTAGACATCTTGGGGTCTGGACATTTGGGGACCTAACACCTAGCTGCTAACAAATCTTTAATATGGTTTTGTAGGCTTGTTGCTGTATATAAATTTATCCAGCTGTCACCTCACAAATCATCAAAGAATGCTTACATACCCTGTGACTACAACTCAGCAGGGACAGAGATCTTTACACACAGGGGCCTAAGCCCTCTGCAATCATTTGTCCTTTTCTTAGAAGGAATATGTTCCATCTCCCAATATGAGATCCATGAAGATTCAAAATGGAATGTCCTGGTTTTATAGAAGTAAGTAAAATGTTAACATCTGGTCTTACAGAACACCCTAGTGACTGACAAAGCAGTTGTATGGACCCTGCTCATGGCAGCCACCTGGTGTTTGCACTAGCTGCGATTGCGATGATGCGCTGGTGTCAAAAATCCTAACCCCAACCCACTCATTAGAACCGAGTGGTCCATTTTTCCTATAGCTCAAAATTTCTCTTTGCCCCACGTGAGGTACCACCTCCAAAGGTGATTGGCCAGAGGTTAGAGCCTGCTCAAATCCAGGGGCAGTGGGAAAAGTGAACGTGCACCAGGATTCCAGCCCTTAGGATAACTTAGGAATCTCAGAAACATTTGAGAATCATCTAGCTGCCAAAAACCTTTTCAGTGCACCAGATTTTTGTATCTGCTTGTCTGTCCAGCCAGCTAGATTTGGGTGAGTCTCCACCTATTAGTGCAGGCAGTATTGCAGGCTGTGATAATTGTTTTTAAAATGGTTTAATTTCCTAAGTCAGCTCTCTGTCCTCATTCATCCTCCCTCCAAACAAGGATCTTAATTCAGTTAGCAAGTCATTGTAAAAATGCTCATTGACAGCCCCTATGTCTAGGACTCCAATGCCAGTTTGCAAAACAACTGGGTGTACACCTGCTTCCATTTCAGCTGGTGGAATTGGCCCATTTTTTCACATTTATGGCCTGTGCTGCACCACAGTACTCAGATGCCATTCATTTGGCCAGGATACCATCCTGCCTTCCATCAGAATGTGGAAGGTTATGTCTCCGACTCCATGTTGCTGGACCACATGGTCATCAGTAGGGTCCACCTGTGGTTTGGGGAGTACAAGCATAGAAGTTGCATCTCTTTAATGGCCCACTGGGTAAAAATGCTACTTACTAGGTAGGATGGCACTAGAGCTGTGGCCCTGTGTCTTGCACCTTGGTAAAGGTGACAGCCACCTCTGCTTTCTCCTTCTCATTGGCCTCGTCCAGTAACTCCTAATAACCACCATTCCCCCAAGTGCCCTTGAAGCTATGCAACAGCCAAGGCAAAACACTGCCAGACAGGAGCCACACTGGGCAAAAAATTGTGGTAGACTCTATCAGGCGCAGGCTAAGAGGTGACTGACCCCACGCAATTTTATGCCATCTTATGCCAGGCAAGATTGTGTGTGACAATGGCACTAACCTGCTGGCCACCCTTTGGCAGGGAAAGTTCACACGTTTCTTGCATAGCACATGTCCTGGTGGTGCAGTGATTTAGACCCCTTTCGCACTGGGGCGCTTTTCATGTGTTTTAGCGCTAAAAATAGCACATGTAAAGTGCCTCTCAAGCCACCCCAGTCCTTTCACACTGGGGCGGTGCACTTGCAGGACGGGGAAAAAAGTCCTGCAAGCAGCATCTTTGGGGCGGTGCGGGAGTGGTGTATACACCACTCCTCCACCGCCCCTGTCCATTGAAAGAATGGGCAGCATTGCCGAAGCGCTGGCAAAGCACTTTGGCAGCGCCGCAACACGGGCGCAACACAGGCGCTATTAAGGGTAGGGACTGATGTGAGTGTGCAATGCACAGGGATATGGACAATTGTAGACCCTCACTCAGGTTGAACTGGATGGACTGGTGTCTTTATTCAACCTTACTAACTATGTAACTATGTAACCCTTTATTCAGCTACTAGTGAGGGGTTTAAAATCACCCCGCTAGCAGCTGAAAAGCGCCGCTATTACAGTGGGGAAAAGCGGCACTAGCCATTTTAGCAGTGCTTTTCCGCTAACACCTGCTCCGTCCCAGTGTGAAAGGGGTCTTATTGTTAGGTAACCTGGCTTCCAGGATATACTACAGAAGGCCAGAAGAATGCCGGAACATTTTAGGCAGTCATCCCCAGCAAGTGTTCGTCTGGTTGAAATGCAGTGGGAACAAAAGCTGCCTGCCAACCTGTCGCCTTTCCTGGCCCATTGCTGGCACCGTTACCAGCTCCTGTCTCCTCTGTTGGCCTGCAATCATTATCAGCTCCTGGGGCCCAGCTCCTGGGGCCTCCTCTGCTCTGTCACCATTACCAGCTCCTTCTAGTGCCATCCTTGCCAGCTCCTGCCAACTCTGCTGGACTTTCACCAATACCATTTCCTGCTACCCCTCATTGACTGCCACATTACCAGCTAATGCTAACTCTGCTGGATGGCCACCATTACCAGATCCAGCCACCACTCCTAGTCAGCTGCTTCCACTATTACCAGCCCCTGCAGCCTCTGCCATCACCAGCTCCTGTAGCCTCTCCTGTGCTATTCTGAGATTGCATAAAGGTAATAGCTATTATCTCAGATATCTTTATTCAGATTAGTTTCAGTGCCTCTTGGGTTTAAAAATATAATTGTGAGTACATGACTTTGGTCAAGTTATTTGGATATACATTTGGTTTAAAGTAAAGTTGTCACAACATGGGTAAACAGAGCATCAAGATGTCAGCAGGGCCAGGCTGGGAATAAAAAACAGCCCTTGAAAAAATGTCATACCAGCCCCATAGCATTATTATACCAGCCCAACATCATAATGCTATTATTTTCTTGTTCATGAAAGGGAATTCCATGCATTTTAAAGCACATTTGAAGAGTGTATTATATATAGAGAAGACAGATATGAAATCGCATAGGGCTTTGGTAAAAGTGGTCAATCATCAAAGGGGACCCCAGGATTTCTGGGATGTGTGGGGGGACTCTGTTGACCAGAGACCACCTTACGCAGAAAGAATACACTAAGGTGAGGGGCAGTGGGTTACTGATATAAGAGGAAAACCTTTATATCAGTGTCCCCTTACATTATCGTATTTACTCCCCCCTTACATCAGTGACCCCCCCATCAGACTGGCCTTGCAGTGCTGTCATTGACCTCCTCTCAGGTGCACCTTGAAGGGCTCAGTCAGTTGGCTCCAGCTTGATGGCTCTGGTTTTATCCTATAGTCTCCTCTCCACAGTCCACACACGTCTGACTTCTAACATGACCCCCATCCTGGCGGCACTCCCACTCTTGACTCCTCTCCAGACTCCCTCAGAGACTGCAGACATGATATATGACAAGAGATAGTCAGGGGTTGTGGTATAAACCACTTCTTCCCCGCCACAAAGATGCTGCTTGCAGGACTTTTTTTTTAACGTCCTGCCAGCGCAGTGCCCCAGTGTAAAAGCACACTGGGACTGCAGGGGAGGCATTTTTTAGGCACTTTACAGGTGCTATTTTTAGCCCAAAAGCACCTGAAATGAGAATCCTGAAGCACCTGAAATCAGAATCCTGACCCCCAGAGCTAGCTGCTAGCTCTGAGGGCAGTCGGCAGGAGCGAGGAGCCAGCAGAGATCTGATAAGGAGGATCCGGGCTGCTCTGTGAAAAACCACTGCACAGAGCTGGTAAGTATGATATATTTGTTATTTTTAAACAAAACACAATCTCACTTCAAGGTTCCAAGCACACTAGCAGCAAAGGCAGCATAAACTCTCCAGGTAGTTCTTGCAGCAGAGGAGGATGATGGGGAGCCTTCCATACTGTCTACCTCAGCTGCTCTGCAGAGTAAACCAGCGACCACCCCACCAACCACGCCCGGAGCATCAGACCAGTCTGTAAGTCTTGATGTGCCAGATCCTCATGCATATGTTTATCTAATGCTCTATCTATCAGCTTAATAAATTTTTTGGTTAAACGCTCTCTTATAACAATTATTTTTCTCTAGCCATCTACATCACAGGAGAGAACAGAGAGACTGGAGAGACACAAGAGACAGGAGAGAGGACACACCAGTCAGAGCAGAAGCTGTAGGAGGCAAACTGCTAAGACCGAGGCAATGCTCTAAGTAGACCAGCTTCTGATGGATCTGCTGGCCAAAGACCATTAGCATAATAGAGCCCTGTTGGAGTAGGATCACTTTGCAGACCTTAGGGATGAGGGCCATGTTCTGCCGCCATCTCTAGCACCAACGGAGGCATTTTGCGAGGGACAAAAAGGAGCATGTGGTATGCAATATATTTGCGCCTTTATTGCAGGCTGCCAGGCTGCGGAACAGATTGACCTGCCATTACCCTTACTGAGAAACTGGCCTGCTCCTTAAGTTGCACCTCTGCCATGTCCCCCTCCTGTCTATCACCAACCCCTAGGTTTCTCAAGGCCCCCTTACTTCTTTCCACCCTCATGCCTTTACCAACCGAGCCAGAAACATCTCCCAGCCCTCCCCTGATTTCTCCCATACCCGGTCTTCATCACTATATCCAGTATATCAGCACCTGAAGGCCTTTTTTTCTAGTTATTTGACAATTTGTTCTCCACAGTTATGGAGAAAAAAAAAATCTAGGGTCATTTTTGTGGCCTATATTTTTATTATATTTGGCACTTACTCTTGGCCTATTTTGCTGCCATTTTTGTTAATTTATTGGTGACCCCCCCCCCATCAAGGAAGGTGTTCCGCCTTGTCTTTGACCTTCCCTGCTTACTGCCAGTCTTGATCCCGGCTCATTCTGACTACTCTTTTGCCTGATCCTTGGTACTTCGCTGTCCGCCTGTTACCGACCTGGCCTGCTACAGGACTATGTTTTGCCTGATGCTCCTGTACTGTATCTGTCTGCCAGTGTATGCCCCGGCCTGCCTGAAACTTGCCTGTGTTCTGGACTACAGGACATCTCTTAGTTGCCACTGCCTCCGGCTGTCAATCTGGTCCTCCTAGCTGAACCTCCTGAACTGCTATATTGCCTTGCTGTCCTCCAGTCTTCTGTTTCCAGCTACTTCTCTGGACTACAATACACCTCCTTGTCAAGTACAGCTTCCAGCTTCCTGTTGTTCCTGCCTCCTACAGGGACCCTGCTCCAGTCCACAACTGGTCCCCTCGCAGCACATCAGAAGTCCGGACCAGCCCCTACACCTGCTACCTGCTAGGCCCTTGTGCCCTTTTGCACTCCCAAGCCCCTGTCTGCTCTATCAGGGGTTCTCGAGCCAGAGGTATACGAGAAGCCGCTCCCTGCATAAGTGGGCTCAACCACCAGGTACGTGACACCCCCTATGTTATTTGGCATTTTTTAGCCACCAATTTTGTAAACAAATTCTAAAATGATTTGAAAACAAAATAGAAATGTGTTTTACTTATCAACTATCTTGTCTTCCGTGTATTTCTTGTTCAAAAGTTTTATTGAGAGTACAGATCAGTGTACAGGCAATAAGAAGATCTTGAACAAAGGTACAATGTAATAGGAGTATAAGTTTTAGGTCTTTAGCTATTACAAGCAGATAGAGAATAAACAATACTAAATTAAGCTATGCTCATTCCATTTGAAAGAAAATGAGGATTATAATTGAGAAAGATCCTAATCAGAAAGTATGATGTTAAAGAGGAAGTAAACCCTGATGAGTTTACTTCTTCTTTGTCTCCCTGAAAAGGTAAAGCATAATGGGCTACTATGCATCGCATAGTAGCCCATTATGTGTCACTTATGCCGCATACACACGATCAAACAATCCGGTGGAAAAGTCCGGCAAACTCAAGTCCGCTAAACAATCCCCCCGTGTGTAGCCTCCGGCATATTTTTTTTGACCCGACAGTACGGCGGACTTAGAATTTCGGTTTGCACAACAATCTGCCCGCCGTACTCGCATTTCGGCAGACAATCCGGCCGTGTGTATGCCAGTCCGCCGTACTTTTGAAATGAGCGGACTTTTCCCGCCCGGAGAAAAGTCCGCTCATTTCGAGCGGGTCTCCAGGTAGGCAGGGCTTGCGAAGGAGACGTCGCTGGCCCCGCCGCCTGGTATGGACTTAAAGGGGAACCCCAACGCCGAAAAAAATCGGCGTGGGGGTCCCCCCCAAGTCCACAACAGACCCTTGTCCGAGCACGCTACCCGGCCGGCCAGGAAAGGGGGGCGAGCGAGCGCCCCCTCCTTAGCCGTACCAGGCCGCGTGCCCTCAACATGGGGGGTGCCTTGGGGAAGGGGGGGGCCGCGCGGCCCCCCCACCCCAAAGCACCTTGTCCCCATGTTGATGAGGACAAGGGCCTCTTCCCGACAACCCTGGCCGTTGGTTGTCGGGGTCTGCGGGCGGGGGGCTTATCGGAATCCGGGAGCCCCCTTTAATAAGGGGGCCCCCGGATACCAGCCCCCCATCCTATGTGAATGAGTATGGGGTACAATGTACCCCTACCCATTCACCTGTAAAATAAAAGTACAAAAAAAACCCACAACACACGAGATAAAATACTTTATTGCACAGCTCCGGGGGTCTTCCGTCTTCGGGGGTCTTCTCGCCGGACTCCTCCGCTATCTTCTTGTAGCTCTTTTGCTAGCGGAGGAGTCCGGCTTTCTTCCTCGCCGCCGGCCTCTTCTCCCGACTTCGGGGGTCTTGTCCCCCTCTTCGGTTCTTCTGCCGGGCCACCGCGCCTTCTTATAGCTCTTTTACAGGCGGTGGCCCGGTCTTCTGTCGCCGCTGCCGCCTTCCGTTCTTCTTCTTCTCCTTCTTCTCCTGGAGATGTTGACTCAACGCTCTCTCCGGCCACAATGCCAGGGACGCGCTGCGTGGCCACTTATATAGGGACAAGGGGCGGTGTCACATGGCTTAATGTCACATGGGTTGGTCACATGGGTTGATGTCACATGGGGACTGTGACATCGTAAGGGGACGGGGTCACCATGTGACACCAACCCATATGACATAAAGCCATGTGACACCGCCCCTTGTCCCTATATAAGTGGCCGCGCAGCGCTTCCCTGGCATTGTGGCCGGAGAGAGCGTCGAGTCAACATCTCCAGGAGAAGGAGAAGAAGAAGAACGGAAGGCGGCAGCGGCGACAGAAGACCGGGCCACCGCCTGTAAAAGAGCTATAAGAAGGCGTGGTGGCCCGGCAGAAGAACCGAAGAGGGGGACAAGACCCCCGAAGTCGGGAGAAGAGGCCGGCTGCGAGGAAGAAAGCCGGACTCCTCCGCTAGCAAAAGAGCTACAAGAAGATAGCGGAGGAGTCTGGCGAGAAGACCCCCGAAGACGGAAGACCCCCGGAGCTGTGCAATAAAGTATTTTATCTCGTGTGTTGTGTTTTTTTTTTGCACTTTTATTTTACAGGTGAATGGGTAGGGGTACATTGTACTCCATACCCATTCACATAGGGTGGGGGGCCGGTATCCGGGGGCCCCCTTATTAAAGGGGGCTCCCGGATTCCGATAAGCCCCCCGCCCGCAGACCCCGACAACCAACGGCCAGGGTTGTCAGGAAGAGGCCCTTGTCCTCATCAACATGGGGACAAGGTGCTTTGGGGTGGGGGGGCCGCGCGGCCCCCCCTTCCCCAAGGCACCCCCCATGTTGAGGGCACGCGGCCTGGTACGGCTAAGGAGGGGGGGGGGCGCTCGCTCGCCCCCCTTTCCTGGCCGGCCGGGTAGCGTGCTCGGACAAGGGTCTGTTGTGGACTTGGGGGGGACCCCCACACCGATTTTTTTCGGCGTTGGGGGTTCCCCTTTAAGTCCATACCAGGCGGCGGGGCCAGCGACGTCTCCTTCGCGGGCCCCGCCTACCTGGAGACGTGCTCGAAATGAGCGGACTTTCCTCCGCGTGTGTGGGCGAGTCCGTTCATTTCGAAAGTACGGCGGACTTAGTACGGCGGACTTAGTACGCCGTATTAGTCCGCTGAAAAAGTGCCGTGTGTGGGCAAGTAGCCCGTTCGAAAATTCAGACGGACAGTTTGGCGGACGTCCGCCAGACTAAGTACGTCGGACAGACGGCTACGTGTGTACGCGGCTTTACCTGACACAGGAGCCAGCGATGTCACTGCTGTCCCCTGTAGTATGGAGCGTCCATCTTCTTCCGGGTATCGCTGCTCCAGCCACTCACAGCGCCGGAGCAGCGATGACGTCACTCCCACGCATGCGCATGGGAGCTGCCACTAACGGCATATCGCCGTTAGCAGCGGCGTGCTGCTAACAGCGATAGTGCACCTGTGTGCCGCTGTCTACGGCGCATGCGCTGCAGACAGCGGTGACTGTCTTTTGGTAAATATCTACTAGACCGTGTAGGTTTAGGAGATATTTCTTGGACCTACAGGTAAGCCTTAATCTAGGCTTACCTGTAGGTCAAAGTGGTTTGTACGGGTTTACAACCACTTTAAGAGCCTGGGGTTCTGTTAGGTCACCTCCAAGCCCGATATTGAAGTAAAATGCTCTAAAGTTCAGAGCAAGTTAGGTGGCGTGAGAGTTATAAGAAACGGGAGAATGCCATCCACAAACATAATTTATGGTGATAACCAGCTACCTCAATGCCTCTCATATCAGGGTTAGAGCGAATCAATGTAGCCAAAGGCTCTATAGCCAAGACAAAGAGGAGTGGAGATAGAGGGAAACCCTGTCTTTTCCCCCCATGAAATAGTGAGCTGGTCTGACTTAAAACCTACATACTTAACCACTTCAATACAGGGCACTTTCGCCCCCTTCCTTCCCAGCCCAATTTTCAGCTTTCATCGCTCTAGCGCTTTCAGTGACAATTGCGCAGTCATGCTACACTGTACCCAAATGAAATTTTTATCCTTCTGTTTGCACAAATAGAGCTTTATTTTGGTGGTATTTATTCACGACTCCATTTTTTATTTTTTGCGATATAAGCGCAAAAAAGCGGAAATTTGGAAAAAAAACTATATTTTATTTTTTCTATTTTAAAAGAAATCCAATAAAATCAAATTTTGTCATAAATTTAAGCCAAAATTTATTCTGCTACATTGCCTAGCAACCGGCTGTTTGTTTACATCACATGACGGCCGTGATTGGACACGGCCGTCATGTGATCAGGAGGGCCAATCACAGAGCCCTCCTGCCAATCTGAGATGCGCCGTGTCCGGATGACACGGGTGCATCGGGATCGCGCCGCTGCGCGGACACGCGCGCGCGCGATCCCGCTCCTTCTGATGGACGTTCCTGAACGTCCTATCAGAAGTAGACGGCTCCCACCCGGCCGTATATGTGCATTGGCCGGGTGGGAAGTGGTTAATATATCCCAAAGACTGGGCATGTGAAACTGAAATCCAAGCTAGGAAGTTAGGGCCTAAGCCCCACTTTCTGAGCATATGATGCAGATAAGACCACAACAGTGTGTCAAATATTTTGCACACATCCATCAATACAAAAATTTGCAGGAATACGTTAATGGTGTACTACATATGCTAAGATAAAGTCTCTATGTTCATTATCACTAGAAAAAAAAAGCCTTTTAAAATTTGTTTGCAATAACTCCATCAGTATCACCAGCAAAGCAGCTTCATTATTATCCCATTAAAGAATAAGAGAATGTGCGCTGCATTTCGAGATTTCATAATTTGCCACATCACAAATGTTAATTCTCCATTACGAACGCTAGTTTACAAGACTGACCGCTTCTGGCTTTTCCTTGCTTCTGAGCATGCGTGTTTGTACTTTGGACTTTTGTCCGACGACTTGTGTACACACGCTCGGAAAATTCCACAACAGACATTGGTCCGTGGAAAATTGTAAAACCTGCTATCCAACATTTGTCCGCAGAAAATCTGACAATTGTCTGATCGAGCATACACACGGTCGGATTTCCCGCCAACAGCCTGTCATCACACATTTTCCTTCGGAAAATCTGATCATGTGTACGAGGCTTAAGAGCATTTTTTAGGCGGTGTCTAGTCTGGGGAGTTTAATTTCTTATATTCAGGGTAATCTTCTACCCGATCTCAATGTTGTCTCTGTACTTACAGTTTTATAACTGTTATGCCGCAAACACACGACCGGACTTTCCAGCAGAATAGGTCTGACGGAATCATTCCGTCAGATATTCTGTTCGTGTGTGGGATAATCCGATCGTTTTCCTTGAAAAAATTCAGACGGACCTAGAAATAGAACATGTTTCAAATCTGTCCGACGGACTCAATTCCTATCGGGAAATCCGTTCGTCTGTATGCTGGTCCGACGGACCAAATACGACACAAGGGCAGCTATTGGCCACTGGCTATTGAACTTCCTTTTCTAGTCCCATCGTACGTCATCAATTTAAAAACAAACAGACTTTCGCACTGAATTTATGGGTCTGTTTGTTTGGAAGTCTGTCGTAACTCCGTCAAAAGTCAGTCGGGAAGATCGTCTGACCTTTTCTGCCGCAAGGTCCAGTCGTGTGTACATGGCATTACACACATCGATTATTTTATTGCACAGCTTGGAGAAGCAAGTTGTGATAGTGAGATATCTTTGCAAAGCTTCAAAATGTTTACAACTGGGGTGAGTCATGAAATCCAACAGGATTTTTTTTTGCAGCTGTAGTAAATTAGAGATTTAAAAAAAAAAAAATTTTCTTAACTACTGGATGGCCACCCAAAACTGATATTTCTGTTTTGGAAGCATTAATCTCATATATGGAATGCAAAGTACACATGGAAAAAACAACACAACAAGGCTCTATCACATCCTAGTCATTAAAGCTTGCTTACAATTAAAATTAAGATGCTTACCAGTGAGTGCACTGCCGATGTGCTTTCTATTTATGATCTCAACTGTTTTCAAGATTGTTTCTGTAAGGAACAATTCAGAGTGAGTCAGAAATCAATGTATAGAGCATGTTCCTACTGTATGAAGATTTGGTGTGGCTTTTTAAAAATACATACTTATACTATGCTACAATTAAGGAAATATTAATAAATATACAGTGCCTTAAAGTATTCATACCCCTTGCTTTTAGGCCAAAAAGTTACATTTTGGTCTCATCTGACCAGAGCACCTTCTTCAACATGTTTGCTGTGTCCCCCACATGGCTTCTTGCAAACTGCAACCAGGACTTACTTTCTTTCAATAATATCTTTCTCTTGCCACTCTTCCATGAAGGCCAGATTTGTATAGTGCATGACTAATAGTTGTCCTATGGACTAATTCTTCCACCTGAGCTGTGGATCTCTGCAGTTCCTCCAGAGTTACCTCTTGGCTGCTTCTCTGATTAATGCTCTCCTTGCCCTGCTTGGCAGTTTAGGTGGACCGTCATGTCTTGGTAGGTTTGCAGTTGTGAAAGCTCTCTCTATTTTCAGATGATGGCTTGAACAGTGCTCCATGAGATGTTCAAATCTTGAGATATTTTTTTTTATAACCTAACCCTGCTTTAAACTTCTCCACAACTTTATTCCTGACTGGTCTGGTGTATTCCTTGGTCTTCATGATGCTGTTTGTTCACTAAGGTCAAACAAACTTCTGAGGGCTTCACAGAACAGCAGTATTTATACTGAGACTCAATTACACACAGGTGGACACTATTTACTAAGGTGTCTAAGGTAGAATGTGATGTCTGAAGGCAATTGGTTCCACTAGATTTTAGTTAGGAGTATCAGAGTAAAGGGGGCTAAATACAAAATGCACATCACTGTTTACAGATATTTATTTGTAAAAATTGTTGAAAACCATTTATAATTTTCCTTCCACTTCACAATTATGTGCCACTTTGTGTTGGTCCATCACATAAAATCTGAATAAAATGCATTTACATTTTCTGCAAACACCAACCCTGTATTGAATCACTCTTATGATTGGATATAATAATTTACATATTTACTAGTAGAGCTATAACAATCCAATTTAAGAACTATTTAAGTAACTTTGGTTACTACATTTTTCCTCTATAGAACGCTATGTCGGACCTTGCAGGCAGTGGTTGGGAGGGGTTCATGCTGCAGATACAGAAATCATGTTCTCAATCACAGGTGACGGAGGTAGAGTTGGAGATTCTTTTTCAGACACTTAAAGAGGAAGTAAACCCTGATGGGTTTACTTCCTCTTTGATTCCCTGCAAAGGTAAAGCATAATGGACTACTATGCATCACATAGTAGTCCATTATGTGTCACTTACCTGACACAGGAGCCAGTGAAGTCACAGCTGTCTCCTGTAGTTACGAGCGTCCATCTTCTTGGTGGGTCTACCGTGGGTCTCACTGCTCCGGCGCTGTGATTCGCCGGAGCAGCGATGACGTCACTCCTGCGTATGCGCACGGGAGCCGACACTCGCGGCATATCGCGGCTTACCCAGTGCGCCTGCGCGCCGCTGTCTACGGCGCATGCGCCGTAGACAGCGGTGGCTGTCTTCAAGTAAATATCTCCTAAACCGTATAGGCTTAGGAGATATTTCTTGGACCTACAGGTAAGCCTTAATCTAGGCTTACCTGTAGGTCAAAGTGGTTTGTAAGGGTTTACAACCACTTTAAGGCATTTGAATGTAAATCTAGTCTATTCTGGCACATTAGATACTTTGAGCAATACACGGAGGAGGGCCTGAGCCCCAAAGTTTGAGGGTACAGGTTTTCCCAAATGTATGGGCCATTGATCTGGAATTTAGAAACCGCTGAGAGCAAAATTTAAAAGATTGTGCCAAACAAAATTATGGATTTATTAGTTGAATATTATGCGAGGAAACTTCAATTGGCTGATGCAGAGATTCAAAAGTTGTATGCCGACAATGCCATACTCATCACCAGTCCGAGATAGTAGACATACGACTCAAAGAACAAATTGAGCTGTTTACCTAGGACCTTCTCCTTAAAAAAGAAGGAAAGCTCTCTAGGGATAAGTTGCCATTTGCTGGTAATTATGCATACACGTGGCCTCAGACCAATGGTCCCCAAATAGGAAGGAAAAAGAATACCTTTCAGAATGCTAAACAGAGTAGAACTCAGGAAAAAGCTAATGATTCTGATTCATCCAATGCCTCTCACTTTTCACAGAATTCGCAAACTTCTGATTGTGGACGATTTAGAACAAACCGATACTGGTAAGAAAAGGTTAATAGATGATAGGAATTCCTCACTGGATAACATTTTTGATGCACAAGTTAGTTCCCAAATAGCTGCGACGAACACTGGGACTGGTGATGGTAACCCAATGGATGATACATCAAGTTTCGCTATTACATTCTCAGATTGTGAGTTGTGCACAAACTATTGCTGCCACTCCCCGTATACAGAGTTCACCTGCTGTAGGTGCGATTATCAAGGATACAGACAAGATGGCAGTTTACTTATCTCAGATTTTTTTAATAAAATAGAAATTATACCTGAGGCAACTTATGCATCTACCAATCCTCCTAATATGGCCCACCCACCCCAAGGGAGTTTTGAGGTAATGAACTTATCATCCTACACGCTATCCTGTGATGAAATAGAATTATTAAAATTGGGCCTGAGTTGCTGCCCTAATTTTATCTCTATAAGATTTGATGTTGTTAAAGATCTATATTTATTTGCACGTAAACTTACGTACAAATATATGTTCGATAAAGATAGATGAAATAAGCAGGTTGAAAATGCTAATAAAGAAATGTGGTCCCAGAATTTCATGCATTAAGGGACCTGGTACTGTTACAAGAAAATGACGATAGTAAAGTAGGAAATGAGGATGTGCCTCTGGATGAACATATACAAACTGTAACAGTTGCCAAACACACTAGCAACAAGATAAAAAGAAATCCCAAAAGTTCCCTCCTTTACAAACCAATTTCAATGTTTGGGCTTTTTTAAACCAAGTGAGTCAAGATATAAATAGGCCCAAAATGAAAAGTTCTCCCAATGCAAATATAAATCCCACCCAGGTGGTGGCTTTGGAAAAATTAAGTAGGAATTCTTACTTAGTTGTGAAACCATCTGACAAAGCCCTCTGGCTTTCACATGGAGACACAGCAGCAGCTCTTTCAGGGTGCTTTGCAGGCACTATTTTTAGTGCTGTAGCGCCTGCAAAGCGCCCCAGTGTGAAAGCGGTCTAAGGTGTATTGGTTTCAGAAAACTTTACTCCTCTGTATTTGTTTGGTCTTATTTAGGTGCTGCCCCTGTGTGGATTTATGCAGTTATAGCTAAGAAGTAGATAACCTTCATGGAACTGTAAAGTTCTTGAAGGGCTAGACTCATTATTTGATGTGAACGTGACTACTGACTGCGATACAGCGAATATTTTTGTCTGATGATAAGGGTACCATACAAGCTTTCATTTTGCCTCTAGAGGCTGAAGTATGTACTACAGCCCCATATGCATATATATCTCTATTGATATATATGTTTTATATTGAGACAGCAGCTGAGATATTCATTTATTATAGCTGATCGCTATATAACACTCCCTCGTTTTTGTTTTCTTTGTCTTCTGTCCTTTTTTCTCTCTCTTTTTGTTTCTCTGTAGCCACTTTTTGGTATACATTTCAAATGAGAAATCCTGACTTCGGTTATTCTGGTGTTATGACGCCTATCCAGGAAGATTCCTTTGTAGACAGTGGTGTATGCCCGGATCAGGTGAATATGAACGCATGACCAATTTTGATATACCTGTAAAATATAATGTGTTCATTTTCTGCTATACTGTGTTGTATAATTATATATGTAGCGCCGGGCTCCTGAAGAGCTCGCGCTATGTTTTTGTAAATTTAAAGGGGTTGTAAAGGTAAATGTTTTTTCACCTTAATGCATTCTATGGTGCCGTGTGATACAGTGAGTGGCGAGTGGCTATAGCTGCCGGCTGTATCACAGGAGTGCGCCCGCAGGTGCTTCTCACCATGCGAGGGAGCTCACATGAACGTGAGAAGTATCTGTGGGAGGAAGCAGAGACAGCAGCCGAGGGACCCCAGAAGAGCAGGTTCGGGGCCACTCTGTGCAAAACGAGCTGCACAGTGGAGGTAAGTATAACATGTTTGTTGTTTTTTTTATTTTTTTTATTTACTTTACAATCCCTTTAATTGCTCCTAAGACCATAGTTGGGTTTTAGGGTTAATTGCAGTAAATTATGGTCTCAGTATCAGTGCGTGGTCTCACTGTGTATTCGAGGAGGGGGTACTTAAAGTGCTGAGGTCATGTTATTTGAGGTTCCGGTCCAGAAGTATGTTCTGACTCCCTGGTCCTGGTCCTCCTGACCAGCCCCCAGCAGCCCTCATGGCCTGGGGTGCGGATCCATCTGTTTCTGAGTATCGGGGCTGGCTAGCCCGAGGCACAGTAACTGGAAGGAGGGTTCCAAGGTGGTCCGGTGCTGTCTCGGGTTTGGAGAGGCCCAGCAACTGAAAACGCAACCAGGGGAGGACTCTTCAGAAGAGGGCCATGCACAAGGTTGGCTGCTCGGTAAGAGCTGGGAAGCTAAGCTGGAAAGGACACCAAGTGAATCCGCATTGTTACGGTATCGCCAGACTGGCTGCAAGATACTGGTACCGTAAGAGAGTTCCTAATTTCATCCTTCAGTTACAACTAAGTTTCTGTGAGAGACTTTCTGTTCTATTCTAAAGTTCTACTACCAAGTCTGTGGCAGAGACTTTGCTATACACAAATCACCCGTCGGTTGCTAAATTCACTAAAAGGGGATTTATCCGATATCTGAAATATCCAGTTGCGAATGACTATTTCCTGGATTACCTAGAGAGAGACATTTCAAGTGTCAGCAGTTCCAAGAGTACCTGAGCTTTACTACCCACACCCTCTATTCCCTACTGAGAGCCTGTGTTCTGTTCAACATTTTGCAAATAAAAATTCCTAAAGGGATTCAAGTGTCAGTCTCTACAGTTTATTGGGCCATCAACCTCGAAACCCCTAGATGAGAACAAGGTAGAGAAGGTAACAGTAAGCCCAAACAAACCAGCCGCTCCTTTGGGGGTAAGTGCTACATATATATATGTGTGTGTGTGTATGTGTGTGTGTGTGTGTGTGTGTGTGTCTATATAAAGTTGTGAGATGATGTGTTCTATTCTATGTAGTGAGACCTGTTCTATGCCTACCAAGGTCTGTCCTGATGAAGCGATCCAGCGAAACACGTTGATGCACAGGGGCTCACACATGTTTCCGATGCCATGCTGTTGAAACATCATTTCTTTCTTTGGATATATGTAACATCCGTCTCCTCTGGCCCTGTTTATTCTTATGCATCTATGTTCAAAAAAAATCAATTTTTTAAGATAATATATTGTTGTTCCAATCTGCTTCCAAAGTCCGACCTAGAGGGTTTCTTTTTCTTTTCCAATTATGTTTTTAGTTGTAACAAAATGTGGAAAATTTCAAGGGGTATGAATACTTTTTCAAGGCACTGTACAAAGAGCTTACAGAACTGTGCTCCACTAGGAGCCCATATGGGCTACTGCACTTTTGTACTGGGGATGATTTGCTGCAGAGTGTCATTATAACTAAATCCCCAAACATCACTGAGCAGATTAAAATCCAAGCTCAACTCAAACTGAAATTGCAGATGAAGTCCATCTTTCATGGGTTCTCAACCTGTGGCCCTCCAGCTGTTGCGGGACTACAAGTCCCATGAGGCATTTCAAGGCTGACAGGTAAAAGCATGACTCCCAAGGGCAGAGGCATGATGGGACTTGTAGTTCTGCAACAGCTGGAGGGCCACAGGTTGAGTGCCCATGATAGTTCAATCAATAGAGAGAAAAGAAAACCGGAAAACCTCCATATACACAATCCTATACACAAACTCAATCCAGAGGAAGGCAAAACCCAGTAAATCATGATCCAATTTGCTCCAGAGGGAAAAAATAATTCCTTCTTGGTCCCCCTGGGGTATTCAGATATTTCAGTTTTGCAAAACACTGGACACTGTACTTTTGGTGGGGACTTCTGGAAGTTCTGGTCTTCCAAACATGGTTATTATAAAGACATATGCCTAATCATGTATAAAATAACAAATACATTCAAATAACAAATACATTCAACATTCAACAATTTGTCACTAGGAGTATCCTCAACAGATAAAAGAAGCTGGCATATTACTTTGCACAGTAGTTTCAATTAAATATTGGAATATCAGTATTGGATGGATTAACTAGGTTTAGTACAAGATCATCAAGTGCCCAGGGGGAAGATGCTAAATTGTGGTCTACCCCCCCAAAGAGGGGTGGTAACATCACCGCCTCTGACCAACATTCAAAGGGAAGTTTAACAGCACTAACGAGCATTGCATGGAGGGGGGTGGGGGGGATAAGAGCACTGCGAATGAACAACAGTAAAGGGGGAGTAGACAGTACCTTCATCCCAGCCCTGGGACTAATGTTTAATGACCGTACTTCAATACAGTATATCGTTCCAAAAGGGCAGATCTGTAAGTGATTAGCCCATTCAATGCATATAAAATATGGCATCATCCAGAGGTCAAGCAGCTACCCTGTAATGTGCCTTTAATGGAACTATGGCTGGCCATACATGAGTTGAGTGTATAGATGGGGGCAATCCCTCCTGCTTAGCCTTTTGTATTCTGACAGCAGGGAGACTTAGCCACCATCAGAGTACACTAATACACTGATCTGCACAACCAGCTATAGCCGGCAGCAAAACACTGCCCCCACCCCACAGCCAATCACTGGGAAGTACTACATGTTTTGCATTTTATTTCTATTTTAAATTGAATGAGTTGTTTTACAAGGTAAGGGAAACACTTCCCATTGCTATTATCACAAAAATTGCTGCCAAATGCAATCTAATCAGCATAAACAGAACTCATTGGTGCAAAGTCAATGAACATGAACTCTGCTCCAATCTGGCCAAAGACACCTAGTTACTCCCCTGTTGGGCACCACCATCTTGCCTCTTGCACAGCATGGATAAAGATGAGGGTCTCAACTACTGACTTTTGACAAGTCAAAATTTGCCTCTAAAGCCCAGTCCTCTTTGGTTCAGATTTCATGTTTTTGGGAATAAAGTAGAGCATTTGAAACAGCTGATGAGCAGGTTGTGATGGTACCACAATATTAGCATGCTTGAAAATTGGAAATAGTCAGTTTACATCTATATTAGTTTGTTTTCTGCTGAGTTATGGAAAAAATATAATAATGAACATTACCATCTATGTGTTGAAATAAACCTCATTTTGAGGGATGCATAGAAAATCATCCCTCTGAACCAAAGGAGCAATGTAATATAAAGATACAATGTTACCCATAAATTGAATGAGGATTAACATATGTAAACTGAATTTAGCAGCAGAGTGACACAAATGCTTTAGATATCTAAAATTGCAGTAGTTACACCTAAAATTCCTACCCATGTGCCACTCTGTTTTTATTGTCATTGCTGAGTTGTAATTTTGCACCACGTTTTCAAGCATGCAGCTTCTTTACAAATCCCCTTTGTCCTCGTGACCTGGAGTCACCATGCTCCAGATACTTAGAAGGGATCTCTGTTCTTTTAATCGGTGTATCCTCCCCATGTGCGTCATATATGACCCTAAAAAACAATCTCATCACAATAAGTGCTGGGTGACACACACACACGTACACACACATACATACACACACACATATATACACAGTGTAAAAAAACACAATATTGTATCCATGTGTAAAATGGATGTCATAGTAATTCTTAGTAAGGCCTTCTTCACTAGAGAGTGGTAATTCTTAAGCCCAGTAGCTAATAGCAACTCAAATTCTTCTTATGCCCTGTACACACAATAGGATTTTCAGACAACAAAATCCATGGGATTTTTTCCAAAGGATGTTGGCTCAAACTTGTCTTGCATACACACGGCCACACAAAGTTGGTCGGAAATTCCTCCAAGAACACAATGACATACAACACATACAACAAGCGGAGAAAAATGAAGTTCAATAGACAGTGCAGCTCTTCTGCTTGATTCCGAGCATGCGTGGCACTTTGTACATTGGAATTGTGTACACATGATCGTAATTTCCAACAACTGATTTTGTTGTCGGAAAATTTGAGAACCAGCTCTTAAATTTTGTGTGATGGAAATTCCTATGGAAATTGTGTGATGGAGCCTACACACAGTCGGAATTTCTGACAACAAGGTCCTATCACACATTTTCCATCAGAAAATCCTATTGTGTGTTTACGAGGCATTACTCTAGCGTAGGTTCACACTAGTGCTGCTTAGGGATGAGCTCAGGTGTGTTTGCAGAGCCTGCCAGGAAGTCGGCGCAGAGCTGCGCTAATCACAGGCAGTGAGACATTGCCCAATCTCTGCAACCGCTCATCCTTAGTGCTACTTTATGATGAGGCATTTTTTCAGTGCACTTTTGTAATGTGACCTTGCATGTTTTTGATGGGATTTTCATGCTTCATTTGTTTTTTGTAGGAGTGGGATATTATACACAAAACTCTGCCATGAATGCTCTAAAAATGCATGTACATACATTTTGCAAGCATTTTTGGAGAGTTTCCTTTGAAGTCTGTAAGGCAAAAAACATGCTGCACTACACCACAAGAAGTGCTTGCACCTTTTCAAAAATCTTGCTCAGTTGCGCTGCATTGATGTAAACAGGCACCATAGAGAATAAAGTAATTTCCATGGATATTCAGTGCAGCGCAGAAGAATGTCTCACTAGAGATCCTGTTGCTTGGCATAACTTGTGGCATGATAACTAAGAGAGAAGAGAGAATAAAAAATAAAAAAATGTGATACTGATCCCTATTTATTTTAATTGTTTTATTATTTCAGCACACTTACATTCGTTTCTGCCTCTCCCTTTTTAAAACTTTCCTTTCTTCCTCATTTGGCCAGTCCAATTATCATTGCTCCACTTTCCTTTTTAAGAATTGCTCCTTAGCAGGGTCTCATAGGGCCATTTGCACATGCTTTCGTGGTAAGACTACAGCACTTAGTACTAACATGCACAGAAAGCCCAGGATAAAAAACAAAGCCACTTTCAATCACTTCCTCTAGAGGACAAGTAGAGGTGTGTCTTCAATGTGTTGCCTTCTTGGGCTGCCTGTTTGTGTCAGTGCAGGCAGCATCCTGATATTGGGCACCAATGAGCTGGCAAGGTGAGACTGTACAAGAAATTAGTGTGACTGTACAAGAACTGAACATTGATGCCTCAGTTAAAAGAAGGACTTCACCTACAGCCCTAGTCCATTTTGTACATGTCTGCTATTACAAATATCAAGAAGGTTTTGTTTATTATGTATATTTTCTCAATGACAGGCACGTGTTCGTGCTGGCACCACGCATGATGGGACATGCATTCCTGATTGGTGATGATCTGAAAACACCTGGGTTTGGTTTGATAGGGGTTTGGCGAAAGTGCAGTTGCCGAATCCAAACCCTATTAAAGTCAACAGGAGCTGAATGTTAAATAGCAATGGGAATTTTCTTGGCTAAAAGGCTAGGGATATTCAAGCAAATGCCATGGGGCCAGGCACTACCCTGGGGAACAGGTACCAAAAGAAAAGAAGATTTAAAAAAATGTTGTTTGGTTGGGAGCAGTTTTAGTCATGCTTAAAGCATTTACTAATTTTATCTGAACGTTAATTGAATAATTGAATATTCAGACAATTTGCTGTTTGAAGGTTCTCAGCTACTTTAGTACATAAATCAACCCCAGTATCTCAGCAAAAATTATACTCCTATAGATGGGGATACCTCTAATTTACTTCACCCTTTGAGAAATTCAGTAAGCAAGAAATGTGGTAATTTGTGTACACAAATTGTATACAAAATCTCTCTATTTGGGATATTGCAAAGAAGCATCATTGGCATTTTTTCAACTTTCAAAAAATTTAAGCTGGCTGCAGATTAAAATGCAAAGAGAATTTTTAATCACACAAAAATCACGTTATTGTGTCAACCTCTTGAACCACATAAAAATCTAGGGTCTATTAAAAATACATAATATCACCTTTTAGGCTGGTTTCACACCTATCAAATTTTAGTGCTTTTTGCATTTTACAGATTTGCACTACAGTCCATTTAACATGGTTTCCTATGGAAAACGTTCTGTAGTGCAAATCTTCAAAATGCATAAAGCACAAAAAATGCATAGGTGTGAATCCAGCCTTACTCTATATGGTCTTATTTAACTGTGCAAACGACTATGACCTAAAATAGCCCATAGCTGTCAAAGTTTATTTGTCTGAAGTGGGCATACTCCTGAAAACTGATAATGATTAGCTGCATATAATAAACATCATCAACATTATGAAAAAAAGACTTAAAATGAAAATATTAGTAGAAATATACTACATGGCAATTTGTTTGTAAAATACAATTACATTTAATTGGAATGCCTTGACATACAGCAATACAGGACGTATTAGTGTTTATAAGTAAAAATCCAAACAAAAATATAATCTCAAGGCCTGTTATATTTTCATGATACGTTTTGCATTACTTTTGCAAATGCAAACATCCTTCAGATACACCTGGCTTTAAATGTATATAGGTGTTCATCCTTCTCATGTGTGACTACAGAAAAAAATGGCTGCTGAAGTTCTAGTACGTGTCACCTCTCCTTCCACGGTTTTCTAACCGCACATGTCCTCCTATAGAATAAGAGCAATATGTGTGGGTGTCACTAGTGAAGAGCATGGGTCCCTACGTCTTGACCACCTGCATTTTCTTTTTCAATATACTGTATGTACTTGGGCAGCTGCTGGCTTCTGTCTCCCCAGCCTGTCCATCCGCTGTAATGGTTATTTGGTCCGCTTCTGTTAGCTCTGTGCAACAGGTATGACAGGTGGTGGGCAGACATAGAAGCTAACAGCTGCCAAAGTCCTGGGTCTGCACTCTGCATCAGTAATACACCATATAGATGAGATTTGCAGAAGACTTCAAGAGTTTTATCCTCTCTTCTTTTATGACAACCCCAACCATAACACAGCCACACTGCCTGGGAGCAGAATCCACTGGGCCGGAGCTGTCATCATAGAGTGTCCAGATTTCAGATTATCTCATATACAGTTTCAGCTTTGTAGAAAGAATAACAAAAAAATATATATATATATAAAACATATAAGTAAACAGCAATCTGGTTGTTAAAGCTTTAGATAGCATCTCAGCATCCCACATATATTGAAGGGGTGCACTCCCGACCCCTGCACTATGTTCATTGCATACTACTTACCCCTGTGCTCTGTGTGTTGCATGCTCATCGCCCTTTGTGAGTTTCGCACTTCACAGCCTTGCCCTCTGTGTTTTGTGTAATCCTGATCCCTGCACTCTGTACCTTACATACGTCTGACCTCTGCACTCTGTGTAATACATACCTCCAACCACTGTGCTCTGTGCCTTATTATTATTATACAGGTTTTATATAGCGCCAACAGTTTGTGCAGCACTTAAAAAAATAAAGGCAGACATTACAGTTATATTACAATTTGGTACAAGAGGAATCAGAGGGCCCTGCTCATTAGCGCTTACAATCTAAAAAGGGTCAATTGATACAAAAGGTAATAGCTGTGGGGGATGAGCTGATGGAGGAAGTAAAACAGTGTTAGTTAGAAGCAGGATAGTCTTCTTTAAAGAGAAGGGTTTTCAGGGATCATCTAAAGATGGATAGATTAGGGGACAGACGGACAGAATGGGGTAGGGAGTTTGAAAGGATGGGAGAAGCTCTGGAGAAATACTAGAGGCGAGCATGAGAGGAGATGACAAGGAAGCTAGAGAGCAGGGGGTCTTGGGAGGACCGAAGAAAGTGGCTTGGTTGGTATTTTGGGCCTAGGTTTGTGATGTAGCTGGGGGTAGAGTTATGGATGGCTTTGTAAATTATTGTTAGTACTTTCAATTTTATTTGTTGGGTGAGTGAAAGCCAGTGAAGGGATTGGCAGAGAGGGTTGGAGGACATGGAATGGTTGGTAAGTTGGATGAGTCTTGCAGGAGCATTCATTATGGACTGAAGGGGGGATAGTCTATGTAAAGGTAATCCAATGAGGAAGGAGTTGCAGTAGTCGAGGCGAGAGATAACCAAGGAGTGAATAAGAAGCTTGGTGGTGTCATTAGTTAAAAAGGGGCGTATTCTGAAAATTTTGCGGAGAGTAAGGCAGCATGATTTGGACAGGGATTGTATGTGGGAATGAAAGGACAGTTCAGAGTCTATGGTCACCTCTAGCACCCTGGCATGTGGGGACAAACTGGTAGGTGTGCCATTGATCTTGATAGGACTCCTGACCCCTCCCCTATGTGTGCTGTATATTCCTAACCTCTGCTCTACTACATGTGCCTGACCTCTGAATTCTGTGCCCTGTGTCTTACGTACTCATGTGCCTTAAGTACTTATGGCCCCTTTACTTTATGAGTTACATAGTCCTAACCTCCGCACCCTGGGCTGTGCACACCCCTGATCCCTGCTGACACCTTCACACGGTGCCTTATGTACTCCTGACCCTATGCTTTGTGCATTACATACTCTTCATTCTTGTGCTTTGTGCCTTATACATTCCTGACACCTGTGCTCTTTGATTTATATACTCCTGACTTCTGCACTCTATGGCAAGCATATTCCTAACCACTGCCCTCTGTTCCTTAAACATTTCTGACCCCTGCATTTTCTACATTGTGTTCTGATGTGTGTGCCCTATGTACTTCTGACACCTGGACTCATGACCCTTGTGCTGTGTGTGTTGAGTACTTTTCACCCCGCCACTTGTGCATTACATACACCTCACCCCTGTGCTCAATGTTATATGTACACCTATTCACTGAATAGGTCTGCAAGTGCATGTTCTGTGGGTACCTGTGTATTGTCTTGTTGAGTACCTGTGTATTGTCTTGTTGAGTATTAGTGTCAGGAAGCTAGTTGTTAGGTAATTTGGACAGGGTATAATCCCCAATAATCATTAAATTAATAGGTACGATGGCAGGCGGTTGTGGGGAGGCAACTCATTGTACATCTTGTGGCATGTATGCGTTCCTTGATCATCCGATCGAGGGTGAATATTGCTGGGCAATATATAAGCACATTGTTTCCCTGGAAGCCCAGGTTCTGAATATGGGGAAGTAACTGTGAGCACTGAGAAGTCCCTCCATACTAAAGGAGAGCCATGTACATGGCAGGTGCATGTACATGCATGGGGCCAGCACAGAGGCAGGTGGAGACAAAGAGGTGCAGGCACTAGGAAAAGAGTAGATGGGTGACAGTCAGAAAGGGTAGAGGAGGAAGTGCCAGGGAGGCCGACCCAGGGCTGGAGCATCCCAATAAGTATGCTCCACTGAGTGACATTGGTGAAACCAGTCAAGGACCAGCACTGCTGGAGCTGAGGGACCCTCCTAGCTGCCAGGGGAAGAACTCCAGCTAGAAGTGAGAGTGGGGTGGGGGGAGTGAAGGGAAAGGAAAGACAGATTCTAGTGGTTCAATTCTCAGAAGGACAGAGGGGCCAATCTGTAACAAAGACCTGAAGCGCTGAACTGTATGTTGTCTACCGGGTGCTTGGGTTCGGCACATCACGGATCTTGTGGACAGATTACTGGGAGGGGCTGGGGAAGACCGGGCTGTCATGGTGCACGTTGGCACCAGTGACAAAGTCAGAGGCAAATGGAGTGTCCTAAAGAACGCTTTTAGGGACTTGGGAGCTAAATTGAGGAAAAGGACCTCCAAGGAAGTATTCCCATTAATACTACCAGTACAGCGAGCCACATCAGAAAGGCTGAGGGAGAATAGGGAAGTAAACAAGTGGCTGAAGAGCTGGTGTAGTAAAGATGGATTTGGGTTCCTGGAAGACCCGGCCAACTTATCAGTCGATAACCAGTACTATAGAAGAGATGGTCTGCACCTAAATGAGGAGGGTGCAGATCAGCTGGGAATGAAGATGGCCAAAAAGTTAAAAAGTTAGAGGGGTTTTTAAACTAGGTGATTGGGGGGGGGGGGGGGGGGGTTCCAGAGGTAGAGATAGTCAGTGCAGAACATATACCAGGGGATAGTATTGGTTGACCAAAGCACATAAAGGTAAGTATAGTAAGTATGTATGTAAGCATAGTAGCAAGTCCTAGTTGCAATCTCAGAACACGCAATAAGAGGATAATATGCGACCGGTCTAAACTATGTGGCATGTTCACCAATGCCAGGAGCTTGGCAGACATGATGGGTGAACTAGTGATACTGTTGTATGAGGAGGATTTGGATTTTGTGGGAATTTTAGAGACCTGGTTCAACAGCTCTCATGATTGGCTGGAAATCATTTAAGGGTATACCCTTTATCGCAAGGATAGAAAGGGTAAAAAAGGGGGAGGGGTATGCCTATATATTAAGAATAATGTACAAGTGAATGTGAGACATGACATCACAAAGGGAGCTAGGGAGGAGGTGGAATCCTTATGGGTAGAGCTGCAAAGGGATGAAGCTAAGGGGAAAATAATACTGGGAGTATGCTATAGGCCCCCTAACCTGAGGGAGGAAGGGGAGACAGATCTCCTATCACAAATTGGATTAGCAGCAAGGATAGGAAGTGTTATCATAATGGGGGATTTTAATTATCCAGATGGCTTAACTCCAATGTAAAAATTAATATAAAAGCAAAGGAGAAGGCCTTCAAAAAATACAAGGTTGAGAGATCATCCTCAGCTTTCAGATTTTATAAAGAATGCAGCAAGAAATTTAAGGGTGCAATAAGGACGGCTAAGATAGAACATGAAAGACACATAGCGGAGGAGAGCAAAAAAAATCCCAAGAAGTTCTTTAAGTATGTAACAGTAAAAAAGGGAGGACAGACCATATTGGCCCCATAAAGAATGAGGAAGGACATCTGGTTACAAAAGATGGGGAGATGGTGAAGGTATTGAATTTATTCTTCTCCTCAGTCTTTACAAGGGAATCGGGGGGGAGGGGGGGGGCTTCAGTAACCAAAACTGCAGTGTTTATCCTCATAACACATCATAGGAAACACCTCAGTGGTTAAGAGAGGACAGAATTAGAATTAGACTTGGGAAACTTAACATTAATAAACCACCAGGACCAGATGGCTTGCACCCCAGAGTACTTAGGGAACTCAGTCAAGAAATTGCAAGACCATTGTTCCTACTTTTTACTGACAGCCTACTGACTGGAATGGTATCAGCTGATTGGAGAAAAGCCAATGTAGCACCAATATTTAAAAAGGACCAAAAATACATCCCTGGGAATTACAGACCCGTTAGCCTAACATCAATAGTATGTAAACTCTTGGCGGGGATGATAAGGGACTATATACAAGATTTTAGTAATGAGTACGGTATCATTAGCAGTAATCAGTATGGATTAATGAAGAATCGTTCTTGCCAAACCAATCTATTAACCTTCTATGAGGAAGTGAGTTGCCATCTAGACATAGGAAGGCCGGTAGATGTGGTGTATCTGGATTTTGCAAAAACATTTGGCACAGTTCCCCATAAACGTTTACTGTACAAATATGGTCCATTGTCATTGACTACAGGGTAAGCACATGGATTGAAAACTGGCTTCAAAGGCAAGTTCAGAGGGTGGTGATAAATGGGGAGTACTCAGAATGGTCAGGGATGGGTAGTGGGGTCCCCCAGGCTTCTGTGCTGGGACCAATCCTGTTTAATTTGTTCATAAATGACCTGGAGGATGGGGTAAACAGTTCAATCTCTGTATTTGCAGATGATACTAAGCTAAGCAGGGCAATAACTTTTTAACCAAATAAATGGGGTCGGCAACTACATGACAAATGAGGTTCAATGTAGAAATATGAATGCAATCTATACATTGGGGTTTGGAGGAATCTAGGATGGAAAAGGACCTGGGGGTCCTAGTAAATGATAGGCTCAGCAATGGCATGCAATGCCAAGCTGCTGCTAACAAAGCAAACAGAATATTGGCATGCATTAAAAAGGGGATTAATTCCAGAGATAAAACAATTGTTCTCCAGCTCTACAGGACTCTGGTCCGGCAGCACCTAGAGTATGCTGTCCAGTTCTGGGCACCCATCCACGGGAAGGATGTACTCGAAATGGAGCAAGTGCAAAGAAGGGCAACAAAGCTAATAAAGGGTCTGGAGGATATTAGTTATGAGGAAAGGTTTCAAGCACTGAACTTATTCTCTCTGGAGAAGAGACACTTGAGAGGGAATATGATTTAAATTTACAAATACCGTACTGGTGACCCCACAATAGGGATAAAACTTTTTTGCGGAAGGGAATTTAACAAGACTTGTGGCTAGGGATGCACCGAATGAGTTTTTTGGTGCCGAAACCGATACCGAAAATGAAAAATACACTAGGCCGAAAACCGATACCGAAACAGCACCGATACCGAAAATGACTGTTTTTAAAAAATATTTTTATACAGGAGGTGGTCAGAGACTGGGGACATGGTACAGGAGGTGGTCAGAGACTGGGGACATGGTACAGGAGGTGGTCAGAGACTGGGGACATGGTACAGGAGGTGGTCAGAGACTGGGGACATGGTGCAGGAGGTGGTCAGAGACTGGGGACATGGTACAGGAGGTGGTCAGAGACTGGCGACATGGTAAAGGAGGTGGTCAGAGACTGGCGACATGGTACAGGAGGTGGTCAGAGACTGGCGGCATGGTTCAGGAGGTGGTCAGAGACTGCATGCATGGTTCAGGAGGTGGTCAGAGACTGCATGCATGGTTCAGGAGGTGGTCAGAGACTAGGGACATGGTACAGGAGGTGGTCAGAGACTGCTGGTATGGATCAGGAGGTGGTCAGAGACTGGCGACATGGTACAGGAGGTGGTCAGAGACTGGGGACATGGTACAGGAGATGGTCAGAGACAGGAGATACGGTACAGGAGATGGTCAGACTGGGGACACGGTACAGGAGATGGTCAGACTGGGGACACGGTACAGGAGATGGTCAGAGACTGGGGACATGGCACAGGAGATGGTCAGAGACTGGGGACATGGTACAGGAGATGGTCAGAGACTGGAGACATGGTACAGAAGATGGTCAGACTGGGGACACGGTACAGGAGATGGTCAGAGACTGGGGACACGGTACAGGAGATGGTCAGACAGGGGACATGGTACAGAAGATGGTCAGAGAACGTGGTACAGGAGGCATCCCCCATTGCAGGCCAGTGTCCCCCATTGCAGCCAGTGTGCCTGTGCCCCATTGCAGCCAGTGTGCCATTTTGCAGCCAGTGTGCCCCATTTTGCAGCCAGTGTGTCCCATTTTGCAGCCTGTGTGTCCCATTTTGCAGCCTGTGTGTCCCATTGCAGCCTGTGTGCCATTTTGCAGCCAGCCTGTGCAGGGAAGAGAGCCGCCTCCGTCGCCTGTTTGATCACAGCGCCGGGAACATCACAGCTTTCATTTCAATAGCTGTGTGTTCCCGGCCGCGCGCCGTCACACACAGCCCCTCCCCCTTGTCCGGGCACTTTGATAGACAGCCCCACCCAGGCCACGCCCCATTTTCGGCTCCATTATCGGCCGTTTTTCTCTTTCGGCAAATTGCCGAAAAGGGCATTTTCTGCTGATATGTTTCGGCGGCTGAAATTTCGGTGCATCACTACTTGTGGCCACTCATTAAAATGAGAAGAAAATAGGTTTCTTTACTGTAAGAGCGGGGGCGCATTGATAGTTTCAATAAACTATTAGATAAGCACCTGAACGACCAAAAAATATAGGGATATACAAGGTAATACTGAAATATAATCACACACATAGGTTGGACTTGATGGACGCGCTGCGCTGAATATTATTAATTTAGTGACTAAAAATCCAAAATTCATTAATAAAAAAAATAATAATGAAATATAAATCTAATGGTGCTCAACCACGAGAATACAAACCAAGATTAATTTAAATAAATATAAGTGAAAATGAATTCATACTTGAACAAAGTGAATGTGAAATAAATACAAGTTACTAAAATTATCTTATAAATACATAGATTCATACACAGCACATAATGATCAATAATAATAGTTAATAATAAAAAATTATAAGATAATAGTCCATAGAAAAGTCCCACCGAATTCCACGTGCAAGAAAATCATAAAAAATCCAGTGCAGAGTGGAAACAAACACCGATGGAAAAAAGTGCTATGAAGACCAAGAGATTGACGCCACCAATAGCTATTCTGGCCGCTTACCGAAACATTAGCTCCCTGTTCAGTGGGACCAAAAAGCGCATGGATAAGTCATTGGGATGAACCCTCTAGGGAAACCAGGCAGGAAACCTCTCTCTCCCAATATTCAGGATATTTAAGCTGCAATGGATCAATCCGTATAAAAAACAAGGGAATACTCGCATAGCGTAAAAAAACGTTATGACTATTATCTTATAATTTTTTATTATTAACTATTATTATTTATTATTATGTGCTGTGTATGACTTTATGTATTTATAAGATAATTTTAGTAACTTGTATTTATTTCACATTCACTTTGTTCAACTATGAATTCATTTTTCACTTATATTTATTTAAATTCATTTTGGTTTGCATTCTCGTGGTTGAGCACCATTATATTTATATTTCATTATTATTATTTTTTATTAATGAATTTTGGATTTTTAGTCACTAAATTAATAATATTCAGCGCAGCTCCTTATGGTATATACCAGGGGTCTCAAACTGGTGGCCCTCCAGATGTTGCGAAACTACAAGTCCCATCATGCCATTGCCTTTGGGAGTCTTGCTCTTAACTGTCAGCCTTGCAATGCCTCATGGGACTTTTCAACAGCTGGAGGGCCACCAGTTTGAGACCTCTGGTATATACTATGTAACCAGAGCCAACAATGCAGACGAGCTGAAGGCCGCTATCAAAGAAACCTGGACTTCCATAACACCTCAGCAGTGCCACAGGCTGATCACCTCCATACCACACCACATTGATGCAGTAATTCAAGCAAAAGGAGCCCCGGCCAAGTATTGAGTGCATACTATACTGTACATACTTTTCAGTAAGCCAACATTTCTGTATTAAAAATCTTTTTTTTTTTTTTTTTTTATTGGTCTTATGTAATATTCTAATTTTCTGAGATACCGAATTTTGCGTTTTCACTAGCTGTAAGCCATAATCATCAAAATTAAAATAAAGAAATGCTGGAAGTATATCACTCTGTGTGTAACGCATCTTTATAAAATATATGAGTTTTACTTTTTGAATGAATTACTGATATAAATTAACTTTTTGATGATATTCAAATTTTATGAGATACACCTGTACTGCTGACCCTTGCATGCTTTATGTTATATTGTACAGTACAATTTGGATAGAGCATGGAAGGGGTGGAACCCTCTCACCGTTTTATTACTGTAAGGGTCTCCCTTGAGACCCACGCTTTTTTTTTGTCCCAGTGTTAGTAAAACTTGTGTCACATGGCACAGGATATGAGGGGTAATCTCTCCAAAGTGACACAGACAAAAAATATACTGACAGGTTTTATCCCTTGAAAACTCAATTCAAAACTAACCAAAAAAAAGAACTGTGGGCTATAGAAATGATTTAATGAATAAACATATTGATTAAAGATTTTTTTAATATTAGGAGTTCTGTTTACAATATGCTGATTTACTGTCCCTGCGCATTATCATTCTTTGCACTATAATACATTCAGCTAGTTACAAATTAAATTCAGCTAAACCCTAACAGTATTATTTAGAGAAAATCTAAGAGATTTTTGTAAAGAGATTTGAAGGACAAGTGATGGTTCCTAGATTTAATTGCAATAGCGTTAGTATATTTCTGATCTCTAGTCGCTTTTCCTGTCTGTTGGAAAACTGATTGTAAACAGTCTTTTTACTAAGCCAAGACCTCGCCAAATGACACTACAAGTTCAAACAGATCTCATTGCTACCAATGTATGAGAATCATCAGATGTACAAACCTCCACTCCTTTGGATTGGATTTTTCAGTATCTAATGTTACCCCAAGACAAGGCTGGTACTATGAGTACACGATCAATACTTCGACATACATGCATATTATCTATAAACATGTAGGTTTAAGCAATAGTTGATTAGAAATACAGTAAATACTGCTGTCAACTGATGTCTGATGTCTATGGCTGAATTCCAGGCCAAATAGTCAAGCCATAAAAGCCATGTTTTTTCTTGCTCTCTGGGAGCCAGTGAGTTAAATAGTAACCAAACTCATAGATAATCTAGATAATGGCACATTTCCACACAGAAAAAACATAAAATAGTAATAAAGGAATTTTTTTTACCTCCAACTTCCTTAGCCAGGAACATTCAGGATACTGCAATGTGTGTTAATCTCTGTAGACTGTAAGCTGTATATGCGTTTGTGACTTGATAAGTATAGCTTTTATATCTATCCCCCTCCCACCGCAGCCTGCTTGTGTTTCTCTGCCTTGAAAGTAGGTCACCATGTTGCTGTGTTCTGTGAAGGAGGAGGTCTGGCAAAGTTCCAACACAGGCACAGAGATCACTAAAACAAAGCAAACTAGTAGCTTTGTTGATACTAGTACATGCCGAAAATAAGGAAACATTTTACCTAGACAGGATTAAATGTTTGCAATTATCCACTTTACTAAATGGAAACTGAAATCCTAAATATAAACAGAACGTGGCTTTTTGTTGACCTCCAATGCAAAATGAAAAAACCTAACTTCAACACGGCAGCCTGTTGAATTGCAATATACGCTTAAGGAAAAAATAGAGCTACGCTACATATCTACATATATAGAGTTGAAAAAAATGATTTCTGTCCTTAATAATATTGACAGTCCTCTTCGTGTTGTTCGTGATTGTTCGTGATTCACACACAACCAAAGGTACACCTTCACCACATAAATTGCACACTTACCAAATAGCAAGCGTTACAACGCTGGCGGCTATATTGCCAGACAGGGCCTTTGTCCTCAATATAGGAGCCAATGGTGACTTGTACCAAGAAGCTTCACATGTAGTGGAAATATCTGGATGGTCCAAGCCCCTCCAAGGATCCAATGGAGCTGGAATCACTCAAAGTAGATGCGCTCACAGAGGTGGCCCAAAAGAACAAAGGCTCCCCATAATGTAAAACCAATGGTAATTTTATAAAAAAAAGTAATGTTGCATTTACATTTGGAAGTACATATATCAGCAAATATGTAAAACGTGTAAAAAGATGGCTGCCAATTGCAAACCCCCCTCCTTCCGAGATCGTAACAGCGCTGTGACGCTAGCACATCCCTCCTTCCACCGCGTTTCGTCACAATCTGACGTCGTTTTGGGGCATGGACGGCATGCTGACTCACTGCCTAAATACCACAAACATTGGAAACCACACCTTGATCTGAGCTTTGGGCGATCAGCCAAAAATTCTCCATGTTTGAAGATTGAATTTTTCCCCACCAAACCTGTATATACATTGATAATATTAAGACCATCTCTAGCTTGTAGGATGGTGATTATTGACAAAAGGAAACTTTTATCATGGTACAGACCCATCTATCACATACCTGGCAGCAAAGCCTGATAGGATAATGAAGGCCTCTCTTACACATCTGACTCGGGGCCCCTGATAGTGTAGACAGAAGGCACAGGAGTGCAGAGTCGCACGAGTGCCAGGAAGTCTTTCTAGCAGCAGGGCAGATGTCTTTGCTGGGCAGGTGAAGTTGTCAGATGGCTTTAGCAGGTAGACAGGTAGGCAGGCAGCTGGTGCTGGTGACAGCAGGCAGGGTAGCAGGGTCAGGCAGGCTGGGACATACACAGACTTGAAGAATCAGGTACAGGTCACAGACAGGAACATAGTCAGGAAGCAAGCTGGGTCTGGAACTGATCAATGAAACTGGAGCCAAAGGAGCAGACAGAAGAATGGTCACTGGACAAGTCCAGGTCGATGCAGATGGAGTTCAGGGAATGGTCAAGACAAGCCGTGTTAATAACTGGAAGCAGGATACAGGTTCACAGGATGCCAGATACACAGGAAGCTGAAGACAAGGCAGCATTAAATCTGAGCACTGGCTGGATTTAAATAGTCTGTTTGGTACCAGCGCCTGTCACAGGTGCATGCAAGCTGCGGCGTGCACGGAAATGCGCGGCGGCTTGTGCTTGCTCGTAAGTTCGCACATGCGCATATTTATTAGCCAATACCCAATTCTTACAAGCATGAATGGGAATCAGTTTTAGCTTGTGCCCAAGAGTTCTTCCAGAGGGATTATTCTGTTTCCTGGTATGTGCATCTTGACACCATCACTCCTCCCTATATAAAAAAAAACGTTATCACTACTATTAAAAATATTAAACCTCATAACTAGGGATGAGCCCACAGATCGAGTTGATCGCAAGTTTGACTTGAACATCGGGTGTTCATTTGTTCTAAAACTAACCGAACATATGAGGCGTTTGTGGGAGTGCCATGGAATGCCCCATAATTCACTGCGAGATCACAGTGCATTGCTGTATGATGATTGGGCAAAGCATGCACCTGACTTGCGTGCTTTCGCCATTCACAGCGTGCTCTACGGAGAGAGCCATAATTGGACCCCAAAGCACCCTCCCCATGTTGAGGGCATGTGGCCTGATACAGTTCAGGAGGGAGGGCACTTTCTTGTCTACCCCTTTTCCTGAGCCTTGCCAGGTTGCATTCTTGTATAATGGTCTGATATGGATTTTGGGGGGACCCCACGCCATTTTTTTTAAAGAAATTTGGCACCAGGTTCCCCTTAACATCCATACTAGATCTTAAGGGCCTAGTATGACTTTTTGGGTGACCCCCACGCCATTAAAAAAAAAAATGGTGTGGAGTTCCCCTTAATATCTATACCAGAACCGAAGGGCCTGGTGATGGACTGGGGGGGGGGCATTTTTTATGTATATTTCCGGGAGCAATTTTAAATTACATTCTTTCCTTTAGAAATGTCATTTTTGCTGCAATCATTTTATAAACATTGGAAAGATGTGCTACTTTACAGGCAGACTATAGGGACCCCCAGGCACGGTATTTAAAGGAATATTTCAAGTTTATTGTTTCACTTTATTATTAAAATCGCATTATTAAAATCACTGCTCCTGAAAAAACTGCAGTTTTTAAAAACGTTTGCATTGATACATGTGCCCTGGGGCAGTACCCGGGCCCCCAAACACTTTTTTATGGCAATAGCTTCCATATAAGCCTTTAAAATGAACACTTGATGTTTTATGTTTGTGTCCCATAGATTTTAACGGTGTTCGTTTAATTTTAAATGTCATTTAAAATTGCTTGCATTTGTAATTTATTGCTGGATGCCAGCAATATAGATAAAAACCAATGAAAAAATCGGCATGGGTTCCCCCCGATTCATACAAGGCCTTTTGGGTCAGGTCTGGCTATTAATCGTAACTTCACACCAAAATAAAAAAAAACAGAGTGGGGTCCCCCCAAAATCCATACCAGGCCCTTTGGGTCTGGTATGTATTTTAAGGGGAACTCCACGCCAAAACAAATTGGTGTGGGACCCCCCCAAAATCCATACCAGGCCTTTATCCGAGCAAGCAGCCTGGCAGGCCAGGAAAGGGGGCCCCCAGATCCCGCCCCCCCTTATGTGAATGGGTATGGGGTACATTGTACCCCTACCCATTCACCAAAAAAGTGTCAAAAAGTAAACACCACAATACACAGTTTTTGTCCTATAAAAAAAATGGCACATGACGTCAGAAGCGGTAGGGCATTCAGTTACGTCACCGGGTGGCTCCGCTCTTGCCTATATAACAGTTGTCCCTGCTAAAAGACAGCAGTCGACGGGAAGCCTCCCAGTCAAGGCAGAGGTTTTTTTTTTCTCTACTTTTCAGGTCCACGGGCGCCGTGATTGAAGATGAATGGACATCGTGTGATTGTTATTTTTTTTTGAATAGAGGACTTGTCAAAAACTGTGTATTGTAGTTTTTACTTTTTGACAAATTTTTTGGTGAATAGGTAGGGGAACAATGTACCCCATGCCCATTTTCATGGTGGGAGCGGTGGGATCTGGGGGCTCCCTTCTTAAAGGGGGCTTCCAGGTTCAGATAATTTTCTATTTATTAGATGATATACTAAATAAATAATGAAATCAATGCACTTGCTTGACTGATAAAATTATAGTCCTATAAATTTGTGTATTCAGTGTATTCAGCGTCTCCTTTTTTCACTGTCCAGACTGGCTCCTATCTATGCCCTCCCGAGCCATTTCTTTCCTCAGCTGATAAACAAGTGGTCTTGCACACCTTTAATTACATCAAGACTGGTGTCTTTGCACAGGACGGTGGATTTGGAGGGAGGGTAAGCGTCCTCTTGAGGCTCTGAGTGTGGAGATTCATACCAATATGTTTTATGAATAATATATGTATTGAGTGTATTCTAAGATGGTTGAATTGATTATAATTAATTTTGTGCTTTTGTTACTATCAGCTTGTATATCCCCCGAAGAAGCTACTGCGAAACATGTCGGGATAATCAAGTACTTCAAAAAATCCTTTTGTTACATGGACCAGCTACTGTTTTGTAACTTTTTTATATGAGGATATTTATTTAACATGTGTTATGTGTTAATTTTATTATGAGAAAATAAAATAACTGTTTTTATATATGGTTTTCTTTCTGTTAAATTTTGCACCGAAAAAATCCCGCCCTCCTTTGGTCTTTCCATTTATTAAAAATATACATAAAGCTATTTTTCAGAAATAAAAAACGGATAATTGGCATGTGTGTATGTATTCACCTCCTTTGTTATGAAGCCCATAAAAAGCTCAGGTGCAACCAATTACCTTCAGAAGTCACATAATTAGTGTCCACCTGTGTGTAATCTAAGTATCACATGATCTGTCATTACATATACACACTTTTTTTTGAAAGGCCCCAGAGGCTGCAACACCTAAGCAAGAGGCACCACTAACCAAACACTGCCATGAAGACCAAGGAACTCTGCAAACAAGTAAGGGACAATGTTGTTGAGAAGTACAAGTAAGGGTTAAGTTATAAAAAATATTCAAATCTTTGGTGATCCCTATCATGGTCACCATCAAATCTATTATAACCAAATGGAAAGAACATGGCACAACAGCAAACTTGCCAAGAGACGGCCGCACACCAAAACTCAGGGACCGGGCAAGGAGGGCATTAATCAGAGAGGCAGCACAGAGACCTAAGGTAACCCTGGAGGAGCTACAGAGTTCCACAGCAGAGACAGGATTATCTGCACATAGGACATAACAAGCCGTATGCTCCATAGAGTTGGGATTTATGGCAGAGTGGCCAGAAGAAAGGCATTACTTTCAGCAAAAAACAAAATGCCTCGTTTTGAGTTTTCAAAAAGATATGTGGGAGACTCCCAAAATTTATGGAAGAAGGTACTCTGGTCTGATGAGACTAAAATTTTACTTTTTGGTCATCAAAGAAAACGCTATGTCTGGCACAAACCCAACACATCCCATCACCCAAAGAACACCATCCCCAGACTGAAACATGGTGGTGGCAGCATCATGCTGTGGGGATGTTTTTCAGCAGTCGGGAATGGGAAATCGGTCAGAGTTGAGGGAAAGATGGATGGTGCTAAATACAGGGATATTCTTGAGCAAAACCTGTACCCCTCTGTGTGGGATTTGAGGCTTGGACAAAGGTTCGCCTTCCAGCAGGACAATGACCTCAAACACACTGCTAAAGCAACACATGCGTGGTTTAAGGAGAAACATGTAAATGTGTTGGAATGGTCAAAGCCAAGTCAAAGCCCAGACCTCAATCCAATAGAAAATCTGTGGTCAGATTTAAAGATTGCTGTTCACAAGCACAAACCATCCAACTTGAAGGCGCTGGAGCAGTTTTGCAAGGAAGAATAGGCAAAAATCCCAGTGGTAAGTAGTGGCAAGCTCATAGAGACTTATCCAAAGCGACTTGAAAATGTGGAATAGACTCCCTGCAGAGGTGGTTCTGACCAGCTCAGTAGATTGCTTTAAGAAAGGCCTGGATTATTTCCCAAATGTACATAATATAACTGGGTACTAACATTTATAGGTAAAGTTAATCCGGGGAAAATCTGATTGCCTCTTGGGGGATCAGGAAGGAATTTTTTTCTCCTGCTGTAGCAAATTGGATCATGCTCTGCTAGGGGGTTTCACCTTCCTCTGGATCAACTGTGGGTATAGAATTGGGTATATGGGATTGTATGATATTATTTTATTTTTTTTGTGGTTGAACTGGGTGGACTTGTGTCTTTTTTTCAACCTGACTAACTATGTAACTATGACTTGGAGCTGTGATAGCCGTAAAATGTGGCTCTACAAAGTATTGATTTTAGGGGGGTGAATAGTTATACACATTGACTTTTTATGTTATTTTGCCCTATTTGTTGTTTGATTCTCAGTAAAAAAAAAAACATCTTCAAAGTTGTGGGCATGTTCTCTAAAGTAAATGATGCAAATCCTCAAACAATCCATGTTAATTCCAGGTTGTGAGTCAACAAAACACAAAAAATGCCAAGGGGGGTGAATACTTTTGCAAGGCACTGTACTTCCTCCAAGCCACTTACAACTCTTTGGGTTTCTGGGAACTTAAAACCATCCCTTGAAGACTGCCGCGTGTTATCCTCTACATCCATGCTGACACAATCCTTCTCCTCTTCTTCCTGTGTATTTGTCGGCCCCGCAGGAATGCTATCTGCATAAAGGCAAAAAAGTAAAAGAAAGCCTCAAGTGCCCTGTCCATGATCCCACAAAGCTCCCCTGACCCTGTCCTGGTGCCATACTCACACAGGTACTAATTGATGGCCCTCTGCTGTATGTGCAGCCGGCCAGCCGCGGCAGCATTACCAATGTAGAGCTCCAGACAATGGGCATGTCACAAATAAGGCAGTTGGTGGGCAGGTTGCATTCCCATTGAATGTCAGCCAGCCGAGCATTGGCATTGTATGACTGGCAGAAATGACCACAGACTTTTCTGGCCTGCCTCAGGAGATCTTGTAAGCCTGGGTACCTGGTCAAGAAAAGCTGCACCACCAATTTCAGGACATGTGCCAAGCATGGAACATGGGTCAAGTGTCCCTGTTGGAGGACGGAGAGAGGGTTGGTGCCATGTTCGCATACAACCATTCCTGGCTCAAGCTGCCATGGCGTCAACCACCTGTGAGCCTGCCCCTGCAGAACTGACAGAATCTCTGCCCCAGTGTGGCTCCTGTCCCCTAGGCAGACCAACTGAAGCACTGCATGGCATCTTTTAGTCTGACTGCTTGCGTAGCCCCTTGAATGCTTACAGAGTAGTGCTGGTTTAGAGATCAATTCCGCTGAAGAAGCCATAGAGGAAGAAGAAGAGGAGGGGATGGAGCAGAGAGCTGTGGCAGACTCACCACCAGCTTTTTGAAGGCATGGTGGTGGAACAAGCTCCAACAACCCTGAACCCTTTCCTGCATCCTTCCCAGCTGCCAGCAGAGTTACCTAGTATACATGTGCAATTCGTTTCGTACAAATCGAAAATTTGTACGAATTTCCGGAAACTCGTACATTCGTTCGAATCCGGAATACAAATTTTTATGCATACGAATTCTGTACAAAATCCGAAATTTTGTTTACGAATTTGATCCAAATTCATAACAAAAATTCATAATTGTTATGAAAAATTAAGGAACCTAAAAGCTAAAAACCCAGGAAGTCAGCACAGCACAGGGATGGTGGGAACCCCTCATAATGATAAATTCACCCTATGGGGAATTTCTATGCTTTCAAATTTTATATGAAACGACTTTCGGAATTTCGGATCCAAATTAACAGAATTGTGACTGGTGTTTTGTTCACCAATAAGAGGAAGTCAGCACAGCACAGTGATGGTGGGAACCCCTCATAATGGGCACAGCAGGTGTACAGACCTGAAAACTCAGCATAGGGATGGTGGGAACCCCTCATAATGGACACAGCAGGTGTACAGACCTGGGAACTCAGCACAGGGATGGTGGGGACCCCTCATAATGATAAATTATGATAAATTCATCATAATGAACATTTGTAATTGTTACGAAAAGTTAACAAACCTAAAAGTTAAAAACCCAGGAAGTCAGCACAGCACAGGGATGGTGGGAACCCCTCATAATGGGCACAGCGTGTGTACACTCAGACTCGGGAACCCAGCACAGGGATGGTGGGAACCCCTCATAATAATAAATTCATCATAACGAACATTCGTAATTGTTACGAAAAGTTAACAAACCTAAAAGTTAAAACCCCAGGAAGTCAGCACAGCACAGGGATGGTGGGAACCCCTCCTAATGATAAATTCATCATAAAGAACTTTCATTATTTTTATGAAAAGTTAACGAAACTAAAGGTTAAAAACCCAGAAAGTCAGCACAGCACAGAGATGGTGGGAGCCCCTCATAATGATAAATTCATCATAATAAGCTTTCGTTATTTTAACAAAAAGTTTTCAAATCTAACAAAAAAATTTTCGGACGAAACTAAATGGAACAAAACGAAACAAATTTTTTAACGGTGCCCATGTCTATTACCTAGTGCACCCTGAAGGAAAGGTAATGTCCCTGCCCATGCCTGCTGGATCATGAATCAGCGATAATATGAACTTTGCTCTAATGAGGCCAAAACATTGCCTTCCACATGACAGTAAAGAGAGTTGGAATGGCCTTACGTGAAAAGAAATGCAGTTTTGGAACCTGCAGCATATTCCAAAAATTCACAAAAGGGGGCAGCTACCAGCTGAAAAGGCAGCAGTTGCAGTGCTAGCAATTTGGCCAAGCTAGCATTTAGACGCTGAGCATGTGGATGGCTGAGACAGAATTTCTTTTTACGGTTCAGCAACTGGGGTAGCGAAATTTGCCTGCTGAAATCAACTGGTGGTGTACTGCTAGCAGATTAGCTGCAAGTACTTGTGGCACCTATTGCTATACCTTCATTCCTTTCAGTGCAGGTTTTTGAGAGGACTGGAGGTATAGTAGGGTTTGAGATCCCAGATGAGGCGCAAGGAGAAGTCTGCCTCTTTCTATGGTATGGGTCTTTTAGGAGCTGTTGCCAACGGACTGCACAGCAGGTCGTCTTATGTCTGGTCAAGCATGTGTTGCCATGCGGCTGCTCTGGCCACGGTTGATCCGCTTCAGACAGGTTGCAAACAGCAGCGGTGCAAACTGCTGCACACGTGTCGAAAAAAAGCCCACACCAAGGAACTTTTGCAAGTCAGCAGGGAGTCAGCAGTGCCCTGAACCTGCAGTGCTTGTGGTGTGATGCAATAGGGTGCTGCCCTTAAAATGGAGTTCCACCCCAAAAACCAAAATTTATGAATGTGCTTAAGAGAAAAAAAAAAACATTTGGAGAATTTTTTTTTACTCACCTCTCAATGCCTGTTGCTAGGGGGTCCCTCGTAGTCTGCCACCTTCAGCGCCTGGGCTCCTGACATCACTTCCCTCGGCGCAGGAAGGGAGATCACCTCTCCCCCTCCCTCTAGGCAATCATCTGGGATACGTGACAGTTCCCAGATGATTGCTTGGTCAGTCCCAGTGTGTGGCGCAGCTCGCGCATGCACTGTGGGCGCTCACAGTTAAAATGCAGGTGCCGCTGAGTGGAGGGGGAGACAAGCGGGGCTTTGAACCCCCACATCGCTGGAACATGGCACAGGTAAGTGTCCCATTATTAAAAGCCAGCAGCTGCAGTATTTGTAGCTGCTGACTTTGAATTTTTTTATAATGGGAACTCTGCTTTAAGCTTCCCCCTGGAGGACATCCTGTCTTGTTGGAGTTGTGCCTTCTCCTCCTTCTACTCACTTTTCTCCACTCAGGCACCCAAGTACAGTCAGTGACCTCATCATCCCCTCCCTCCTCGTCACTGGAGTAAACTTGGCAGTATGCTGCAGCTGGGGGAACATGATTTCCAGTTTCTTGTCCTTCTGTGGCACCCCCTCTCTCTAGGCTCCCATTACTCCCTTTCTCAAGCTGGGAACTAACATCAGAGCATTCAAATTTTTGCGAATCCTCCAGCAGCAAGTAACCAACACTATGGTCGAATAATTCTGGTGACTCCTTCGTTCATGATGGTGGGGCTATGGAAGGAGTAACTGTGAACAAGTAGCCAGTGGTATAGGCTGCTTTGGCAGCTGCATTGGAAGGCAAACTACTATGAGCCTGGGTGACAGAGGATGAGGAGGATGAGGACAGCTTGGTTATCCACTCCACCAACTCTTCTGTATGTTGTGGCTCAATAACATGGCAAGCAGCAGAAAAAAAGGACAAGCGTGCCACACGGGCACCTACAGAGGATGCACCATGTCAACAACCACCACTATTCACTGTAGACACAGAAGCTGCTTGCCCTCTTTTAGTGCCCTGTAAATATCTGCCTCTCCTTGGTGGCCTTCCGGACATGATTTTTTTTTGTTTTTTTTTATACCGCACTACACTGTATTATATACTGTACACCGCCTGCCCTGTATTAGAAACTGTACACTGGTTGCACTGTATTGTATACCATGTACACCACCTAAAGTATATTATAAACTGTACACACTGTATTATATACTGTGTACACCACCTGAAGTGTATTTGAAACTGTACACACTGTATTATATACTGTGTACCCCACCTGCACTGTATTAGAAACTGTACACTGGCTGCTCTGTATTTTTTTTTTGTAAATTCTATATTTTATTTTCAACAACTTTTACACAACACAAATACAATTTCATTCCATGCGTATCACAAAACATATCCCAAATATATATAGTTTCATTTTCATCCGATTATACCATATTACAAATTTTTATTTTATTTTTATATATCTATATAATTCAATTCTCCCCAACCCCCCCCCCCCCCCCCGGTTCTCCCTCCACAAGTACACTGCCATATTCTCTAGTGGCTACAAAATGGGACCACGGTTCCCATTTTAACTCAAACCTCTCCACTTTACCCTGAGTGTTTGCAATCCCTTCTCCATAGCATGTATATCAGCTATTTTTTAAAACCACAATGAGGCCGACGGGGGTATTCTCTGCTTCCGTAAGGCCGGAATACAAGACTTTGCTGCGTTCAAAAGATGAGTGACCAAAGAGTTTCGGTACTTACATTTTGGAAAATATGAGATGTGGAGGAGATATCTAATTGGGTCAGAGCCCAAATCATACCCTGTTAACTGTTTAATGATATTTTGCATTTTGACCCAAAAGTCTGATAAGTTTCGACATGACCAAAAATTGTGTAGCATATCACCCACTGACCACAGCGCCAACTGTATCATATACTGTGTACACCACCTGAAGTGTATTAGAAATGTACACACTGTATTACCGTATTTATCGGCGTATAACTTTTTTCCCCTTAAAATCAGGGGAAAATCGTGGGTGCGTGTTATACGCTGATCCTCCACGATTTTTGAGCCTCTGGGCAGCTTTCAGCCGCCTTCGGCCCTTCTCGCTGGTTTTTGGCAGCCTTCAGCCCTTCTCTGCAGCTTTCGGATGGCTGAGAAAGCCGCAAAGAAGGGCCGAAGATGGCCGAAAGCCGCTGAGAAGGGCCGAAGGCGGCTGAGAACTACCGGGCACTGCTGAGATACACAGGACCTCTCGGCAGCGCCATTTTTAAAAATAGAACCTGAAAATAACACTGACAAGTAGACAGGCTGCAATGATGGACAAGCTGCAGGAAAAGGCTGCATATGACACTGACAAGGCTGCAATGATGGACAGGCTGCATATGACACTGACAAGGCTGCAATGATGGACAGGCTGCATATGACATTGACAAGGCTGCAATGATGGACAGGCTGCATATGACAATGACAAGGCTGCAATGATGGACAGGCTGCATGACAAGGCTGCATATGACACTGACAAGGCTGCAATGATGGACAGGCTGCATATGACACTGACAAGGCTGCAATGATGGACAGGATGCATATGACACTGACAAGGCTGCAATGATGGACAGGCTGCGTGACAAGGCTGCATATGACACTGACAAAGCTGCAGATGGACACTGGCAAGGCTGCATTGATGGGCATTTAAATGTAAGTTTTTTTTCCTTAAAATTCCCTCCTAAACTTGGGATGCGTGTTATACGCCAGCGCGTGTTATACACCAATAAATACAGTATATACTGTGTACACTGCCTGCTCTGTATTAGAAACTGTACAGAGGCTGCACTGTATTATATACTGTGTACACCACCTGAAGCGTATTAGATATGGTACACACTGTATTGTTTACTGTGTGCACCACCTGAAGTGTATTAGAAACTGTACACACTGTATTATATACTGTGTACACCACCTGAAGTTTATTAGAACCTGTATACCACAGAATGGACTGTATATATAGGCTACACTGAATGCAGAGTATATATATATATATATATATATATATATATATATATATATATATATATATATATACATATTAGGGTTGTCTCGATACTAATACTATCGGTATTGCCACTGATACCCAGTATTTGCGCAAGTACTTGTACTCGCACAAATGCTTCCAGTGCCTTATTTGATACCTGGTTGGTGGGCAGAGTCAGTGGGCAGAGAAAACGGGTGGCGTCAGTGTGCGGGGAGGGCAGGTAGAGTCAGCGGAGCAGAGAACAAGTCCTCACCTGCAGTGGAACTAGCTAGGTAAGCTGGCAGGGCGCAGGCGCATCAGGATCGGTGAGCCATAATATTTGGTCGCTATCAGCTTGGACATCCCGACGCCCATCTTGGTACACCCTGCACTTGACCGCACTAAGCCAGCAATGGACATCTTGTTACACCCAGCCCATATAGTTCAGGCTGAGTGTAACAAGATGTCTGCTGCTGCTGCTTACTGCAACCGAGTGCCAAGATGGGTATTGCAGCATAGCATTTCAAAATAAATCCTTCCCTCATGTCATTTATTGCTGCATTTCAGTGCCTGCCCATAAGTGCCAGCCATCAGTGCCAGCCACCTGTCAGTGCCATCTATTAGTGCCCATAAGTGCCACCTATCACTGCCATCTATCAGTGCCCATCAGTGCCAGCCACCTGTCAGTGCCACCCAGTGACATTTATCAGTGCCCATCAGTGGCGGGGCATCTATAAAGGGCACAGGAGCGCCACCCCCCCTCTCCTGTCACTCTCTAATCACCATAGATAGATTCATGCATTGCATGAATCTATCTATGGTTGCTGCTGACACCCCCTATTCAGGTGCCCGGCCCCTTTTGGGTCACCGGGCACCTGACTTACAGCAGTGGGGGGTTTTTTGGAATCACCTGATTAGAGCTATAAGCTCTAATAGGCGTCCAAAATAGTGACAAGCGGGCACAACGCTGTGCATTCCTTGTCACTCAGCTCAATGTTAGCAAAGCTGAGGGAATTCGCTTTGCTAACATTGACCAGCCTCTCAGCCAATCAGATGGCCAGGTCTGTTACTGGTCGCCTGATTGGCTGAAACATCAGGCGCTGTGATTGGATGCCTATCAGGCATCCAATCATAGGAGAGGACTGAAGGAGAGGAGGACGGGAGAAGACACATGGAGGGAGAAGACGCATGGAAGACAACACTCGCTGTCACCAGCTTCCGCAGCCGAGACAGGGTAAGTGCCCAGCAGGGGTGAAGGGGAATCACATTGGCAGCATTAGATGGCACAGTGGCAGCATTGGATGGGACAGTGGCAGCATTGGATGGCACAGTGGGAACATTTGATGGTACAGTGGCATTACTGGGAGCATTTGATGGCACAGTGACAGCATTGGATGGCACAGTGGGAGCATTTTATGGCACAGTGGCAGCATTGGGAGCATTTGATGGCACAGTGGCAACATTGGATGGCACGGTGGCAGTGTTTGATGGCACAGTGGCACCGTTTGATGGTTACAGTGGCTGCAACTGAGTGGCACAGTGGCTGCATTTGATGGCACAGTGGCGGTATTTGATGGGCACAGTGGCTGCGTTTGATGACACAGTGGCTGCATTTGATGGCACAGTGGTACCGTTTGATGGGCACAGGCACAGTGGCTGCGTTTGATGGCACAGTGGCTGCATTTGATGGCACAGTCGCGGTATTTGATAGCACAGTGAGGCTGCAATTGATGTTTTTTTTTTTTTTGAATTTTTTAATTTGTTTGCGCCCCCCCCAAAAAGTTTTGAGCACCAGCCACCACTGGTGCCCATAAGTGCGGCCTATCAGTGCCATCCATCAGTGCCAGTCACCTGTCAGTGCCACCTATCAGTGCCCATAAGTGTCAGCCACCTGTCAGTGCCACCTATCAGTGCCCATAAGTGTCAGCCACCTGTCAGTGCCACCTATCAGTGCCCTTAAGTGACGCCTATCAGTGCCAGCCACCTGTTAGTGCCCATCAGTCAAACTGTCACCTGACATAAAAAAAAAAGTATTGTAATCGGTATCGGTGAGTACTTGAAAAAAAGTATCTGTACTTGTATATTATAGCAGAGAATGGTGTTGCGCTGCTTAGAGGGGATAGATCTACTAAAAAACAGTAATATGCAATTTATCTTATGTAAATAAACCATAAATAAATCTACCATAAAAATGTGTAAATCCAAAAGTGTACAAACCAACATCAATTAGAAAATTTAAGAAAACTAATGGTGATAATCTTCAATCTTAAAGTGAATAGATACTATAGGCAATAATCCTTATATCTATCTGGTGATATTAAAGTGCTCCGTGCAAAACAAAGCCGATGTAATAATATCATAAACAGGAATATAAGATGTGCAAGTCTCCTTTGAATACAGTGCAAGGACAGCTCAAAGGAAGGAGGAGTGCCACACGGTGTAGTATGTTTTAGATCCACAAATGCGTTTATTAGTAAAAAAGGTATTCACATAAAAAACAAACCAGCAGTGCCTATCTCCGACGAGCGCCAAGCTCGTATTGCCTGTATCAGTTTAGAACGCCTATCCCGTTGCCCCTGGCCATAGGACACACTCTCTCTTCATTAAAGCTGCAGCGGTCAGCGGCAGACATAATTATATTGCTGTTTACAAAGATTGACAAATGTGAGTAGATTTTTAACTTAATAAAATTGATATTTGGAAACATACTACACTATGGATATTCTTCTCTTCTATTAAACATCTGAACGAGATAATAACCCATGCTGAGGAAAACAAAACTCCCAGGGAAATATCATAAAGTGACACAGGGGCTCACACTTTGAAGGCATATTTTCCCCTGCAGGGGCAGGGCATCTGGTGAGTGCAAAACCATCACCTTGCACGGAAAAACGCACCGGGTGTTTTCTTCAGCTATTAAGAAGTAGCCAATTGTGCACAAGTCACTCTCATCACCCCTTTGGACTATTAATTCAATTGTTTATATGTGTATTTATTGTTCCTAAATTATTGTTATTTTAAACAATTATATATATAATTATTATTTTTTTTCACTGAGTTAGCTACGTAGTTTGGTTATATACTTGTAAAAAAACTTTTTTGAGTTCCCAACACTGTACAGAGGGTGCAATATCAATTTGACTTTTTATTTATTTATTCCATATAATTTTTGTTTTTCAATTCCAAATTTTCATTTCATTATCTAATATTTTTAATTATGTAATATTGTATTCACCCACCTATTTATTTATTGTCAAATATTTATCGACACTTTTTTAATTATCACTCCATAAGAACAAATCATTTTATATCATCACTCAACAAGAGCACACCACTATTTTTCCTATATCACCTTTGATAATAAGTTTAAAAGCACTGCACAGATTCTAACACTGCAAACCCTGAGGTTGACCTTTAAATTATCAAAGTTTTTATTTGGAGCAATCCAAAAAAACATACCAGGGGTCTAACACCAGAATTGCAAAATGACATACATTTTTTTTAAAACCCATCCCCTCCCAATTTTAGTGAAAGCAAACATACCGAGGCACAAATAAGGGGAGGTCTTTCCTAGGTTTCAAACAGAAAATTACTTAATTAGGATTTACTAAGGTATAGTGCCAAGTCTACCTTTCTGCCCTTTTTACATACTTTATTCCATCCAATTTGGTTGGAAATACATGGTAGAGGCAGCTCTTACCTTCTGTATCATATACTATCTGATATCCATAGCGCAATCCTATCTTCCCTTTTATTCATTTGATATATAACCAAAATAAATAAATAAATATAAACATAAACATAAATATGAAATTTAACCGTGTGAATAAATAAGAATAAAAAATCAGTTAATTGATAAATACCATACCAATATAATTTCCCTTGAGAATGTCACGTGGCCTATGACGCAACGCTTTGGAAGGAGGAGCCACTGACGTCAAGCCGGCAGTGTCTGGAGACACGGAGAGGCTGTGAGGAGGAGTGTAACCTGACGTTCTGCCTTTGCTACTGTTGCTTGTATCGTAATGGGTTTGTGAGTGCATAGTTATGACCTTTGACCCATGATGACACATCCATCATGGGGTACAGGACAGCCAATTGAGACATTTCAGCACATGGACAATTGGACATACCCCCTACCTTATAAATAGACCTGATCTGGCGGCAATTTTACATTCTGTCTTTTGTCAGTGTAGGGAAAGGACGTGTGGAGTCAGTTTAATCACTAGCTATTACTATTAGGTCCACAAAGGTCCTTTTAAGGACTGGTATAGGTGTACAGTATATAGGGTTGCACAAATATAATATACTTTCTTTCAAATATACAAAGTATATTATGGTGCACTGCTGACTGCTGTGCTGCTGAGTGCTGACCAATTCTGCAGCTGTCTTTTATCAGTGTAGGGACTGAGGGACAGTTTGGTGTTTTGGAGCAGGGACAGTCTGCAAATCACTAGCTACTAGGTCCACAAAAGTCCTTTTAAGGACTGGTATAGGTGTACAGTATATAGGGTTGTAATACACTTAGAATATACTTTCTTTCAAATATACAAAGTATATTCTGGTGCACTGCTGCTGACTGCTGTGCTGCTGAGTGCACTGCTGACTGATTCTGCAGCTGTCTTTTGTCAGTGTAGGGAAAGGATGCTGTGTGGAGCAGGGACAGTCAGTTTAATCACTAGCTATTGCTAAAAGGTCCACAAAGGTCCTTTTAAGGACTGGTATAGGTGTACAGTATTTAGGGTTGTAATGCACTTAGAATATACTTTATTTCGAATATACAAAGTATATTCGGGTGGACTGCTGCTGATTGCTGTGCTGCTGAGTGCCCTGCTGACCGATTCTGCAGCTGTCTTTTGTCAGTGTAGGGAAAAGACGCTGTGTGGAGCAGGGACAGTCAGTTTAATCACTAGCTATTACTATTAGGTCCACAAAGGTCCTTTTAAGGACTGGTATAGGTGTACAGTATATAGGGTTGTACACGTATAAAATACTTTCTTTCAAATATAGAAAGTATATTATGGTGCACTGCTGACTGCTGTGCTGCTGAGTGCTGGCCGATTCTGCAGCTGTCTTTTATCAGTGTAGGGACTGAGGGACAGTTTGGTGTTTTGGAGCAGGGACAGTCTGTCAATCACTAGCTACTAGGTCCACAAAGGTCATTTTAAGGACTGGTATAGGTGTACAGTATATAGGGTTGTACACGTATAATATACTTTCTTTCAAATATAGAAAGTATATGATTGGTGCACTGCTGACTGCTGTGCTGCTGAGTGCTGACCGATTCTGCAGCTGTCTTTTATCAGTGTAGGGACTGGTTTAGGTGTACATTATATAGGGTTGTACACGTATAATATACTTTCTTTCAAATATAGAAAGTATATTATAGTACGCTGCACTGCTGACTGATTCTGCAGCTGTCGTTTCTCAGTGTAGGGAGGGACAGTTTGGTGTTTGGAGCAGGGACAGTCTGCAATTCACTAGCTACTACCTAGCTACTATTAGGTCCACAAAGGTCCTTTTAAGGACTGGTATAGGTGTACTATTTGGTGTGCAGTATATAGGGGTGTAATACACGGATAAAATACTTGCAAATATAGAAAGCATTGTATAGTGCATTTTCACTGTGCAACATTGTGACCGCTGAGCGATTCTGCAGCGATACTACAAAGAGTGACAAACGCAATTAAAAAAAAAGTATTATAACTGGTGTGATAGACCAGTGGCCCCAAAACGACCGATTGAAGTGGGGTGTTATACACCTTCTTCCACATACATACTGCACTTCTCTAGAGACTTTTGTCACAGGGTCATTTAAAAAATGACAGGCAGAGGAAGAGGCAGGCCCTTCCACAGGGGTGGTAGAGGTAGGGCAGGAGCAACAGGCTTGAGCCAAAGTGGGAAATTGCAGAAGGTGCGTTCGATTACGTCAAAGGACGCAGCAGACTTGGTTGAGTGGCTCACTCAGCCTTACTCTTCTGCACCCTCCTCATCCTCTTGATCTGCACCCTCTTCTTCACTCTATACTGTGTGCACCCCCCAAAGACACTACCACCAATACTACCACCAAATATCCTCCGCTTGAGTCACAGGAATTATTTTCCGATCCATCACAAGACATTGCCGATGCGCAGCCACTCTTGGCATTGGATCAGGAAGAGGAGGTAGCAACAACCGCCACTCAGGAGTCTGAGGACAGTACCCAGATCAGCCCAAGGAGGAGGTTGGTCCCCGGTGTTGCTGCCTACTCCGAGATCTCTAATTATAGCGGTGGGGAAGGTGACGTTGATGATGACGTGTCTAGTGATGTCACGTGGGTGCCCACAAGAGAGGAAGAGGAGGGGAGTTCAGAGGGAGATATGGACCAGCAGATAGGGAGGAGAAGCAGGCGGAACTTAGATTGCACAGGAGGGAAAAAGCAGACTGCTAATGTATCAGGAGCGAGGCATCACCCATGTACGGTCACATCTGACGCTCCCAGGATGCCGGCACATGGCTCCGCAGTGTGGGCTTTTTTTAACGTGTCCGCTGCTGACAATAGTGTTGCCATCTGCAATCTTTGCAGTCAACACATAAGTCACGGTAAGCCCAACACTCACCTAGGGATGACCGCCTAAAGAAGGCACATGAGCTGCCATCACCGAGCCCAGTGGGAGCAACAGAACCCACAAAGCCACACTCCAGGCTCTCACCATCCAGCCTCATCTTCTACTTCTCTTTCTGCTCACAATTGTCCTCCACTCCACCTTCCATCATGCCGGCCTTACGTTTTTCTGGAAAAAGGCAGGCTTCCGTGGGCCAAATGTTCGAGCGTAAAAAAAATGATGACGCCGGATAACCCTCTTGCCGAACGGTTGACCGCTGGCTTGTCAGAACTGATAGCCCGCCAACTACTGCCATATAAACTGGTGGACTCTGAGGCCTTTCGAAAATTTGTGGCCATTGGAACACCAGAATGGAAGGTCCCAGGAAGGAAGTATTTCTCACAGAAGGGCATCCCAGAGCTATATGGTTATGTTCAGTGAATGTATCTCTGGCACACAGTGTCGGTGCCAAGATACATCTGACCACAGACACGTGGTCTAGCAAACACGGGCAGGGAAGGTATATAACTTTTACTGCCCACTGGGTGAACCTTCTGACGGCCGTCAAGCATGTAACCTGTGGCACCCGTGTAGATTTGGTTTTACCGCCACGGATTGCATGCAGGCCTGGCTCTTCTTCTCCTCCTCCTACTCCATCCTCCTCCCTCTCCTCCTCGGCTGACTCCTCCTTTTCCGCTGCTAGCGCCTCTTCCGCTGCGCCGTCCAAGATCCCCAGAACCTATTTGACATGCCAGGTGAGACGTTGCCATGCTGTGCTGCGTCTGTTGTGCCTGGAAGCCAAGAGCCACACTGGCCCTACACTCCTTTCAGCTTTGCGTTCACAGGCAGATCAGTGGCTAACACCGCTCAATTTGACAGTTGGTAAAGTGGTGTGTGACAACAGTGCCAATCTGCTTAGCGCATTGAAACAGGGCAAAATTAAACATGTGCCATGCATGGCACACGTCTTAAACTTGGTCGTGCAGCGATTCGTTGTCATATACCCTCGCAGCCAGGACATCTTGCGGCAGGCAAGGAAAATCTCGGCCCATTTCAGAAGATCTTACACGGCCATGGTTTGCCTTGCTGACATTCAGCGGTGACACAATCTGCCGGTCAGATGTCTTATTTGCGATTGCCTGACGCGATGGAACTCAACCTTCTATATGCTTGATAGACTGCTCAAGCAGAAACGTGCAGTTAACGACTACCTGTACGAACTCTGCGGCAGAACAGGTTCTGGGGAGCTTTGTTTTTTTCACCGTGCCAGTGGCTGCTCATGCGCGACGCATGCAGACTTCTGTGGCCATTTGATGAAATCACCAAACTGGTCAGTCGCAGCCATGGCGCCATCAGTGACATCGTACCTTATGCCTTCTTTATGGAGCGTGCATTGCACTGGATGAGATCCCGGTGGGGGGCTACTCTATCTGAGACAAGTCAACAACAGGAGTCTGAAGAGGAGTCAGAGGAGGATGGTGCCGGGGCGGATGAGGAGGAGCAAGAAGAGCATGCTTTAAACCTTTCTGGGATCCCTGTTGTTGTGCGTGGATGGGGACAGGAGAACGAGGAGGATGACATTATCCTGGATGATGAGCAGGAGCCAGGCCCCCACACCGCTTCCAGTTTAGTGCAAATGGGGACCTTCATGCTCCAGTGTTTTAACAGGGACCCCGTATAAAAAGCATAAAGGTCAAGGACCAGTACTGGGTGGCAATGTACTTAGACCCCCGGTAACAAACTCAAAATGGCGGAAATGTTACCACCATCACAGAGGGCTGTCAGAATGGAGCACTTACAGGCATTCTGCTTTTGATTGCGCTGGCAGAGGAGGAATTCCCACTCCCAGAGAAAGAGTTGCGGGTACCACTCCAACAGCGCCTGCAAGAAGAGGGCGGTTTGAAGATGTGTTGGTGACTTCTGATATGAGGTCATTCTTTCAGCCGACCCATCGACAGGTCTCATCCGGATCCAGCATCAGGGAACGCCTAGACCGACAGGTGTCCGGCTACATCGGGTTAACGGCCGATGTGAACGCTCTGAGAAGTGATGAACCCCTGGACTACTGGGTGGGCAGGCTTGACCTCTGGCCAGAGCTTGCCCAATTAGCAATGGAACTGTTGGCTTGCCCCTCGTCCAGTATCCTGTCCGAAAGGACGTTCAGCCATTATCTTGACCGATAAGCGCACTCGTCTAGCTCACGACAGTGTTGACTACCTCACATTTATAAAAATGAATGAGGCATGGATCTCAGAGGAATTCAACACATGTGACCAGTAGACCATGTATATGCATAACTCTATAAACGATTTATTTAATCTAGCACACGGACATTTTTTCTACCTTTGGCTCACTTCCTTGTACAAAAAAAGCACACCGTACTATATGCCCAATTTCTCCTGTTTGAAGAGGTTGAGTGGTGTCATATTTTTGGTCCCGCAGCGAGTTGCTGGTATCAGTGCTGGTGTTAGTGCTCTCTATCTCGGTGCTGGTGTGGTGTCAGTGCTCTCTTTCACGGTGCTGGTGTCAGTGCTCTTTATCTCGGTGCTGGTGCGGTCTCAGTGCTCTCTTTCACGGTGCTGGTGTCAGTGCTCTCACAGTGCTGGTGTCAGTGCTCACTATCATGTTGCTGGTGTCAGTGCTCTCTATCTCGGTGCTGGTGTCAGTGCTCTCTATCACAGTGCTGGTGTCAGTGCTCTCTATCACGGTGCTGGTGTGGCCTCAGTGCTTTCTATCATGGTGCTGGTGTCAGTGCTCTCTATCACGGTGCTGGTGTCAGTGCTCTCTATCTCAGTGCTGCTGTGGTCTCAGTTCTCTCTATCACAGTTCTGGTGTCAGTGCTCTCACGGTGCTGGTGTCAGTGCTCTCTATCATGGTGCTGGTGTCAGTGCTCTCTATCTCGGTGCTGGTGTGGTCTCAGTGCTCTCTATCACGGTGCTGGTGTCAGTGCTCTCTATCATGGTGCTGGTGTCAGTGCTCTCTATCATGGTGCTGTGTCAGTGCTCTCTATCTCGGTGCTGGTGTCAGTGCTCTCTGTCACAGTGCTGGTGTCAGTGATCTCTATGACGTGCTGGTGTCAGTGCTCTCTATCTCGGTGCTGGTGTGGTCTCAGTGCTCTCTATCATGGTGGTGGTGTGGTCTCAGTGCTCTCACGGTGCTGGTGTCAGTGCTATCTCGGTGCTGGTGTCAGTGCTCTCTATCACGGTGCTGGTGTCAGTGCTCTCACGGTGCTGGTGTCAGTGCTCTCTATCACGGTGCTGGTGTCAGTGCTCTCTATCTCGGTGCTGGTGTCAGTGCTCTCTATCACAGTGCTGGTGTCAGTGCTCTCTATCACAGTGCTGGCGTCCGTTCTCAGTCTCTATCGCGGTGCTGGTTTGGTGAATATAACATTCAGATGGCAAAAAAAATCTAAAAAACTTATAGAAACTTGAAAATTAGTGTTATAGCCCAAGACTCAAATCATGTTTACACAATCTAGGCCTAAACGTCCAGTACTTAAGAATTGTCAATAAAAGCATTGACATCAACATCCACATTTAAACCATATGGAACATATGACTTGATCCTATAAATCCATGACATTTCAAGCCTGGAAATCTCCTTGAGCAAAGAGCTACCCCTCCCATGGGGGCTATACTTGTCAATCCCTAAAAATTTTTTTATTATTGGGATCTTTATTGTGTACAGTAAAATAATGTTTGGACACAGAATGATTTTTGAAGCTTTTTTTATGTTGGGAAACTGCTCATTGAGACGGACATTTGAAGAACGTTTGGTCCGGGCTACATGCTGTAGCCCACATGGGCATTGAAGTAGGCGGACCACCCCCAATTGTCGAGCATGTGATAACTTGTTTAATCTTACATACTCTGCATCTCTTACTTTGATAGAAACCTGTAAAGTTTTAGAGAGATGCTAGTTGTCTTTGCAGGGGGATTTAAATCAATGTGGGCTACTTTATATCTCAGAGAAGGGGCACCTCTATAAACCACTTGGGGTTTATTAGTTAGAACGGTGTAACACCCTATCATTAGACAATATATGCCAATGTTTACAAATAAGCAGTTTGATATTTTGATGCTGTACAGAAAAAGTAGGAATAAACTGAATAATAGGAGAAGTATCCTTTCTATCTTGAGGGGAATTCTATTTCATTACATCCTTCCTATTCATTGGGGTGACCTGATTCAAGACAGGATGTAGAGATTTTAAAGAATAGCCTTTCTTAACAAATCTCTTTGTTAGAGTTTCGGCTTGAGTAAAAAAATTACCGGGCTCAGTACAGTTGCGCCTAAGCTGCATGTTCTTGGTCTTAGGAACAGATCTGAGCCAGGGGCAACAGAAATATATGAATTTCTGTTGGTAGCCTTAAAATATGTGGTGGTGACAAATTTGTAATCTCCAACAGATATATTAAGGTCTAAAAAAAATTGATCTCTCCACCAGGGGCGTAACTAGAAATCACAGGGCCCCATAGCAAAATGTTGTATGGGCCCCCCCCCCCCCATCAAAAAAAAAAAAAAATGAACTAATGCCATTGAACAACAGACTACCACACCCATGTGGCACAGTACCCAGGCAACAGCTTATATTAATTTTGAACAACAAAGTATGCAGTATACTCTATGCAGCCCCTGAAGGGAACACATTGCTGACCTCCTGGCCTTCTAACCAATTTCTGTTCTGTTATATAAAATGAAATAGTTCAACTCACCATAATGCAAAATCAGTGGGATCCCTGAGCGTGGCACTTGCCATCATCGCCTGCCACCAGATGCAGATTGTAACTTGTCACAGGTTGCGGAATGTCACCTACCACATGTTGCAGATTGTCCACTTGCCACATCCCAGATTGTCACTTGCCAAGATAGATAAGTCACACATTATGCCACACATTATGGATTGTCACTTGCCACGTCCTGGATTGTCACTTGCCACGTCACTTGCTAAACATTATGGATTGTCACTTGCCACGTCCTGGATTGTCACTTGCCACATCACTTGCCACACATTATGGATTGTCACTTGCCACGTCCTGGATTGTCACTTGCCACGTCACTTGCCACACATTATGGATTGTCACTTGCCACGTCCTGGATTGTCACTTGCCACATTACTTGCCACACATTATGGATTGTCACTTGCCACGTCCTGGATTGTCACTTGCCACACATTAAGGATTGTCACATCACCTGCTACATGTTGCGGATTGTCCACTTGCCACATCGCCTGCCACCAGATGCAGATTGTCACTTGTCACACGTTGCAGAATGTCACCTGCCACATGTTGTGGATTGTCCACTTGCCACATCCCGGATTGTCACTTGCCACGTTACCTGCCACACATTACGGATTGTCACTTGCCACGTCCTAGATTGTCACTTGCCACGTCCTGGGTTGTCACTTGCCACGTCACCTGCCACACATTACGGATTGTCACTTGCCACATCACCTGCCACACATTACGGAATGTCACTTGCCACGTCACGGATTTTCACTTGCTACATCCCCTGCCACATGTTACGGATTGTCACTTGCCACATCCAGGTTGTCACTTGCCACGTCACCTGCCACACATTACGGATTGTCACTTGCCACGTCATTACAGATTGTCACTTGCCACATCCTAGATTGTCACTTGCCATACATTATGGATTGTCACTTGCACGTCCCGGGTTGTCACTTGCCACGTCACCTGCCGCACATTACGGATTGACACTTGTCACGTCACGGATTTTCACTTGCCACGTCACCTGCCACATGTTATGGATTGTCACTTGCCACATCCAGGTTGTCACTTGCCATGTCACCTGCCACACGTTATGGATTGTCACTTGCCACGTCCCGGGTTGTCACTTGCCACGTCGCCTGCCACACATTATGGATTGTCATTTGCCACGTCATGGATTTTCACTTGCCACGTCACCTGCCACACGTTACGGATTGTCACTTGCCACGTCATTACAGATTGTCACTTGCCACATCCTAGATTGTCACTTGCCATACATTATGGATTGTCACTTGCACGTCCCGGGTTGTCACTTGCCACGTCACCTGCCGCACATTACGGATTGACACTTGTCACGTCACGGATTTTCACTTGCCACGTCACCTGCCACATGTTATGGATTGTCACTTGCCACATCCAGGTTGTCACTTGCCATGTCACCTGCCACACGTTATGGATTGTCACTTGCCACGTCCCGGGTTGTCACTTGCCACGTCGCCTGCCACACATTATGGATTGTCATTTGCCACGTCATGGATTTTCACTTGCCACGTCACCTGCCACACGTTACGGATTGTCACTTGCCACATCCTAGATTGTCACTTGCCATACATTATGGATTGTCACTTGCACGTCCCGGGTTGTCACTTGCCACGTCACCTGCCGCACATTACGGATTGACACTTGTCACGTCACGGATTTTCACTTGCCACGTCACCTGCCACATGTTATGGATTGTCACTTGCCACATCCAGGTTGTCACTTGCCATGTCACCTGCCACACGTTATGGATTGTCACTTGCCACGTCCCGGGTTGTCACTTGCCACGTCGCCTGCCACACATTATGGATTGTCATTTGCCACGTCATGGATTTTCACTTGCCACGTCACCTGCCACACGTTACGGATTGTCACTTGCCACGTCGCCTGCCACACATTATGGATTGTCACTTGCTCTGCCACTTTCCTGCTGTGTCACTGAGTCAGGCAGCAGATTATCAGTCAGACAGCAGAGAGATAATGTCAGCTCTCTGCTTCCTGGCTGCCTGCCCAGTGAGGGGGGAACTGCACTGCAGGGATGCAGGGCGGCCAGAGATGATGTCATCTCTATGCTCCCCGCCTGTCAGCTCCCTGATTGGCCAGCCCACTCTCTCACCAGCGAACTGGCCACTCTCATCCGCCTCCCACGGATCCTCTGACCGCCCGCTCTCACTCACTGAGCCGCCTGTGGACCACCCGCGGAGCCGCGGAGCCGCCCGCGGACTACCCGCGGAGCCGCCCGCGGACCACCCGCGGAGCCGCGGACTACCCGCGGACCTCCCGCGGAGCCGCCGGCTATCTCCCGCGGAGCCGTGGCGCCTGTCCTCACCGGGCCCCACTTGACTGCGGGCCCCATAGCGCCCGCATGTGTTGCTATGGCGGTAGTTCCGCCACTGCTCTCCACTATTAGCCTCATGATCCAAATGTATTCCCCTCTTGTTGATGCTCAAGGAATTCATGAATTGGGTCAGTTTCGTACTACTGCCATCCCACAGAACTACCTGGGGTCTTGATTGGGCATAGATGACATCCTCCTCCCACGAGGCATAAGATGTTCACAAGACTAGAGGCATATTTGGCTCCCATGGCAACTCCTCTATCCCGACGGAAAAATTGATTTTCAAACCAAAAGTAATTATGCGATGCTGCAAATATGAGTAGTTCCATAATAAAGGAGATTAGGTCACCTGACAGATCAGAGTCTCCCTCCAAATAATAGTTAACAGCGGCCAAACCCTGATCATGGGCTATAACTGTATACAACGATGTGACGTCTGCCGTCACTAACCACATTCCTTCCTTAGGTCTATACCCACATAATAAATGAATAACATGCCGGGAATCCTTGAGATAAGAAGGCATTTTCTGCACCAAGGGTTGTAAATAAAAGTCCATAGACCTGCCCACCCGGGTCGATGATACTGACTGTCATGGGACAGATGCCTAACACAGGCATCCAGCACAGAAGAAACAGATCAATGGGCTGCACTAAAGGAATCAGGCACAAAGGTAAGTGAAAATATATATATTTATTAAAGATAAAGACACACGTGCAAAACCAAACACAGCAAACCATGAACAAGCAAGAAATGCAATTAATACACAGGAACCCCAAACACCTAATCTAACTAACATATATATATATATATATATATATATATATATATATATATATACACACACAAGGAAAGGGAACACATATAAAACAACAAGGGAGGGATGAGAGACAAGGGGAACAGGACGCCAGGTAGAGAAAGCAGAAGCAAGGGGGAGCCGGAAGCAGGAATCAGGGGACAAGTCACAGGAAACAGAGTCCAGGACAGGGCAGGTAACGGATCAGGCAGGGACAAGGCTTTCAAAGAGGAATTCTGAAGCCCTGAACCTCAGTGAAGGGCGAGCTTATATACTCCCAGCAGTTCAACATCAGGTGCAGCTTGATCATTAGAACGTCCATCTGCTGGGAGACACCTGCTGGTGGCTACCCGAACTGCACCCTTTGATGCTGAAAGAAATAGTGACACCAGCAGGTAGGGGGCAGGTAGGGTTCTTGTGTATCTTGGGCAAATAATAAATAGGAGTACGTGGTGCCTCAGGCACCAAAAAAAGTTTCTCCTTCTTATTTAAAATACCACTACTCAAACCACTGACTCTAATCCTTTCAAGCTCCTGTTTATATTGAACCTTAGGATTAGATGTCAAAGGAGTGTAGGTATCACGATCCCTCACAATCCTATACATCTCTAACAGATAGTCCTTCCTATGTAACACAACAATGCCCCCTCCCTTATCGGCAGGTCAGACGACCAATTCTTTGTTTTTACACAAAGAGTCAAGGACTTCTCCCAAATCTTTCTTATTTTTGATATTCAGAATTTTAATCTCTGGTCAAAGTCTCTAAGTACTACATCCGAAAGACTTTAAGTGTAGGGGCCAAAGCCCTAGGGGAGTTAAGCAGTGAATGATTTGAAAGAATAGGGTGGTGAAACTCAGTATAAACCAATCTATTTTCTTTGATCGGATTAGTGATCAGACAACGTTTTATATTAAAGAGGAGGGCCAGCTTTAAAAAAATATTTTTAAAAGTCAGCAGCTGCAAACACTGTAGCTGCTGACTTTTAATAAGCAGACTTACTTGTCCAGGGTGCCCGCGATGTCGGCCGCCCCAGGCTGACCCGTCCCTTGGCCCCAGCGCCGCCATTTCAGCAAAGGGAAACATGCAGTGGAGCCTTGCGGCTTCACTGCCCGTTTCCTACTGCGCATGCGCGAGTCGCGCATCGCTTTGTGAATGGGGCGCGCTGTGTTCTGGGACACACAGTTCCCAGAACACACAGCACCCCATTCCCCAGAAGACGCCGCACGTAGGAGAGAAGACCGAACATCATCACGGAGTAGGAAGAGGACGATATGCCTAGCAACAGGCATTTCTGGTAAGTTTAAAAAAAAAAACATTTTTTTTTCTGATTTTTTGCTAAATTTTAATGTATTTTTGTTTTTCAGGGTGGCCTTCCACTTACGTACAAATTTATGTACATCCATATACGGTATGTCTGGAACTTAATTATCAAACAATAGTTTTTCAAAATCCATCAACATGGTACCACTTAAATAGAATATTCCTGCATCCACTAAGTCCTTTTTATTTTTTGATTAAATCCGCCTCCCCCCTCTAGTTCCTCTCTTTGCTTGCCTGATCTCTTGATACCTTGGTTGGGTCTGGGAAAACCCCAATTTTGAAATCAAGGATTTCCAGAACCTGGTCGAGTATGGCTTGTAGAATTCCCATCCTGGGATTCATAAGATCCATTATAGTGGCCCTTATCGCTATCACTATTAGATGCCTGATTGTTCCAATCATAATCAGCCTCAGGGCCCTCACTATAATGTAGAGGAAAGAAGCTATTATGGATGTTGACATTATATTCATAATCATCATCTCCTCCTTAGTAGGGATGAGCTTCGTGTTCGAGTCGAACGTACGTTTGACTCGAACATTGGCTGTTCGGCCGTTCGGCGAATTCCGAACGTTTGGGCCGTTCGCGTCAAAATTCGAGTGACGCGCGCGGACCACAATGCACTGCGGTGGCGCAGTGCATTGCTGCCCCATGATTGGCCAAGCATGCACTGTGACCCCGCATGCTTGGCCAATCGCAGCACCGGCAGCGAGGAGAGCCATGATTGGCCACAGGCATCCTGCCTGTGGCCAATCATAGCTCAGACTGTGTAGTGCACGATCCACACTATATAAGGCCGCCTTTGAGGCGGCCTCGTGTAGTGTGTTACTTAGGATCTGAAGCAGTGGGTGTTCTGTGTACCTTCAACACAGTACACACCAATCGTTTTTGGCTGATTTCCTATCTTGCTGCTGTGTAGTGGTTGTTGTCTGTGCCCTGACTGCAGTATACACCACTATATTCACCTCACATGTATAGCTAGTGATCTAGCTTTAACCACTTAACAACTGCCCATTGCCGATTAACGGCTTCAGGGGGGTTGTTTAACTCTGAGAGGCCGTTAATTAACGGCCTCCCAGAATTCTGCTCTCGCGTGCCCCGAGGTGTGCGCACTCGAGAGCATCCGTGACCACCGGGTCGCATCACGGATCACGGTAAACGGCCGCTCATAGCGGCCGTTTACCACGTGATTGCTCCGTCAAATGACGGAGTGATCACTTGGAAACAAACCGGCGTCATGTTATGAAGCCTGTTCCTCCCTCCCCTCTCTGTACCGATCGGTACAGCGGAGGGGAAAGAGATCGGTGTCAGCAGCGATGTGGGCTGCATCTGCAGTGCCCACATCGCTGCTCACCGAATTTAACCCCTCAATTCCCTGCCAATACTCTGCAATACCAGTGCATACTCTGTAGTACCCTGCCATTACTCTGCAGTACCCCGCCATTACTCTGCAGTGCAGTACCCTGCCATTACTCTGCAGTGCAGTACCCTGCCATTACTCTGCAGTACCCCCCATTACTCTGCAGTAACCCCCATTACTCTGCAGTAACCCCCATTACTCTGCAGTACCCGCCATTACTCTGCAGTACCCCCAATACTCTGCAGTACCCTGCCATTACTCTGCAGTGCAGTACCCTGCCATTACTCTGCAGTACCCCCCATTACTCTGCAGTAACCCCCATTACTCTGCAGTACCCCCCAATACTCTGCAGTACCCGCCATTACTCTGCAGTACCCGCCATTACTCTGCAGTACCCCCAATACTCTGCAGTACCCCCAATACTCTGCAGTACCCTGCCATTACTCTGTAGTACCCCCCAATACTCTGCAGTACCCTGCTATTACTCTGTAGTACCCCGCCAATACCCCGCCAATACTCTGTAATACCCTGCCATAAATTGCCATACCCAGCCATACTCAGAGATACCCAGCCATACTCGGTGATACCCTGAAATACCCAGCCATAGACGCCCCCCACCCCTCACCGCCCTCCGGTGCTTCTACCAACTCGCCAGTACGATCAAAGCCAGAATCTTTTTTTTATTTTTTATTTCAGGCTTCCCAGCCTAGAGGTGAGATGTGGGGTCATATTGACCCCCCAGATTTCACTGTAAAGAGGACCTGTCACCCCATATTCCTATTACAAGGGATGTTTACATTTCTTGTAATAGGAATAAAAGTGATCAAAAATATATTTTTGGGGAAAAAAATGTCAAACTAACATAAATAAAGTAAAATGAACAATAAAAAAATAAAATAAAAATTAAAGCGCCCATGTCCCCATGTGCTCGCATGTGCCACACATGTGAGGTATCGCCGAGAATGTTAGAGCGAGAGCAATAATTCTAGTCCTAGACCTCCTCTGCAACTCAAAACATGTAACCAGTAAAAAAAAAAATGAAAGCGTCGCCTATGGGGATTTTTTAAGTAGCGACGTTTGGCGCCATTCCACGGGCATGTGCAATTTTGAAGAGTGACATGTTTGATATCTATTTACTCAGCATAACTTCATCTTTCACTTTATGCAAACATTGGGCTAACAAGTGGTTAATAATAGAGCTTGCAGTCAGTAGTGTTAGGAGATAGTGCGTGCTGTCTGCGTGCTCTGTACCCAGTACATACCGCTATAATATAGGGCAGGCCCCTACTTTCAAACATCCAACTTACAAACATCTCCTACTTGCAAACGCAAGGAGACAGCAGCAAGTGAGATGAAAAAAGATGGACGACAAAACAAATTATACAGGGGTGATAACCCTTCCCTATGTTTTCCAAAAAGCTTAAAGATAGTTTTTTTGACTGGAGCTACACTTTAAAAATGTACCGGTTGAAAATGACAAACAGATTCAACTTAACACAACAAACCTACACAGTCCCTGTCTTGTTTGCACCGCCTGTATACTGCTGTTCTGAGTATATAGGGCCTGGGGGCCACACGCATTTCCTTTTTTTAATATGGGTACGGGGTTCCCCTTAATATGCATACAAGACCCAAATAGGCTGGTAATGGGCAGGGAGGGCTACCCATGCCATGTTTCTCAATGATTTTCAACCATATTGCAGGAACCAGATATAACATTAAAACCGCAAGCAGTTTTAAATGGTGTTATTTCCGTTTAATGTCATTTTGTGCAGGGACTGTTCTAAACACGGGAAACACGTGGCACTTCACAGGCATACTACAGACACCCCCCAGGCACCATATTTAAAGGAATATTTCACTTTTTTTTTTTCACTTTAATCGTCATTAAAATCAGTGCTCCCGCCAAAACGGCAGTTTTTAAAACTTTTTTTTGCAGTGACCCATGTCCCCTGAGGCAGGAGGCAGGTCCCCAAACCCTTTTTAGGACACTATCTTGCATATTAGCCGTTAAAATTAGCACTTTCCAATTCGAACGTTCGAGTCCCATAGACTTCAATGGGGTTCTAACGTTCGTACCGAACGCGGGGGTCGTCCGCAAGTTCTGGTGCGAACCGAACCGGGGGGTGTTCGGCTCATCCCTACTCCTTAGTGATATGGAGAATCATATGTGGTATTTGGCCTATACCCCCGGTTGTTAAACTGACCCAGGTTATGATGGGGAGATGGAACCTGTCCACAATTAGTCCAATGTTGGCTTTGACTGTGTCCAGGAGGGGCTTGTTCCCAATTTTTAACTGGAGAGGGAACTCAACTTCGATATTGATATTGCCTTTGTCCCTGGGATTGGGAAGGAGGGGCCTATCCCTGATTGTAATGAGGCCCTCCTTTGACCCCACCATATGCCCTTTAGGGAGACTGGTAAGTTACCTGACTCCCCTTCTTAAGGGGTTTGGCGTACGGGGGTCCTCTAAAAGGAGACTCATAAGAATCATTTCTAGGTATGCATGTTCCAGGTGGACCCCCACTTTGTAATCAGTATGTTGAGATGTTAGTTCCATCTCGGAGCCTGCATTATTAGCCTGTTTGACTACTAATTTCTTTTGCCATTCAAAAACCGTCCCTTCTTGATAATCACCCCGGTCCTTATTATATTTTTCTTTTTTTTATTCGCTGTTCCGTCTCCTCCTCCTCTAGAATTTTAAGTAGATTTTTGGATTGTTATATTCTTCACCATCTTTCAGGGGGACAAATGTCTCTTTAATAGATTTAATCTCCTCAATTAGATGCAATAATGTGTTACTTTTTCTATCCACTAAAAATATAATAAATCTAATCCCTGCTTCATTAAAATACTTGAACCATTCATCAAGTTCCACTTACCCTTTCTGGGGACACACGTCACACCTCAAGCTCTTAGGGACCATAGAATTCTTGATATATGTCTCCAAGTAAGCTACTGTATATTTTTTTAACCTGGTGAACAAGCCACCCAAATCACCTTCTTCCCTTTGCATGTCTCAAAAACCCCATCTGTGTTGGCCTATAATCAAAAATGTCCATTCTAATATATCTAAACTATAATAGCACAAGCTTAATACATTGTAGCAAGGTCCCAGGCCTCCATCGGTCTAATGAGAACCTCCAGGGCCAGAGATAGCTGAGATCCTTCAGTATATGGTGGGTTATGTGGCATGGTAGGTGCAAGATAATTAAAGTCATTGGGAACCAGACACTTCTTGAATGCAAAATAGAGTTTATTTCTCTTAACAAACTTTTGGGGGAGAGAGGGTTAGGGCCACGACAGCCTTAAGTAGTTGCAAAATCAATAGGCAGACTCCGAGACTTCAACAGGATGACAGCCATGCAGGGAAAGGCATCCAGCAAAACGCCCTTATCTGCACATGCAGGAATTCTGTCTCCTAAGGCAGCAGTCTTTAACACAAATGTAACAGTTCCTTTCACTACAATCAGTCCTTGTAGTTCTTCAGCCCACTGAGCTCCTGGTCTCTCACTAGACCCGTTGATTCACTGCCACTGAAACCCTTGAGCTCCTCTAATCTTCACGTGGTATCTTCCTCAAGCGTCACCCTGTTTAATTGCCAATAACATGGCAGGGAATCAATGCATTTAGGCATCTAGACATGGTGAAGACTACTTGCTGAATTTCAAACCAAGCATCAGAATCGGGAAGAAAGGGGACTAACCGGAAATGCCCAAATAAAAGGGCTAAGGGGTCATCCATACATTAAACCCTCTCTGGCACTCCATAGCAGCCCCCAATGGTCACCATTAAAAACCAGTGGTTGACCAGTGGGGGTCACTGTGGTTGCTTGCTTGTTGACACTCATTTGGTTACATATTCCCCCTTTTTATAGTTTTAATTTATTTTCATTTGAGTAGGAATTGGGTATCCATTTGGATGTTATAAGTTGTTCTAAATCTAGGGTACACATAGAAGAGTCCAAATTAAAATGTTAGTTTATTTGTTTGGGTGTTTTTATTGGTGACCATTGGGGGATGCTCTGGAGCGCCAGAGTAGGTTTAATGTATGGATGACCCCTTAGCCCCTTTATTTTGGCATTTCCGGTTAGTCCCCTTTCTTCCCCATTCTGATGCTCGGTTTGAACATCATCAAGTCGTCTTCACCGCGTTTAGATGCCTAAATGCTATGATTTTCTGCCATGTGATTGACAATTGAACAGGTGCCTAATAAACAGCAGAGTGTCTTGGGTCCACCCATGTCCACTGGGCACAAACTGAATTGGCAAAAAAAATGTAAAATAAAATCTGTCCAGTTCAACTCCAATTCAGCTGCTCACAGATCCCCTGCGAATTGAAGTGGACTGTGCTCCATGTGAAAGGACACTTGGGCTCACGGGCTCACCACACACATTGTAATCTGATTGTACAGTCTCCTTTAGATCTACCAACAACTGTAAATTGCAAGGTCCTGTCTGACTGAATATACATTGACTGGGTAGATTAGGTAGAGCCTCATATTACATAGTTTTGGTAGATCTAAAATTATTTAAAGCTAACTGTAGTATCACAAACAATTGCCTTTTTGTGACTGTTTAAAAAAAGTTTTTGTTTTCACTTTTTCATACTGTTTTTTGCAATTTAATGCTGCTGATCTCCTGCATCTCCTTCCTGTGTACATTCATGTACTCTAGTAATGGCTGCATGGCACTTCTTGGAGTGGTATTCTGATGTTGACAACAGTGAATTATGTTTGCGTATTGTTTGTTGAAATGGGCATTATTAGTACCCTTCAGAAGCCAGTGTGACAGGGTGGCAACACAATAGAGCAACTGGGAGACAGTAATAATAGGATTTTTATATACAGCTTACCTGTAAAATCCTTTTCTTGAGAGTACATCACGGGACACAGGAGCTTCATTACATAGTGGGATGTTCCATAGCAATGCTCAGATTGAGGGGCGGGAGACACAGATCATAATAATAGACCGCCATGGACTGGAGGACCTAAACTGCAGCTTGCAGTACACTGCGCCCAAAGGCAATATCCTCTTGCCCTCTGACATCCACCTGATAGAAACTGGTGAATGTGTGGACTGATGACCAAGATGTAGCCTTACAGATCTGAGCCAGGGAGGCCTGGTGATGCACTGCCCAAGAAGCACTTACAGCCCTAGTTGAGTGCGCTTTCACTTGAAAAGGAGGGATCTTCCCTTTAACACTATAGGCCTGAGAAATAATCTGTCTAATCCACCTTGAGAGAGTGGATTTTGATGCCACCTGGCCCTTCCTAGGGCCTTCTGGCAAAATAAATAAGCAATCAGTTTTCCTTATCTGAGCAGTTGCCTGAAGATAGATACTGATTGCCCTTACCACATCCAAAGCGTGCAAAGACTCTTCTTCTGCGGACTGTGGGTCTGGAAAAAAGGATGGTAGGATTACATCTTGATTCAAATGGAATCCCGAAACCACCTTAGGCAGAAAGGACCTGTTGGGACGCATTACCACCCGGTCCTTATGAATAATTAGATACGGTTCCTTGCTGGAGAGAGCTGCTAGCTCTGACACTCTCCTAGCCGAGGAAACGGCTACCAAGAAAACCTGTTTTTTTTTTTTTGTCAAAAAGGACTAATGAAGCCAGATGCAAAGGTTCAAATGGTTGCCCCTGCAAAGCTGAGAGAACCAAATTCAGATCCCATGGGCATACCGGAGGTTTGACTGGCGGCCTTATCCGCATAGCCCCCTGGATGAAAAGCCCGCACAAGGGAATGTGATGCAAGTGGCTTCTGGTAAAAACACTGACAAGGCCAAAGTCTGCACCTTGATAGTGCTTATGGCCAAATTAATTTCTAGGCCTGACTGGAGAAAGGCCAAGATCCTGCTAATGACATACTTTCTAGGATGCCATTCCCTGAGTTCACACCAGGAAACATATGCCTTCCAGATCTTGTAGTAAATAAGCCTTGAGGCCGGCTTTCTGGCATTGACCAGAGTAGAAAGGACTGGCCCCGAAAGCCCACGATCCCTCAGAATGTGGGTCTCAGCAGCCAAACCGTCAAATTCAGACTGCGTAAAGCAGGATGGTAAATTGGACCCTGTGAGAGCAGCTCTGGCCGGAGAGGAAGGATCCATGGCCTGCCTACTGCCAACTTCATGATCTCTGCGTACCAAGGTCGCCTTGGCCATGCCGGGGCTACCAAAAGCACCGACTTTGTTTCCCTCTTGATTCTTCCCAGGAACCGTGACAGAAGCGGGCACGGGGGAAAGGCATAAATTAGATTGTACTGATCCCAGGGAACTGTCAGAGCATCCGACCCCTGAGCAAGACCATCTCTTGTCCTTGACACAAATTTGTCCAGCTTTCTGTTGAATCTGGACGCAAACAGATCTATGTCTGGAGTACCCCACCTGCGACATATGTTCTGAAAACACGTCGGGGTGCAGAGCCCATTCTCCTGGGCACAACTGCTGGTGGCTCAGAAAATCCACCTGACAATTTTCCACTCCTGGAATGAGGACTGCAGAAAGGGATGGAACATGCCCTTCTGCCCAGGCAAGTATGCGATTCACCTCTTTTTGTGTAACCAGCCTCCTGGTACCACCCTGGTGATTGATATAGGCCACTGCTGTGGCGTTGTCGGACTGAACCCGAACAGGGAGACCCCGTAGTCTGTAAGACCACTTTATGAGAGCCATATAAACTGTCCGGATTTCCAAGACATTTATGGGCAATAGCTTCTCGACCGCAGACCATTTCCCCTGCAAGCACGTCTCCTCCAACACTGCTCCCCAGCCCGTCAGGCTGGCATCTGTCGTAATAATCTTCCATGGAAGAGGAAGAAAAGTTTTGCCTTTCAGCAAATTCACGGTTTGTAACCACCAAACGAGACTCTTGCGTGTCCCTGGGGACAGACACATCGGAAGATCCAAGGACTGGGGCTTCCTGTTCCAAGCCGCAAGGATGCATCTTTGCAGAGGCCTTGAGTGGAACTGGGCGAATGGAACGGCCTCGAAGGAGGCGACCATTTTCCCTAACAGTCTCATGCACAACCGAATGGGGAAGATCTTCTGCCCAGAATTAGGCACACCAGACCCCCAATGGCCAAGGCCTTTGGCCTTGGTAGAAACACCCCGCCTTGAGCGGTGTTGATGACCATACCCAGGTATTCCAACCTGGTAGCAGGCTGTAGGGACGATTTTTTCTAGGTTTATAATCCAACCTAGGCGTTCCAGGAGGTCTAGTGTTCTGGTAACACTGTGGTTCAGGAGCGCTACTGTTTTCTCTATGAGAAGCAAATCATCTAGATACGCCACGACGGCTATACCCTGAGCTCTTAGGTTTGCCAAGAGAGGGTCTAGAATCTTTGTGAAGACTCGAGGAGCCGTAGCGAGCCCGAACGGCAAAGCCACAAATTGAAAATGGCGCTGCTCTACAGCGAACCTTAGATACTTTTGGTGTGCGGAAAATATTGGCACATGAAGATATGCATCCTTGATATCTATTGATGCCATAAACTCTCCCCCTTGCAGGGAGGAGACCACAGCGCGTATTGACTGCATTCGGAAGGACCGGATGCGTAAAAACCGGTTCAGATCCTTCAGATCCAGGATAGGTCTGACACCTCCATTTGGCTTTGGAACGGTGAAGAGATTCGAGTAAAAGCCTGAACCCTGTTCTTTTGGGTCCACTTCCACTATCACCCCCTGGGATAGTAAGTGATCTAAGGCCAGCAATAGCGGTCTTTGCTTTACTGGATCCCTGGGGATCCTTGACCTTAGAAAGCGAGAAGGTGGAATCTCCTGAAACTCTAGCTTGTAGCCCAGAGATACAGAGGAGACTACCCACTTGTCCCGGATCTCTTCCCGCCAGGCTTCTGCAAACTGCAGGAGCCTTCCCCCCACTCGGCCGAGCGGGGGCGCCCCTTCATAAGGAAGCTTTTGGGCTCTGCTTGGCAGGATTTCGCCCCCAAGTCTTTTCCTGCCCCTGGGCCTGGCCTTGCGCCTTTCCTGTAGGGGGAGGTTGGGAAGGCCGTCGCCACTGCTTAGAGCTTGATGCTCCGGGAGAGAGAGAACGCCTAAATGATGGACGTTTGCTCCTTTTGATTGGAAGGAGAGTAGATTTACCCCCTGAAATTCTTTGGACGAATTTGTCTAATTCTTCTGCAAATAAATGTTCCCCCTTAAACGGGAACCCAATCAAATGCTTCTTGCATGATAGCTCAGCTGCCCAATTTTTTAGCTATAGGGCCCTTCGCATGTGTACCAAAAGGAGAGACAAAGGAGATGCTTGTTGGACAGAATCCAAAATCGCATCAATCATAAAACACAGAGTTTGAGGTATTTCTGCATAATTCTCCACTTCCTCACTGGGAAGGAGGCCAAGCATCTGCTTAACTTGTTCCTTGAGGAACTGACACAACCCCACGGCTGCGACTGTAGGTTGCACTACTGCGCCAGTCACGGAAAAGGAGGCTTTCAATAAGGTTTCCAGCTTCTTATCAGTTGGATCCTTAAACACCTGAGCATTATCCAAAGGACAGGTCAGGTTTCTATTCATGCAAGAAACAGCCGCATCGACAGATGGGACCCCCCATTTCTTGGCGAAACTTTCCTCCAGAGGATAAAGCATAGAAAACCTTTTAGGAGGAGCAAACAGTTTATCGGGATGTCCCCAATCCTCATACAACAATTTATCCATTAAGGGATGAATTGGAAAGGAAAAGGCAGTCTGTGGGTTTTTACTGATTCCCAGGGAAGAAACAGAGGACGTAGCGACCTCAACAGCAGGCATTCTGAATGTGGTACGCACCAATTCAGTATAATACTGCACCTGTTTTCTGAGTGCCTGGGAGGAGGGGACTCTCTCCTCTTCCTCTGATTCATCCGACTGCTCATGACCCCTATCTCAAAATAGGGATCTCTCCTCATTGTCAGAAGTGTCATCTGAGAGAGGAATCTCAGCAGAGGGAGGGGATCTACCCCTTTTCCTGCTATCTTTCAGGGAAGCTGAAAAAATTCATGATTCTCCCTTCAAAACACTCCAATGTAGCCCTCAGTGACATATACCGGGGCTGAGACATTAGGAGAGGCTGCAAAACCTGACAGGGGCACTGACTCATCCTGTGAGGCTGGCTCCAGTCTTGCAGGGGGGGATGGTAACCTACAGGCATTTTTAAAACCCCTAGACCTAGGCAGTGATTTACCAGTGCCTTTGTTACCTCCCCCTGAGACCCTCTTACGAGGAGACATAGTCCTAAGCTACAAAGCAGAGGTACTAGTACAAAGTGCAATCACTGTTGTGCTCAAAGTCTCACAATAAATATATATGCTTAAACTGCACAACCTGATGCTGAGTAGGTGTCTTAGGTTTGCCTGGATCCAATCCCTTGGAATGCTTACTGCCCACAGCTCCTGTGTCTCCACTTACAGCCCCCTGGCGCTCTGGGCTTTTTTAAAATTGCCGCCTGGCACCTGCGCAGTACAGCGCCGAGCACACCAACGTGCATGGCTCGCAACCACACTCCCCCCCTCCATTAGCACGGGAGTACGCTTAGCGCGTGTGCATGAGGACCACTGGATGTCCAGGGGGTAAGGGGACCACCATCGGAGCTGCGCGGGACCCCCAGACTACGTGAGACCCCACCTTTATTGTGTCAGGGATTGCAGTGGAGACGTGAGTCATCTGGGAGAACCAGGCTTCACTGAGCGTGTGTATCTGAAAGGCATGTAAGTATGCATCAGGCTGCTCTTACTCCCTCTAGTGGTGGAAACCAGGTAAGACATACAACTGAAGAAATCCATAATATACATTTATATAGGATTAACTTCCCTTACCTGTCCTCGCCGCAGGAATTGCTGACAGACAGACAGACAGATTTCAGCCTTCACCCATCACGGCGGGCAGAGTTGTGCCAACCTTCAGGTTTTTTAGGGGTTCCTTCTCAGAAGAACCTCCTACCTGGACCTTGTAAAAGACTCTGCCAGAAACTTTCGTGCCACTATGTAAATAGTACACCAAGTCTGGTTTTCCCAGAGCCCAGTCTTCCAATAGGAGAGGACTTACAGGCAAAACCTCGTTTCTTCGGATGACGAGGCCCGGGTACCATACCATCTTGGGAGTCAAAATATCGGCGCGAGATATGGATCCGGTTTGTTGTAGCCCTTAGGCCCCCGCAGGGACCTGCACAGAGCTTTCTTCAGAGCACATGTTTTACGTGACCCACCACCATAGACACTGGCGAAAAAACTGAGGTGCCTCCCATATGGGAGGGGTTATATAGGGGAGGAATTCTCCTTAATTGGGGGTTAACCAGTGTCCAATCACCAGAGGTGCCTATATAACCCACTATGTAATGAAGCTCCTGTGTCCCGTGATGTATGATCAAGAAAGATTATTGTTATCCTAAATCAGGAAGTGCCTGCACAAGGACCTTCATGGCAGGAACACAGGTATAATTTTAATGAAAGCTGCAGATTTATTTTTGAAAATGTATTTTAAAAATACACTTACATGCTAAAGGCCAAAAGAGATTTTAGTAATTGGGTTTAAACTTTAAGGGACTCTCTAGGATAAAGTTAACTCCTCTTCCCATCCTGCTCTAACTAATTGCTGAGGGGGAAAAAAAGCATAAAAGACATTTTAAATACCAAAAGCCATGGTCACCTGATGATCAGTAGTGATGAGGCGAACAGTACAAAAGTGCGGATGCTAAATTCAAGTCAATGGAAGCTGAATGTTAAAAATCAAATCTGGCCATTTCCTAGATTAACAGGCAATGGATTGTCAAATAAATGACACGGGGGGCTGGTCACTGCCCTGTGGGACATATACTGAAGCAAATTTTGTTTTGTGAGGAAGAGCAATTTTAATAATGCTTAAAGAAGTAGTAAACTGCAGGTGGTTAAAAAAAATGTTTCATAAATTATGAGAAACTTACCTTAGAACTAAGTCAGTAGTCAAAACTATATCACCGGCTGCATGCACTCGAAATATCTCCTAAACTGTGCAAGTTTACAAAATATTCACAGTACCTACAGGTAAGCCTTATTATATGCTTACCTGTAGGTACAAGTGGTGTAACAGAGTATACTACCATGTAAAAGTGAAATAATAACAATGCAAAATGACTTTAAAAACAAGCTTGGAGGATGCCCTTAACCTGCCAGTCAAGTGGCACATATGTACGATGTAAACAATATTACAGCAACACTGACATTTACAAAGATAAAAAATGCCATTTACATTGCTAGAAATTGACAGCTGCAGCCACTTTACTTCTGTTTGTAAACAAAGAGCCAAGGATTGCCTCTATCTACAGTATATACCAGATCCTTATCCTGGATGTAGCCAGGTGCTTGGATAAAAATTGAGAATGAGAGAAACACTGGCTGCAGCTGCTCTCTGTAGACGCTGCCCTGTGTTGCTGAACTGGTCAATAGACCAAGTCAGGCAGCATTGCACTGTGGAAACTGTAGTCCAGAGAAATACTTTACTGTAATCAACAGCTTTTGAACTGCATCTCACAAGGACAGATTACCAGGAAGAGGGCAAAGAGCTACATTTTCCCAGGCTGTACAGGATGTCACTTCCTCTTGCCATGAGGGAGACTGGAGAGTGCACATCGCTGTCCAGTGTGCACCATCACTTCTGCCTAATGGTGACCCGAGCAAGATCTGGAGTCCAAGTGTACCGACAGCCAGAGTCACCTGGATGCAGAGTGCACAAACAAGGTCCATAAAGACATGGATGAGTGAGTTTGGGGTGGAGGAACTTGACTGGCCCGCAGAGAGTCCTGATCTCAAACCGATAGAGCACGTTTGGGATGAATTAGAGCGGAGACTGTGAGCCAGGCATTCTCGTCCACATCAGTGCCTGACTTCACAAATGCACTTCTGGAAGAATGGTCAAACATTCCCATAGACACACTCCTAAACCTTGTGGACAGCCTTCTTAGAAGAGTTGAAAATATTATAGCGGCAAAGGGTGGGCCAACTCTACATTGAACCCTACGGACTAAGACTGGGGTGCCATTAAAGTTCATGTGGGTGTAAAGGCAGACGTCTCAATACTTTTGATAATATAGTGTATTTATAGCCATGTCAAAGCTAATTTCATGCTGGACAATAATATTCATGTTAGCAGTTTGTAAACAATAGGTATTCCGAGATATGAATACTTATGTAAAACTGTATCTGGGACGTAATCTTAAACACGTGACACCCCCATGGCCACTCCTCAGCCAATTAATTAGTCAGATGGACGCTGACAACACCCCCGTGATATCATAAAAAAAGGAGGCTGCTCCTGAAATTGACAGCTCTCATTAACATTAAAGATTAACATTAACATTAAACCAAGGATCACCTAACTGGACTTGTGAGAGCCACTGTACCATTGTTGCTTATTTACTGGACTCTTCCGAAAACCAGGAAGTTTTGTTCTCTGTATTTCTTCATTACACCGTTCTGTAAACATTTTATTTGCACCATTTTTTGCCTTTTCATTAATAAGATAGGTATAGCCTCTATGACAGTAATAGTAGTAAAGGATATTTAGAAATTTGTACCATCGTACAGAAACTTAGAGATATAGGAAGCGGAAGCTCGGTCCCCAACCAAGCGGCCCTGGAGAACAAGGGCAATTGGACTATCTGGGTACAGGTGAAACCAAAGTAGATATAAACAGATATATAGAAATATGTATAAAAGTTTTTTAATACATATTTAATAAGACATGGCAAATGACCAAAAACAGATTAAATGCATGGTAACAATCCATGTGTATCACCAAAATAATTGTCCCCAAGCTGGGAAGATCACAGTGGGATATCTGATCATGAATAACATCTCAACTAGTTTTACCGTCTATTGTCGCTTCGTCGGGAGAATATCTGTAATTTGATTGACAAATGATCAATAACAATACAATTGACCAAGTAATAACAACAATGCATATAATCATATCAGTACAAAATATACACGGGGAAAGAGCAGAGATTCTTACCAAAACCCAGCATGCACAGAGCACAGGGCGTCACCAAAAGGTCCCCCGCGGTGACCGGGGGGGATAACAAGTCAATGGGCTGGTATCTAAATAGATGGAATAAAGCTATTGGAATAGAGAATCTATGCATTGCAAAGGACTAAGACTATTTCTAAATATCTGTTTATATCTACTTTGGTTTCACCTGTACCGAGATAGTCCAATTGCCCTTGTTCTCCAAGGCAGCTTGGTTGGGGACTAAGCTTACTTTTCATTATTAAACCATAATTAAAAGTGTGAAATTGATGTTTATTCTAAAATCATAGTTGCTATTGCTAAGATTGGGAGTTTCCTTCTTTTCAGTAAAAGGGGATGGTGGCCATTTAAAGGGTTAATTGCTTAATTAACTTAACCCAATGACAATCGGTCTCAGCTGCTGGCACCTAGATTGTGGCCTAGTGAGCTGGACAATCTTTGTGCAGGGCACAGATGAGAGTGGCATTGTTACGTAAGTGGCAGCACGGTGTGAGATGACCGGCCAGTCCTTTCTCACGAGTTGGTGAGGAGGGCAAAGGTCTGATATCGCACTTTGTCACATATTGGCTGGTTGCGGTGGGATAAGTTCTGCTTATGTTTATTCAGTGTAGCGTTAGGAATTAGCTCTGCACTGAAGGCTTGTAACCTTTGTGAAAACAGTACTTAGAGACAATCCGATGCATATATATATATATATATATATATATATATATATATATATATATATTTATTTTTTTAAAGAGACGTACAGCAGCAGCTCCGTTCGATCTCTATTTTCTTGTCTATCTTTTCTTTTTGCAAAACATAACAGAAAATTGTATACTCACCTTTCTGTACTTTTCCTTTCCTGGTGCATCTTCATGGCAGCATGTAATGGGTTGTGACTCCGCCTCCACAACCTGATAGGACTGGTTAACTATAAATAAAAGACAGACCCGGCTTACAGCATTCTCTGTATCTCTCACCATTTTGGTGGGATTCTGTATGCTGCCACGAAGATGCACCAAGGAAGGAAAAGAAAATGATGGAAAGGTGAGTATACAATTTTCAGTTTTCCCAGCGCATCATGGCAGCATACAATGGGAACTAACTTGCCATACGGGAGGGTGCAAGAAAAATTTTGTAGCGTAAGTATGTACAATGAATTTTCCAAATTTTACTGTTGTGAGCTGAGCATGGTCCACCTAATAAAATTAAATGAAGGTGTCCAGGGAGGACCATATTGCTGACTTGCAAACAGCCTCAGGAGGCACTCAGCACTGCTCTGTCCACAGAGCTGGCACTGCCCTAGTTGAATGTGCTCTTAAGTCCCCCTGAAAACAAGAAGGTCTTGTGAAGAGTAGGCTCTTTTAATTGTCTTAACAATCTAGGAGTTGACTGTATGCGTTGATGCTGACTGACCCTGCCTTAAACCATGCCGGAACCAAGCACAGATTTCAGTTTACCTGAAAAGGTAGCTGCTAAGCAGGCCATCAGAGTTAGGTCAACATCCAGGGGATGCAGTTCTCTCACTTCACCAAGACAGTAAATTGACTTTCTGGTTAAAGTGGAAGGAGAAAGACACCTTATGGATAACAGCAGTCTAGGGTTTTAGGGCTATTCTATCTGTGTAGAACTTTAGGTGAGGCTCCTTGAATACAAAGCCTGCAGCTCTGACACCCTTTTCACAGAGGTTGTAGCAACCAGAAATACGGTCTTCAGGGCTAGATTGCAGAGTGTAGCCAATACTGTAGGATAGAAATGAGACCTTTATAGAGCTACGGATCATAAGCAAGTCCCAGATAGGGAATAATGGTTTCCTGACAGGTCTATAACTTCAAGCAAGCGTTTTAAGAATTGCATCACTAAAGGGTTAAGGTCTACTTAAAGAGGAAGTAAACCCTGATGGGTTTACTTTCGCTTTGTCTCCCTGCAAAGGTAAAGCATAATGGGCTACTATGCATTGCATAGTAGCCCATTATGTGTCACTTACCTGACACAGGAGCCAGCGATGTCACTGTTGTCCCCTGTAGCACGGAGCATCCATCTTCTTCCAGGTATCGCTGCTCCGGCCACTCACAGAGCTGGAGCAGCGCTGACATCACTCGCGTGCATGCGCCGTTAGCAGCGGCCTGCACAGTGCGCCTGAGCGCCGCTGTCTACGGTGCATGCGCCATAGGCAGAAGTGCCTGTCTTTTTGTAAAAATCTCCTAAACCGTGTAGGTTTAGGAGATATGTCTTGGACCTACAGGTAAGCCTTAATCTAGGCTTACCTGTAGGTCAAAGTGGTTTGTAAGGGTTTACAACCACTTTAAACCCTTGTAAGTGCAGGCAAGGCTGAACTTTGAACTTTAAACATATTTGAACCTAGGCCCCTGTCCAGCCCCAGTTATAAGAAATTCAGAACCTTGGCTGATGATAAAGCACTCCAGGCTTTTGCTACCTGGGATCTGCATAACTTACCCATATTCTCTGGTAAGTCTTATTTATGGAGACCTCTGTGGCTTGACCCAAGGCAGCCACTATCTGCACTGAGCACCCTTGACTTGGTAGCCTCCACGTCTCGATTTCCATGTCATCAAAAAAAAGTCTCTTGGAGCTTTAAGGCAAAGCTGGCCATGAGAAAACAGATCTGTGATCACTGTCAGAGGCAGTGGTGACTCAATGCTCAACTATAGAAGAGACAGACACTGGAGCCTCCTAAGCCAAAATGGTGTAATTGCAATTATTGATACTGGAAGTTCCACTGACAGCCTAAGAATTCTACCCTTGCACTGCTGTCTAGGCCCAGTAAAACTCTTGCTCCTCTTAAAAAAGATGTGAATGACAGAAGGGCTTTGAACACTGCTCTCAGTTCGAAAGCATTCAATACTATGCCTTGTAAGCTGAACATCCCATGATCTTGAGCAGCCTGCTCTTTGAAATGCGTCCCCCAACCTTTCTGGCTGTGGTTTGATATAATAAATATTCCATTTGAAAACAACAATTGGTCAGTTACAAAGAACCAAGGATACTCAGGCACTGTTCTGCTGGAAGAGACTTTGTTCCCAAAGCATCATTGACTTTCTCTATCAGAGGACAGATCTTCCCTTGTGGAAGTTCTACAAAATATTTCTATGTATCCAAAAATGCCCCCAAAAACATAATTCTTTGGGCTGGGAAGAGAATCTCTTTATCCAATTAATTAGCTATCAACATTCTGTAGATTGTGTAGCAGGGCATCCTGATGCTGGATAAGCATCTCCCAATTGCTGGCTAGAAGAAGGATGCCATGCAAGTAGTGGTGTATTCTCATCCCCCTCACTATTGCAGACAGTAGGACCTTCGTAAGTGTCCTGGGGGAGGTGTTTAGACCGAAGAGGAGGTACTGAAACTGATAGTGAAATCTAGAATGGATTGGGACACGTAAGTAGGTGTCTGATAAACCTATAGAGCATCCAATCTCCCAGATTTATCAATAGTAGAATTTATTGGAGGTTCTCTGTTGACTTCAACTTTCTGTGCTTGTTGAGTTTTTTCAAGTTTAGCACTGGGCACAGATTGGCTAATTTAGATTTTTTTTTCTCACTAGGAACAGAGGTGAACCGAACCCTCATCCCCTCTGGGCACTTGTAACTTTCACGATTGCTCATTTTTAAATTTAATTTGGCTACAAACTGGACCATTTTTACTTATCCATCAAATCTGGTAACCTGGCTGGCTGGAAGAGATCGGAAAGTCCCTTAAAGAGGTTGTAAACCTCTCTGTAATTTGTACCTATAGGTAAGCCTAGAATAAGGCTTACCTATATGTACTGTAAATATCTCCTAAATGTGTGCTGTTTTGGAGATATTTACTGTATACTGCGCTGATGAGGTCATCAGCACATAAGCTCCAAAGGAACGGCCGCCCGTGTCGTTTCTTCAGGAGCGAGCTCCATGACCGGTGGCTCCCGCACGTATGCGTGGGAATGAACTTGTGGGTTTCGGCCAGTCACACAGCTGGAGTCCACAGCCCTGGTAGGAAGACGGGCAAAGATGGATGCGGCCTGCAGCGGCATGATGCAGGCTTCGTTTGCAGGTAAGTGTCACATAATTTTGCTAGTATGCAATGCATACTAGCACATTATGCTTTTACTTTGCAGGGAAGGGAGAAACATTTTTTCCCCACAGAGTTTACTCCCTCTTTAAATGTCCACCAATGTCACACCAATGATATGGCCCACTGATCCTTAAAGCGGAGGTCCACCCTAAAGTGGACCTTCCGCTCATCGGAACCCTCCCCCCCTCCGGTGCCACAATTGGCACCTTTCAGGGGGGAGGGGGGTGCAGGTACCTGTACAGTACAGGTATCTGCACCCACTTCCGGGATAGCTCTCTGCGGAAAGGGGCGTAGATTACGCCCCTTTCTGAAAGTCCCCCGCTGCCTGCTGGGAAACACACAGGTCCCAGAGGCAGCGGGGACCGTCCTTATTGCGCAGCGTGACTCGCGCATGCGCAGTAGGGAACCGGGAAATGAAGCCGAAAGGCTCCACTTCCTGATTCCCATACCCAAAATGGCGGCGGCAGCACCCGAGAGACGATCGAGAGATCCGCTTCGGGTGCCGACATCGCGGGCGCGCTGGACAGGTAAGTGTCACTATTTTAAATGTCAGCAGCTGCAGTATTTGTAGCTGCTGGCTTTTAAAAAAAAAAAAAAAACGTGGAGTCCCGGCGGACTCCCGCTTTAATACTGTCCATCCAGGTGTGTGCGCAAAGCTTCACACAGGCACCCCCTGGATGAGGGCACCATTAAAGGCGCCTTCGATTTTTAAGGCTTCAACAATGAAGACTGGGTAATTCTCTAGTTCAGGGATATGCAATTAGCGGACCTCCAGCTGTTGCAAAACTACAAGTCCCATCATGCCTCTGTCTCTGGGTGTAATGCTTCTGGCTGTCAGAGTCTTGCTATGCCTAATGGGACTTGCAACAGCTGGAGGTCCACTAATTGCAACTCCCTGCTCTAGTTCCTTTACTAATCTTTTCCCTATCTATATGCTGAACCTTTCTGATTTTTCTGTTTTTTGTCAGATGATATTCTCCCTGACCTGCCTGTGATAACATTTGAGATGGCTGTATCTGGTCTACTCCCAAATAGATTAGATCCATTATCTAGTATCTTGCACTATTTTTATTTTTAAAGTGGGATCTGTCGACCATGGCTTCAGCCAAAATGCCCTCCTTGCCATGCCCGTATGAACATCACTCTTGAAAAACATTAACTGACGTCTACTGACATATCCGCCACAGAGTCTTCCTCCAATTTCAGCTCTTACAAAGCTGTTACCACCTTGTTTCTCTTCACTCCAGAAGGGCTTCTTTAAAGGGTAACTCCACAGGGGAGTGGCCTAGCACATGGCGAGGTAGGACATGCTTTCTTCTGGCTCCCATTCCGACCGAGCTAATCATGGCTCCACCAGCGTTATAACACCCCGCAAACGTCCACCATAGCAAGGGCAGGCGCATTAGCAGCCTGTCGGCAACCACAAAGTGGGGGGAGATCGGAGGATTCTTCATCCACTCTGACCAGAACACCAGAGACTCCCCTGCAACCAAGAAGGCTTTGATGCGCTCTTCAGGCTCTCACACAGCCTCCCATGTACAGACAAGGCAGCACACTCACTCTCCCCAGGATTCGGAGCATGACCTCCACCCTATCCATAAGTCCCTCAAAGGGCTCTAGGGATGGCTGGGACCTGGAGACATACATCAAATCACTCCCTACTCAGCAGGATATTGAGGCCTATGTTAACAGACTTGAACATGCCTAGAATCAGGAGCTTAATGACCTGTGAAGACCTAGGTCATCACATAGAGGATGTTGAGATCACACCTTATGAGACAGTGACCAGACTGAACAAACATGATGTAATTTCCCTAATCAGATACAGCAGCTTTTCTATGGCCTGAACAGAAAAACAAAAATTATAGTGTAGCGCTAGAATAAAGTAAATACAAAGTAATAAAACATATAACAATATTTGAGAAAACCAGCAGCAATGGCCGTTAATCCAAAAGCTAATGTCCATATGTAATTGTCCACTCAAAAAACTGTATCTTATATTCACAGCTTATGTTCCAAGTAAGCTCTAGTGATGGGGCCAATAAACACAGATAAGAGAATGGATACTCTTACCATAACAGATGGACACATACACCATATGGCAATGCATCTTACAGGCTCGTGAGGCTAAACAGCGAATGATGGTTGGTGCACGACTTGATGATACCACCCAGGCTGGGGCTCAGATCCACATCCACATCGATAGGAGTCCAGGGTTCCAGGTAAGTAGCTCCAAAATAGATGGACAACCAAAATCGATCCCTCAAAGGATGATCCATGGGTATCCTCAGATGGCCAACATAAATGAAGAAAAAATATGGAGCCGCTCCACATAGCATAGATCAACCAAAGAAGGTTTATTAAAAATAAAATGCCATACAGAAAAGCTGGTAGAGCATAAAAAAATCATGTGATATTAAAAAAGCAATATGGGAAGCAGAATGTGCTGGCCCTATGCATTTCAACTCCTAAGTCTTCAACTGGGGCATATTCTGACCTCCTCATATTGCTGTTATATATAGACTAAACCATGATTGCAAAATTGAAAAGATCCGCCCCCATCATGGCGGACCCGAAAATAATCCAACATCTTCCATCTCTAAATACATAATGACTTGTACATAAAAAAATATAGGATCAATCCCACCTCAATTATAAAAATATAAAATTCCATATGAGTATATCTAAAAACAAGCAATGCTGGTGTCTGAAGGCTAGGACGCAAAACACGGGAGGATGGCCGTTCCGTTTGCGTTCCAAGCCTCGTAATGGGCGGCGGAACCTCCTAATACACCGCATTAGTGTCCCAAGCTTCGCTTTGATCGGCAAAAGAAACCGCTCGTCACTTCCGCCCACACTTGAGATGCACGGGCAACTTGCGCAATGAGCAACAGCGCAACCTCCACCCAAACAACACTCCCCACTTCCGCCCACACTCAAAATACACGGGCGCCTAGTGCAATGGACATCAGCGCAGTTTCCGCCCAACTGAGGTCAGCACCCCAAGTCAGGACAAATAGAAGCTGCGTCGAAGAACAGCGCAACCGCAACCGCAATGTGCACATGCACATGTCTACTAACATCTACCAAATTACCCTGCTACCAGACCCCATCTATCACCTCTGAGACAATGAGCAGTCATTTGCATAGTTTTGTTGAGTTTATTGCGGGTTACAACTTGGTTGGGATAAAGGAAGATATGGGATGCCCATAGCACTTATTGAGTTGTCATCACATTTGCAGAACATTGATTAGCAGCTTTAGCCCTAACAAAATGATGTACTTCTAACATTCACAGTCTATATCCTCTGCATATCTCCACTGCAGACTATTGCCCTTCTTCCTTTAGATTCCTCTTTTCTTGTACAAATCCTCTACTGTAAAACAGTTAGATTCCTGTTGCTTCACTTCCAGTTAGAAGTAAGGGATCACTCTGAATAACCCCAGCTTGCTGACTGCACTTTGTTACTGTACTAAAGTCTCTTAATGGTGTTGCTTGAGTAAATTAATAAGCATACAGCACCTCTCCCTGGTGGCTCGGTGAATTTGGTAGCTACACAGTCTCTTGGAAGGCATTACCAGAGTCAGAAGAGGCTCTAAGCTTTGTGAGGCCTTAGGCTGCATTCACACCTGAGCGTAGCGTGTTTGAACGTTTTTACCGGCGTTTTGTCGCGCGACAACGAGCGTTTTGTCACACTACAATGCGCGACAACGAGCGTTTTTTAACTTCGGCGTTTTTTTTTCAGCCAATAGGAAAAATAGTTTTCATCTGCTTATTTTTTCTTGAGCAGATACAGCGTCAAAACACCCGTAGAAACGCTCGTTGTCGCGCTAAAGGCTTGAATCGAGCGTTTCCATTAGTTTCTATGGGAATGAAAACGCCCAAATCAGCCCAATTTGCGCGACAAAAAAGGGTCCGGAACTTGTTTGAGCTTCAGGCGTAGGGCTTCAGGCGACATGGAGTGGAGATGTGAACCATCTCCATTGAGAATAATGGATTTTTTCCCCTCCAGCGTTTTGTAGCTTCAGGCGTAGGGCTACAAAACGTTCAGGTGTGAACGGGCTGTTAGGCAAAACTTACACGAGACCCCAATCACGCCCATAACAGGAAAATAAATTTAAGCAATAAAAATGGCTGAAAAAAGATAGACAGATCTAGCACACAGTTCATCAGCACCACTTCCAGGGCACCCTCCTCACCCATCAGACATATGCAGCCAATAAAACATCTGGGCTCCCAGCAAAGTCACGACCCCTCTAAGAATTTCCTGTGTCTTGAGAAAATGGGGAGGGGATGTCACTGAGTCATTCCACATCCACAGAGGAAGTAGAGTGGGGGGATCCCAGCATAGCGCAGGGGGAGAGAGAGAGGGGGAGGGAGAGAGAGGGGGAAGGAGAGGAGGGGAGGGATAGAGAGAGAGAGAGGGAGAGAGAGAGAGAGGGGGAGAGAGGGGGGAGGTGAGAAAGAGGGGGGTGAGGCAAAGGGGGTGAAAGAGATCTCTAGCCCTGTCCCTGTCTGCAGCCCCTCCTGTGCCCCATGTACCAGTCTGTGAAAGCACTGGGGGGGCAAAGAGCAGGGAGGAGCTGGAGAGTGCTGGGGTGGGGGGGGGGGTGGAGAGTGCTGGGGTGTGCGGGATGGAGAGTGCTGGAGGGTGGGGCCAGAGAGTGCTCGAGGGCGGGGGTCCAGAGAGTGCTGGGGGTGGGGGGCCGGAAAGTGCTGGGGGTGGGGGACAGAGAGTGATGGGGCCGAAGAGTGCTGGGGGGGAGAGTGCTGGGGGGTGGGGCCGGACAGTGCTGGGGGTGGGGCTGGAGAGTTCTGGGGGCCAGAGAGTGCTGGGGCTGAGAGTGCTGGGAAAGGGGGAGAGCACAGGAGGAGTGGGGGCTTTAGAGCGCTGGGGGGGAGCTTGAGAGGGGGAGAAAGAGTTGGAGAGCATGGGGTGCTGACAAAATGGGTGTGGAGCCAGGGAGGACAAGGATGGGCAGGAGAGCAGGAGGGGTGGAGCCAGGGAGCACAAGGAGGGGCGGAGAGCAGCAGGGGTGGAGCCAGGGCGCACACGGAGGGGCAGAGCCATTGAGCACAAGGAGGGGCCGGAGAACACGGGGATGCACAAAAAGTTAGATAGGAAGAGCGGTGGGGAGACTGCACATAGTGGAATTGATTTTTCTATATTACTCCATGCAGCCGCTGAATGATCATTTCTCCTCCTCTCCTTCCTGTAGACATTCAGCGGCTGCATGGAGGAATATGGAAAAATCAATTCCACTATATGCAGTCTCCCCACCGCTCCTCCTATTCAGACACACAGGAAGGCTGCATGGACACTCACCTTCTCTCCGGTCGGCCATAAGAGCTCCTTCCTCTTCACAATCATGGGGCACTGCAGCTCAGCTGGATAGCTTCAGCGACCTTCTCCCCCCAGCCCCGACTGCAGAACCAAATAGGAGGCAGGTGCGGAGAGGTTGAGTGAGTGGCACAGGCTGAAGGAGAAGCTCAGCCTTGGAGCCGGGTGCTGTCATCCAGCCGCTGCCACCACCTAGAGGCCTCTACTGTCCTGCTCCCAGCACTTGCTCCCACCGGACCAAGATGAGACCTTAACAACAACAGTGATTGATCACAGGCAAATTAGACGGCTGCGAGGCCCCTGTGACTGTGGCGCCTTAGGCGATCGCCTAATTTGCCTAATTTGAGAGCCGCCTCTGACCAGAGTGCTTTACCAGGCCAGTGACACTTGGTACCTCTTCCCAAGGGCCTGGCACATGACAATAAGCAAACTACTGTTCCCAGCCATTTCATAACAACAAAGTTGCGTTCCCCGGCCACAGCATTCTGCACTACTTGCAACAATTCTCCTTTTGCTTCTTTCACACTGACCTTCTCCAAAGGACAAGTTCTGTGTTCCCCGGTCACAACTCCATGGTGAAGATCTTTATTCAGGAATACATCCTAGCAGCTTCTCCATCCCTCCTCCGCGCTCGGCATGCCCCACACGCGGGGACGTGCATACACAGGAGGGATCAGGCATGCACTACGTACACATTGGAGGGATCAGGCGTGTACTACGTACACAGTGGAGGGATCAGGCGCGCAGTACGTACACAGTAGAGGGATCAGGCATGCACTATGTACACAGTGGAGGGATTAGTCGTGCACTACGTACACAGTGGAGGGATCAGGCGTGCACCAGGTACACAGGGGAGGGATCATGCGTGCACCATGCACACAGTGGAGGGATCAGGCTTGCACTATGTACACAGTGGAGGGATCAGTCGTGCACCACGTACACAGGGGAGGGATCATGCATGTACCACGTACACAGTGGAGGGATCAGGCATGCACTACGTACACAGTGGAGGGATCAGGCGTGCACCATGTACACAGGGGAGGGCTCAGGAGGGCACTGTGTACACAGGGGAGGGATCAAGAGGGCACTATGTACACAGGAGTGGGATCAGGAGAGCACTATGTACACAGTAACAGGATCGGGCGTGCACCAAGTACACAGTGGAGGGATCAGGCGTGCACCACGTACACAGTGGAGGGATCAGGCATGCACCATGTACACAGTGGATGGATCAGGCATGCACCATGTACACAGGGGAGGGATCAGGAGGACACTATGTACACAAGGGAGGGTCCAGGAGGGCACTATGTACACAAGGGAGGGTCCAGGAGGGCACTATGTACACAAGGGAGGGTCCAGGAGGGCACTATGTACACAGGGGAGGGATCAGGAGGGCACTATGTACACAGGGGAGGGATCAGGAGGGCACTAGGTACACAGTGGAGGGATTGGGCGTGCACCATGTACACAGTGGAGGGATCAGGCGTGCACCATGTACACAGGAGAGGGATTAGCAGGGCACTATGTACACAGGGGAGGGATCAGGAGGGCCCTATGTACACAGGGGAGGGATCAGGAGGGCACTATGTAAACAGGGAAGGGATCATGCAAGCACCACGTACACAGAGGAGGGATCAGGCGTGCATCACGTACACAGAGAACGGATCAGGAGGGCACTACGTACACAGTAGTGCGATAAGGGGGGCACTATGTACACAGGGGAGGGATCAGGACGGCACTATGTACACAAGGGAGGGATTTGGAGGGCACTATGTGCACAGGGGAGGGTCCAGGGGGGCACTATATACACAGGGGAGGGATCAGGAGGGCACTATGTACACAGGGGAGGGATCAGGAGGGCACTAGGTACACAGTGGAGTGATCGGGCGTGCACCATGTACACAGTGAAGGGATCAGGCGTGCACCATGTACACAGGGGAGGGATCAGGAGGGCACTATGTAAACAGGGAAGGGATCATACGTGCACCACGTACACAGGGGAGGGATCAGGCGTGCATCACGTACACAGGGAACGGATCAGGAGGGCACTACGTACACAGTAGAGCGATCAGGAGGGCACTATGTACACAGAGGAGGGATCAGGAGGGCACTACATACACAGCAGAGGGATCGGGAGGGGCTACGTACACAGGAGAGGGATCAGGAGGGCACTATGTACACAGTAGAGGGATCAGGAGGTCACTATGTACACAGTAGAAGGATCAGGAGGGAGCTCTATATGCTTTGTACATATAGAGCGCAGCCGCTGGCTAGCTTTGCTGTGGAGGAGATGAGTCTCCTAGGTTTCCCTTCACATGTCATCATGAATGCTGCTGCGTGCCACCTCTGGCATGCGTGCCAGGGGTTGCCGACCTCTGTATTAGTGTATCACTAGGACATTTAGTACAATATCAGGTCATTCTTCAGTTTGTCCCAGTTTTATGACGTCAGTGCTAGAATTTTTAAGGTTTTTTTCTTTTTTACATCTTACAATGGCACATACAGTAGATGAAAGTTGAGGTGATTGTCTTAATATGTTTGTCTTCAGTGCTGGTAGTTCAGATTGGTGGTTTGCATCACTGGGTTGCTGATGCTGAGAACAAGTGAGGACTGTGCAATTACCTTGAAGTTAAGAAAAAGAAAAAAAAACTCACCATAAAGCACCCCCCTCCCCATCCTAACATTAACCCATTAACTTAACACTTAGCCAAAACCAAGCTTTTAACATGCCTACTCTGCCCACTTTGGTAATGATAACTTATATAGATAGATTCATATGAAATATAATATATTGATGAGTGAAGGAAATCTCTGTTCTATTGGATTCTGCCCAACACTGCATTTTTCAGCACAGAGGCTCCCTGGAGCAGAACAAGGTGCTTAGAATGAAAAAGCAGTGTTAGGACTAGTACTGAAGGTAGGGTTGGGGGAGTTGTAAAAAGGTCAGTTAGGTAATGTTTTGTGTTAAAGGTTTGCCTAGGGGACAGGTTAAGTTTTAAGCCCCATACACACAGGCCGGCAACCGGTCTCAAGGAAAGGGGCATGACCAAAAAAGGTCTGCTGACCAGCTCCCGATCAATACTTGCAGCCAATGGCTGAGAGCGGTTACTGTAGTGTTCTGGTGGGGGGCCATCCCCCTGTCAGAACACAATAGAACAGCAGAAAAGATCGCTGTACTAACATCGGGTTGTTAGAACAGCGGCTCCGATCTGAGCTGTCAGTATTTTTTGTTCATTCTGGTATAACCAAAAAAATAGGTTTTAGGGTTAGAGAAGGTAATCACTTTTGGAATGCCCGCCGTCACTATATGTTGGCTGTTTGAAGAGGAATACCATTGTTATGGCAGCGGATAGCTGCCATAACCCCGGTATCCTCTTCTTCAGCGGGCGGTCCACTTTCAGATAAAACTGTGGTGGATTCACCAGGCTCCTTCTGCCGCGTTCCAGTGGTCTTAATGGAGATTTTTTTTTTATAATTGCATTTAGTGTAAATATGAGATCTGAGGTCAGATCTCATATTTAAGAAGATCTGTTATGCTTTTTTTTCTATTACAATAGATGTTTACATTCCTTGTAATAGGAATAAATAGGAATAAAAGTGACCGCCATTTTTTTTTTTAAAGGACAGTGTAAAAAAAAAAGTAAAATAAATAAGAAATTTTTTTTTTGAAAATGCCCCATCTCGTGCACAGAAGCGAACGCATGCGCATGTAGTGCCCGCATATGAAAACGGTGTTCAAATCCCATATGTGAGGTATCGTCGCGATCGTTAGAGTGAGAACAATAATTCTAGCCCTAGACCTCCTCTGTTTTTCGCAAAACTGTTAACCTATAAAAATGTTAAACACATGGAGATTTTTAAGGGTAAAGGTTTTTTTAAGGGTATTTTTAAGGGTAAGGGTTTGTCGCCATTCCATGAGCGGCCACAATTTTGAAGAGCGACATGTTGGGTATCAATTTACTTAGCATAACATTTTCTTTCACAATCTAAAAAGAAGTTAGGCTAACGTTACTGTCTTATTTTTTAATTCAAAAAATTTAATTTTTTCCAAAAAAAGTAAACTTGTAAGACCACTGCGTAAATGCGATCTGACAGAGTATTGCAACTTGCCATTTTATTCTCTAGGGTGTTAGAGAAATAAAATATAATTTTTGGGGGTTCTAAGTAATTTTCTAGCAAAAAAAATGATTTTAACTTGTAGTCTGAAAAATAGGCCTGGTCCTTAAGTGCTTAAGTGGTTAAGTATCTGCAGGAGAATACAAAGGATGTTCAAGAGTATATTAAAGAGGAAGTAAACCCTGATGAGTTTACTTCCTCTTTCATTCCCTGCAAAGGCAAAGCATAATGGACTACTATGCATCGCATAGTAGCCCATTATGTGTCACTTACCTGACACAGGAGCCAGCGAAGTCGCCGCTGTCCCCTGTAGTCCGCCGCATCCATCTTGTTGGTGGGGTCGCGCAGCTCCGCCGCTGTCATTCGGCGAAGCCGCGATTACGTCACTCCCGCACATGCCCACAGGAGTTGACACGCGCGGCAGCTCCATTCTTGGAAATGCCGCACTCAGTGCGCCTGCGTGCCGCTGTCTACGGCGCATGCGCCGTAGACAGCGGTGCCCGTTTTCGGGCAAATATCTCCTAAACCATATAGGTTTAGGAGATATTGCTTGGACCTACAGGTAAGCCTTAATCTAGGCTTACCTGTAGGTCAAAGTGGTTTGTAAGGGTTTACAACCACTTTAATCCCATCAAAATCTGCTTTAATTTCACTACTTTGTTTTGGTTAGACCTACATTTTTTAAGTTCTATATCTATTATTCGGACACAATGCTAATTTATGTGCGCTACTTTCTTATTAAATTATGTTAATGGAGCAAAAAGACACTCTAGAAGAAAAAAATATATGCAGAGTTCAGTCATTTTTAGCAGAAAATCAGAAGGCCTACCCCAAACAGAAATTTAAGTTAACTTGACCATACATGGCCCAATGTGTTAAACATTGCACCCAGATTGGAACATATTTAAAAGGCATAGATAGGGAGAGGTTTAGGCTGTGTAGGATTTCCTTTATGGCATCAACAAAACATTTTTGAAGTGATTATTGTTGAAAATATCATATTGTTGAAGCCAGCACTGGCTAGTCTTTTTTCTATGAAAAAAAGAAGAATCAATAGGTACTTCATGTGTGCTCCTACACCTGTGCGCCAAGTAAGAAAGAAGATTGTGGTGGTCTAAGGGAGTACTTACACTGGGCACAGTTGAACTGAACTGTGCCCGAGTTGAAGCTCATGTTCCCTCACTGGTCTGCACTCACATTAGACTATAAGCAAGTGTTCCTGGGCAAACTTACACCATCACCCCTGCCAACCAGACTAGAATGATCCCTGCTTCTGTGCTCATATATCTGTGGAGAGTTCTGTACTCAGGCATGGTTTACACCTGCACTGAACCACAATTGAACTGTGCCCAGGACCACCTCTTCCAGGTGGTCCTCACGCCTGGAAGAGGTGGTCCTCACGCCACACAAGTGGACTGGACCAAGGAATGAACTGTGCCTGGGCTCAGTTAAAACTAACAGAGTGAGTGTACGCTTAGGGCCTCAGCAACACAAATTAGTTTGGGAAGATGCCTTACTGCCCATCCAACATGGTAATACTTTCTATGGCCAGCTTTATCAAACTGTCAACCAAGCCAAATAGCAGTGTTGATGTAGAAAGTGAAGCAGCCTGCAGTAATTCACTATAATTTAACTTTCAGTTAGAATGCAATGGACTAAAATTTGACGGATTATTATAGGTTGCTACAGTGTACAAAACATTGCACAGCTTTATATCACTTGACAAGCATCCAGGATATTTAAAGAGGAAGTAAACTCTCCCACTCTGATGCTTCTTTTCATTTACTTCATTATAATAAGTAATTATCAAAGTATAGCCACTGTAATCCAGCCCAAATTGCATATTACTTAACTTTTTAAAGAAACTTTAAAAAAACTTGTTTCCAGGGGTTAGGCAGCGGCATCTTAACCACTTGCCGACCGCCTCACGCCGATGTACGTCGGCAGAATGGCACGGGCAGGCATAAGCACGTACATGTACGTGATTTGCCTCCCGCGGGTCGGGGGCCCGATCGGGCCCCCGCCCGGTGCCTGCGGCGGTCGGTTTTCGTTCGGGAGCGATCCCGGACGAGGGGACGGCCATTCATTCATGGCCACCCCCTCGCGATCGCTCCCGACGAATGGAAATCCCCGGTGACATCACTTCCTCTCCTGTAATGTAAACACAGGAGAGGAAGTGATGTATTCTCTCCTCCGTGTCGGTATTTTTCGTTCCGACACGGAGGAGAGCGGATCAGTGAGTTGCACCAACACATCCCACACACAGTAGAACATGCCAGGCACACTCACACCCCCCCTTTACCCCCCGATCACCCCCCCAATTACCCCTGCCCCCCCAGTCACAGTGACACCAATGTCATTTTTTTTTTTTTTTTTTTTTTTTTTGCATTGGTGTCATTTGTGACTGTAATAACTGTTAGGGCAGTTAGGGTTAGCCCCCTTTAGTTCTAATGTACCCCCCTAACCCCCCCAATAAAGGTTTAACCCCGTGATCACCCCCCGTCGCCAGTGTCACTAAGGCTGGGTTCACATTGCAGCGGTTTATGAGAACGAATGTGATTCGCACCGCACTGCAGTGCAAATCACATCCGATCTCTGTGCGATTCGAGTTCAGCCATTCGCCGCACCCGCCGCACCCGCCACACCCGCCGCACCCGCCGCAAATTCGCACGGGACCCTTTTTTTGGCCCGCAGCAGAATCGGATCGCATGGGTGTTCACACCATGCGATCCGAGTTTGCAGATCGCACTGCGATATGCGAACTGATCTGGGGGTGTCAGTAACATTTCACTGACACTCCCAGCAGTTCGCATAGGGCAGTGTGAACTGCCGCCGGGAGGCATGCGATGCGGGAACCCGCCGCGGATTCGCGGCGTTTCCGCATCGCTCCAGTGTGAACCCAGCCTAATAAGCGATCATTTTTCTGATCGCCGTATTAGTGTCACAGGTGACGCTAGTTAGGCAGGTAGGTATTTAGGTTCGCCGCAGCTTTTTATAGCGCTAGGGACCCCCATATACTACCGCATAAAGCCCCCTGATTGCCCCCTAGTTAACCCTTTCACCAGTGATCACCATATAACTGTTACAGGTGACGCTGGTTGGTTAGTTATTTTTTTATAGTTTCAGGGCACCCGCCATTTATTACCTAATAAAGGTTTAACCCCCTGATCACCCGGCAGGTGTCATTTGTGACTAATAACTGTTAGGGCAGTTAGGGTTAGCCCCCTTTAGTTCTAAGGTACCCCCCTAACCCCCCCAATAAAGGTTTAACCCCGTGATCACCCCCCGTCGCCAGTGTCACTAAGGCTGGGTTCACATTGCAGCGGTTTATGAGAACGGATGTGATTCGCACCGCACTGCAGTGCAAATCACATCCGATCTCTGTGCGATTCGAGTTCAGCTATACAGATAGTATGGCTGAATTCGTGTCGCACCCGCCGCACCCGCCGCAAACTCGCACGGGACCCTTTTTTTGGTCCGCAGCAGAATCGGATCGCATGGGTGTTCACACCATGCGATCCAAGTTTGCAGATCGCACTGCGATATGCGAACTGATCTGGGGGTGTCATTAACATTTCACTGACACTCCCAGCAGTTCGCATAGGGCAGTGTGAACTGCCGCCGGGAGGCATGCGATGCGGGAACCCGCCGCGCATTCGTGGCGTTCCCGCATCGCTCCAGTGTGAACCCAGCCTAATAAGCGATCGTTTTTCTGATCGCTGTATTAGTGTCACAGGTGACGCTAGTTAGGCAGGTAGGTATTTAGGTTCGCCGCAGCTTTTTATAGCGCCAGGGACCCCCATATACTACCGCATAAAGCCCCCTGATTGCCCCCTAGTTAACCCTTTCACCAGTGATCACCATATAACTGTTACAGGTGACGCTGGTTGGTTAGTTATTTTTTTATAGTTTCAGGGCACCCGCCATTTATTACCTAGTCTCACTAGTGTACCCCTAAATTTAGGGGTGTCTACTTTCTAAAATGGGGTCATTTGGGGGGGGGGTTTGTGCCATCTTGGCATTTTATGGCCTTCAAAACTGTAACGCCCTTAGAAAGCCTGAAGGCGGTGCTTGGTTTTTGGGGCCCCGTACGCGGCTAGGCTCCCAAAAAGTCCCACATATGTGGTATCCCCGTACTCAGGAGAAGCAGCAGAATTTATTTTGGGGTGTCATTTCACATATGCCCATGGCATGCGTGAGCAATATATCATTTAGTGACAACTTTGTGAAAAAAAAAAAAAGTTTGTAATTTTCCCGCAACTTGTGGCAAAATATAAAATATTCCATGGACTCAACATGCCTCTCAGCAAATAGCTTGGGGTGTCTACTTTCTAAAATGGGGTCATTTGTGGGGGTTTTGTGCCATCTTGGCATTTTATGGCCTTCAAAACTGTAATAGGTAGTGAGAAGTGAACTCAAAAAATTACGCCCTTAGAAAGCCTGAAGGCGGTGCTTGGTTTTCGGGGCCCCGTACGCGGCTAGGCTCCCAAAAAGTCCCACATATGTGGTATCCCCGTACTCAGGAGAAGCAGCAGAATTTATTTTGGGGTGTCATTTCACATATGCCCATGGCATGCATGAGCAATATATCATTTAGTGACAACTTTGTGAAAAAAAAAAAAAAAAAAAAAAGTTTGTAATTTTCCCGCAACTTGTGGCAAAATATAAAATATTCCATGGACTCAACATGCCTCTCAGCAAATAGCTTGGGGTGTCTACTTTCTAAAATGGGGTCATTTGTGGGGGTTTTGTGCCATCTTGGCATTTTATGGCCTTCAAAACTGTAATAGGTAGTGAGGCGTGAAATCAAAAATTTACGCCCTTAGAAAGCCTGAAGGCGGTGCTTGGTTTTCGGGGCCCTGTACGCGGCTAGGCTCCCAAAAAGTCCCACATATGTGGTATCCCCGTACTCAGGAGAAGCAGCAGAATTTATTTTGGGGTGTCATTTCACATACGCCCATAGCATGTGTGAGCAATATATCATTTAGTGACAACTTTGTGTAAAAAAAAAAAAAAAATTTTTTTTTTGTCATTATTCAATCGCTTGAGGCAAAAAAATAAAATATTCAATGGGCTCAACATGCCTCTTATCAATTTCCTTAGGGGGTCTACTTTCCAAAATGGGGTCATTTGGGGGGGTTTTGTACTGCCCTGTCATTTTAGCACCTCAAGAAATGAGATAGGCAGTCGTAAACTAAAAGCTGCGTAAATTCCAGAAAACGTACCTTAGTTTGTAGATGTGACAACTTTTGCGCAAACCAATAAATATACAATTATTGACTTTTTTTTTACCAAAGACATGTGGCTGAATACATTTTGGCCTAAATGTATGACTAAAATTGAGTTTATTGGATTTTTCTAATAACAAAAAGTAGAAAATATCATTTTTTTTCAAAATTTGCGGTCTTTTTACGTTTATATCGCAAAAAATAAAAATCGCAGAGGCAATCAAATACCATCAAAAGAAAGCTCTATTTGTGGGAAGAAAAGGACGCAAATTTTGTTTGGGTACAACATTGCATGACCGCGCAATTACCAGTTAAAGCAGCGCAGTGCCAAAGTGTAAAAAGACCTCTGGTCATTTACCAGCAAAATGGTCCGGTCTGAAAGTGGTTAAGTATTGTTTTCTGAGTCCACAGTGGAGTGTATTTCCTCCCTTACATTGAGCACTTCCTGTACTGTTAACCAAGCCTCCTTCTCAATCCAACGTTTCTATGGCAAACCTGCTTCCCTGTTCATAGCTGACTTGTTTTATTTCATAGTATTTACTTGTGCCGATTACCTAATGTTTGCCGGTATGAGTCCTATCAGCTTCAGCTGATAAGACTGCAGTAATGCTGTCCCATTCCCTGGTTTACACTGTATGTCATGTCACATGGTCACATGGTGTGTAGGAGGAAGCTCTGAATGATTATCAGCCTCCTGGGATATCAGTGTTGTGTGCTGTATGAAGTCCTGATATCAGATAGATAAGACATAGAGAGTGTGCTGTAAATCAGGGGAGATCTGGGCATGCTCAGTGACGTTTTTCTAAAGAACAAAAAGGATTACAACAATACTAAGCAAGTAAGGAGATATCTACAAGCAGTGTTCATTTGGGTTTTTTATGCTGATTTACATGGGACAAAGTTGTGGGGGAGGGGTTATAACCACTTTAATGATGATTGAGCTTGGTGTTGTTGTGGGTTAGCGCACTTTGCACATAGCTCTTCCCCTTAAAGAAACCAGGCAAGTATTATAGAGCAAGGTTTTTTTCTCCCTAGGCTCTTAATAAAATGACTTAATTTACATGAGCAGGGACTTGCAGAGTATGACAAAGCACAGTTAATCTAATGAAGTAGATCAAGCTCTCAGTCTGAAGAATGAATTTCATCAGGCAGCTAAAAGTAGGTCAGTGTGTCACGCTTCAAGATATGCAGGCAGCCTCAGCATCCTATTTCCAGAAATAAGGGGCATTTATTATATGCAGAGATTATTGATGTTCTAAAAAAAGATCTTTAATGACGATTTGTCTGATTTGTCTGATTTGGCTAGCTACGTAATCCTATTCACCACATGGTCACCATAAACCAACTGCAGATTTCCCCATTATGGGATTTTACAGAGTTGTATTGAATTTTTCAAGCAGAGAAAAAAAATACAACACACCACTTTTTTTTAATCTTACGTAACCACTTCAATACAGGGCACTTTCCCCCCTTCCTGCCCAAGCCAATTTTCAGCTTTCAGCACTTTCACTTTTTAAATGACAATTGCATGGTCATGCTCAGGTTTTTATTTGCTAAACATGTTAGTTTGTAATGTAAGTTTTCTCCTTCACTGATGGGCACTTATGAGGCTGCACTGATAATGTGGCAGTGATGGGCACTGATGAGGTGGCACCAGTGGGGTGGCAATGATGGGTACTGATTATGGGCACTAAAATGCAGCACTAATGGGCACTGATAGATGGCACTGATATGCAGCACTGATGGGCATTGATAGGTGGCACTGATGGGCACTGAAAGGCTGCACTGATGGGTACTTTTGGATGGCACTGATAGGTGGCACTGATGGGCATCACTGATAAGGAGGCACTGCCAGACATTATTGATGGGCATCATTGGTGGACACAGATTGGCATCCCTGGTGGCCATGGGTGGCATACCTGGCGGTCATCAGTGGTGGGCAACCCTGCTGGTCCTGGTGGCATCCCTAGTGGTCCTATGTGGGCATCCTCGGGGAGGGGGGAGGGACCCCCCCGTCAGGAGAGCAGCCGATCGGCTCTCCTCTAGTCACATCTGTCAGAAGCAACAGAGGCTCTTTACTGAGATCCATGTTGTGGTGTGTCAGATTGACACACCACACCACCGACTGACGCGCTCCGCAACCCCACAGGCGCGTACCTGCTCGTTATCCTGAAAGATGTCATATGGCGTCCAGTCAGGATAACGGAATCCCTATAGCAAAATGATGGGCTAGCGGGAAGTGTTTAAAGTGGAGTTCCAGTCATTTATGTGATTATTAAAAGTCAGCAGCTAGAAAAAGTGTCCCACGATCCGCACTTACCCCAACAGTTTTCTTCCTCTCTTTCTCTCCTCCCTCAGTGGCGCCGACATCTCTACTATGGGCACCCAGCTGTTACAGCTTGCGGCTTCCCAGCGGGGGCCCCACTGCGCTTCCCTGGTGGCATTGCACTCTGTGATTGGTCCCAAAGACTTCTAGGACCTGTCCTGTGTCACAGAAGACTTTGGGAGGGGGAAGGAGAACCGGAAGAAAGGTCACCGGAACGAAAGTGGCTGCGGATACCTGTCAAAATTGGGTACCCACTCCACCCCTCCTCCCCAAAACCTCTGTTTAACAATCCGGGGCGGAGGCTTTAAAGTGTAAGTTCCACTTTTGGGTGAAACACCGCTTTAAAATACAATTTGAAAGGAGTCCACATGAAAATAACAGGGAATTGCATTTTACTTAGAATATTACTAACTTACTATTCATTTATTCATTTTCTATTTTGCTGAGTGTTTCCCAGTGCTAAACCTTTTCTCCAATTTCTAAATTGCTGCATTTTTAAATTTAAAAAGCCAATATAAAGTCATAATAGTAATAAAAATAAACACTTGTAGGTTTGACTAATCATTTTTTTTGCATAGTTCTCCTTTGGGGGGGGGGGCATGACAAAGGGTGTGTCCTTTGCCTACATACTTTTTATAATAGATGTCCCTCGTTCTCATCTGAAAAAGTTGAGAGGTATGCCCATTAAACTGATAGCCAGTGGAGAAAGGCCTCTTTACATTGATGGTCATTAGAGATGAGCCCCCTTATATTGATGTTTAGTCCAGAGACACCTCATATTGCCAGGCAGTAAAAAAGGCCTGCTTACTTTGATGTTTTGAGTCAAAATTGCTCTGGCTTATTGTCTGTGTGTGTGTATATTTTGGCACAAAAAATACTAACTATAATACTGCTCAACATAAAGTGAGAGTTTAATCACTTCCCGACCAGCGCACGACGATGTACGTCGACAGAATGGCACGGGCAGGCATATTGGCGTACAGGTACATGCAATATTCAATGCCGCCCTGCCATTGGGAGCGCGCCGCCGGCGGCACGCTCCCGCGCTGGTCGGGACCCCCGTGAGTCCGGTCGCGGGACCCGCGGACTCGATCGCCGCGGGCATCCCCGCGATCGTCTCACGGAGCGGCCGAATGGAGGAAATGCCGAGTAAACAGCATTTCTCCATTCTGCCTAGCAACTAGTGACCCTGATCTCTGCTCCATGTGATTGGAGCAGAGATCAGTGTTCACTAAATGAAAGCCCAACCCCCCCACAGTTAGTAACACACCCCTAGGAACACTTAACCCCTACACTGCCACCCACTGGTTAACCCCTTCACTGCCAGTGTCATTTACACAGGAATCACTGCATTTATATAGCAGTGATTACTGTATAAATGACAATGGTCCCAAAAATGTGTCAAAAATGTCCGATGGGTCCCCCACAATGTCGCAGTCACAATAAAAATCGCTGATCGCCGCCATTACTAGTAAAAAAAAAAAATAATAAAAAATTATTAATAAAAATGCTATAAAACTATCCCTATTTTGTAAACGCTATAACTTTTGCGCAAACCAATCAATAGTCGCTTATTGCGATTTTTTTTACCAAAAATATGTAGAGGAATACGTATCGGCCTAAACTGTGGGAAAAAAAATGTTTTTTTTATATATTTTTGGGGGATATTTATTATAACAAAAAGTAAAAAATAATGCGTTTTTTTCAAAATTGTCGCTCTATTTTTGTTTATAGCGCAAAAAATAAAAACCGCAGGGGTGATCAAATACCACCAAAAGAAAGCTCTATTTGTGAGAAAAAAAGGACGTCAATTTTGTTTGGGAGCCACGTCGCACGACCGTGCAATTGTCAGTTAAAGCGACGCAGTGCCGAATCGCAAAAAGTGGTCTGGTCTTTGACCAGCAAATTGGTCCGGTCTGAAAGTGGTTAAAGAGTGTGTTGAGGTGGTTTCTCCAGTTGAAATCAATCATTTAGAGAGCAGATGCTGCCACATTGCCACAGTACTGCTGGTGATGCTGAGAGACGAAGGCTCTTACAATACTTATAATAAGTATTGTCCTCTCAGAACTTTCTTGGCACAGGTATGTGGATGCCAACAGCTTAGGTCAATTGTTAAGTGGATGTAAAAAAAAAAATATATACATTTTAACCACTTGCCTACTGGGCACTTAAACACCCTTCCTGCCCAGACCAATTTTCAGCTTTCGGTGTTCTCACACTTTGAATGACAATTACTCAGTCATGTAACACTGTACCCAAATGAATTTTTTGTCCTTTTTTTTCCACAAATAGAGCTTTCTTTTGATGTTATTTGATCACCTCTGGGTTTTTTATTTTTGAAAAAAAGAAAAAAGACCGAAAATTTTGAAAAAAAACTAATTTTTCTTTGTTTCTGTGATAAAATTATGCAAATTATTCATTTTTCTTCATAAATTTTGGCCACAATTTATACTGCTACATATCTTTGGTAAAAATAACCCAATTTGTGTATATTATTTGGTCTTTGTGAAAGTTAGAGAGTCTACAAGCTGTGGTGCTAATCATACAAAATTGATCACATCTGATGTACTGGTGGTCTCATTCAATCTCATTTCTTGTTATCTGAACAAGCCAGGAAAGTACAAATACCTCCCAAATGACCCCTTTTTGGAAAGTAGACATTCCAAGGTATTTAGTAAGAGGCATGGTGAGGTTTTTGATGTTGTAATTTTTTCCCATAATTCTTTGCAAAATGAAGATTATTATTATTTTTTTCCCCACAAAATTATCATTGTAATACTGTAGGTTATTTCTCTCACATGGCATGTGTATACCACAAATGACACCCCAAAATAAATTCTGCTACTCCTCCTGAGTATTATGATACCACATGTGTGGGACTTTTTCACAGCCTGGCCACTTAGAGAGGCCCAACATGCAGGGAGCACCGTCACGTGTTCTAGGAGCATAAATTACACATCTAACTTGTTGACTACCTATTACATTTTTGAAGGCCCTGGGGCACCAGGACAATGACATGTGGCACTGATGTGGCACTGATACGTGGCACTGATGACACATGACACTGATGTGGCACTGATGACAGATGCCACAAATACGGGGCACTGATGACATGTGACACTGATGACAGATGGCACTAATATGTGGCACTGATGACACGTGGCACTAATACGTGGCACTGGTGACAGATGGCACTAATACGTGGCACTGATGACAGATGGCACTAATACGTGGCACCAATGACACTGATGACAGATGGCATTGATACGTGGCATTGATGACACGTGACACTGATAACAGATGGCACATGACACTGACAGGTGGCACTGATGACAGATGGCACTGATGTGGCACTGATGACAGATGGCACTTATACATGGCACTGATGACAGATGGCACTGGGGACAAATGGCACTGGGGAAAAACGGCACTGACAACATGTGGCACTGGGGACAGGTGGCACTGGGGACAGATGGCACTAACAGGTGGCAGTGGAGGCAGATGGCAGTGGGGGCAGGTGGCAGTTTATTTTACTTTTTTTTAACTTACGGCCGCTGCAGCTGTTCATCTCTCCCTCCTCACAAGCTGTCTGTGTGAGGAGGGAGAGCGGCGCTGAGAAATGATCTCATATGTTTACATATGACATCATCTCTCATTGGACACGCCGATCGCGCTGTAAACGGCCGATGTGATTGGCCGTTTACAGCGATCTGTGATTGGCTGTGTCCGAGTTATACGGCCAGCACAGAACTTCCCCGATGCGCGCTCTCATTACCGCGCATTGCGGAAGTAAATAGGAGGAAGTCCAGGGACACCCTCCCGGCAGGTAACGTCCGCGCTGTAGCCATCTTTCGGCTATAGTGCGGGCGGGAATTGGTTAAAGTTCAGGGCTACTTTGCTTTGCTTAGAGCTCACTGTAGTCTCTGCATTGATATTTAAAAGTTTTAAATGCCTGGTAAACGTTGTAGTCCCTTTTTTTATGACCATCTTCTTCTTTGTTACTGACAGCGCAAGGCATGAAAGCAGATCCATCCTAGCGTGGTTGTTTGTTTCCTTGCTCAGGAACTATAGGATGCCATTAAAATGTTGATTACAGTTGTCATGAACCCCTGTTCAGACTGATGTAGATAGTACCATACTGACACTAATGCCCTGTACACACGATCGGACTATCTGGCGGACTTGGTCCAGCGGACCGAGTCCGCCGGACAATACGGCCGTGTGTTGGCTCCAGCTGACTTTTTTTCCCAAAAAAAGAAGTTTTTACTCAAATTTGTCCGGCTGACAATCTGGCCGTCTGTGTGCTGGTCCGCCGGACTTTTGAAATGAACGGACTTGCCAACACACGGAGAAAAGTCAGTTCATTTTGACCGTGGCTCTTGGTAGACGGGACTAGCGAAGGAAGTCAATGTCGCCGCCTCCATTGGTGAGATTGACACCTCGCTGTCCCCGTCACCTGGTATGGGCTTAAAGGGGAAGCCCTACGCCGAAAAAACGGAGGATGCTGGGACTGTGTCATCATAAGGGGGCGGGGACATCACCCAGTGACCCCACCCATTGTCCCTATATAAGTCGCCGCACAACGTGTCCCTGTCATTGCCGCCAGAGAGAGCATCGAGTCAACATCTCAAGGAAGAAGAAGATAAGAAGAGAAGGCAGCGACAGAAGACCGGGCCACCGCTAGTAAAAGAGCTGGAAGAAGAAAACGGAGGCCCGGCAAGAAGAACCGGAGAGGGGGACAAGACCCCCGAAGTCGGAAGAAGACCCCCGGGCGGCGGCAACGAAGAAGAAGAAAGCCAGGCTCCTCCGCTAGTAAAAGAGCTAGCAGAAGATAGCAGAGGAGTTCGGCGAGAAGACCCCCCAAGACGGAAGAAGACCCCAGGAGCTGTGCAATAAATTATTTTAAAACCTTGTGTTGTGTTTTATTTACACTTTTTCACCAGGTGAATGGGTAGGGGTACATTATACCCCATACTCATTCACATAGGGTGGGGGGCGGGTATCTGGGGGCCCCCTTGGGGGCCAGGGTTGTCAGGAAGAGGCCCTTGTCCTCATCAACATGGGGACAAGGTGCTTTGGGGTGGGAGGGCCGCAGGGGGGGGTCGCTCACCCCCTTTTCTGATCGGCCGGGCTGTGTGCTCGGATAAGGGTCTGATATGGACCTTGGGGGGGACCCTCACTCCGTTTTTCCCCTTTAAGTCCATACCAGGTGACGGGGCCAGCGACACGTCAATCTCACTGCGGAGGTTGCAACAGTGACTTCCTTTGCTAGTCCTGTCTACCTGGAGCTGCGTTCAAAATGAACAGACTTTGCTCCGTGTGTGGGCAAGTCCATTCATTTCAAAAGTCCGGCGGTTTGTCCGCCACACCTAGTCCGGTCGTGTGTGGGCAGGTCCCCTCGTTTGGAAAGTCTGGCGGACCTTCAAAGTCCAGAGGTTTGTCTGCCGGGCTAAGTCCACTGGATAGTCCGATCGTGTGTACACGGCACCAGTGACACTGATACTTGTTTAAAAAGTATGGTTAAAAACCTGGTTCCAACTATTTTTCCTTTTTTTTTCTTTTCTTTCTCTCTAAAAGGAGGGAGAATACAAACACAGGGACAGGCTGCACAGTGACTGATCATTATGAGGTTATCACAGCTATCAGGTATCAAGTAGGCACCACAATTCCAGTGATCTCTACTTGCTTCCAGGACCTGTGCTGAGTGGCCAGCCTAATGCATTGTGAATACAGGAGGTCAGCCGCTCAGCAGGAACACCACTCACCATCTTCTTAATGAATTCAAAGTGTTCTCGGATTGGATAAGATGGAGAGCATGACACCACTTCCTCCCCCCCCTTTCCACCATCCAATCAGAGAACGCTTTGCATTTAATCAGGAGATGCAAAGCATTGCTGAGTGTTCACAATGCATTATGCCAGCCACTCAGCAAGGGACCCAGAACCAAGTGGAGATCACAGTTTAGTAGCGGTGTCAACTCAATTGATTTCCACCTTCCAGGGTATTGGCTAGGTATGGTATATACTGTACATAAGTGCCCTGCATATCTCGCTGCCTGGACAAGCTGGACAAGATTCTTCTGAGAGGAAAAAAAGTGCCTGTCAGTTTCTAAAAGGGGATATTTCCCCCCTTCCTTTTTTTCTCCTCAGAGAGACACACACAGAAACACAGGGCTGCTCACTCTGGATGACCCCCCCGTCTCACTATTGGCAGGAAGAGGAGAGGCAATGACAGGAACAATTACAGGAGCAAATCAGAAGGACTTTACCAAGCAGCAGCTGTAAAGGATTCTGGAATGTGTAGTCCTCATCTAAAATGGCCTCATAGTTTTCTATGGGGACAGAAATACACGAGCCAGCATGCTCTGAGAGCAGGAAAGGGGAGACTCCATATTTATTGCCTGAGGAGAATTCAGATAGCATGAGACGGAGGAAGAGATCAGGGAGAGGTACTGCCTCCTTGGTGATTTCACAGAGCTATTTAGGACTCCGTCGCCCATCGAAACATCCAGCATGAGAGAGGGGGATCCCAGGTGCACATCTAGGCACACCCGCATTGATGGTGAAGCATCCAGTATGAGGTGACCATTCGGGTCACCAGGAGAGCCTGCCTCTTCCAGGACGTTCATTTAGGCCTTGATCAAAGGATTGAGTGAGGGGGCTTTTGCCCATTTTCAGGAAACGGGGACACTGCACCACAGAAGAAGTTAAATGGACATTGTATACAAACATCATTGCTGTTAGTCATCTTGCTGATACTTGTAGGCCCTGCTGTTCAGGAGCTTATATGCACCAATGAAAGTGGCTAGCTGAAGACACAAAGTCTTATCCTTTCTTCAAAAAGACTGAAGCTACTAGTGCCATACGGACCCGCACACACATATTCAGGGCTCTGTATATGCAGTGGGTGGATGTGGGGCAGTTTATCTAGAACGTTAAACCATTACATGTTGATTGAATAAAGTGTTTAAAGTTGGGCCTGTGGTGTCAGGGGACAGAAGAGAGAGGCCCGACACAAAGAGGGTCAGTCTTCTTCTCTCCTCCTGCCTGGACTCATAGAGCCAAATTTGAAGAGAGGTAACCAAATCCAATGTGAAGTGTCATATTGTGATTTATTTTCCATTCTGGTGTGTGCCTCTGCTCTTGGGGACATTCTCAGGTTTGGAATCCCCTGAAAGCTGTCTGATTTTAGTATTGAGCTGTATTGCCCTTAATCTCAGTTATTGCTCCTAAGTTGATTACTTGAATATATACTGCTACTGTTTGTTACTCTTTTCCACAGAAATATTGCAGTAAAGACAATTTCTGTGTTTTATCATAATGTGTGTGTTTCTCATTGGTCTTTGCACTTACGCTATTGCCAGGTGTGCCAGAGGGGGCTGAGACTGTTATTGGGGTTGAGAGGCAGAGTACACAACAAACATACTTCTTCAGAATAGCGTTACATAAGTATGAAGACTACTAGGTCTCAGGAGATGGCACCACATCCCATCAAAAATTCAAAAACTGAAAAAGTATTAGAATAGGGATTTTAAAGATGCCAAATCAATATTTCATAAAAAAACATTTTTATGTATAATAGAATGATGACAATTTTATTGTATTGCAAAACATTAAAAACAACACCATTTTATTATTGATCTTAAAACCATCACAGAAAATCCATGCGGCTTGAGCACTGGTGCCATAACTTCAGCTCTACATGTTTCCCCAAAATATAGCTTCCTCAAGAGTCTTTTAAATACTGCATGAGGTATCACTACAATTTAAATATAGAGTTCATGAATAATTAATAAAAAAAACAAAAACAAAGAGATATACACACGAATAACCAAAATAACAATAATGACTGGGAATAACTATTTACATAGACATATTATAGATCATTTGGAGGAATGTCTTACTGGATGCTCAAAAGTACCAAATAAATGAGAAAGCTTGTGCATCAACAAGGTCAACCCAGGAAGATATCAGTGACCATAGGAAGGACAAACCCCCTGTAATACTACCTGTACATGGTACACATACAACAGTTTAAAGTGGTTGTAAACCCTTACAACCAACTTTGACCTACAGGTAAGCCTAGATTAAGGCTTACCTGTGGGTCCAAGAAATATCTCCTAAACCTATGCGGTTTAGGAGATATTTACCTGAAGACAGCCACTGCTGTCTACGGCGCATGCGCCATAGACAGCGGCGCGCAGGCGCACTGGGGCAGGCCGCAGATCGCAGCGATATGCCGCAAGTGTCGGCTCCCGTGCGCATGCGCGGGAGGGATGTCATTGCGGCTCCGGCGAATCACAGCCGCTCCGGGATCCATGGCAGCGGCGAAGAGGAAGACAGAGGACCGCTTCGGGGGCTTCGTTCTCAGGTAAGTTATTCATAATGAGCTAGTATGCTATGCATACTAGCTCATTATGCCTTTGCCTTACAGGGTGTGCCTTTTAAAAAAAAATGTTGCCTTTACTTCCTCTTTAAGATCATGTCTGAACTAATGCCATGATGAGAAAGGGAGCATAATCATTTGACACATTACCTTAAAAAAATAGTGATATAGTGAGATCTTGTGAGATATAGTTATATCTCATGCAGTATTCACAAGACTCCTGAGGAAGCCATTTTTTGGTGAAACACGTAGAGCTGAAGTTAATGGACTAGTGCTGAAGCCGCATGGATTTTCTGTGATGGTATTAAGATCAATACTATGATAGTGTTATTTTTAATTATTTGTAATACAATACAATTGTCATAATTTTATTATACATAAAACATTTTTTTGTGGAGAATTGATTTGTCACCTTAAAATTCTGGTAATTTTTAAATGTTTGGTATAGGCATAGTAACACACTCAAAATATACCATACCTGGAATTCATCTTTAATATCAGTCCCCAGCCCTTGAAGCTGGGGTAAGAAGAGGGGATCAAAGTCACTTGCCTGACCCTGATAAAAGTGCCAAAAAAAGTTAATTCTCTTTTAAAAACTGAAAATTAGGCGACATGATTACTGAGTGTATGAAATGTGATGTTATTATTATGAATAAGTATAAATACTGAGTGTATGAGGTCTGATATTATTATAAATTGGTATGAATTTACAAATACAGGCACACAAGTAGCCTTTTCTGTGTCATGATGCTTGTAAACCCTCCATGTCACTCAATGAAAGAAGGCCCCAAATAGAGGCAAAGAATCTAAAGCCGCGTACACACGGGCGGACTGTATGGCCAACTTAGTCCGTCAGACAATCCGACGGACAGTCCGTCTTACTTTCGAAGGAACGGACTTGACCACACACGGATGCAAAACAGTCCGTCGAAAGCTTGCGCGATGACGTGTACAGCACATACGACGGGACTAGAAATAGGAAGTCCAATACACAGCAATGCAACCTTTCGCCGTGTAAATCCTTTCTGAGCATGCGCCATACTTAGTCCGTCGAACTAGCCTACTCACGAGCGGATTGTCCGCTGAAACCAAAGTCTGACGGACAATATTACGGAAATTCCGAAATACTTAGTCCGCCAGACTGCACGCTGAAAAAGTCCGCTGAAGCCCACACACGAGCGGACTGTCCGCTGAAATGTGTTTCGATGGACTAAGTTGACCAGACAGTCCGCCCGTGTGTACGCGGCTTAAGGAGCTACTCAACAAGGGGTGATAGGACTGTGCAGCGGAATGGTCCACATGTTATGGTGCTCAAGAATTGAAAGAACATGATCAAACAAAAAAGCAGAGAAGCAGCATTTAGAAACTGTGGTTGGAGGCAAGCGGACACTACGTTTTTTTTTGTTCAACCCAGCGGGCTGAGCGCAAAAAAAAAACTGAGGAGCTTGCAAAATGCTCTCTGTACTTACTATGTAATGCTAGTACAGCAATCTCCTAATTGTGCCATTGTGTTCTGACAGAGGGACTGCCCCCCCAAAATACACCGGTCAGCGCTTGCAGCCATTGGATGCCGATTGGCTCCTGTTTTTCCAGCATGCCCGTTTGATGGAAGTTGGACAGGCTGCTGTACACACAGTGCTGAAGGTTGACAGTTTTTTTGTTAAATTGGCCAATTTGCCTTGTGTTTACCAGCCTTAAGACTCCTTTCAAACTGGGGGGCATCGGCGGAAGTAAAACGCTGCTTTACCACCAATTTCGCTATTCGGCCAAATTCAGGGTTAAAACCACGCAAAGCCGCAAATGCCTGCGGTATAGCTGCGTTGCCCCACTGATTTCAATGGGCAGGAGCGGTGAAGGAGCGGTGCATTCACTGCTCCTTCACCACTCCAAAGATGCTGCTAGCAGGACTTTTCTTACCGTTCTGCCAACTCACCACTCCAGTGTGAAAGACCAGCAGCAGCTCTTTCAGGGCGCTTTGCAGGCTCTATTTTTAGCACTGTAGTGCCTGCAAAGCGCCCCAGTGTGAAAGAGGTCATAGTTATCAGTGGACATCAGAGCCTAGGAACTGAATCTCAGAGGGTTTCTGCTCTGCTCAGGCATCTTGCTGTTCCATAGCAATTATCCCAGATGTTACTAGGATTTTCTTAGCAAGCAATAATACCGGAAACTATTAGGAATAAGTGCACCTGTAGAACACTCAAGGGCAGTTTTAAACTTAAACCGCACTGGATGGCACAAAGTCTGTGGAACTCTCATGATCAAAACAATTAATTCTAAGTGAGGCTGCACAGGACTTGAATCAGGATTCGGCTGAGAAGGAATAGGAGCTTTTACAGGTACCTTTCTAACAGAAACATATCAGCAGAGACACAATCAAAACTGTAATGACAAAACAATAAACATATCTGCAGAGGCACAATCAGTACCATAGTGACACAGCCAGAGATATGTCTGCAAAGAGACTCAGGATTGTACTAATGCAACCAGAAACATGTCTGCAGAAACGTTCAATATCGTAAAACACAACCAGAAATACAGAATTTTTGTTACATCATTTTTGTTACTCTGACTGGCCTCCACAGAATGAATGCCTGACCCCCACACCCCAGTAGCACAGCATGCAATGAATAATCTGAGAGGGTGCAATAGGTTGGATTTGGAAACAGAATCCAGAAGACTGGCAGCTACTGTAGTGCTGTAGTTCTGTGTTCAATCTATTGAACTCTTTCTGTTCAGCAGCTACCTTCTCTTGCTGATATAGCTGTTACCAGTTCAGCACCGCAGGGTAGCAGCTATAGAGAGCAGTTGCAGCCAGTGTTTCCTTTACCCTCCATTCTTAGTCAAGCACCTGGCTACATGTAAAAAACAATATGACATTGTAGATATTGTAGTGGCCTAGACCTATGGGTAATCCAGCTCTGAATATTAATAGTAGTCTTACTGAACACCATATTTGAAAAACACAGAGACAAGTTCAAACTGGCAACGCACTATATGCAATTCTGCATGTACGTTGTAGAAAACACAAATTTGAACATACAGCACCAGAATTTTGAATATTTCCACATCCAGTGTCCACAGGTGTCACATACAGCAGTAGCCAGCAACCTTTATAAATTAATCACAGGCTGATGCCATGATGCCGTGGCTGTACACTTGTAACTGTGAATTCAAGTAATTATACACGTATAGGGATGGGCTAGCAGCAGGCTCCAGAGAAATGCTGAGCTTTATATTGTAGTCAGAATGAGGTAAACCATTTCCCATTTTGAAGTTTTATATGCAAGTAATTGGGCATATAATGGTTATGGGGGTCCGGGTCCTGCCCTGGGGCAGATGTATCAATAAATAAATAAAAAGTTTGTGAAAAAAGTCATTTTAAAATAAGCAGTGATTTTTAGATTTTTAAAGTGAAAGCATAAAAATGAAAAATTCCAATTGAGTGCCTGAGGAGTCCCCCATAGTCTACCTGTAAAGTGGAAGATCTGTACCATGTCTAGAATCTGCTGAAGCAATAATTGCATTTATAAAGCCCAAAAAAAATAATTTTCCCTGCAAGCTGCCTTTATTTTGCTCAGCTAGGGAGCCAGTGTGTATGATGAGGCCATAGTGTAGTGCACTGGGAACAAGATTAGAGATTTTTTGGGATACATTCTGGTGTCACTTTGACTTTGGATAGAAGTAACGGGTGCGTAAAAATTGGTCTTTGGGTGTTGGTGGCGCCTTCCCACTGTAATTCCTATAGAGGAACTCTTGATCAAAGCAAGAGTTGGCCTTGCTGTAAAAAATTGCAATGATATTCACCTGTCAAACAGGTGCAGAAAAATTGGTCTTTGGATGACGGTGAGGCCTTCTCACCGTAACCCTATAGAGGTACTCTTGATGAAAGCAAGAATTGGCCTTGCTGTAAAAAATTGCAATGATATGCAACTGACAGGTGCAGAAAAATGACTCTTTGGGTGTCGGGGGGACCTTCCCACCGTAACCCTATAGAGGTGCTCTTGATGAAGGCAAACAAAATTGCAATGATATGTACCTGTCAAACAGGTGTTGAAAAATGGATCTTTGGGTGTTAATTGTGCCCATGAAACCTATACCAAAAACATTCTTCCAGATGCAATGATTGAACACCCTCAAAGCTGGGCAGCCTCAAAGTCCTGCAGAAATCCCCCATCCCAAAACTACTTAATCAGTGAAATCAGCATCAGGGGCTTCATAGCTGGTGATCCAGGACTGATTCATTTTTATAAAAGTCAAACGGTCCACGGAGTCTGTGGACAGACACGTTTTATGATCAGTAATGAAACCTCCTGCAGCACTGAATGCCCTTTCTGAAAGCACGCTGTATGCAGGGCAGCCCAACAACTCTATAGCATACTGGGCAAGTTTTGGCCAGTGGTCTATTCTCATGATCCAGTCAGTGGCTTGTCAGCTGGAAAGCTCTCAATCTCTGTTTTGGCCCCGAGGTAATCGTCCACCATGTGATGCAGACATTGCCGATGGGATGTGGAAGCTGACAGCCCTGGGTGGCGAAGACTAAAACAATTCCAAAATGTCTCAATTAGGTGGACGCCTTCTACAACGCTCCTTTCTTGACCAGCAGAAGACTAAAAATCTCCACGATACTGTAACCTACTGGAGTCAGGAAAAACGTTCAATAAAATCCCCTGTAACATGTCCTCAAGAGATTTTATCTTCTGCACTCTCTGTGGGGATAGGATGAGTTCTAAGACCTTCTTATTATAACGATGGTCAAGGAGGGTTGCCAGCCAGTAATCATCCTTCTCCTTTATGCCAAGTATTCTTGGATCCTTTCACAGGCTTTCAAGCATGAGGTTGCCCATGCGCCTCAAATTTGTAGAGGCTTGAGAAGCAGACTCCTCTGGTCACTCAGGATGGCAGAATCTGGAACTTCCTCCTCCCAGCCACGTACTACTCGCAAGGATCCTGGGGTTGGAAAGCCATCGCTTACAGATTGACGCATACCTTCCTCTTCTTTGAAGCCTATGAAAGTGTCAGAATCCTCCTCCTCACCCCCCCCCCCCCCCTTTCCTCCTGTGTGTTCTGTGACATAGGAATGATGGTGTCTGGATAATGTGGGCCTTGAGAGGAAAGGAAGTCCTCCTCTTCCTCCTGCTGCTCTGCCTCCAGCGCCCTATCCATAATGCCACACAGAGTCTGCTCCAGCAGGAACACAACAGGAATTGTGTCACTGGTGCATACACTGTCGCAGTTCACCATCCTTGTGGCCTCCTCAAATGGTGACAATACAGTGCATGCATCCTTAATGATCAGCCATTGGCGTGGGGAAAAAAAGCTGAGGTGGCCTGAGCCTGTCGCCGTGCCGTACTTGCACAGGTACTTATTGATGGCCCTCTGCTGCATGTATAGCCACTGCAGCATTGCCAAATTCGAGTTCCACCTGGTGGGCATGGCAAAAATCAGGCGGTTTATGGGCAGGTGGAATTCCCTCTGAATTTCAACCAACCAAGCACTCTTCTGGCCAGTTTTAGCACATCTTGCAACCCTGGGTACGTATTTAGGATATGCTGCAACACCAAATTGAAGACATGTGCCAGGCATGGCACATATGTCAACTTTCCCTGTCTAAGGGCTGACAGGAGGTTTGAGCCATTATTACACACCACCATTCCTGGCTCCAGCTTTCATGGTGTGAACCACCTCTGGGCCTGCCCCTGCAGAGCTGCAAGAATCTTTGCTCCAGTGTGGTTCCTTTCCCCTAAACACACCAGCTGAAGCACTACATTGCACCTTTTAGCCTGACTCATGGAACAGCCCTTTGAATGCTTAGGGGGTACCTGATGTTCATAGGACAATTCTGCAGAGGAGGGCATGAAGTTGGCGGAGAAGGAGGGGGTAGAGCTCACAGGTCTGGCATCATCACCACCATCTGTATGGAGACATGGGGGCACAACAAGCTGCAGCACCAAGCCCTGTTCTGCATCCTTGTGAGTTGCAAGCAGCGTTACCCAGTGTACTGTGAGCAAAATATATTGTCCCTCTCCATAATTGCTGGACCACATGTCAGCAGTAAGGTCGATTTTACGGCTGACTACCTAGCCCAACGGTGCCAGAATATTCCCTTCCACGTGATGGTAGGGAGATGGAACAGCCTTACGTGAAAAGTAGAGAAATAACAGCTGCAGATGGTGATGGAATAGGGTGGCTGCGCTCTACTCTTTCTTGATGTCGGACTCCTTGGGGTTGTACTGCCTCACCTTCAATTTATTCCTCTGCTCCCAAGTCGCATCAATGACCTCATCATCATCATCATCATCATCATCTCCATCTCCTCCATCTTCATTATCATCATTACCACTGGGGAAAACTTGGCAATATGTTGCAGGTGAGCGAACGTGAATGCCAATTTGTCAACCCGTGTTCTCCCCTCTCTCTAGGCTCATGTTCCTGTCATCCTCAACCACAGAACCAACATCTGAATCCAGTAATGGCTAGGTATCATCAAGGAGCAAGTAGCTGACACTGTGGTCAAATAACTCAGCTGACCTCTCCATGGCTGATGTTGGGGCTATGGCAGGAATAGATGTGGACAAGGAGGCAGGTTTATTCACTCTGGAAACTGCAGGGTACTGCACACTTGTCTCTGCTTGTGTGACAAAGGATGAGAAGGATGAGGAAGGTTTAGTAAGCCAGTCCACCACCTCCTCTGCATGCTGTGTCTGGATAGCATGGGCAAACTCACTAAACAGAGGAAATGATGCCCTGCCTGAGGACTGACCACCACGTCCACCTTTGCCTGTGGACACATTTGTTGCTGGCCCCCTTATAGTGCCAAGGAAATGTCTGCCTTTCCTTGTTGTCCTCCAAGACATTAATGGAAGGGAGGGGGCTTATAAGCAAATTTAAATAAGAAGTGGAAATCTGTACGTAGATGAACTTTAATCAGTGTAAAGTGGTGTTTGGTGCACTTTAATTTGACTACTCACACTACACAGACACACTCCACGGATACAGTATAGTCTACTGCAATATAATGCACCAAATGTACAGTGACGCACAGAACTATATGGCATTAAACTTGCAGTAACACACAGAGAAGTAAATGGCATTAAACTTGCAATAATGCAAACAGAAGAAAATGGCGTTAAACTTGCACTAACGCACAAAACGACATGGCGTTAAACTGGCAGTAGCGCACAGAAAACTATATGGTGTTAAACTGGCAGTAACGCACACAAAACTATATGGCGTTAAACTGGCAGTAATGCACAAAAAACAATATGGTGTTAAACTGGCAGTAATGCACACAGAACTATATGGAATTAAAGTGGCAGTAATGCACACAGAAGTAAATGGTGTTAAACTTGCAGTAACGCACAAAACTATATGGTGTTAAACTGGCAGTAACGCACACAAAACTATATGGCATTAAACTGGCAGTAACGCAATCAAATAGACAGTGCTCGACTGTCACTACACTGATGCTATCTGAACTGTCCCTACTCTAGCTATACACTAATGTAAAGATTACTGACACAGTCTCAATACACTACACTGAAACTATCTGAGCTGTCCCTACTTTACATGTATGAATGACATGGTCTCACTACACTACAGTGAAACTATCTGAGATGTCCCTAATATAGCTGCACATTATGCAAAGGTGAATGATGGTCCTCTTCATTACACTCACACTATCCCTAGACTGACACTAAATTAATATTCTACACTGACAATTGAAGCAAAATAGCACAGTATAGCACACTAACCAATAGCACTGAACAGAGCCCTGTTGTATCTCTCTCCACACTGAAAACAGCTGCCATTGAAAGAATACTTTTATACTGTGAGGCAAGATTGGATAAAGTCATGAGGACAGTGTCCAACCATGACTCTGACAGTGCTCTGTGGCTTTCACTGCTTCAGCCAATCAGGGCTTGCAATGCACTGTTCAGCATCGCGATGCATTGACGTTGGTTTAGTGGGGAGAACAAACATTTGAATGACCCGTTTGTTCGGATTTTTGCCCAATGTCAGAACAACAAAAAATTATACACCATGTAGCCAGTAGGGATGGGTGAATGGTTTGGCCCGAGCATAAGTTCGGGCCGAACCGTTCGCGCATCCCTACTCGCTACATGGGGTATAATTTTTGCCATGGCCCCAAAGCAAAGCATCGGGCTTGCAGCATATATTAGACCCACAGTGGCTGCGTGTTCTCTTTCATATGGGCAGTCCAAGAATTTAGTGGCTGCTTCCATACTTCTTCAATGCAGGTCTCCTTTAAAGGCTGGCTGCCAATCATAACCAAATAGAGCTATTTGCAATAAGATAAAAAAACCTTCTGC